>NC_133664.1:89079896-89679896 GCF_037893015.1 Macrotis lagotis | reverse complement strand
TAACTCAGTGTCTGAGTTAAGGGAGAATAACTGTTATAGGAATTATAAGCACTTAAAATATCTTAAGAACACAACTATCACTGTTCAAACTTATAGTCTATTCAAAAGACATATCTTTAGTTGCAAATTAACTGCTTAAAGGAGTGGTATTCAAGCTATACAATCAATTAACATATATAACCAAAAGTCATTCCCCAATAATGAAGTAGTTAAAGGACATGAAAAACCTGTTCCCCTAACAATCAAATAAAAGAATGCTCCATATAGTCTTAGCACCTCTGAGGTTCCCCTAAAACCAGGAAAATTGGCAAAAATGACAAAAGATGGGAATAGTCATTGATGGGGGGGATATGGGAAGATAGGTACAAGAATGGAGCTATGAATCAATACAACAATTTTGAAAAGCAATTTGGAATTATACAAATAGAAATGACTGATAGCTTTTTGACCCAAAGATTCCATTATTGGGAGTATAGCCCAAAGAGTATATAAGGGATAAGAATAAAGTCCTTATATACACCAAAATATTTATAGAAGTACTTTTTGTGACTACAAAGAATTGGATTGGGTACATGAATTGTGGTATATGAATTTAATGCAATATTGATATCTTTTATGAAACAATGAAATGATGAATGCAGAGAATCTAAGAAAGAACACACACAATCTGATGAAGAATGAAGTACGCACAACCAGGAAAACAATACACACAACAATGTGAATAAAAAGCACAACCACAAAAACAATCAACAATGAATGGAGCAAAAAACAAACATGGCTCCAAAGAAGAAATATCAGACATCTCCATTCTACTCTTTTATAAAAGTGGGAGGTCCATGGATGTACTATATTGCATGTTTTTCAACATATTGAATGATTTTGCTGATTTGTCCCCTTCCTCTTCCTTAAAAACATTTTTCATTATTATTTGGGATGGGGGAAGGGATGGGAAGAATACTGAAATTCTGATAATATAAAAAACAAGATATCAATAAAAATTATTTTAAAATCATCATTCAAAAACTCAGTTACAGTTATCTGAAAGCAACTTTAAGAGAAGAGAGAGCTATACGTTTTAAATATTCACAGTATGGCAGTTCTATTGTCACATAACTCAAAGGTTGAATGGTGAAACACTTAATATTAATATTTTGGAATCAGTTGTGTGGCAATGTCATCACACTAGCATTTAAATTCTCACTTCTCACTTTAATTCATTAAATCAACCAGTGAAGAATCAATAAGTATTTATTACGGGTTTACTATGTCAAGCATTGGGGAGACAAAGATGAACAATAAAATCTTCCCCTGGGGAGGATCACAGACTTAGGGCTGGATTCAGACCTGAAGTCCAACCACCAGTTTAGTTGAGAAAACCAAGATGCAAGGGCTTTGCCCAAAGTCACATAGGTCTCTGAGTCAACAAGCATTTATTAACTGCTTGCTATAGGCCAGGCACTGCGCTGTGGCAAAGCCCAGGATTTGAAATCAGACCTTCTGACTCAGTATCTAGATCCTTAGAGATCCTAGTCCTAGCCCTATTGAGTCCTGTATTCTATCACACTTCATTCAGGAGCGGTGCCTAATCTATTATCACCATAGATGACCTAGGCATACTCTTCCTTGAACTAATACCCACCATGTGTTCCAGGTTCATCTTCACAATCTCTAACCTCATTTTTAAAAAAAAGATTTTATTTGAGCTTTGAGTTTTACAATTTTTCTTCCAATCTTACTTCCCTCCCCCCCACCCCAACCCCCCCCAAGGAAAGCAATCTGTCATTCTTTATTTTGTTTCCATGTTGTACATTGATCCAAATTGAGTGTGATGAGAGAGAAATCACATCCTTAAGGAAGAAACAAAAAAAAGTATAAGAGATAACAAGATCAGACAATAAGATATCAGTTTTTTTTTTCTAAATTAAAGGGAATAGTCCTCGAACTTTGTTCAAACTCCACGGCTCTTTCTCTGGATACAGATGGTATTCTCCATTGCAGACTGCCCAAAATTACCCTGGTTGTTGCACTGATAGAATGAGCAAGTCCATCAAGGTTGAACATCACCCCCGTGTAGCTGTTAGGGTGTACAGTGTTTTTCTGGTTCTGCTCATCTCACTCAGCATCAGTTCATGCAAATCCCTCCAGGCTTCCCTGAATTCCTGTCCCTCCTGGTTTCTAATAGAACAATAGTGTTCCATGACATACATAGACCACCATTTGCTAAGCCATTCCCCAATTGAAGGACATTTACTTGATTTCCAATTCTTTGCCACTACAAACAGGGCTGCTACGAATATTTTGGTACAAATGATGTTTTTACCCTTTTCCATCATCTCTTCAGGGTATAGACCCAGTAGTTCTACTCATTTTTTTAAATCTTTTGTTTTTGGTTTATTTTATATTATTACAAAAATCTTGTTGTGAGAGTAAACATAACCCCCCCCCCCCAAAAAAAAGATAAGAAACCTCAAAGAAAAGTTTACTTCAGTCTGTGCTCAGATTCCAACAGGTCTGTCTCTGGGATGAGTTGACTTCCCCATCAAAGCCACCAGAAAAGTTGCTTCAATATTTTCCCCACAGGAAGTATGAATGGAGGGAGTTGCGATCAGCAATGGCAATGGTGGAAAAATATGGAAGTAGCTTTTGTGGTGAACTTATCATAAAGAATGTGATCCACCTATGACAGAGCTGGAGGTGTTGGAACACAGACTGAAGCACATTTTTTTATTATTATTTTGTGGGGGAAGGTTGCAGGGCAAATGGGGCTGGGTGGCTTCTCTGGGGCCACACAGCTGGGTGATTGTTGGGTGTCTGAGGCTGGATTTGGACCCGGGTGCTCCTGGCTCCAGGGCCGGTGTTCTGTCCGCTGTGCCACTTGGCAGCCCCTATCATTATTATTATTATTGTTATTTTATTTTATTTTGGTCTTTTTTGTTTGTTTTTTGCAGGGCAATGGGGTTGGGGTGGCTTGCCCAGGGTCACACAGCTGGGTGATTATTGGGGTGTCTGGGGCTGAATTTGGGCTTGGGTGCTCCTGGCTCCTGGGCCAATGCTCCATCCACTGCACCACCTGGCTGTACCTATCATTATTACTATTGTTATTATTATTATTATTTATAATTTTAATTTTTTTCTCTTTCCTTTATCATTCATGCAGGTCTATATTTTTGCGGGGAGGGGGTATTATGTTTACTTTTAAACAAGAATATTTTAGTAATTATAAAAAATAATTTGTACAAAAATAAGAAGAAATAAATAAATGGAAAAAAATATTTGCCCCACAGTTGCTAGCTATCACTAGCTGTTCCTGCCCACTGTCATTTATTCCATTCTCTCTCTTTCACCCCTGTCCCTGTTCAGAAGTGTGTTGTATCTGAGTACCCTCTCCCACAATCTTCCCTCTCTTCTATCACCTACTCCCCCCGCCCCCGCATTCTCACTTATCCCATCCATTTCCCCCTCATTTTTCTCTAGGGTAAGATAGATTTCTATGCCTTATTAAGTATGTATGTTATTTCCTTCCTGAGCCATTTCTGATGAGAATGAAGGCTCACTCATTCCCCCTCAACTTCCCCCATTCCATTCCATTGAAAGTTTTATCTTGACTCTCATGTGAAATGTATCTTAGCCCCTTCTTCCTCTCCTTTCTCTTCCTTCCAGCTCTTTCCTTTATCACCCAGTGACTCCATGTTTTTACTATATTATACCATTATATTCAGCTCCTTCCTGTGCCCTGTCTATATATGCTCCTTCTAACAGCTCTTATGAATGAGAAAGTTCATATGAGTTATCAATATCTTCTTCCCATGCAGAAATACAAATAGTTCAACATCATTAAGTTCCTCATAATTAGTCCTTCTCATCCACCCTCTCTATGGTCCCCCCGAGTCCTGTACTTGGAGATCAGACTTTCTGTTCAACTCTGGTTGTTTCAGTAGGAAAGTTTGAAAGTCCCATTTCAATGAAAGTCCATCTTTTCTGAGCAGAACCAGAAGAACACTGTACACCCTAACAGCAACATGGGGGTAATGATCAACCTTAATGGACTTGCTCATTCCATTAGAGCAACAATCAGGCATAATTTTGGACTATCTGGGATGGAGAATACCATCTGTATCCAGAGAAAGAATTGTGGGGTTTAAACAAAGATCAAAGACAATGACCTTTAATTAAAAAAAAACATATAATTTTGCTATCTTATACTTTATTTTTTTCCCTCATCACATTCAACTTAGATCAATGTATACCATAGAAATAATGTAAAGATTAACAGACTGCCTTCGGTGGGGGGGGGGGGGAGAGAGAAGCGAGATTAGGGGAAAAATTGTAAAATTCAAAATAAATAAATTAATTTAAAAAAATAAAGTCCATCTTTTGCCCTGGAAGAGGATGCTCAGTTTTGCTGGGTAGTTGATTCTCAGTTGTAATCCAAGCTCTTTTTCCTTTGAGAACATCATATTCCAAGCCCTATGAGCCCTTAATGTAGATGCTGCCAGATCTTGTGTAATCCTGACTATAGAACCACAGTAGTTGAATTGCTTGTTTCTGGCAGCTTTTAGTATTTTCTCTTTGACTTGAGAGTTTTGGAGTTTGGCTATAATATTCCTGGAAGTTTTTCTTTTGAGATCTCTTTCAGGAGGTGATCGGTGAATTCAATTTCTATTTTACCCTCTGCTTCTAGAATCTCAGGGCAATTTTGCTATATTATTTCTTGAAAAATGAAGTCTAGGCTCTTTTCTTAGTCATGACTTTCAGGTAGCCCAAAAAATTTTAAATCTCTCCTGGGTCTGTTTTTCAAGGTCAGTTGTTTTTCCAATGAGATATTTCACATTTTTTTCTAATTTTTTGTTATCTTGGTATAGTTTTATTTCTTCCTGATTTCCCACAGTCATTGACTTCCTTTAGTTTTCCCTTCTACATTTGAAGAAGTTATTTTCTTCAGAGAGCTTTTTTTTAAATCTTTTCTGGATGGCCAATTCTGCTTTTTAAGGCATTCTTCTCATTTGCCTTTTGTTGCTTTTTCCATTTGGCCTAAACTGGTTTTTTAATGTTATTTTCTGCAGGATTTTTTTGTATTTCACCAAGCTGCTGACTTGGTTTTCATGATTTATCTACATCTCTCTCATTTCTCCTCCCAATTTTTCCTCTACCTTCCTTAATTGACTTTCAAAGTCTTTGAGCTCACCCATAGCCTAAGCCCATTTTCTATCTCTTGGAGGTTTTGGATACAAAAGCTTCAATTTTTTTTTTTATCATCTGAGTATGTATTTTGATCCTCCATGGTACCAAAGTAATTTTCTGTGGTCAGATTCTTCTTTTTCTGTTGTTTTTTCATTTCCTCAGCCTGACTGATTTACTGCACTTCTAAGGCTTAATTCTCCCAGGTCTTATGAAAGGGTCTGCCTGCTCTCTTACCTGTATTCAGGCCCTCCCCTCTGCCCTGGAGCTGTGAGGGGAGTCTCTGCTCGGCTATGGTGGTATGGGGGCCCAGACTGTGACCTGGATCTGAATGTGGGCAAACAGCTGAGTCCTGCCTCCCCTACCCCCTTACCATCTGGAGGTGCAAGGTAAGTGGATTCCTGCTACAGGTTCTCATTGCAGGGTTACTCTGAGGCTGCTCACTCTGGTGAGGCAGAATTCTCTCTTTCCCTTCAGGCTGTCCTCGGTGATCCCTGGCCAAGAGGTCTGGAAACTGCCCCCTCTGCCACATACCCAGGTGCCCCGTGGGCTGTTCCTGGAAGGTTCGAGCTGGTTTGCTCTGGCCTGGCTGTGCTGTGGCTGCACTGCAGCTCTTTTCAACCCCTGGTTCCCGGTGGAACAGACCTTTCCTGTGGAACTTGTCTTGGACTAGGAGATTGTATCACTCAGTCTTTCTGTGGGTTCTACCCCTCTAAATTTTGGCTAGTCATAACTTGACAATGTTTGGCATTTTGGTGGGTACAAGTTTCCAGGATTTCTTGCCTTCATGCTGCCATCTTGGCTCCACCCCCACCTCATTTTTTAATCTCCACACCTTTTATGGCTACAGAATACTATTAGCCATTTTCAGCAATAATCTTCATCAGCCTTGTGGATTTGCATCATACATTGTTTTGTCTAAATTAAAGGATGCCCAAACTATTTCAATCTATACCCCGTCACACTAAGTGCCATGTTATCCTTTCATAAAACAAAAATCAAACCACATTTTAAGTTCTGAAAAATAAATACTGATTTTGTCTGCAAAATAGTAGAATATGATTAACATCAAAAAGAAACTTGAATTTCAAGGTGAGAAAAAAAGGAAACCTTTATTAGATACACATATATACTAGACTAAATGTAAATCCCCAAATAAAGTTCAAAATACAACTATCTGTATTTCAATTAATAAAAGCTCTTCCGTCTTTTATAAAAAGACTCTAAGATGCAGTTGGCAAGTGGTGTGGTTCAGGTTCATTAGTATTTATGATACGTACACCCATATATACATACACAACTTGCTCTGGGAATGCTGGGTTGACACTCTAGCACAAATGATCTTCCTTAGATCTCTTCCCATTCCAATCTATCTTCCACATAGCTGCTAGAGATTATCCTAAAATGCAGTCATTCTCAACTCTATAAATTCATTAACTGCATACTGCCTTTTGGATCACTGGTTAATACCCTTCATAACCTGGTCTCACTCTACCTTTCATTAAATGACTCCCCTTTCCAGTACTCTTTCCAGGCCTTTGTTATTCCTCCTCACAAGTCCCACATGTTGCTATGCCCCTCCCCCCAATCTCTCATTACTTCTGCCTATCTTCAAAAGCCAGTCCAAGCATCCCCTGCATATGAAGCATTTCCTGATCCGGCCCCCACCCCAGTTGTTACTGCCTTCTGCCAGTTCAGTCTTCTCTCCTGACAGTCTTGTCCAGTCCTTCACAGCCTTTGGCTGAATTTTCGCAGCAGCCTTCTGGTCTCCCTGCCAAATGTCTCTTCCTCCACTAGCCTATCCTCTATTCAGTTGCCAAGGACAGCTTCCTTTATCATCCCTTTCCTTCACAGCACCTTTAGGATTCTTTAGTGTTCAAAGACCTTCATAATCTGCTTCCATTCACCCCACAGGTTTTCCAGTTTTATCTTTTACACCTTACATTCCTCCTTAACACTCAATATCTAGTGGTACTGGCCTTGCTGTTGCTTGAACAGGATCCCCCATTTCTCCATTCTAGGCATTTTCAAGTTGTACCCCCATGCCTGGGATTCTCTGCCTTTTGCATTCCCACAAATCCTAATTCAATAGAAAGTGCATTCCCACAAATCCTGTCTAATTCAAGTTTTAAATTTCTTCAGATCTCCCCCTTAATGCCTCCCGCCTTTGCATTTTCTCCAGCTTATCCTACATTTATATACATATATATACATATACACACACACACACACACACACACATATATATATATATATATATATATATATATATATATATATATATATATATATATATATAAATAAAATTTTGTACACAATGGTTTTGCACATTATCTCCACCATTGGACTGTGAAATCCCTGAGAGCAGGTACTGTCCACTTGGCACTTGGATATAGTACAGAACAGGCTCTTAATGTTTAGTGACTGCCTGAATAAACTCCAGTACCTATCATCTCTTTCAATAAAATATCTCCTTCCTCTGGCATTTAAGGTTACAGCTTGGTCCCAGGCTATCTTTCAAGTCTTCTTACACATCCCTCACCTCTACTCTCTGATGGTCTGGTCATACTGAAGGATCCCCAGGTTTTCTGCCTCTTATCAACAAAACCTTTTCTCACCATTGCCTCTTGGAGTCATTTCCAGCAGAAGGCATCAGAAGGCCTTTCTCATCCCCTTGGCTACTAGGACTTTTCCTTCTGAGGTCATCTAAGAGATGCTGTCCATTTCCTAAGCTCTTGAAGACAAAGCTATTTCTACCCCCTTTCCCATTGTGACCCAGAGTTTAGCATAGTAGTTTGAGAACTGTTTGTTGATTGGCAATTTCGTATTCTGTATCATATTGGTGCAATGGCCAAGACACAGTTAATCATACAGCTGACTTGCTCCACCCCCCCACCCCCACTTCTCAGGCAACCAGGGGCTGGCTCCTCAGCTGGGCCTGAACCAAATGTGGAGATCCTCCCACAGCTAGCTCAGAACTCCAGGGATTCCCGGGCAGCAACCTTGCCAACCGTAGAAATCCCGCAGGCCTGTACCAACATGCCATGCAATATAAGGTAAGATTAAGTCATGAGTGTGACCTACCGCTTCCT
Organism: Macrotis lagotis; assembly: GCF_037893015.1. NCBI lineage: Eukaryota > Metazoa > Chordata > Mammalia > Peramelemorphia > Peramelidae > Macrotis > Macrotis lagotis. The sequence continues at coordinate 89,671,626 of NC_133664.1, read as the reverse complement.
ATTTAAAGCCATTTTTGCCTGATACTACAGAATACTTTCCTCAATAAATGAGACCTTGGTATGTTACATGTATCTTACTCAGCTGACCTAATAGTAATGTTAAGTATAATACTTACACAGTATTATTGTCCTGTACACCCTGACCTTTATTTATTTAGTATATATCAAATAGTTCAGAAAAGTTCTTTTTTTTAGAAAATGTTTTTCAACAACTTAGAAGACTGACTCTGTTCAAAATTCCTTAAAATCAGGATAGAATACAAATACAACGAAGACAGAATCACATTTTAGGTAAAGTTTAAAATTACATTTATTTAAAACTTGGGCAAGATATCAATATAAAAGAAAACAGTATAAGAAATAAAAATAATCAAAGTACAAAACATTTTAATTTTTCAACATCCATAATTTAAAGAGATAGCAAGGCCCTATTTACACCCATATTTTACTTTTGGTTGAAGTTCTATACCAGTTATATAAAACATTTTAAAAACTGGCAAAGGAATCATAAAACCTAATGTGGGCTCTTAAATTTATATAATACAAAACATAATAATTTATGTTTCCTCAGAATAAAATTACACATCTTAATAAGATGCAGGTATTTTGTTTTCCTGCTTTAAATGGCTTGCCACCTAAAGAAAGCAGCTGGAAAACAAGAGCATCTGCAGGAAGCACTGGTTATTTTTTTCCTGGTAGCTACAACATCCAGATTTTGTGCTCCAAGGGCTCTGAAGAAAAGTCACATTTCAGATACCATCAAGTAAATTTATATGTAGGCTTGTTGAGGAAAATAACTTAGTGAACAATGTAAAATATAAACTTAAATTTACAGATCTAATATAAAGAATAGTTTTAGGTATTTTAGTCATAGATTACTAAATTTAATAATACAGTGTCAAGAAAGGCTGTGATACTTGGGGAGCTTTGTTTCCAGTGTGTTAAACACAGACACTGCCCTCTGCCTACCCTCCACCCCCCCACATCATGCATGCCCCAAATCCAGATGCCCACCACACCCTCAAGAATGTTTTCCAAACTCTAATATTCCACACTAGCCCTACAGAATAAGATCAAATGGATGACACAGGACACCCAAGAGAATTCCTTCAGGTTTACCTGATATAAATAGCATTTTTGGTGGGCAAATATAGGAATAGCCAAACAGGTTTTCATTTGTATGGTTAACAGAAGAAAAAAGGAATTATATTTTTATGAAAACAAAGTCCATAAAAGATGATGGAATTGGAATTTACATTAAATTCTCATCACAAAAACTGAGAAATTGTGTTTTCAGAGAGCAATTTCCAAAAAGAAATGATTCAACTGTTATTTCCAACAATAAGCTGAGTTAGCACATTTCCAAATAGTTTCCTAATGTTGACAAAGTACTTTTCTCACAAGAGAGCTGGGAGGAAATCAATCCTCAAAAATTTAAGAGACTTGCCCACTCTCAGATAATACAAGATGGAATTGGTACTCCTCCTGATTTGCTTCCTTATCCAAGACTGGCTCTCCACCAAACACGTTATAAAACTTTTTTTTAAATTCTGAAAAATGCCCAACTCTATTTTTATTAAAAAATTTATAAGACATTTTTAAAACTATCATGTGCTGCTGTCATCCCACTTTGTCAGATAAAGAATATAAAAGGTGGTAGTTCAAACACATTATAAAGAGGAAAAATGAGAATGGCCAACAGAGAAAGGATGTCAAAACCTTTGGACTTTTGTCCTCATTAGGAAATTTTACTGGTGGTGCTTTTTTTGGCTAGGACACATAAGAATGAAACCAAGGCCCTTGTATGAAATATGGAAAATTTATAAGACATTTTTAAAACTATCATGTGCTGCTGTCCTCCCACTTTGTCAGATAAAGAATATAAAAGGTGGTAGTTAAAACAGATTATATATCAAATCAGTTAACCTGGTAAACTTTTCTTAGAGAAGTCAAACTAGCACATATACTTATGCTTCACTAAAAGATAGGAATAAGATTCTATCTAGAAAAAATTAGATAAATCCTTTAGACCAATTCTAGTCCTTTTATTAATTTAATTTTGGCAAATAACAAGTAGCAATAGTTTCATTTGTACCTACACTTGCTAAACTTCAATTTGGCTTAAAAATCGTTACCAATATTTTTTAAAGGGATTAAGATAAAATCAGAAATTTGAAAATTACTTTGGGGTCTCAGTGAGCCCTTTTCTACAAAACAAAGTGGATGGATCAGAATTCAGGTTTCAAAAGTCTACTGCTTGTAGTTGAACCATACTGCAGAAAGTCATGGTATGACTCTTTGTGCCTGTTTATGATTTTGTTCCCTTTGGATTTGGTTTTCTCTTTTCCTTCCTACCAATTCTATTTCTTTCATGTAAGTAGAAAAAGACACATTCTGCAGTGGAGGAGCTAAGCTAAAGAGTCAAGAAGACCCAAGTTCAAGTCCTGAATAAGGAGGAAAGGAATAAGGAAATAAGCATTTTTATGGTACCTGTATATACCAGATTCTGAGCTAAGAATTTCAAAAAAAATTTCTCTTTGGGGCTCACAACAACAGCCCTGAAAAATAAGCATTATCAGATCACTTTACAGGTGAGAAAACAGGCAAACAGAGGTGACAAGAGTTGCCCAGGGTCCCCCAGTCAGTGATTGACAGGACTCCATCCATTGCACCACTAGCTGCTGAGGCACTGAAGCTCACTCACCCTGCCACAAAGCAAGGCCTTCAAATAGCTCAATCTATAGTCGTCATTTCCTGTCCTGCAACATATTGCTTCCTGTATAAATTTGTAAGCAGTTTGCATTTAGGCCACTCTGAACAGATAAAGGCTCCTCCCGTCTGAGGGGAAAAACAGAAAATCTTCACAAATAAGCTCTGATGCTCATGAAGCCTTCCAACCTCTACTCACCCCGACTGCAATCCCTCCATGGAACTGATTTTTGAAAGGTGCTCTGGGCATTTGCATTTGTTTTTTTTTTTAATTTTGTTGATTTATTTAAGGCAATGGGGTTAAGAGTGACCTGCCCAAGATCACACAGCTAGGCAATTATTAAATATCCGAGGTCGGATTTGAACTCAGGAGCTGGTGCTCTATCCACTGTGACACCTAGCTTCCCATCTACTGTCACGTATAGTCACAGGGAAGATGACCCAGCCTTTAAAAATTCACTAACACTTCATCAGGATGGTTGAGGATATCTTTATTCCAGTTAAGTAATTTCTTGCTTATTAAAGAAAACAATGGCAACTAGGCAGCGCAGCAAGCAAAAAACAGCTAGAGGGGGAGGCTAGGTGGCAGGGCCCTAGAGTCAAGAGTACCTGAGTTCAAATCTGGCCTCAGACACTTAATAATTACCTAGCTGTGTGGCCTTGGGCAAGCCACTTAACCCATTTGCCTTACAAAAGCCTTAAAAAAAAAAAACCAAACCCCAAACAGCTAGAACTAGAATTAGGACGACCTGGGTTCAAATTCATTCTAATACTTATTAGCCATATCATCTTCAGCAAGTCATTTAACCTGTCTGCCTCAGTTTTCACAATTGTAAAATAGGATAATAATCTAACCCCAAGGGTCACTGTAAAGATTCAATAAGAGAACATTTGTAAAATGCTTAGCACTCCGCCAGATGCATAGTATGCACCACCTCAATTCTAGCTGTTACAGCTCATTTTTAGAATTAATCCTACATTATGTTCTATTTATACTACAATGTTGCACATTTCCATAATTGTTTTCAGTCCCCACAGTGAGCAAGCTGGCCGTTTCTTGCTTCTAATAATCTAACACACAGATACAATAAGCTATCCCCAGGAAAATAAGGAAATCACTGATCAGTTATTTCCCAAAAGTTGAATTGGGTTTTGATACTGAAAAAACAAATTCTATAGTTAGAAAACAAAACATTTGTTTTCTGTGGACATATACAAGCTTCTGGGACTGAACACGTTTTGGATGGAGAAGGCTAAAGAAACAGGGAGGGAATGAGGAAGGGGGAGCAGAGACAGAAAAGAGATGGGCCCAGAGGAAGCTGGGGTCACAGCACAGAGGGAGGATGTGAATACTATGCAAAGAAAGTCTTCGATTGAATTGTTTTGTGATTGTGTACAAATTCTTTCAGTTTTGGCTTTCGTTCCCTTCTAAGTAGAAGAAACTCCTGATCCAGGGCATATTCAAGACCCTCTCACTGCTTGACTCTATGAGATCAGGAGCACTAGAGCCAATGCCTGTGGTTTAAGACCAATGAAACAGTAAAATTCTCTACCATATGACACTGTAGAAAGAGTATGGAATAGGAATTAGAAGATCCAAGTTTTAGCCTTAGCCATAAGATACTGAGAAAATTATTGAACATCCCCAAGTCTAGGTTTCATCATCTATAAAATGGATTAAGTGTAGCATGCCTAACTCTCTCATATCATTCCCATAACAGTCTTTTAGTTAAAGGGCTGTCAACTATTGCACAAATGTAAACTGCTTCCATTTCAACAGGATCTAATAGTTCATTCTTTTGAAATATGAATTATTACTCTTTGGATACTGCATTAGACTTCAGAATCCCTTCACTAGAGCTTCTTAGTTGGACGTCTTCAAAGTCCTTTTCCAATGACTCTGAATTACTGGAAGTGACTCGATGCTTTCAAAGGCTCTGTCACTGCAGCCCAAGGATAAGCTCAGCTAAGTAAGGATAAACTCATCACCAGGAGGAAGGTCATTTATTTTGTCACTTTTTGGCAAAATATGAATCAACAACAAAATGTAAAATGGCCTCAGTTCTGTTTGGCCTCCTTCCATCAGTGGTAGAGTGGTAGGGAATGTCATGGGAGCTAAGAATCATCATTTTGAGATCTATAAGTATTAATTTAGCTTATGTTATTCTAAATGAAAAAATTATTTTCCAATGACCAATGAGGAAACATATTATTAGATAAAATGAATCCTTAATATTTCCACTATAAAGGAAACAAGAAAATGCTGACTTTATGGATTATTTTTGCATTGATAACAATTCTTTTCTAAGTATACTCAATTTTTAATATTTAATTTGGTTTAAGTATTTTTATAATGAAAGGTCCCCCCAAAAATGAAAGTAAGATTTGTTTTTGCTGTTCTTCAGTTGTTCAATCATATCCATTTTTTTCATGACCACATGGACCAAACATGGTATGCCAAGCTATCCTCCAACTATCTTCCAAAGTCCATCCAAATTAATGAAGTAACCCTGGACTTGAGAATCAAAAGATTTGCTTTCAATGCTTAATAACTGTGTAACCAGTCATTTCAGTCAACTGATTTGAACCTCAATTCACAATTATGTCCATAAAGAAAACACTCTGAAAAGTACACTCTTAAGTGCAACATGTAAGCCATTATTTAAAAAAAAATCTAATTTCATTCTGCATGCCTACAAACTCAAAGTTGTTAATAATAAAATAATTATTTTCCCTCCATATTTTCAATTTTACATAATTATCTTCAAGAAAGATTGGGTAAATACCCAGCCCTAAAGTCAGGAAGCTCTAGGTTCAAGCCTTGTCTCTGATACAGACTGGCTGTATGAACCTGTACTCAAGTGTACCCAGCAACAATCTAAGACTATAAACTGAAGAGTTGCCATTCTGTACCAGTAGAGGAAAATGACTGCATGGGTCTGGATGAAAATTTTTTTTAAAAAAGTTCTTATAATTCTAGAACTATGTTAGTCATAAAGGCTTTAGCTAAAGAAAATGTTTTGGGGAACAAAAGAAACTTTTTCTTTCTACAAAACTGCCTGAAACCCAAATGATAAATAAACACATGAAGAGATACTGCTAGCACTGTTATAAAACCATAATTGTTTTCTTAGTCTTGGAGAAACACTTTAATTATCAAATATTTCATCATCTCTTTTTAAAAGGATATGATTCATAGTCCAATGTCTGTGTAAGTACTCCAGTAAGAACAAATTCTGCATTATGAACATCTGAAAGATAATAAAAATAATCATTTAAGTAAAAATAAATTATAAGGTGACAAATATACAAAAGTAGTAATGACAATCTGATCGTACCTATTCCTCTTGCAAAATATTCTCGACATAAGTGAAGATCATTTTCACAGGATATTAAAATTATTTCTGACAAACTCTAAGAAAGAGAAAACAATGAATCCAACTTATATAGAACAATGGATCTTTAACAAACTAAGAGATCACTTAACTTATTATATCCACCTTATTTTGCTTATGCTCCACAAGTTTACGGAAAGATGGCTGCTTAGATAATACTTTTCCTCCTGCACATTCCACAATAGCTTTCATGGTTGAAAGACTAGGACAAATTCCAGGTGTAATATAAAAATACTTTGCCTAAAAAAAAAAAAAATGAAAGTTAACTTGTGAACCAAGTTGAAAACTCAATGAAATGAAACCATTAAGGCAGTTCAATGCTGTTAGGTTAGCTGTTTCAATATAAATCAAGTTATTTTCAAAATACTAAAATATTTATCTACAGCTAAGTTAACTGTCTGACAGAGAGAGTGCATAATGGACACTGTTGGACTTGGGGAGAGACAGAAGGATCCAGTTCAAATCCTGAACATACTCTCTATGTGAATACTGACAAGTCACTTATTCTTCCTGTGCTTTTGTCTGATCTGTGAATCATAACATAACATAACATAACATAACATAACATAACATAACATAACATAACAGCACCTAACTTCTAGGCTCACTGTGAGGATCAAATGAGATTGGGGGGGGGGGGGGGTTTGCAAGGCAAATAGGGTTAAAGTGGCTTGCCCAAAACCACACAGCTAGGTAATTATTAAGTGTTCTGAAGCCAGATTTGAACCCAGGGACTCCTGACTCCAGGGCTGGTACTCTACCCACTGTGCCACCTAGCCGTCCCCAAATGAGATTTTTGAAAAGTGCTTTGCTAACCTTAAAGTGCCACAAAAATAATAGGTTTAAATTTAAGAGCTAAACAGGCATAGAATTTCCTAAAAGAAATAAAATGTTCAATGATTTTTAAACATAAGCTTGCCCACTATTAACAAAAGTCCAAAAAATACTTTAATTAAGGAGATACTTCATAACAAGGTTGGTATCCTAAAACAATCAGTTCAAATAAGACAGTCCCAATGCCAAATGTGCTGAAAGATACACACATGACCAAATTAAATTTATTTACTTATAGTTTATTATATTCTATTTAAAACAATTTTTAACATCTCTGGAGTTGAAGGGGAAAGGAAATCAGGCAGAGTATGGAAAATTGAGTTGTTCTAAATTTAACACAACTGTATCTATTATCTTAAAATGCACAATATTTTATCCCGAGACAGAAGAGGTCACCTTACTTAAAAAGTACATACAATTTCATACAAGGTACGAACAAAAGGTACATACAAACATTCAGGACAAACAAAAGGCCAGAAAGTTATCAAATAAAATTTTTACTATATGAAATAAATTTAAATTTTGGGGTGGCTATTAATTATTTATATATGCTTTCAAATGTATCTTATCTCACTACTTCCACATTAATTTCTGTAGCTATGCAATGAATAAAAGTTCTAGATGTAAAAATCTTATGGAAATTTGTTAAAAAATTAAAAACAATTGTACAAATCTTATACTGAGTTAAATTCAAAATAAGCTGTTTTCCTCAGGTGTGCAATGATCAAAAGGCATTTCATTGCTATTTCTATTCATTTAAAATACCAAGTCTTTCAAACTACAGCTAATACTTAGCATATTTTACTGAAGTTCACTAGCATTTGACCTTGAAAATCTGATCAGACCACTAACCTGAAGGTATGACTAGTCATAACTAGAAATTCTTTTAATCACCAAATTTTATAAAATGTGGATTATTGCTTTTAACACATTTTCAATATGGAGTTTCAATTAAGCCTCACTTGGTTAAAAGCATGTCATGAAACCATCTTTATTTTTTAATAATCCCTTTGCCTGAAAGTCCTGCCTACCTTGAAAAGTGGTGTGACATGTGCTCTCTTTAAGGACTCCTCTAAACTGAAACAAAAGAGCACCTCAGCTTCAGCATCTCGGAGCATGTAGTTCTGTTCGTCTAAAAAACAAGACAAGATACATGAGACGTGCTTCATGAATCCACTCACAGATCTTTCATTCCTCATGAGGAAGTGTTTGAAGGCTCAAGTAAACTGAAATCCTTAACTCCTCACCAGCCCAAACCTAACACCCATTAACTTCCAAAAGGAGCCAGAGGCAGGTACGCTCACAGAGTTTCAGGCACCTGCACTTAATTGTCTTTGGGTTCTTTCCAAGAGGGGAACATCAACTTCAATCTCCCTAAAAACATCTATTATCTCCTTTTCCCCCAGATTAGAATAGAAAGAAAAACAATTATTCTTATTCAAGACCACATAACTAGTTAGCAGCAAACTTTGGGGCCAGTTTAGAAATTCTATATCCAGACTAACCAAACAATTAAATAACATTAACAAGCCTTTCAATGTCATGTTTTCATCTGTTGTGTCAAATACTTATGTGAAAATTTAACTTCATAAAATATATATTTCTAATTTCTAAGTGGCTTATAAGGTGATAGCCTCTGACCCTGTAAAAAGCAACAATTATTTCCCAACTCCAAGAGTCATTTACTCCTAAAGCCCAATCAGCTTTTCTTTGGAGGCTGCTAGAAAAAAAGTTATTTTTTTTTAAAGATACCAAACTCAAGGCTGAGAAAGAGAAGAAGGGGAAGAGAGGAATAGGAAGAGGAAAAGGAAAACCTAGATAGAGAAGGAAATATATAGGTGTGTCTATGTGCATGCATGAACATGTGAGTATAATTTGACATAAGAACTATTTTAGATTTGAATTTCAGTTCAAGATTTTTCTTTCAAAAGGACTGAAATGTAGGAAAAGACCCCAAAATAATAAAATCTGAAGTTAAGACTTTCTATTGAACACAACTCCACAACTCCCTCATTACAACATATGAAGATACTAAAAGTAAATTTACTTGCTTGCCCATGGTCAACTGGAACTAAATGGCATAGTTGGGATTAAAGTTCACATTTTCTGATTACAAATTCAATGGCCAGTCCACCATATTAGTCTAAAAAATTTTCTCTGAGTTTCAGTCAGTGAGATCACACTTGAATGAAGGGGGCCACTAATCTACACATAAAGATCTCTATGGGCTACTTGCTTTAAGTTTTAAAGTGTGTTACAAATGTTTTATTGTATTTTGCTTTAGTACATATTTCCCAAATACATTTTAATTTAGTCTGCACTTGAGTGTGTTTGTTTAGACCTTTGGTATTCAAAAAGTTGGTTTGTCCAATCCTGTATATTAAAATTTCTCCTTCGGTTTCAAATCCCACCATTAATACTATCATAGTTTAGTAATAGCAAAATGCCTACAAAATTTCATAGAATAAAATCCTCTCCTAATCAGTCTGATTTTAGAATGCAATTTCTGAAACTAAGAACTGGACAAGTCACTTTAATAACAATAACTAATTTATACAGCATTTCATATATATTATTTCATTTGATTCTGACAACAACCCTACAAGATAGGTGCTATATTTACGATCCCCATTTTGCAGTTAAACTAAGACTGAGAAGCTAAGTAACCACACCCATGATCACAAAGCTAGGAAGCATCTGAGGTAATGATTCAAATTCTTCCTCACTACAAATCCATAACTCTGCACATTCTGCTATCTATTCAAACTGTCTGAGCTTCAGCTTATCATTTACAGGAGAGCTATTGTAGATAATTACATGTTAAAAATTAATTATAAAGAAAGGGGTCTAGGAATTGTAAAGACTTGAAACATACACATACAAAGACTTGGATTTCTATACACAGAACTGCACACATTTTTACAATACTAGCAAACATTGTTTAGGGGACTGCAACATGCTAGGGATGATAAATAATAATTTCGATGAAAAAGACCTTGCTCTCAAAGAGCTTTCAGTCTAGTGGAGGATTTATAACCATAATGTCTTCATAATATAAAACAAATCACTAAAACATACGCTAAGTATACTGATGAATTACCAAAAAAAGTGTTATGTGAAGTCAAGGGTGAGGTCAAATAAAAGAATTCAAAAACATTTAATTTAACGTGGAATCTGAATTAGATTTTAAGGTACCAGTAGGAATACAACCAGTGAAGAATGAGAGAAAAGAAAGCATTCCAGGCATAGGGAACAACAGGGAAGTATTAAATAATAAAAACAAATCAAAGTTTTTGTTATGCTCTTACTATATAGGCCAGATACCATAGAGTGCTATGCAAAGAATGACAAAAAGTCACTACCCTTTAGGAATTCACCTAATTACCAAATATACAATGCAGGTGGGATGCTGGCATTGTTATCTATGGAGTAGATCAAATTTAAGTCAATTCTGAAGGAAGTCAGAGAAGTAAGAGGTCATGGTGAAGAGGAAGACAAGCAAACAAGATAACCAGTCTAAAAGCCAAGTCAGGTTGGAGAAACACAAAGGATAGCCTTATGGATGTGGAGGTCAAAGAGGTCAAGTTGGAAATGATCAGGAGCCACCTTGACAACTGAATGAAGAAGAGCCTGGCAAAATGGGAGATAACACACAGCAATGAGGCAGGAAGACAAATTAGACAGCAACAGCAATAGTTCAACTGAAAAAGTAGTGAGGGCCTGAACACAAGGGTGGTGGCGAAGAGTGTAAAAAGAAGGACATATATTGTGAAGGAGACACACACACACACACACACACACATGTTGTGAAGCAAAAAATGATGTGGCTGGGCAACAAATCAGTTATATGGAGTGAGTTCAAGTAAACCCTGAGGTGGTGGGTGAAGGCAATTGAGAGGATGATGGTGTTTTAACAGTACAAGGGAAGTTAGGGTGAGGAGAGGGTCTAGGAGGAAAGATAATGAGTTCTGTTTTAAATCTGAAATTCCTAGAAACTCTAAAATGCCCCAAAGGCAGCTGATGATACAGGACAGGAACTGAGTAGACAGACCAGGGCTGAATAGAAAGATTTGAGAATCATGTGCAAGACATGATCACCAAACTCTTGTTTGGGAGTTAATGGGACAGCAAAGTAAAAACAGAGTAGAGGAAAAAAGAGACAGGCTTCAGAGGACGGACAAGTTTAATGAGTATAACCCAGATGATTTGAGAAATAGAGCAGAACCAGGAAAGAATTATGACTACCTAGGGAGAAGGCATATCCAGAAGGAGGTGATTAATATTATCAAATGCTGAAGAGAGGATAAGGAGGCTCAGAATTGAGAAAAGACCATTAGATATGGCAATTAGCACTAATAACAGTATTAGCTAATATTTGCAATAGTGCCTTGTGCTAAGACCTATGCTAAGCACTTTACAAACATTATCACATTGGATACTCACAAACAACCCTTGAAGATAAGTGCTATTAGGTAGAGTGACTTGCCCAAAATCACAGAGCTCCTATCTCAGACTGAATCTGAACTCCTATCCTCCTCACTTTAGGCCAAGTGCTCTGTGCATTATACCACCTGGATGCTGATGAAACTGCTGCTTACTTTAGGCTAGAAACCAGACTGAAGAAAGTTTAGAAGAGAAGTGATGGTACCAAGTGCAGATGACATTCTCAAGGAGTTTTAGCAGAATGGGAAGAAAAGTTATGAGATAATAGCTGGTTTGGACTTCTAAGTCAATTGAGAATTTTTTAAGCATGGAGTTTCTAGGCACTAAGCAATGAGTGAGAGGAAGAGATTGAAAATTGGAAAGAATAGGGATGATAGTGGGGAACTTGCTGAAGAAATTGACAAGGAATGGACTCAAGGGTACATGTGAAGGAAGGCAAAGGGTGAGCTGACAAAGAGGAGATCCTCTTCAAATGAAACAGAAAAAAATGAAACATTGGGGGAGAAATGCCTGAGTGATGTAAGATGAAGAAGGGAAGAAATTGAGCCCTCAATGAATGGCATCATTTTTAGGTGATGTAAAGATCTTCAGCTAAAAGGAACCATAGCAGCCTTGAAGAGAAACAAAAGTTCAAAACAGTTGTTTGAGGTAAGACAATGTAGGGAAGAAGGTAGGATAAAGAAAGAAAGAAGAAAAGAAATATTTATTAAGCACCTACTATGTGCCAGGCAACAACTCTACAAGTTAGGTGCTATTGTCTGCATTTTATAGATAAGGAAACTGAAGTAGATAATGGTTAAAGGACTTGTCCAGGATCACCTGTCTCAGATATTAGCCAACAGCTTCATTTTACAGGTAAGGAAAAGGAGGCCTCAAGAGGCTAAGTGACCTAGACTGACAGTCATCCTACTAGTGAATGACAAAAGGGAGGCCTGAACCCAAGTTTCCAAGGTTCTTGTCACTAGTGCATGTTGTCCCAATTCATAACTCATATAACAAAGATGAAAGAGGTTATGATTTCTAGTAGCATTCATGACCTTCAGTGCCAGGCAAAAGAGGAAAGGAAACAAAAGCTTATCATCACTGGAATTCCTTTATAAAAAATACTTTAGAAAAGGTAACCAGTAATAATGTCTTTAGTGATAATAATGAAAGTACTTACATACCTTCTGTAAGGAGAAACTGATTTTTTTAACTAGTTTGCAGAGCTCTAAGCATTTAAGTGAATAAAGAATTTAAGTGCCTATTATGTGCAAAAAGCACTGTGCTAAGTGCTGAGATACAAAAAGTAAAATAGTTCTGCTTTCATTCTAATGGGGAAGAGAACTCAAATGGAAGGTTGTCAGCTCCAAGTGAAAAAGAAAGGTCCCACCAACCTTTGGAGCACAGGAGCAAAACAGACAATAATGCCTCTTCTTTAAGAATGTCATTTCCAGTGATAAAACCATCTCAGTTTCATCTGATACTGCCAAAAACTAGTGACAAGAACTTTCTTTTCTGAATCTGCGACAGTTGTGGCTGCTGTATTTGCACAAGTAGCTCCAAAGAGATTGTTTCCCAAGATGATGGGTGGAGGCCCTGAGTTGGAGTAGTGTCATGTACCACCTCCTACTTCTTTCCAAGGTGACTTGCTGCTTTAATTAGGCTGTTCTGCCTGGGTTTGATGGGAATGACAGAAGGCCCCCTCCCCTATTCTAATAAGGGCTTTGTGAGCTGTTGTGAAAACACCACCAATGGTCTGCTACTTCTCTAAGGCTCCTGTTGTGTTTGCTTCCCTGTTGATAAAGGATTGGTGAGCAAGTACTTGTTGCTGTTGATGATGAGAAAAAGGTGGGTCACTTTCCCACAATTTCTCCTATTCTTGATAAGGGTTTTGCGGACTATACTGGAAGGAGGTATGCTGGTTTTGGGGACACTGCAACTACCTCCACAAGGGTTTATGGGGAGATGGTGGTCAAGGCGGCAATGATAGTTTGTGACAAATACTGCTTACCTCTCGTCTCTTTACCAAGATGCCTTTAAATAGATTTTCAGCTGCTATGATAAAGATTTTCCCCTATCATTACAGAGCAGTCTATAATCTGCAACAGAAATTGGAATATATAAAAACTAAACCCATTACCACTAGACCTGATTCTACCATTCAAGCCAAAAGATGTAATTTCCTCACAGTGCATCTTATTTTATCACACTTCTCAGATTTTCTTCCCCAGTACCAATCTTTTCTTGCAGTACACATAGTCTTCCTTGAACTACTTCTAGTTTTCATACCAATATACAGAAGTAATAGTCAATGAATTTCACTTTGCTGGTTTACCATTTGCATCACACCCCAAAGGCTCTCTTCTGAAATCCTCTCTCTCTATACTCAACTCTTTATGATCTTGTCAGCTCCTACAGTTTACTAGTATTTCTAGAGCTTAGCCCAGTGCTAGGTACAAGTACTTCCTTTTTTTATTCATACATTCAAGCTGGGTGTGTTCGTTCATTTTTATACAAATGACTCCAAAACAGTTCACCTCTTCAGCTGCCATTTGGATATGTCAATATGCCAAAATATCTCCAACTCAGTATGTAGTACAAAACAGAACTGATTATCTTTTTTCAAAAACTCTCTTTTTCTTCTCAATTTTCCTATTTCTGTTGAGGGTACCACTAACTTTCCAGTCATTCATTCTCATCACCACATATCTACTGAGGTTCCAAACTGTGCCATTTCTGCCCCCACATCTTTCACATCTGTCCCAAAGCCATCACCTCTTGCCAAAGCAAGAGCCTCTACTTCCTTGCTCTCCTTCAAGTCCTAACCATTTCAAACTATATTCTACAGTTACAAAGATAATTTTTTTAAAGTTTAAGTCCAATCATGTTATATCCTATTCAGTAAACTCTCGGGTATCCCTGTAGGCTCTAAGGTGAACACAAATCCTCTCGTTGATTTTTAAAGCCCTTCACAACCTGGTTTGAGTCTACCTTTTCTAGGTTTATTATACATTGCTTCCCTTTCCATACTCTGAAGTCCAGCCAAACTGATCCTCTTAGTATTCTTCATGTACAATACTATCTTGTATCCATCTCTCTTGGCAGTGATTGTCCTCAAAGGCTTAGATTAACTCTTTTTCACATCAACCTCAGAATGCCTTACTTCCTTCAAGACTCGGCTCCAGCTTCTACATTAAGATTTTCCTAACTCTTCTCCTCACCCCCCCCAGTTGTTGGTACCTTTTCCTCCTAAACTCCTTTATGTTTACTGTAAACTTATTCTATATATACCTGAATATGTCCTTGATGATAAAAATGATAGCTCCCTTAAGGCTGGGACTGTTTCATTTGGAGTGCCTTAACCCCTAGGCACCTAATACAGCACAGGATTCGTGAAAGGCATTTATTAAATGTTCAGTCACTGATTAACATTGTGGCTTCACTCACAATGCTCTGCAATATGCAGGTGCCAGGAAAGGCAATGGCCATTCTCTCCACTCTATTTATGTAAGCTCAGCCTTCCTAAAGGAACACCTAAGTCACTCCTTGGTGAAAGATTCCATTCTATTGGCAAGTCTGTTCTTTGTAACTAGACTACATGTGAAGAAAGAATGGTTTCTCAGTTTACCTCAAGCTCTCTCTGAAGAATCTGTAACCAAGTATGTCATTAACAAAAATAAAGCAATGTTATAGAAGTAATTTTTCTTTCCTAATACTGTTCATTTCCTAACCCTTTACTTTTTCATCTGAAAATGTAAAGAAATGGAATTCTGAGACACAAAATACATGTGTTAACTGATGATTATTAAATGATTAAAGAATAAATTAGATGTTTGTTGGGATGAAAATGAAGGAGTAAAGCTCAATTCTAGGAAAAGAAAGAGGTTTGCATGTATATGTACATGTATGTATATATGTGTCTCTCTCTGTTTTGTCTGTTTGAGACACTTCCCAAACTTTTATTGCTAATGTGATGCTTCTATTTAGGGCAGAAAAAAAGGACATCAACCAGATTGCATTTATCTTAAAAATAGCAGTAGGCGCCAGAGTTGCCAAAGCTTGAAATTTCATAAGATTATAAATTCATACATATTATTCACAACTGTAAAAGCTTAATGCTTGTGATTATACCATAATTACATCTAGAACACTCTGGAACAAATCAACTCCCGATGGTTTAATTAAACTTTTGCATTTGGCATTTTAAAAAATGTTACTGGTGCTTTTACTTACCAACAAATTTCTGGCATTTGAAACATTCTTCTAACCATTCTGGAGTTACTATATGCTTTACTACAGAAATTGCTGTCAGGAACTTTACAGTGCGGGTCACTTTGCTGGCAATAAGATGTGTGCATTTCTGTGCAGACTCAGCTACCTCACCCCCAAGAATATAGAGTTTCTAAAAGTTGTACAAACATAGTAAGATCAGAAATTAAATAGTTAAAATCTATAAAGACGTTATCAATGGGGTGTAAAACAGATGAAGTCTAAACTCAAGACAGATTTATTTTTAAAAAGACTATTCTATAGTATCGTTTACATACCTAATAAAATTAGGTAACTTCCCTTTTATTTTTAAACCTTGCATTTTAGAGCAATATTCCTTTCAATTGGAGTCAAATCATTACAACGACTACAACAAATGTATGAAATAATTCACAGCCGTGGCAAAAACAATACGGCAGGCAGAACAAAAATACCATAAGGGAGAAAAAAGATAAAATAATGAAAAAGTTAACAATAAATACTTCTAGAGTTACTTGATTCTATGTGAAGTGGGTTTTTAACATATATCTGTGAATATATATTTCATATATATATTATATATGAAAACTGCACTTTTACATTAGGTCATATACACAATCATATTTTCAATAATACATTTCAATGTTTTTCTGTGAGTAACATTAATGATTTGAATGGAACTGTCCAATTCATGATAACAAAGATTTCTAGGTTGTCTGATCTGAAACTCCTCTTACACGGAAGCAAAAATAAAAAAATAAAAAGATAAAAATAATATCTTTGGTGCTATTAATGAATAATAAAATGCTATCTTCTTTTCAAGAATGATGACATGAAAATTGAAAAACATGAACATGAAATTAAAAAAAATCTGATTCATGAAAACTATAGTTATTTTCTGAAGATGGCACAAAATTAAGTTGCGCTTCAAAGACTATAAAATATTTTTAAAATTCAGCATTAGGAAAGAAAATAGAAAAATGAAGTATATCTCATATTAGTTTAATAGTATTTTATTGTAAGAAAAAGTCTGGCTCACTCAAAAAAATTTCAGAAAGCATATTTCTAAGTATTATTCAAATTATAGTTTAAAAACTGGCTATAACTTCTGGAGAAAGCTAGTATCTGAGTATATTTATAGAAGATGAAAAGGTACCATCACTCTGTTAGGCTACTAAGATACAGTAGAAAAAAGAATAATAATTTATTAAATGAATTCCACTGGTCTGAAATAGCAATATGCCTGCCTCTAAATTTTAGGAAGTAGATTACTCATCTGGCCCAAATTTTACTAGTAACAAGAGCAAATATTTCAGGCTTAAATAATAATGTTGAATTAAGATGACTGTTTCAATACTATATTCCCTTTTCATAAAAATATTCAGAAAAATTATAAATTTAACCCAATTGAACAGAAGCAAAAACACTGAGAAGTGATACGTTTCACTATATTACTGATAAAAATCCAAGCAAATTTTCACCTTAATATACTGCTGAACTTGGACAGGCTCAAATCCAGTGAAAAGCACATAAGGTGTCAATTCTGGTGTCAGCTTTTTAGTGGGAGGTGGTATGTCTTCAATTCTACAAAATACATGCAACACAAAATAATGGCTTTATTTTATTTAGAACTAAAAATATCTTTATAAAATTTATTCTATAAAACATATGGCTTAAATAATCCCCAACAGTACAAATAAAAGTAGGTGGACCTTAATGTCTTCCTAATTTAACAGTATTTTAATAAATAATCATGCTCTATATCTGACAAAAGTACACCTCAATTTCTTACTTCTGAATTCCTGAGACTTTCTTTATGCTGAAAAGTACAAACTATGGAAGATTTTTTTACAAGTTGTAATAATTAATGTCTTTTGGAAGCTCAAATAATAGAAACAGAACTTTTTATTATTTTAGAATTTTGTTTTCCAGATTTATGTTCATAAACATACACATACAAAAGACAATTTGATATGAACATGTCAACCAGTTAATTCCCAGTTATAACAAACTATTACTATTACCGAAAGAAAATAAGAACAGCCTTCTTTAAAAAAACATGAGAAAGGAGATACTAAATTTTATTTTATTATTATTATTATTTTTTTAGATTTTTTTCAAGGCCCAAGGCCACACAGATTTGAATGCAGGTACTCCTGACTCCAAGGCCGGTGCTCTATTCACTGCACCACCTAACCACCCCAGAGGTGCTAAATTTTAAATAAAAAACTTAGAATCTATCGAGTTTATATTCATTTTACAAAGTTATACAAAACATGTTTCTTGTATATATGTCTACATTTAAACTGTTATTAAAGCAATATAGTTTAAAGCAATACATCAACAGCAATACTTAATACTTTTATTCATAAGTTTTAGATTATCTCTAACACTTTTTTCAATCTAGATTGCAATGAGACAACCCATGAAGTTTTAAAAATTAAATGTTAAAGAAGGGAAAGGAACCTCAAAGAAGTAAAAACATAATTTAACAAAGGTTAAATTATGATACAAATTACATTGATGAAATAGATATTAAACTTGTTTTAAGTCACATGACCATACTTCAAACCATTCCTTAAACTTTCAAAGGGTTTTCTAATAATTAGAAGAGACTGTCACCAGAACTTTTCAAACATATTATTTGTACTCCTGACTTTTTTTGAATTATCAGCACTATGCCACTATAAACCAATGTTTTCTAAACATTTTCAATCTAAGATGAAGAGGCAGCATTCTTTCTCTCCACTAAACACAGACAGACAGTCAGATACACACACACACACACACACACACACACACACACAAACACACACACACACACACACACACACACACACACACACACACACACACACACACACACTGCCTCCACCCTTTCCTTTCTCCTCTCTCCACTTCAATCTTCCTGATCTAAATTGGAAAAGAGAATCAGGGAACTCAGAAGGACAGGACATCGTCTCAGAAAAACAAATCATTGGTTAGAAAATGGTGCCCTAGATCAGGGCTGTCCAACCTTATTTTTAAAACTTTTTACTGAAACAACAGACAATATATTTTGATTTGCCATTTTAGCAAGAGTTTTGCAGTAGCTCAGTTTCCAAAACTATTGTTCACACCATGGGAATTTTAATTCTTTAACTATAAAATGACACAAAGCTGTTAATGCATAGGAAAAGATGCAAGGTAAGTAAAAATGTATTCTAAAAATATTGAATGAAAATTTCTCTCAAGTTTAAATAAATGAAAATTTTGTATAAATATTCAAATTTTCAAGAGCCTGTCATTCTTCTAAAATTTATCTAAGATTATTCTACAATCAAAAGCAGTAATAGAAATTAAAAACTGTCCTTACTTACCTGGCTCTTTTGGAAGAAGGCTGAATGTTAGCTACTTCATTCTGTTTCAATTTAGGAGGTAACCTCATACCCTATAATTAAAATATGAAAATTATTAAAATATAAAAGGAATAATATGAGGCCAATTTGATTTAAAATAGTTTATGTATATATTTTTGAACAAGTAGACATCCAAGAGCAATAACATCAAAATACAGTGCTTGCGCAATGAAAGCAAAGGTTAAGAGTAGAAAAATATTAAAAAAAATCTTACAAGTTAAAATAATTTAAATAGAGTCACCTTCAACTTTTCCCTCATTATACTGTCTTTTACCAAGCTATTTTTATTTAGTCTTAAAAAATAACTTTTGAAGTCACTATGAAAAGGGGAAGGGGGGGGACTAAATGGCTCAGTGGATGGAGCACTGGCCCTGAAGTCAGGAGGAAGTTCAAACCCAGCCTCAGACACTTAATAATTTCCTAGATGTGTGTCCTTGGGCATATCACTTTAACCCCATTTTCCCACAAAAACAAACAAAAAAACAAAATAAAAAAACTGAAAAGAGGCTATCACAATTGGTGGAATGATTAGAAATAGCACCACTGTCCCCAATTAATTCTGTAAGAGTGTTTGTGTACCAAAAAGGGGGCAGTTTGGGGGTAATGGTTATCAGAGTCTTTTTCCCTACGAAAGCACACAGATGATTCATCTTGTGTATAATCATTAAACTGCTGTTAGGAATGCTGTGACCCTGGTTTCCCTCTTAATATTACAAGCTATTTTCCTTTCCATTATGAGAATCATGAACCTCTGCATGATCCTCATCAATTCATATCTGAAATACAGTTCACAATTTTTCATTTATTCTAAAATACTTTATTTCTCAGCATTCTCTATCTCCTCACCTCCAATGTGTTCTAATTTTAACAGTACTGTTTTCCCTTCCATAATCATTGCACTCACCTCAATCTGGAAAATTTGCACATAAATTTTTTGTCCCTCTCTTCATACCAGAGAAGTCTAAATTTTTTTCTTTTTCTTATATGAAGGGTTTGTTTACATACTTTAAAAAATTTGGGTTAAGAATTTGATCATAAGCTATATTAATTATTCAATATGATATATATACTTTATTCTCTTTTCTTAAGAGTGTCATCTAGCTTCTGCAAAACTTCCCAAAAATTCCTATGAAATATCTTTTACAGATCAGCAAATATTAAGACCAAGACAGGGAAAATTATGATATGGAAGGGATAACTATATAAGCACACACATTACCACTAATCGTCTTTGTTTTTGTCTCTCCATAATGACTATTTTTACATTATGATAATGTTCTTATGACTTTGCTTTCTTCTTCCCTTCTTCCAGTTCTAGTTTCATATATATGAGTCTATGAACCTATAAGTTGACATTTCATTAACGTGTAAATGGGTTAAGTCATTATCAACAATCAATTAGATTGGATTTGGATTTAAGTAAAGCTCTACCAGGTGTGTCCCACCCACAAGTTGTATGCTGTCCTCAAGGCCCATTCAAGTGGCATTATTACATTTTCTTATTATACTCATTGGTATTGTGGGCTATAATCCTATATAAATATTAAATTATATATGTGACCCTTATATATACACAAGTTTTCTTTGGGTGATGCAGCCCAGGAGAGTTAAATGATTGGATACCCATGAATTCAAAGCCATGCTTTCTTTTTCCACATACCTCAGTTTAATTCTATCCTATATTTCATCTTCTCATGTCTAGGCCCTCCTGACAATAAGATAATCTGTGTGTGTGTGTGTGTGTGTTCATTATATAAATGTATCCACTGGAGGTTACAGTGGATCCTAATTTTTAAGTTACACATCTGTAAAACAAGGCCTACAGAAGAAAAGTAATTTATATTTTCTTTTGTACTGGATTAAAAATATCAATTTACAAATTAATTTACAAATAATTTAATCATTGATAAATTTTACTAAGTTAAAATTTTCAATAATTTCAATAAATTTTCAAAAGGCAGTTTAGTGGCTTTAGCGGATGTGAAATATACCTAAATATACATGTGTCTTATACATACACACATCTACACAAATATGATGCCAAGTTTTAGTCCTGTCAAAAAGGACATATTAAGTGCCATGACCAAAAAAAAAAAAGATAGTGCTATACAGAAAATCAAAAGTGTTCCCTGACAATCTCATGGGGGAGGTAACATGCAAACAACTAAGTATAAACAAGATATGCACAGTGTTTATTAAAAAAATGTATATACATTCTAAATGAGAATTAATGATAAGGCAATGGCAACAGAGGAAGGGGAGGAACAGGACGTGCTGAGAAAAGGCTGTTGGAGAAGGTGGAGTATAAACTGAGTCTTGGAGGTAAGCTGAAAGAGTTAAGAAATGCTTATAAATCGAAAAAAATTAAAAACAAAACAAAGAGGTTCTCTATTAACTGTGAAAGTTTTCTGATTAACATTTAAATCTGCTCACAATCTAGTTCCAAACTATCTTTCTTGACTAATTTCACAAAACTTTCCTTCACACTCTATATTCCTGTTAAACTTCCCTTATCTTTTATTCCCCCAAAAAACATTCTACTCTGCTAAGGTGAGTCTGCAGAATTACTGCAGAGACTCCCAGGGTCCAGAAAACTCTCTTCAAGGGTCATGACATTAATGTACCATCTCCTATACAAAGTCTTTCCTGATCTTCCCAGTTGTTAGAGCTGCTTCTACTCTAAAATGACTTATATACACAGGTATTATATTTGCTTAACTATGTCTATGTTATTTCCTTTTGGAGTATAAACTCCTGGAGACAGGAACAGTTTCACTAACTTGCTCATAATAGGCACTCAATGAATAAATACTTATACATTGAAAAAAACCAATTGACACAATGCCCCTCCCCTTAAGTCAATCAGAAATTTATAAGAAATATTTACTCCCTCCTTTTACCTCTTAAATAAAGCATCTACTTAAGTGAGTACCTACTGCAAGCTAGGAACTCAAATTGAGAAGATAATTCAGTTCAATTCATAGCTTTTATTAAGTGCCTATTACAATCACAGCATTGTGCTAGATATGGGAGAGGAGCTTACATTCCACTACACAATCCATTCAAAAACAATGCCAGTAAACTTTCTTCACATATTTTTTTTTTAATTTTCATGACAGCCTAGTTTTAGATTTATTTTGCTAAAGAAAAGAAAAAGGAAAAGATTTCATTATTTAACATCAAAATTTCAAGTAGGACATTCTCCAATGGCCATTTTGAAAGATCTTTCACCATTAAAAATGGATTTTTTGTTTTCTTTCTTCTGTTTGGATCTGATTCTTCTCTCAAAAAGTTCAATTTCAATCTATTTTTAGCATGGTTATAAAAGTAAAGCCTGCATCCGATTGCTTTCAGTCAGCGGCAGAAGAGATGGAAAGAAGGGTGGGAGAAAAACTGTCAAACTCAAAGCCTTGCAAAAAAAAAAAAAGATTGGTAAAAACTACAATTGTATGTAACTGGAAAATAAATAAAATATTTTTTAAAAATGAATTTTTTTCTTAGAAGACATATAGTATATTCTGGTTAATTTTCCAAGATCTATCAGGTCTCCAAACTGACTACAAAGTAAAAGGAAATAAAATTTAAAGGTAATACTAATTAAACATTACCCAATTCGTCTTGTTCTAATGGCTGGGACACAGTGCAAGTATCTGTAAAAAAGTTCCAGACCAATAAAATTATATAGTATTTTAAAGTTTGAAAAGCACTTTAGTAGTATACACTAAAATAACTTATAATTTTAAGAATGAGAAGCCAGAGAGCTTCAAAAAGATAAGTATATATTTTAAGATAAAATTTGTGAATTTTGTGAAAATTTGTGAAAATTTTAGAATAAAGACTCTGATGACCATAATTCATCTCACCTATCTGAACTGTAGGATGGCAGTATGTTGGGAGTAAAAAGAGCAATCATTCTAATAAGAGTTAGGGGATCTGGGTCAGAATTTTGTTTTTAATATTTATTAGTTATATGAATGTGGGTTACGTCATTTAATTTTTCTAAGTCTCAGTTTCTTTATCTACAAAATGGGAATAACACACTAGCTACACTTTACAAGGTTGTAATTGCAATCATCAAGTATTGTTAGAAAAATTATACTATTTCTATGACATATCAATGTAATAGTCACTTATGCCCAAAACAAAAGCAGACAAACACTGTTATGTTATAAACACTACTAAAATAGGACACTCAGAGATTATTCAGAAGATGCTCAAAGATCAACAATGGTTTCAGGATCACACTTAAATAATATAGAAACCAGAACACTAGATTAAGAAGATCAGATTCTAGGTCAATTAGTTATTTGATCATAATGACAAAGTCATTTTATGTACTTATACAAAATAAGAATAATCCAACTCCTCTATATTGATAAGACAGGAAGAGGTGAAAAAGACTCAATGAATATAAACTCTGAATTCTGAGATTAAAAATATAAAATAACAAAGGTCTATCCAGTATCCAATAGCACAGGCTTGAACAGCCTAAACCAAGATTCGACAGGAAAACATACAAAACAAAATCCACAATACTAATCCTAACATTAAATAATCATGATAGAGAAATGCAGAAGTTATTTTTAAACCCAATATTTAATGAACAAGATTAAAATATAAAATAATATACTGATGTAGAAAAACAACTGCTGGCTATAGCTTTTGTTCTACTACACTAACATATCATGTGTAACATATCTGCTATCATTTGATCTATTTTATTCCATGAATCTATATCTTAGACTAATCAATAAATTATTAAAATAATGGAAAACAAAGAAAAGTTATCAACAACATACCATTAGTAGTTCTGCTGATACCTTTAATGGAACTCTCCATGCCTCTTAAGAGAAAAATACAAGATTTTACAATTAGATCATCATAAGAAAACTTCATACGAACATGAGTACATATTCTATGACTTGTCAGGTCACTTGGTTACAATGTAATGCCACTGAACTAGTGATGGCCTCTATGCTAGTAAGTAAACTTTAATTTTAAAGCCACCACCACACCTATATCAGCCCTGGGTCAGCTATTCTAAATGTACACCCTTAAACAATGAGCATGATATTTCCCCATATCACCACTACTAGAAATATAATTTAGGAGAAATTCTCTTCTTACATCAAGAAAAACAACATTATACTTCAAATTTTTTTATGAACCCCATTTATATTCAACTTTTTAAAATTTTTTTTTATATTCAACTTTAACTATCAGAAATAATCTCAGAACACATATTTCACCATTTACCAGAAATAGGCAAAATACTATTTAAGTACAAGATCTGATTATTTCTAATCAGAAAGTCTGGGCAAATTTGTCTACTTCTAGATGACTGGGAGGGTCTTCAAGGGGCTAGAAATTGTTCTAAGGCTTCAAGAATTAATTAAGGGATACAGCAGAAGAATAGCTTCTACTATTAATACTATCCCTGTCCTTCTGGAAAATCTGAAGGTACTTTGATCACTTACAGAAAGAAGTCTGAAAGCTCTTTGAGATAATCAGGTACCAAATATAGGTCAGAACTGACCTAACAGTCAAACCTGACTCCAGCATGCAGAATTCTCCTACTCTGAAAACTCATGTTTGTCACTATCTCCATGAGTGGTAATATGACTTATCAAAAGAGAAGAACTTAAAAGTGAAGTTCTATATTAGCTTGAGGGAAAAGGTAGTCCCAACTTCACAGTGGCATATTCTCTCATATTGCTGGCTTCTGCACTTAATCTCATTTTATTCAAATACATTTTAACAACTTGAAAGAAGACATAAAAGGTAATTTGCAACCAAAAGGTCCTATAAAAGTAGGTTATTACCACAATATTAAATTAATAGATTATACAACACTGGACAACTAATAGGTTAGATGACTGTTAAGAGTTTAAAAAAAAGGTTAAAAGGCTATAAAAATGAGTTGTCACAAACAAGACTACATGTACTCCTGTGAAAAGCGCAGTATTTACAAAAAAAGAGAAAATCTATGTGAAACTGCTTTGTAAACTATAAACCATAACATTTTTTAAAAAGTGCCATTATTAGATTCAAAGGTCAGTGGTTCACACTGATCATGAGTGAATAGTGGGGCACAGATATCAAGGATGTATTTATTAATTCAACATTTAAGCGTACAAATTGCAAGACTCAAAGGGAAGTTAGAAAGGTGGATCACTCTTGTCTTCTTAAAGGAAGGATAAAGTATGCAAACAAAAATTAGTATACAAATTAGGCCTTAATATGTGCTAAAGATTATGGGACTTAAAACAAAAATAGATGATTATTTCATTTGTTCATGGAACTAGTGCCATCTTAACTGATGAGATGGAAATGATTTCAAAATGGAAGAGTCCCCAGCTCTAACACTTAATAGCTACATGATCTGGACCTTAGCTTCCTCATTGTAAAATGATGATGATAAAACTTAAACTATCTACACTTAGAGTTGTAAAAAGCAACACTGAAAACCTGAGTTATTATTGAATGATAACAGGCATTAGATTTATTCCATGTAGTTTCTCAAAGGGCAGAATTAGAGGACAAATAGTAGAAATTATAGGGACACAAACATTAGAAGGAAAATAAAAGAATCTTACTTATTATAGCTATCTAAAATTAGATAGGGACAGTTCTCTTGAGTAGCTAACTCATTATTGCTCAAAGTATTTATTTAGGTAGAGGTTAGAAAGCAGTTTTTCATGGAGGTTAGAGAAAAATTATTATGTTAAGTGGGAAGCTGGACAACAAGATAATTTTTTTAAGTCCTTCAAACTAAGAGAAAAATATAAAGAAGCATAAGGAATTCTCTGTAGGGAGAAAGAAAAAGCTCATAAAGTCAAGTTTACTGGTTAATATGCATAAGATTTCAAAATTAAGTAGCTTTCAGCTAATCATGGGATGAAAATGAGAAAAAGGTCTTATAGAAATGAAGATGAATAGAAGCATAATCAGTTTTCACTCAGGGTTGTTATCTAAGTATTTGTTCTCAATAATTGGAGAATATTTCATATTTAATTCTTTGAATTATAATTTGCAGTATTTGAATTTTTACTTACCCAAAAGATTTAAAACTAAATGCTGAGAAGGAGCAAATGGATCCTGCAAGTTGAACACTGTGTAGCGACTGCATTGCACCTGCCGTAAGGCCTCAAAGTTCCCAAGCAATATGTCACAAAGCCACTGGGCATTCACACACGGTATCCTCCACTCTTTGGCCTTTTCGTATTTCAAACCACTTGGCCTTTGCATATAAGGAGAAAATTGATTTATCAAATACTTGGAAGTTTTTACCAAAAAATTCAGTTTTCATCTCTGACAACAATGAAATTCTTTTAAACACTGTTGAAAAAATAAATCACATTAAGATTGAAACAATAATTTAGGCACAGAATGGTCAATTCACACTACAAAATTAATACCAGAATACTAGATCACCAATTTAATTTTGTATAGTCCTACTTTTATCTACTTTACTATTACTTATATCTAACTGTAATTCACCTTTTATAGCTATGCCTAGGACCACTACCACAAAAATTTTTACTATTTGTCTTTTAAAAGAATTGCTTTACACTTGATTCCTGTTCAAATTAATCAATAAAAAAAATTTATTAAGCATCTTTTATGTGTCAGGCACTATTCCAAGAAAGTAGGGTTAAAAAGACAAAGAGAAATTCCACTGCCTTCAAATTCTATCCAGAAGACTGTGAGCAAGTGTGTATATGACTAAAATCACAAAATATATACAAAATAAATGCAAATTAACTTTTTAGGGGGAAGACACTAACTATTTTAGTCATCAAAAATAGCTTAAGGTAGCTATGAGCTGACTATAAGAAATCTTAAGAGGTGGGGATGTGGAGGAAATAGATTCCAAAACTAGGGAATATTCTACATTAAAAAGTGTAAGAGGGAGTGTTAGGTGGTACAGTGGACAGAGCCCTGGAGACAGGAGGACCCGAGTTCAAATTCCTCCTCAGGCACTTAATTACCTAGCTGTGTGATCTTGGGCAAATAACTTAACCCCACTGCCTTAAAGAAACAAATCGAAACAAACAAAAAAAAAAGTACAAGAAGAGAAATGGCATCCCTGTGAGGTTCTGTTCAATTTCTCATTTGGGTGAAATTGCAAGACAGAATGGCTAGACTACAGGAAGTATGAAATAAAATGATATACAATCAGACAGAAAATGTAGGATAAGGTCAGACTGTGACAGGTTTCAAAAAGTAAACAGAGGTGTTTATATTTGATCCCAGAGGCAAGAGAATGCCATTAGAGTTTTCTAAAAAAGGAGAGTGAATTGTCTGGACCTGTAATTAAGGAAAATCATTTCAGCTTGTATGGATGATGAACTGGAATAAGACCAAGTAGGGAGCTATAACAACAACGATGTGGACTTGAACAAGAGTGGTAGTAGTTTAAGTCAAGAGAAAGGAAATGATATGAATAAATGTGGAGGCAGCTGCCAAGATGCCAGCTAACTGGCCATGTGGGGTGAAAGTGAGCAAGGAATACAAAATGACTGAGTTTGTGAATTTGACTAAGTAGGAATACAGTGGTATCCTTAACAGAAAGAACTTCATTATAGTAGGAAAAACATATCACTTACTCTTTACAAATGAGTACTGTATTGCTACGGCATAAATAACCTGTATATTTGGCTCCTGCAAGGTAAGCCATTAATTTTAGGTCATCTCTGTCACCATCAACAAATCCAGTCACTGAAATAATCTGTTGAAAAAAGTAAAAACCATTAATAAAATCCCAAAGTTCTACTTTTTTCTTTTTTTAAAAAAGTTCCAGTGATAGAGAGAATTTAGGGACATATTAGCAAACATTTTAGAATCATCCATCATCCAATAAGCAGCAAACATTTATAAAACGCTTACTGTACACCTGGCACTGTACTGGGGGCTGGGAATACAAAAGGAATCCATTACCTGCCCTCAAAAAGCTTCCCCATTCTAATGGGGTGACAACATATTTACAAATCAGTTTGGATTAATATTGTGTTTTAAGAATTCTGATTTGAATTGGTCAGTATTGTAGGCAGCATTCAAAGAAAAATCAATGAGTATAATGAAAATTTTTTTTGCATTTTTAAGAAGAGAATGAAGAAATGGCCATTTAATCAGTGGAAGTTTCCTTAAAAGGAACAAAACAGCAAAAAAAAAAAAAAAAAATCTTCTTTGGAGCAGTCAAGTGGTGTATTTTGGCATCACCAATCTAAAAACCTGAAGTGATAGCTTTCAGAGAAATCAAGCAAATTTTTACTGCATTCGCAGTACATACAAGGCTAGATGGAATTTATGTACTAAAAAGATGATACAGGGACAGCTAGGTGGTCCAGGGGATAGAGTACTGGACTGGAGTCAGGAGGACCTCAGACATGTAATTACCTAGCTGTGTGACCTTAGGCAAGTCACTTAACTCCATTGCCTTGTCCCCCCCAAATGATACAAAGAAACATTAAAAAAAAAGTGGCACAGTGGAAAGGATACTAAATTTGAGACTTGGGAAAGTCTGATTTCAAATTCTGTTGTGTGGCCCTAGGCAAGTCTTTTAACCACCATGCAATAACCTCACTTAAACTAGAAATGGATCATAATAGCATCTACCTCATACGGTTTGTGAGGGTCAAAAGCGAAAACGTATGTTAAGTGCTTTAAATACTATATAAATGTCAGTTACTATTATTGCTTGAAAGAAAATATGTCAGTAATAATACAAGAGATATCAAAAGCAGATATAAGACAGCCAACTCTGCTACACAATTTTAATGGATCAAAAAACATCTATCATTTTTAACTATGTTAAGTTACTCCCTCCACACTTAACCAATAGTTTACTATATTACTTTGACCCAAGAGAAAGTAGAATAGGAATAATGAAGTGGAATAGGATTTTAATAGTGGTATAGATTATTTAAATGTACATATAGACATTTAACTTGCTAGTTTTCTCTTACATGTTGAGAACATGGTTTTCCTCCTGGTGGGAATGCCACTGGAAAATGAAGGGCTCGATGAGGTGGTACCATTTTCTTCTTTTTTAAGACTGTATTTAACCAATGTGCAGTGACACATCTTTTTCTTTCTCTCACCGCCTATCAAACATAAAATTTTAGAATTTTTACTACAGAACTAACCACTAACTGTATTTTGTCCTATATATTGTGTAACTATCACACCTTTACTTGGAATGCCATAACCAAAGAAATGCAATGGGACTTGCTAACCTAAAACACTAGTTTGGCTTTTTTAAAATGCATTTGGATTTAATGGTGCAGTTGGAAAATTTCACTTCATTTGATAAGATCTTGCTTTTCAAATTTTTTTAAGAAGCTACAATTAAGTGAAGGAAAGATCAGATTTTTAAAAAAAATTCATTTAATGAAATGACTGTGATTATTTTAACAAAATTAGCACTACACTATTTCCCTATTCTCTAGTGAGATAAAGATCCTGAGGCACCTGCCCAACAATAACAACAACCTTGAAATTTTTACTAAGGAAAAAACCCTCAACTATTTCTACCAATTCAGATTTTTTTGGTTGAATTTGGCTTTTTGGGAAAGGAGAATTTGTAAGGACTTTTGTTAAATAGGTATATCACATGAACTAATTGTGCCCGACTTGTGATGGATCATTCTGAGTTTTTATTAGTCTGATCAGTCACAGATGGCCTTACTGTAAGACTCTAACATAGTGATGACATTTCAGTCTTTTTCAAGAAGAAAGAACATCAACCAACTACCACATTGCTGAAGGCTTATTAGGTAAACAAATGAAACTAAGAAGGCACCAAAGAATAACCAGTAAAATGGTAAAGATTTCGACCCAAAATTTTTGTTTCTATGAAACTAAGTCTCTCAAATAGCAAGGATCCATACTTACCTCTCCATGTACATCCTTTACAAGAAGTAAAAAGTACCTATTCCCACCCACCATTTAGCCAATCACTCAAGAATCCCATGATACTTCAGCAAATAATAGGGATTCATTCCTATCATACCTAAAAGATTACCTGGAATTTCTCCTTCCTTATCCCCTCACCAATAGTACACCACAGGAAAAACTTTAGGTACCTACAGAAATTCATTATTATACAGAAGTATTTTTCTTCTAAATGTAATTAAGGTCTTTTCCCAAAAATGATAAAAATTTACTTAAATCAAGGATTTTGTGCCAACAAAACTAAGGCAATAGACATTATCCATTATTAGCTTTTATTTGAATTACTTACCTGTGCATACATACTACTGACTTGACTTTCACAAAGAAGATGTGTACATCTGCTTGTAAAGGTAGGATCCACAGAGCCACCATGTGCTTGTATTATCTGGTCATTCAAGAAAACCCCAATTTATATCTTTTATTAGTAAACCAATTATAAACTTCAGTCAATAAATTTATTATAAGAAGATCACTTCATATTCACATGATTTTTTATAAAACATGAAAAGTTATAGGATGTTTCTAAACTACAATACAACAAAAATCTAAATTAATTATGAAGTTGACTTAATTTGCGAGGAGGGGAATAAAAGGGATTATCACTACTTCAGATGGAAAAAACAAAACAAGAAAAACATAAAAATAACTAACAACTTCAGCAGACAAATACAAATAAACTATCTTACAGAGGAGATCCTAAGTTCAATATAAATTCAATGCTATTTTCTACTTTTATTGTCTGCAATACTGTACAATAGGAACTGAAATCAAGAATGAAAACCCTGAGGCACCCACTACTTGATCTATAATCACCACAGAAAGAATCAATCAGATTCAGGATACTTTTATTTCCTACAGGAAAGTAAATAGATTTTAGATTTCCAAAGGTTGAAACAAAAAGTTTTCCAATTAAGCCTTAAACTATCAGAATTCGATTACCAAGCTGGAATACTCAAAGCATTATTCTTAGAAATGTATGTGTGGACACACACACACACACACACACACACACACACACACACACACACGTATATAGTGAGTCACATGTCTCAACTCAATTTTTTTTTACAAAAGTAAAATGACTAAGTATAATTTTTAATAGTCACAGTTAAAAAAAAAGAAAATATTGTCAAGTTTTTGAGTTCTACTTGGTTAACAGTTTCTCATCACAGCTACTCAGTCACATAAAAATAAAACCACGCTTTATTAGTGAACAGATTACTATTATCAGATTTTTCCATTAACTGCAATATCAGCAAAAAGAAATTAAGGCCAACCTTAAAAATTAATAATACTTTACAAACTATAGTTCTATGGCATTTACATTTCTATTCTAAAAATCTAAAAAAACTATTAACATTTTAATTTGCTTCCTAGTTTTATTCATTTATCCGACTCCTAAATTTTTCTCCTTTTAAAATAAACATTTTAATAATAAAACTTACAAACTAATAAAGTCCTTAAAGATGTGCAAAGTGCTTCACAAATAATGATTTGAGCATTGTTATTAAGATTTGTATTATTACCTACATTTTATAGATGAGGAAACTGAGGCAAGAGACAAGACCTACCCATGGCCACAGAACTGTTATTAGGAGTTCAACCAGATCCTTCTTGCTTCTATGTTTAAGAACTCTAACCACTAAGTCATATTGCTTCATTTACAGGTTATTCATAGAAATTATAACACACATAGAAATTATAACACACTTGAATTAGTCTAGGTGATAGTGGATAAAGTACTGGACTAAATTAAGAGGCTCAATCATTAAGTCTTTCTCAGTCTCAGTTCCTTTATCTGTAAAATGGAGATAAAAGTACCAACTACTTTACAGGGAGAATCAAATGAGATAACCAATAAAAAGTAATTTGTAAATATCAAAGTGCTCTGAAAAAGAAAGTACAGATCCACAAAAAAAAATCTCAAAAAAGGAAATAATCATTATTTCTTTGGGGCAAGTCTTACCCTTTTCCAGGTTGCCAACAGCTGTTTATCAGACATCTGCTCTGGATAATCAGCAATTGCAAATACACATCCCAATAAGAAACATTCTTCTGGAACTAAAAAAAAATTGCAAAGGAAAACAAAATATATTAAACCCAAACCTTTAATTAACAGATATGGAAAATATATCTTACCAAATAACAGCTGAAATTCAGGAGGTTAATTAGTTTTGGAGCTGATAAGTAGAGATTTTTATAAAAGACTTGAAAATTTCAGGAAAATTTTCACTTTGATTTACTGAGATAGCAATCTGAATTAAAAAGTTAAATCAACTTATTATTATACACTATAAATTATAAGTTAGTGCTCATCTGCTAGGAAGGATTACAAAAAATTACATATATATGTAATATAGTTACATAAAAGTTTTAATAATTTAAACAGTGAAGGCCCTAAACCCTAAAGTAGACAATCCCTCCAGAGATAGTAGATTATTAAAAGATTCACCTTCTCTATTTTAAATAATGGTAATAACTTAATCTCCACCCTCAAATAACCAAATCATTAAATACTTTTAAAAAAGCAATACTTTTAGTAGGGAAAAAAAGGTTACTAACTCTCCACTGCTGGATCATGTCCAAAGAGCTGATGATGCTGCTGCTGCTGTGACTGCTGCTGTTGCTGTTGCTGTTGCTGTTGCTGTTGCTGCTGCTGCTGCTGCTGCTGCTGCTGCTGCTGGTGATGCTGTGTTTGCTGAGGTGGAACCTGCTGCTGTAGGGCCTGTGATGTTTGATTCAAATGTTGTGCTGTTTGATTTTGCATTTGTTGCTGTTGCTGCTGATGTTGGTGCAGACGTTGTAACTGCTGCTGCTGCAACTGCTGCTGCTGCAACTGCTGCTGCTGTAATTGCTGCTGCTGCTGCTGCAGGTTCTGCTGTTGGAGCTGTGCTAACTGTTGCTGCTGCAGCTGCTGCTGCTGCAGCTGGTGGAGCTGTTGCTGAAGGGCATGCTGTTGCTGAAACTGCTGTAGCTGCTGCTGAGGACGATGAAGCTGCTGTGGAGGATGTAACTGTTGCTGTGGAAATGGTAGTTGCTGCTGTGGAAATTGATGCTGCTGATGGACTTGCTGCTGTGGTTGTGAAAACTGATGAGGCTGTTGCTGAGGGTAAGGTTGTTGGGAAATCTGTGGCTGCTGCTGCTGCTGCTGCTGCTGCTGCAGTTGCATCAGTTGCTGAGGCTGAAGATGTAAAATTGGGTGGTGATGCTGCTGCTGCTGCTGCTGCTGCTGCTGCTGCTGCTGCTGCTGTGTCTGGTGCTGCTGTTGCTGCTGCTGCTGCTGCTGAGTCTGATGTTGCTGTTGTAACAAATGTGCCTCTGGAGTTAGTTTTACTTGACTAAAGAATACGGCATTTGTATGTCCCTGTTGGCTATGATTTACCTGCTGTTCTAAATTTTTTGTAGGTGCTGAAAGAGACTGTAAGATCTAGAAAACAAAGATTTAATGAAGTGTCATTATCTAATATAAAGATATTTCCACACTTTATTAATAACTTCAAAGAAAATAAACAGAATATATTTTACAAGACATTCAGATATCAATAATATGGTCAACAAAACAACTTTGAAAAACTTCAAAAAACAATATCCTTAAACTTTAATTTGTAATGTTAGTAACTTATTTAATAAACATCAATACTAGAGGACATCAACATTTAAGCTATATGATTCATTAAATAATTTAAAGCTAATGGATCATAAAAAAGGATATGAAAATGATTATTAATGAAAATGAGTTCATGACTGATATGTTTTGAACAGAAAAGATTTTGGATGTAGAACATGATCTACACTCTGAGTCTAGGTTCTTTCCCAGAAGGCTAGGGGAGGCAGGTGGCATGCGTGCTACTGACTACTACACCTTTGGTCATCTCTCAATGAAGTGTCTCCCCCTATTTTGATGGGTGCTACTCCCCAAACAAAATTCTAAGTTAAGTCTCAGGGAGTAAAGAATCTTAAGTGGTAAGTAAGCAGTAGTTCACCATAATAGTGCTAAGAGCCCAAAGATATCCTCCTTGATACTTATTGTATCCCTGTCTTGAATCTGGACCAATCTTACACAAAAAGGTCCAATAAAATAAAAGTTGATTGGAGAGAGGATATGGAACATACTTTGAAGAGAGGCACAACCCTGCAGTCAGCTACTTAAACTCTAGAAAGTAAGAGCTATATCTGATTTTTCTCATTGTGTCCCCAGCTCACTTCTTCCTCTCCAAAGTTTCAGTATATGACACAGGCACAACTGGAGTATAACAGAAACAAAACCCTCTATAGTCTGTTGGTAGTCCAAAACCAGTGTTCAAGTCCTATGCATACGGGGGGGGGGGGAGACACCAACAACAATAAAAAAAGGAAAACCAGCCCCTGCCCTCAAGCTTACATTCTAATGAAAAGCAAAGAGATTTTGCTACCATTCAGTGACATTTTAGATCATTACAATATAATTGTTTTTTAATTTCACAATATGACAAGCATGATTTTCAACATACAATTTTTAATGTACATTCTTCTGAAATTCAAACATTATTAAATATGAACATTAGATATGGTTTGGTCTGGATAGAATGCAGGTGGATTATCACCACCACCTTCATTCAAGATACTATAGTTCCCATATTACCTGTTGGGAGCAGTAATTTTCATTGTTGCTTCATACTAAATTAGTAGTATAATAAAACCCCTATCTTTTGCAGAAAAATTCTCTAGCCATCCTTCTTAATTTGTACTAGTGAAGTTGATGTTTTGAACCCCGGTGTAAAACATTTTTCCTAATTAATTTTCATCTTCTAAGAATCCACCCAATTTTCAAGCCTTTCAGGACTTTTTGGATTCCACCAATGAAAACATGCCCCCAAGTTTTGTGTCATCCAAAAACTGATCAACACGGTACCTAAATCTCTATCCAAGTTACTGAAATAAAGTCACAGATTTAGAAAGAACTAAAAGGAACCATACAGGTCATGTTATCCATTCGAATTATTTTATAGAAGAGGAAATTAAGGCCCGGAGAGGTTAAACAAACTCAAACTTCTCCTTGCTAAAGATTTTACGTCAAGATGATATCAGCCATTTATGACTTCAATGTTAGGTTAGGCCACTTAACCTGTATCAAATGCAACAACTGTACAAGAGGCTATTAACTATATGTATGATCCTTTAAGGTTTATATAGCATTTTATAAATATTATCTCATCTAATCCCCACAACAACCCTGTGAGGTAGGTGCTATCATTAATA
Source organism: Macrotis lagotis (assembly GCF_037893015.1). Classification (NCBI taxonomy): domain Eukaryota; kingdom Metazoa; phylum Chordata; class Mammalia; order Peramelemorphia; family Peramelidae; genus Macrotis; species Macrotis lagotis. The sequence goes on along the minus strand of NC_133664.1, from coordinate 89,636,423 downwards.
TCTCTTTTACAGATGAGGAAAACTGATGCCCCAGATCACATTGCTGTTGCAACAGGCAGAACAGAATCTGTCTTCTAGTCCAGTAATCTCACCATTGTGCCATTGAACTAGCCTTAAAACACATCTCTCTAACTACTACAATAAAAATCAGGGAAAATTTAATAAAATATTTTACTGAAATCAATGTAAACTTCTCTATAACATTTCCCAATCTACTAAAGAGGTTGTTTGGTATATCCTGCTCTTGGTGAAGTCATGCTGGTCCTTTGTGATCACTGGCTCTTCTACTAGATGTTCTAGAACTATCCTTTAATTCCTAGTAGAATTCTAAAACACTAAAATCAAGGTCACTGGTCTCTAATTGACAGGTCTAGTTTTCCCAATCTCCATGACTTCATAGAAATTTACATTCAGTCATTCTTTCAGCACTGTGGGGCTTTAAACATCTAGGCCCGGTGCCTTGAGTTTATCAAGCCAAATAGGTCCTCTCATCTTTGCTATTATCTCCTTAAGAAACCTTGAGTTTCAGTTCCCTATAATCCTGCTGTTCTTTTGTCTCCAGTTCACAAGTCTTTCTTCCTGATAGATAAAACAGCAAAGCAAGGACTCAATAGTTCTGTTTCTCTATGCCCAAGCACTGATTCGCCTATCCTTGACCTAGCTTTTAAAAACCCACCATCCATCCCTGGCATTCCTCTTAGTTCATTCTGAACTTTAAGGATCCTGACAATAATCTCACAGAATCATTCTATTCTTTTACAGTAAGCATTCGTCTTATCAACTGACCTTAAATATCACACCTAAAGATACCTAGCTTCTGAACATATGTTTTTATTTATCCAAATTTCTCTATCTGTTCAACTTGCCCTATTAAAAACTTGAATCTCCTATAAACTTGAATATCTATCTTAGAATCCTTAATTCTCTTCATTAATTATCTATATATATTTCGGCATGAAGCCATGGATGCTATTGACTTCTTCTTTGACTTTTAACTTATCTTAATTATTGAGCATATCTTTTGCTTATCTTTCTATGATGTAGGTATTCTCAATGGCAGAATTTCTTAATCTTTTTTTGTGATGGATCCCTCTGTCAATCTTGAAAGTGCTGGGACTTCAATATATAATATATATTATAATATATAATATTGAGATAAAGATTTCCAAATTCATGACCTTAAAGAATTAAGAATTCCTGGCTCTATTTTATAGAAGCTTAGCATTTTCTTCCTTTCACCTCCCTTTTCTGTCTCGTCTCTTTGACTAAATTTGCAGGAAAGACTGCAGCCATTATTGCTGACCCTCATCAATAGGTAAACTCCATGCCTAGTCCAGAGTCTACCATTCTCATATTTTGATTTTTCATATAAATATAATCCATTCTCAAATAACATCTTCTAAATCAATTCTTTATATCACAAATCTCCCCTTTTAATTCCAAATATGTTTGACTTTCACTGAAAAAGGACCTCCCATTTCTTACACAGAATTTTTTAAATTTTTAACAGTGTCTCTTTAGAATACTTCTGACAATGTCATATATAAAAGTAGCTGGGAAGCACACTGAAACAGACTCCTATACTTGGAGGCAGAAAGATCTGATTTTTGATCTGACTTCAAAACATTAACTAGTGTGTGACCCTGGGCAAATCACTTAACCTTTCACAGTCTCAGTTTCCTCATCTGTAAAATGGGAGATTATTAATCAATAAATGCGCCTTATATGCCAGTCTGTTCTGGGAAACGAACTAGGCATTTTGGCTACAAGTTAAAAAATACAACAATCCCTTCTCACAATTAAGGTTACATTCTAATGAAATAAGACATTGAGTACAGTTGAAACATGTACAGCAGACATATCAATCAAGTAGTGCCTGTTACACAAATTAATAAAGACAAAGTTAATAAATACAAGGTAGACTGGATGGAAATAAGTACATGAGTAGTTAGAGGATAGAAGACTTTTAAAGAAGAGAAGTGGAAGTACATTTCAGGTCTGACAGGGAGACATCAGTTGCGATAGTTGAATCATGACAAGAAGACCAGTTTATTAGAAGGCAGGATTTGGGACAAGGAGTAACACCCAATGAGACTGGAGCTAGGTTATGTGAAGCTTTTAAAGCTAAAGAGCTGAATATACCTAATGTTTTCCTCCATAATGTGCTCTCCTATCCAACAATTCTATTTAAAACCATGAACCACTACTGTTCTCATCTCTCACAGCCCAAAACCATAAAATTATTTTGATTCCATTCTCTACATCTGATTTTTTTCCCCTTTCCTTCAACCCTATGCATTAGATATCTACTCTATGAAGAAGGTACTAGGAAAATAAAGTTTAAGGTAATCCTTAAAGGGTTCACAATCTAGTAAAATATATTTTTAATACGTTAGACATCATACCCACCAGAAAATAAAGTCAAGGGTTAAGTGAAGTCTAAGGGGAGGAAAAATCATTACTAAAAGGAATTATCAGTGCAGGTTAAGGATAAAAGCAAAGAAATGACAAAATTTGTACAATTCCACATTACCATCTATCTGAATGACAAATGCCACCTTCATTATCTCCTGCACAGTAGTTTCATAGGATCATGAGTTACTACCTCCATTAGTTCAACCACTCTTATTTTACAAATGAAGAAACCAAGGCCAAGAAGCCTTGCTTAAGGGTCAACCAGGTCTTAAGTAGAAAAGATATGATTCAAAGAGGGACCTCTGACAGCATTAAATCCAGTGTTCATCCTCCCTACATTTCCCTCAAACTAGTCCTATCTCTCTCTTCTTTCATAATTAAACTGGCTTTTGATCTTGTAACTCAAATAAAACTGGTGAAAATAATCTCTCATGGGGTTTTACAATCTAGGAAAAAACAATCTTAATGAAAGTAGCACACAGTGCCTAGTAACACATAGTTAACAGCCTCTGGGTTTTCATGGAACTGTTCTTCCTGATTCTATTCTATTTCTTTGACTGTTCCCCATCTCCTTTTCAGGCTCATTTTTCATTTCTCCTAACTTTTAAGTGTACCCACTTGTTCTATCCTAAACCCTGTTTTCACATTTTGAACTTGTCCCAAAGTTTTCAAACTCATCATATCCAAAATTCAAAATCTTTTCTTCAAAACCCTCACCCCCTTTCTTCCCTATTTCAGTCGACAATAACACCATTCTTCCTATTACCCAGCTTTACAATCATGATGTTACCTAAGACTCATCCCTTCCTCTTACAACTAACAGCTAATCAATTGCCAAATCTTCTAATTTCTACTTTCAGAACATTTTCTTCTATCTAGCCCCTTCTCTCCACACACGTGGCTACTAATTCAGCCTTTCATTATTTCTAACCAGTTGAAATAGCCTAGATTCCTGAGTCCCTCTCCCCTCCATGATTATCAAAGCAATTTTCCTTTAAGAGGCAAATCTGACTGTGACATTTCCAAATTCAAACACCGATTATGCCCTTTTGACTTTAGAATCCAATATAATCCTCTTCTGTTTGGCTTTTTAAAGTGCTCTATAACCTGGCATCAACCTGTCTTTCCAGGCTAGTTCTATCTTATACTTTTCCCACATTCTAATCAGCTAAACTGGCCTTTTTTGATGTTTGTCTCCCATGATATCCTACATTCACACCTTTGCAATGGGCTGCCCTACATGTCTTGAATATATTATTACTACCCCTCTAATTCTCATAATATGCTTCCTTCAAAAACCTCTAGGCTCCATGTTTTACATCAAGCTTTTGTGATTCCATCTATTTGTGTCCTCCTGACAAAAAAAAAACCTAGCTTGTATCTGTTGTGCATGTCTTATATACTTTTATAAATTTATCTATACAAACACATTTGTATATATTATTTTGTATATATTTTACAATTTTCTTTTGTATTTATTTTATTCACATGTGGTCTCCCCCCCCCAAAATGTAAACTTTTGTCTTTATATTCCCAAAGCCTAACATATAAAGTCCCTAAGGCTTAATAAATGCTTTTTATTTGTCTCCAGTTAAAATTCCTCTGACATTCAAGAATTAAAAGATCTTCTAAAAACCAGCAGCATCAACCTATATTTTCAACCATATATTATTCCTCATAAACTATGCTCCAAACAAACAAAACAACTTTTTTACCCCTGAACCATCATACTATTACGCTTTTATCCAGGCTTTTCCTGAAATCTTCTTCCCTCCTTCTCCATGCTTTTTGAATTTCTACCTGTTTTTTGAAACTTAATTCAAATGCTCACGAAGTCTTGTCCTTCCTTCACTCTGAGCTTTAGTAAGAATTTTCAGCCTCAGATCTCATAACACTTTTGTTTTTTAACTCCACATCAAACTTACCATATAACATTAAGTATCAGTAATGTTGGTGTGTTTTGTTTAAAGGTTTTATCTTTTCCAATTCATGGTACTAAATATACAACAGAGATAGTTAATAAAAAGATTTGCTGTATTACATGGTATCTTCCTAGACATACCACATCCACAATACTAATTATTACTTTATTTTAAAAAATGACAAACTGGAACACATCCAGGGAAAGGAGACTAGAAAGCTAAGACTGGGGTTCGTTCTCTCTCTCTCTCTCTCTCTCATACACACCCACCCACCCCCCTAACTGAACTAGAAATTTTAAGTCCAGAGATGACATGACTTAGAGAAGTTATGATAGTTCATCAAGTATTTGAAAAGCCATGATAGAGATTAGACATGTTTGGACTGGCATCAAAGGAAAGAACTAGGAGTAGTGGATTAAGGTTTAAGAGAGGTAGATTTTTTCCTCTTATATGACAGAAACTTTTCTAAAAATTAAAGCTGACTTATAGTAGAAATAGTTGCCCCATAAAGTAACAAGTATTCATTCATTCATTTTGTGTAGAGTCTTGAATGAATAATTATATAGTCTGCATCAATGGGCTTTTGTTTAATACAGGTTTGATAAAATGAAATCTAGGAACAATAATATTTTAAAAAAGACAACGAATTCAATTTTGGATGTAGTACAAGTTGATACTTTTTTTTTTTTTGTAAAATACAGACAAAACTCTGGCACTCAGAAATTCAAACCTGAAAGTCAGGTCTAAAAAAATTTCCTTGGGAGTCATTTGATTAGAAGGTAATGCTTAAAGTGTGGAAGTGAATGTTTATCAAAGAAAAAAAAAGTAAAGAGAAAAATAGAGTCAAATAGTGAAAGGCAATTTGGTGTAGTAGACAGAATACTGAACTACCTGGAAACAGAAAGATCTGGTTCAAATATTGCTGCTGCTACTATTGAATGTGCACCTCCAGGAAAAGTTGCCTTAGAATTCTTATATGTAAAATAATGAACTTCTCCCCTAATCCTAAAGAGCTGGCAGCTTGCTAGGTGGTTCTGTAGATAAGAGTGCCAGGTCTAGAGTCAGGAAGATCTGAATTACAATTTGGCCTCAGACACTAAGTTGTTGTTTGACCCTGGGCAAGTCCTCTCTGTATCTGTTTCATCATCTGGAAAATGAGAAGGAAATGGCAAACCTCTCCAGTATTGCCATGAAGGAGCCCAGATGGGAGTGAGACATAACAAACAATTGAACAACAATACTTTAAATTTAGTAAGGTATTTTATGAGTGGAAATACAGGAAAACATTAGGAATCTACTACTTTAAGAAACTGGGAAAAGGGGGAAGCCAGGTGGCTCAGTGGATAGAGCACCAGCCCTGGAGACGGGAGGACCTCAGTTCAAATCCAAGCTCAAACACTTAAGACTTACTTAGCTGTGTGATTTTGGGCAAGTCAATTAACTCCATTGCCTTGCAAAAACAAAGAAGGTGGGAAAAGAATGAGAAACTAGAAATATTTAAAGATATATAAACAAGGGAAAAGAGAATAAATATTCACAACAGACAGTCATCAACATCAAATACTGGTGAGAAGTCAAGGATAACAAAGATTGAATTTTTTAAAAACCAATTTGACAATTAGATTAGTACCTGGGAAAAAAAATTATTTCATTAGAGAAAGAGATTACAAAGGATAAAGGAGAAAGTGTATAGACAGTAAGGAACTAAAAGCATCCCATATGGACAACTCTACTGAAGAGTGGTGATAAAGAGGAATGAGACTGAACTTCTCTTTTGGAGTAGAAAAAAAGAAACTTGTTAGGATTACAGAACATAAGTATGTTTGTAGACACATCAGAAAGAACCAGTAGAAATAGAAACATTAGAGAAACTTAAAAGAATAGCAGTAACTGATTGCAGAATCATAGTCCTCTAGAAGGTGGGACAAGATAGGATTGAGAACACAGGTATGGGGATTAAATTTAGCAAAGGATTTCAAGCAGAAAGGAAACACTAAATCTGATCTATCATAAAATATTTTTTCTCCTGAAATCTCTGAGTTAACTTTTTCTCTCTATTTCTACTGTCACAATCTCAATCTAAATCCTCTTTAAATCACCAACAGTCACCTATCTGGTCTCTATGTTTCTAATTTCATCTTCCATTTCAATCTTCATTACTGCTGCCAGGTAAATTTTTCCAACATTTTCCTTCCCCATTAAATAACATATAATAGATACTACATTAGATAACAGATCCTACATTAAATCCAAATTCCTGGGCATAACTTGAAAGGTGTTCTGTGATTTGGCCCTCTCATCCACTCAAGCCTTATCCAGACATTCAATACTTACTCTTGTTTCATCCATATGCCATGATGTACATATCCTTCATTCAAACCGCAATTTTCCCCTCAGTTCTGTCAGATTACACCCATGGCACTGATCTTTACCTTCTTCCAACAATTACATTTATGATAAATCATTTCTTTCAATTATTAATACTTAGTCTTTGTATATACAGGATGTCTCAAAATCTTAAAATAGTTTTAAGCTAAAGTACTTAAGATACTCTATTTTAATTTTATCTACATCAATTACTTGACTATATATTAAGCTATTCTAAGGCAGATTCTTATCTTAAAAGTTTTCTTGCATTCCTCAGTGGTAGAAAAAATTATGGGCAAATATTAGCTGTTTAACACTTCATGGAGATATTATTGTGTTGGTGAGAATATTCCTTCCACTAAAGCAGGTCACAACAGTCTTTGGAAATTGTCATCACCAAAAATTTCAATTCCCTACACCCAACTCTCCAATAATCCTCTCTGAGGATATCTTATCTGAATTTAACTAAGCTGGTCTCCTGAAAAAGGACATATAGTTCATTGCTGGATTCACATTTGAAGCCTTTCCTAGGTTAGAACATCTCAGAGCCTAAGCTGTGTTGGCTATCTTCAAGAACCCAGGAAGACTTCATACCATAATGAATGAAGCACAGGTTACTTTGCTTTGAAGTTCCAAATAGCAACATTTTAGTTGCAGATTCCTTGCAAGGACTGATCCTACTATGTCTACTGATGTTTCCCAACATTAAAATGCTAAGACACATTTAGTGAAGTCCATCTTTATTGTGCTTTTTTGTCTACAGTTACCAAGTTTACTTTGAAATTATTTTTAGGCAGAAGAGATGTATTACCGTAAAAGTTGCATTTTAATGTTAGCATACTGGCTATGTTCCAGTACCTCATTACTGCCTTTTAATGTTGAATAGGACTTAGAAGTAACATTGGTAACTCTATCTGACATACTCAAAGCCAGTCCAAAACTCAGAGCCATATATAAAATAAGATGTGACCAACATTTGAGAGACACCTCAAGACTTCTCAAGAGATAAGACCAACATTCAGAGTTAGTACTGTATTCTGTCTACCAGACTCATGAAGACCATATTATCTTTAATAAAATAAAAAATGAAATTTTAATTCTATAAAAACATTTATCTTTAGTCTTATTTTGCTAAGGAAAATCTTCCTTTAGCTGAGTAAAACAATTCCTACTAACAACTAGGATATGACCTTAGTGATCTTTAGTCAACTCTCAAGAGTCCAATGTTGCACTTACTGGATTTACAAAGGTAGTCTACCAGCGAATTCAGTTTTCAAATGCCTTCAACTACAATGACTTTAAATCTCTACTGCATTTGCTTCAATATTAGGTAGAAAGACAAAATTAAGTGACCTAATTTGTACTCAAGAGACAAAGTTTCAAATTCTACCTAGCCTATACCAATTCTCATTTTGTAGATGAGAAAATGAAGGCCAGGTGAAGTCAATCAATTTGCCAAAGACACAAAAGTACAAGAACCAAGGTTCTAAATTCAGTCAGTCTTCCTTTCATTGTACAATGTTTCCAGGCAAGTCATACAACTTCTCTGATCCTCAATCATCTGTAAAAGTTTCATCTACCTTGAAGAGAAGCTTTGAGGATCAAATGACAAAGTGTATTTAAAACACTTCACAAAAGCTAAAGGAGCTTATAAAACCAACAACTGCTGTTAGTCATCCATCAATACTGAGGACTTCTTTGTTAATCAAAAAATACCCAATGGTGAAATTTTACTGTTTTCCTGCCCCTCCAACTTCACTTTCTTCATCCTACTGAAGCTAGACCATTGGAACTCATCTGGCTCTACTCATTCCTATTTTCTTAAACTCATCATCAAGCTATGACTTGGAGATTTTTGCCTTATCTTACCTAAATCCATAGCCCTTTTCACCGCCTGGGGATCTTAACAGATGCATCCTCCTTAGTAAAGTCTCCATCTCAACCAGTACCATAGACTATCCCGTCTTTAATAAGGAAGAGCTCATTATCTTCCAAAATGCCTGATCCACTTTTGTGTAACAGTAATTAAGAACTTTCTGCCCTTATATCAGGCTAAGTTTTACCTCTCTGCAACTTACAATGATTGTTCTCAAATAGTCAGTGTCTCTTCTCCCTGAATTTTCTTTTCAAAGATAAATATTTCTAGTGGCTTCAACTGATCTTCATATGGCAAGATTCTCAAGGTCTTTCAACATTCTGTTCTCTTAATTTATCAATATACTTTCTAACATGTGGAGACCTCAACTAAAAATAAAACATCTAACCTGGCATGATCATTTAAGAGTTCAGCAGGCCCTTCTCTCGTCAATTCCTTTTCTCAATCTTCTGAATCCCTACTACATTTCTTATAGCAATTGTTTCAAACCTTTTCCACTCTCAATTTCAAAAGTAGTTTCCATTCTCTATAATTATACTCCCCATTTTCTTCCTCTCCACAACTTCACATTGCACGTTACTGAGACCAGAGACATTAGTTCCTACATTCGTTCCTTCAAACCTCCAAATTTCTCTGTATTTCCTTCCACACGTTTGTGCTTATTTTTCACCTTAATCCCAATATAAACCATTTCATTTATGTCATTAAGTTCTATGTGATAGTGAATTCTATATAGCTATATAGATGGGGTATAATAACTTGATATTGATTCCAAAGCCCCCGACTCCTTTTTTAACTTACTTTACCAGTATACCCTTTCCTTGCATCTTTAATACCTACCTCTTAGTGTTAAAGATTTTTTTTTCAAGGTCAAGAAAAGTGAGAAGGGGGAAAAATAAATGCTTGATAATGGAAAGAAAATTAACAGCATTTTTTAAAAATTAAAAATAAAGCAAAAAATAAATACCTACCTTGCCATTGGCTCTTCTTCTACCTATGCTTGGGGGTCTTGCCTGCTCTGAAAGGCCTTTCTTGTAATAATCCAATGCCTCTAAAGATACCATATCATCTCTTCTCATATTTTAAATGTCTCACAAATAAAGATTACTTTTACTAGTTCTGTAGCCTTACTCCCCTATCAACTTCCTGCAATCTAGCTTTCATTCCATGACACATGATATGGTTCTTTCAATTGTTGTCAATAACCATATAATAACTAAATTAAAAGTCCTTTCTCAATATTAACATTCCTGGACCTTTCACAGAATGGGCTACTTTGGCAACCTCCTTCTTCTTGATACTCTTTATATAGTCTTTTATTTCTTTGAACTGCATTCCCCCCATGTCTTAGGCTCTCCTGTATTTTTCATGACAATTTGATCTGCTCTTTTTACATATGGGTTTTTTAGGATTTTTGTTCTCAGCTATCATCTCTACATACATGACCATCTCAGTCATTTAGAGAAAATTCTGAAATCTGTAATGCTGCCCCTGATCTTTTTACTAAGTTTCAGATATATGTTAACTCTCTACTGTGTCTCTTCTTGTGACCCCAAAAGCAGTAAGAAAAAAATCCTTACCTCAAAAACCTGATTCTCCCTCATAACTTCCCTAATTCTTTTTTAAAATTATTAATATTTTATTTTCAATGTAACATTGTCTTCTGGATATATGCCTGCCTGCCCTCTACTATTCAGACAGTCTTTCCTTTTAACAATGATTTAAAAAAGAGAAATTAAAAATAGTACAACAAAAACACCCAATCAATATATTGACACTCTCTGACAGCATATGAAATATCATACACTCACTTCTGTAATAAAAGAAGGGAGATGATTGTTTAACTATTTGGGAGGAGCAAGCTTGATCATTATAATTATACAATCTTCAGTTTTATCATTTTGTCTCCCCTGTTCGTAAATGGCAGTACCATTTTCCTCGAGTTAAACTTTCTTAGTCTTAGTCACTTTTGACTACACTCTCCCTGAATGCCCTTGTAATGCCAAGCCCAATAGACTAAACCTCTATGGTAACATTTGCCATCAGTTCCCTTTGCTTCTCAGAGTTAACAATATAAGCTAGATCTCCTAATCATTTTCTCTACTTCCAATGCTTCATTAAATTCCAATTTTATCCTCCTTTCCACTATTAGAACAATATGAATTAACGAGTCTCAAGTCCAGTCACATTATTCCACTGCTCAAAAATATTGAATGGTTTATCATTTCCCACCAAAGCAAATTAGAAATTCCTTAAAATTCAAGGTTCTCCAAAATCAAGCAAGCTATTTTTTCTAATTTGATCAATTCATTGTCCTTTGCTTAAACAATCTACAAAACTGAATTTTCTTTCCTTTCCTACTAAACTCATCTCCATAATCTTTATTCCCCAGAATACCCTTTAACTTCTTAAATCTCTAATGATCAAAACCTTACTAAACCTTTAGCACCCCATACGATCTATGAAACCTATAATAAAGTTTCAGATAGAAATGATGTCTCTCTTCTTAAAAATCTGGTAAGACTTTATTATAATATTTCTCATGCCTTTATTAGATTCTATCTTTATGGAGACTTTCTCCTTCAGTCCACTAACTGTTCTTTGAACACAAAATAAACATAATATATGTCTGGATCAAACTGAGGGTCCGTAATCTGGCATTATCTTCTGAAGTCCATCTTTTGAGAACTCAATTGCATATTAATCTTAAGAATTTTGTTTTAAAATGCCAAGTGATGCCCATAGAAGATGAAATAATTTCTAATTAATTAAATAAAACCAATTGTCAGATCCTTAACTCTATCCTCAAGCATAGTCACATAAAAAAAAAAATGCATGCAATTTTTTTACTTTAGTGGCTTTTTCTGCTGAAATTCTCTATATCAAGCAGTTCTTGTTAGACAGTGAAATGGTCTTTGTTCAGGATAGAGTGCTGCCAAGAAAACGCAACTATTTCAGAGCTATGGCCATCTTACCATCTATAGGAAGAAAAGCAAGAAAAGAGACTACAGCAACAGTGTAGTAGATTATTACTGCCCACTAAAAAATTGTAGTACCAGCCCTATGCAAAAAATTGCATGTAAAATGCTTTGGGGGGGAAAAAAACTGACATTCCTAAAATATTCTGCAAATCTGTACTCTCTAAGATATTTGTAAGTAATAATTTTATTTGTCAATGAAAAACTAGTCTCTCGATCTCCTTAATTAAGTTCTTGCCATAGGCCCAATAACATTCTCATTCTATTTCTCTCTCTCTCCTTGATGTGTCCAGCCTTTAAGCTCTTCTGAGCCATATCGCCACAAAACTTGTTAAGAGCTGCATATAGAATTCAACATTTATTTATGACTACAATGTAACCCATATTACTAATGAGAAACGAATGGCATGCAAAACCATGGGTTGAGGGGTTGAACACCTACTCTATATGGATTTGGGATTAAAGATTTTTCGATATATGAAACCAGTTTATAAAGTATTTGGTTCAGAACCATGACAGTGGTATAAGGAACTCCCAGGGAAGATACCCTCTTTACTAATTTGGACTAAGACTAAGTCACTAAAAGGTTAAATGACATGTCCAGGTCACAGTTATATGTCAGAAGTAAGACTCAAACCCAGGTACTTTGGACAACAAGGTTACTGCTGTATCTATTCCTAGTGCTGTCCTTTCAGGGGTATATCAGTAAATGTCTAACACACACAGCTCTCTGGGGAAAAGGTATGCACAACACAATTTAAAGTTTTATCTTCATGATTAAGTTTCTTCAACACTTCTTAAGTCTAGACAATCAACAAAAATGATAAATCTACTCCTGATTTGTAATGTTTCTCAATTTTCAAGATAAAAAAACATTTATGATAAAAATGTTACAATCTACTCAAACTTCAAGCTCAAACCCTCTATTGCTACTTTTAAAACCAGAAGGTGGGGTGGCTAGGTGGTGCAGTGGATAGAGCACCAGTCCTGGAGTCAGGAGTACCTGAGTTCAAATGCGGCCTCAGATATTTCATAATTACCTAGCTATGTGACCTTGGGCGAGCCACTTAACCCCACTGCCTTGCAAAAACCTTAAAAAGAAATCAGAAGGGCTTTCCTGAGAGTACCTGACTCTACCTAGTCATGTGACACCCCACAAAAAAAACAGAGGTACAGTAAGAGAGTGGCACTAAATGCATAGGCATTAATCCATTCACTTCTAAAATACAGGAGTAATGCTGTATTAAGTACCTCTATTTTCTTCTCAGTCCCTTTTTCCATTGTCCAAACTCTACTCCCAATATGACTAGGATAATGAGTAAATGCTGTTAAATATCTACATTCAGCAATTTTATTTTACATTCATTATTTAATGATTCAGAATTCTATTAAAGCAAACTTAACATGATGCATAACAAATTTTTTTTTTGCCAATTTTGTCATTTAGTACCAATTCTAAATCTATGGTTTTAATCTTTAAAATTAAGGTCAAGATATTATTCATCTCCACTTTTTACTCAGAATCACAAAATTTCAAAGTTGGGAAGGGACTTCAGTGACCATCTAGTTCAACTCATTCACATGTGAAAGGAACTACTAAAATATACTTAACAGGTGATTATCTGCTCTCTGCCTGAAAATCTCTAAAGATTGGGCACCTCACAAAGCAACCTATTCCACTTTTAAACGGTTTCAATTGTTATGATTTTTTTCTGAAGAAATGTCAAACGCTGCCTTTTTAAAACTTCTATCTATTCACTCCTCCATATCCTGTTCCTTGAGTCTAAATAGAACATGTTTAGTCCCTCTTCCTAATAATATTCCTTTAAATAACATAGTCATGTCTCAAGTCTTTTCCAGAGTATATATGACTAGTTCCTTCAACTAATCCTGCTGTCACAGACTCAAGGATCTTATCATCCTAGCTGCCCTCCTCTGAATCCTTTCCAGATTATGTCCTTAAACTGTGGCACCCAGAACAGCACACAAAAATCCAAATGAGGTCTGATACAGGATTACCTGCTTATTCTTGTAAGAGAAGACCCTAAAAAACAAATCATCACTGATTTATATTGAGTTTGTAGTTCACCAAATCTATCAGCCTCCCCCCCACACACAATTTGTCTACCCATACTCTGCCTTATGTTTATTTTTACCTAAGCACAAGATTTTCCATTTATCCCTTTGGATTTCATCTTATTACATTCAAGTCAATGCTCTAGACTTTCTAGACCCTTTTGGACCCTGACCTACCATTCAGTTTATGGTTCAGCAATCACTCCCAGGTATCTGCACAGGTGAGAAGTATGTCCTCTAGGTCCTTAGTCATAGACAAAAATGTTAAATAGCACAGGGTTACTGGGTTACTTACTAGGGATCCAGGACATTTAAAGTGAGTTATTCATTACCGAGTTCAGTCATTTAATCTCTTCTGAATCCATGTGATTATATCATTGTACAATTTTACACAAGAACAGTATGAGTACTACATGAAAAACTTCGCTAAAAACTAGATCAACTGTATACATGGATAGCACTGCCCATATTTACTAGGTTAGCAATCCTGTTAAAAAAAAATTAAAGTTAATCTGGTATAACTTTTTCTTGATGAAGCCATGTTCTTTGTAATTACTCTTTCCCATTCCAGAAGCTCATTAACCATCTCACTTGTTTTGCGTACCCAGAATTGTTTGTTTTATACAAAAATTAATTCAGATTTCATGTCTATATCATAGTGGCACACAATTATTATAGAACCATAATTATGTACTTAATGATTTTTTAAACTCTTTTATCAGTTTAAGTATAATGTTAATGACTTAGTATCTGTACTTTTCATCTTTAGGTTTAGAAATATACAGGCATGTTAATAAGAAGGTACAGTGTTCAAGATACATAGTTTTCTTATATTTAGTTTACTGTATTGGACAATTCATTTGAAAACTCTTAACTATTGTTATACTCCTTAGACCACAGCTTCTACTCCCTAAAACAATAAAACCAACTTTTCAATGCTTTACTGATCTAAAGAAATATCATGAGAATTAATCTCGAAAATAATATGACCATATGCAATATTATTAGAAATATAACTAATGCATATAAAATCTCTAATTGGAAAGTCCATTATTTTGGAATTTTTTAAAGTGCGACTTACATGTGCTACATTTGATGGTCGGTTAATCTGCTGAATATCAGCACTATTAGTAATATTTCTCAATGTCCGTACAGCTGGACTCCAAGTAGCCATCATTTCTGGTCTTTCAGAGTTTTGGAGACCTTGTCCTGAAGCCATTAAATTACTTCGGACATCTGGAGGCAAAATGTTGCTTGGAACTGGTGGGACATTGGCACATAAATTAATTAAACCAGACTCCTTTCCCTGAGGCAGTCTACGCTTTGCTGCAGCTATTGCTGGGACTTCAGCTGGGGTCCAATTCAAATTTCTCTCTTGTTTTTCAGGTGAGGAGTCTGAGGAATCATCAAACATCAATTCCCCTTTAGATTTTTCAGTGTTTGATTTAGGTGAAAATGGTTGGTCACCTAATGTCGATCCTTCCTGAGAACTTGCAGGACTTGACAACTTTTCATCTGTGCTGCCTTCATTTTGAGAATCCTGCTCTTCATTTTCAACTTCATCCTCCTCCTCCTCCTCTTCTTCCTCCTCTTCTTCTTCATAAATAATTAGACGAGGATGATAAAAGACTTCCTCTTTTTTAGTTTTATCAGCTATTGAATCCAGGACCCAGTCTGGTGTCACAATTTTAATGCTTTCTCGCTTAAGAGCACATTCATATTTTTCCTGAGGAGAAAATAAAAAATAAATTAAAAGCCCTACAATTCAGTTTCTCTCCTTTCACTATAACTTGGTAATCAAATAATTTCCTGGAAGCCTGTATAAATAAAAATGGATTACAACCTTCATGCCACAATATAGAAGAACCACTGTAGATCTATATAACTAAAACTTATAGTGATAAATAGTTTGGAGATGATTATATTAAGCTTACCTGTAGAAAGAATCTCAAGTTCCATTTAGTCATGGCATATTGAACTCAAAACAAAAAAATTACATTTTAAATTACCAGAAGATTCATTATTTTTATATATTCATGAAAATATGTTCAATGCAAAATAAATTTTAGTAAAATAAATTCTACATTAAAAAAAACAAGAGATACTTTCTATCTAAGGAATGCTGTTTTTACATTTAGGATTTTAATAAAAGACCTGATTTAGAAATATTAAATATATAATAATGACATCCCTTTTAATATTAGAATGTAACAGAATTAGGGAACAAGAGCTAGAAAGAGAGTTATTTAATGGTAATGAAAAATAAGGAATAGAGCTAGAAAGGAACCAAACTTATGATTTCACTAATACAAACAATAGAACTTGCAGAAGGAAACGCCATCTCCCAAAGCAAACAGGAACATTTTCCCATAACTTATAATCATAGAAAGTTGACTCAAATGTTCACAGGCTAAGTAACTTCGCTGGAATTAGACAGACTATGTGTCAGAGGCAGGGCACTAGGCTATGATACTTGCTTCTCAAGAGAAGCCAAAGAAAATTTAAAATCAATTATGGTCAAGTTAGTACATAACTCTTCCACTTAAACTCTATCCTTGGTTCTTTACTGTTTTCTCTCTCTCTCTCTCTCTCTCTCTCTGTAGCTCCATATATGCCCTTTGGCTGTCTTATCCACTCCAGTAGCTTCAATTATACTCTTTAGTATAACCCTAAATCTACAGATCCAGTCAGAATCTCTAGCTTTGAACTATATTTCAAGCTATCTGCTGGTCACTACCATTGCAAGTCAGCAAATCAAACTTAACATATTTAAAACTGTATTCATTCTCTTCTAAAATTCTAACATTATTTTCCTAGTTCTGTTTATGGCACCATCACCCTCCCATAGCTGCACAATCTTTAAAAAACCTCAATCATTTAATTCAACTTCACATTTATTAGACACATACAATATATAAAACACATATGCTAAGCAGTGAGCTATTTGAAGAATTAGTAATTTTGTAATTGTAAACACTCCCCTTATGTATTATGTCTTTTAATAACCTTTAACTAAAGTAGATTCTTTTTAAGTATTAGGAACCTTCTAGTGACGAATGACGAACTATTGAGGTTGAATTTCTTGAAAAAAAGACAAATCAGTGCATCCTCAATCATAGTAAAAACTTTTTCAGTTTGGTGAAACCTTCAGAGTATGCTTTCAAATATCAATGTCACACCGGGACAAAATATTAAATTAAGACCTAGGACGGATGATGTGACATAATCCTTGCCTCCATGAAGTCAATAAGCCAATAGAAGAATCAGATCTATAAACAAATAAATATGAAATAAAGTAATAAAGAAAAAGAAGGACTATGATAATTTGAGAAGAAACACTTTCATCTGAGAGAATCTGGCAAGGCTTGACAGTTATGACATATCATGAACTGAAAAGAAAAGAGAAAGATTTCAACAGACAGAAAAAAGATTTAGGAGGAACAGAGGAAACTACACAAATGCTGAGTAGGGAAAAGAAAGGTTAAGACTGAAAAATGACTAATATGCCAGTATAATTTGAATGCAAAGTTTGCAAAGGGAAAAATATTGAGTAGGCTGAACCTGCTTAAAGATGTTTGAGGGATCTGGGAAGCGAGACCTATGTATTATCAGGATTACTCAGGCAGCTAATGTTTGTCCTTCATTCTTGAAGACCACAACATCAGGAAGGAGATGCCATGGAAAACACATGACATAGATTTGAGTGAGGGGATGCTGTAGGTCACCAGCCTCACTTTCTCCTTTGGATCCATCTGGGTCCAGTGGCCAGGTATGAATCATGAAAACTGTGAGCCAATCAGTAATTTACCCAAGGTAACACAACTAGTAAGTATCAAGTATCTGATTTGAACTCAGGTCCTCCTGACTCCAGGTAGCTATTAAAGAAGCTGGATGAGGGAGGATGAATTCAAAACAGGTCAGTAAGGAAACTGTTTCAATAAGTTCAAGTAAAAAGTATTAGGAAAATGACCACAAAATATTGCTTAGTTGACAAAAAAAGGAAAATGATAAATGTTGGAAGAACTGCAGGAAATATACTTGTTGGTGAAGCTGTGAACTGGTTCAGTCAATATTAAAACAATTTGGAACTATGGCTCCAAAATTCCTAAATTGTGAATAGGCTTACTACTACAACAAGCCCTATACCACAAAGAGATCAAAGAAAGAGGACAAGGACTTATATATATACCAAAAACACTTAGAATAGTTCTCTTTATAGTACCAACAAACTAGAAACTAAAGAGGATGATCATCAATTGAAGAATGGTTGAACAAACCATAGTACAAAATATAATGGTCCACTACTATGCCATCATAAACAATGAAGGAATTTTAGAGAAAATTTGGAAGACTTGAATGAACTGATATAAAGTGAAATGAATGAACAGAACCAGAAGAACAATTTATATAGTAACAACAACCTTTAAAGACAAACAACTCTGAAGGGCTTAAGAACTCTGATCAATGCAATCATCAAACAATTCCAGAATCCAGAAAGAATGCTTTGTGGTCATTTAGTTATTCTGACTCTTCATGACCCCAATTTTGGGCTTTCTAGGCAGAGATACTGGGATAATTTATCATTTCCTTCTCCAGTTAATTTTACAGATGAGGAAACTGAAATAAAGTGGGTTAAATGATCTACTCAAGATCACAGTTGGTATCTGAAACTAAATGAATCTTTCCGACCCCACTCTATCCAATGCACCTACTTCCTAAAAAAGAAAGAGGAAAGGGAACACGTACTTAATAAGTGCCTACTACATAACAGATATTATTTAATTTGACCCTCCTAACAACCTTATGAGGTAGGAACTAGGATCTCCATTTTACAGTTGGGAAAACTGAGGGAGAGGTTAAGCAACTTGTCAAAGGTCACAAAGTGAGCAAGTGCCTGAAGCTGGACGATCTTCCCGACTCTATTCACTACATCATACAACTGACAGAGCCCGATGACTATGAACAGAATGAATGAGAAATATATTTTTAGATATTGTTAGAATAGGAATGTGTTACTTGACTTATGCAATGGTTTTGTTTTTCTTCATTCCATTTGAGAACAGGGGAGAGAGCATAAAAGAAAAATAAAATAAAGTTTAAAAAATTTAAGGGTAGTTGAGGATCACTCTTTTTCAGTTCACTCTGGGCAATATTCTCAAGACTTATTAGCAAGATATAATAATATAAATACCAGGAAAGAATAGTTTTAGTAATAGTTATACCACTTGCCAGCTGTATTACCTTGGGGGGGGGGGAATCACGTTTAACCTCTGTAGTACACAATTGACTTATTTTTTTAAAGAAAAAGATAAAGGAGGACATGAACAACAAGAGTAAAATATATCTTTAACTGTCTAAAAGACTGCTTCTGAATCAGATGTTACCTTGCCATGGCACTTAAATTTATGACTCTACCCAGGAAAAGAGCAAATCCTTCATCTATTTTTAAAGAAAATCACACCAATGAATTGAAAAATGTCACTTAAGCATCTGGATTCCCAAGTGATTATGTGATAATGCTTTTTGATTATGCTTTTGATGGTGCTATTCTTTTTTGAAGAGGACCATGACTTCAGGAAGGTAGCACCATAACTTGAAGGTGAACTGGATTTAAGGGGTCAAAGTCACTAAACTCACTTTCTCCTCCAGATCAAGATGACTGGAAATGGCTCTAGATGCAGTAGAAGTCCTAGGCTTTTTTAAACTAAAGTCCTTAAAAGGTCTCAGTTTACCTGAGGCAACATCCATTCAGTGAATAAGGGTAGGTAAGAAATGAGGCAAAGCAAAGAAGGTTCTCTTTTACTAAGTCAAAAAATAAAAACAAAAACAAACTCCAACAATTTGGGAGGAGAAAACCCTCAGGGTTTCTGACCAAGACAGAAAAAATTACTATTCACATTCAAACAAAGTTTGGACCTTGGGCTGGGACTTACCAATCCATGAGAATCAGTGATTTGGGTTTAAGGTATGATCCTCTTTAAGATATCAAAAGGTCAAAATGGATACAGGATTTAGATATAGAGGGTGATACCACAAGCCAATTAGAAGAGCAAGCAATAGTTTACTTATTAGCTCTAAGGAAAGGGGAAGAGTTTATGACCTAACAAGAGATAAGAGAACATTATAAAATGCAACATGGTCTGACAATTAACTAAGTTGGACTTAGCTCCTCCTCAGCAGTTCAGTGATCAAGAATTCTAAAAGATTTGTGGTGGAAAATGTCATCCATATACAAAGAAAAACAACTGCAAACCAAAAACATATTAATTTCATTTTAAAATTAGTTCTGTCTTTTTTCTTTTTTAGTTCTTTTTCTTCTTTTATAACATGACTAATATAGAAATATGCTAAATATATAACTGTACATACATGTATAATCTATACCAAATTACTTGTTGTCATGGGGGTTGGAGCTCAAAAGTTTACAAAAAGATGAATCGAAAATTATCTTTGTAATTAAAAAAAGAAATGACATTAAAAAAAAAGAAATCTAGCCCCAAAACCCAAGGTATCTAGTTATCCAGAGAAGTTTTAATGATCAAAATCAAAATTTACATTTCTCTGGGCAAAAGTCTTCCAGGCAAGAGTAGGATACCCTATGTGGATTGTAAAAGACAAGCATAGAAAGCATGCTTTCATTTTTCCAACTAACTCAGTCAATTCCCACAATTACCATATACTAGACACTGTTAAGTACTGGGAATACAAAGAAAAATAAAAGACAATTCATACCCACAAGTTCTATTCACAATCCAACAGGAAACAATATAAATTATGTCAAAACAACCTAAAAACAGAATAAATTTGGAAAAAGAGGTTAAAGGGAATGTCAGAAGGAAGACACTAAGCTTAAGGAAGGTTGAGAAAAGGTTTCCTTCAGAACCTGAGACTTGGAAGAAAAGTCAGGGAAATTAGGAGGTACAGACAAGGAATAAAACCCTTCCAGACGTAAGGGACAAAGGATGAAAAAGTTGAAAGTCTAGCGAAGGAGTATTTTGTGTGAGAAACTTCTAAAATTAGAATTTAGACCTGCAAAAGGAAATAATTTCTAGTATCCAAATAAAGATGGGGGAAAAAAAGGTAAGGCTAAGTAAAATTTCTTCTATTTTTTGTTTGGACTATATTGTCAAATAATAATTAATATGACACCACATTCATGCAAACCTGCTTTTGATTCTGAGTAAAGAATAATTATCTGCAACAAATAATTAAATTGCAGGATGAACAGTACAGACTATAATTCTGCATATATACTTAGCCTCAAAAGTTCCTACAAAATAGGAAAGAGAAACTCCTTGATACAGAGTAAGGACATTTATACTTCCACTATAGTTCATCTACCATAGCATAACTAACCATTTTTTCGTTGTTCCTTTTTAGATTCACTGCTTAGAGAAATTTTAGTGAATATGCTCTCAAAGCAGAACGTGAATTATGCACATTATTTTGTTTGGGTATACCTAAAATTAAGTCAAAAAGCTATCCAGTTCTTTAAAGAGAAACAACATTTTGCATACCCACTATATACAAGTATTTGCACTTTGAAAACTTATTTTGTAAGAAAATCTTTATTCTAAAGAGATAAATGTCCAAAATGAGAAAATCAAATATTGATTTTATATTTTATAATTCCATTCTGTAATTGATTCTATTCTGAAACTGCCTGAACTATATCTCTGAATTAAGTTCAGAAGTTCTTGAGTCCAAAATTTCCATTTTCCCCTCTCTGAGTTAGTTTAAAATTCTGTTGTGCTATAAATCATCTTAATTCAAAGAAATATATCATCTCTCCACATCGTACTGCCCCCATGCACCATTAAAGTAGAATTGTTATTTTAGTAAAAGTCTTGCACACCCATGTACATTAAGGGACATTTGCTATCTTGCCTTATTATAAAGCCTTGCAGGTAAGCACCAAGAAATTTGTTATATATGCAACATTAGCTGTCCTTCAAGAAACTCTGCTCTGTTAATACTATGACTAACAAACCAAGGCAGGTGGACACCATCAATGAGTTTTCTATAGCAACAAGATAAGAGGTTGTTGCTATCCCTGGATTCCAGATTTCCATATAATCATACTATTTTCCATCATCTATGCTATTTTGGGCTTAGTAACAAATCATAGTTTTCTGTGATGCTTCCTGTTCTTTGTTCTTTTTTACTTCCCAAAACTATATAAAAACTAACAAGCCCTATCTTGTGGACTTTTGACTGACTGAGGAGCTAAGAACATTTTACTGTTATTCACTAGCCTTATAAATTGAACATACTCAACTTTTTGTCTCAGTTTCCCTTAAATTTAAAAGTGACAAAATTGATAGCATTTTTTCAGACCTTAAGATAGTTAATACAACTCATTTTATTTCACACTTCATGGGGATCTTGAACAAGGAATACTTTATAGCTGAAACCAAACAAGTGTTCACAGAATTTAGCTCAAAATTAAGAGTTTGTTTCATCAAGTAGGATGATCAATACTTAAGACTCATTTTTCCAAAGTCATTTAGTTCTTTGTCCATTTCCTTCTACAAAGTTTCTTTTTTCCAGCAGGTCCAAGATAAATCCAAGAAATATTTCCACTAATTGAAATAATGAGAGACATCTTCCATTTGATCTTTATCTTCAAGGCATGGATGGGGAAAAGAGGGTTAAGACCAAGGTGGGATCCCATCTTAGTCTCAACAAAGCAATGGAAAAAAGCAAAGACCTTAACTAGATAAGAAGTATTTTTCCCTAGGCTTGCTAACTACTCAATCTATTTCCTAAGAACACAGCTAAAGCAAAGGGGAAAAGGATTGTGGAAGGGCATTGTTTCCCAAAGAAATTTAAGTACTAATAATTCTTTCATTCAAATAATTCAGAAGACTTGAGACTTAAATATTAATTTCTCAACATTTTCTGTTTAAAATATCACCTTAATTTGCCACAATTTCAATAAAGTTTATGATGAATAAAAAAATGTTTAAATTTACAATTCATCTACAATCAAATCTACTTCAACTTTTTCTACCCACAAGAAAACTCACCAAAGCAAAATGATTCTTGACAATTTTATGCATGTATCAGGTAAATTAGGTTAATTGATTTACCTTAGCCTCAGTTTCTTTTTCTTCATTTATAAAATGTAGATACCTACCAAAGCTAACTTGTTGAGTCATCATATACATTTATCATAGAAAAACATTTTGAAAGGGTTCTTTGATTTTATACAACTGCAGCAATATTAGTGTGCATGGGTACACTAATAAAAGGAAGCCGAAGCATTAATAGAAAAATTAATCAAAGTCTAAGAGAAGAGATAATGAAACATAACTTTTCCCTCATGGTTGACAGATGAGGGACTACATAAACACAATGTCAGATAGTTTCTACTGGATATTTTTCTTAATTAATTGCTTTTCTTCATTTTAAGGAAGAATCCAGGGTGTAACAGTGATGTAAAAAAAAAAGTCAATAAAATGTATTTTTCAGTGCTCTATGAATTTACATCATTCATTTCTATGACTACTAAAGCAAAATTATGTAGTAATGGAAATCATCATTGACAGAAGCATTAAGATGTCATTTCAGAGAATTATTTTAATTTTATACCATTTCAATAAAAGTATTTAAACTATGTGCTAGGCATTGTCCAAGCACAAAGAATCAAAACAGCCCCAGCTCACAAGGAGTTAACATTTTAACAAAGAAGACAAAGACATAATAGCAATACAAAGTAAATAAATACAAAATAGTTCAGCAGAAGTTAGTTTAGGAGGGAAAGAAGTAGTACCTGGGAACATCAGCAAAAGCTTCATGTAGGAAATGGTGCTTCAGTTGTACCTTAATGAAAAAGGAGTCAAGGAGGCAGACACAAGGAACAAGGAAGCTATAGGCAGGCAGGCAGGATGAACCCAAGGCATAGGCACCAAGGATAGATCAGTCTTAGTATGTTGAGAAGAACATTAAAAGTTAAATAGAAAATTTATACTTTATCCTAGAGATAAAAGAAAGCTCTTTGAGTTAATTGGGTGAGAAAGGGAGTCCTGGTCAGACACTGGCTGAAATAAAATTATTTTGATAGCAGCATGTAGGCTAGACCTGACTGAAGCAGAGAGGGTTTGGCAATAATCAAGGTGAAAGATGAGGGCTCAACACTAAGGTAATAGCTGTATAAATATAAAGGAGTCTGAAAGCTTGATAATCTTCAAAACTTAAACAATGAATACTTATTGCGCAATCTTAAAAATATGTTCACAACAACAGCAAATAACTTCCTCAACTTGTTTTTTAAGTAGTATATTTTTTAAAATATTACGGCACAAGATAAGACAAATAAGTTTTATGTGAATGATTGACTGGGAAGCACTAATCGACAAATAACTATGAATTTCAATTCAGAATAATTCTAAAAGATAAAAAAATTCTCTTGAAGGGGGTCAATATCATATTGAAGGCCAACTTAAGTTTCTAAGTCTTTTTATAATGTATTATTATTTACCCTCAAGAGATCATTAACTGCTCAGACTCCCCAGATAGAACCTAAAGTTAGAAGTTGCTGAAATAGAGGAATCAACAATTTCAAGTCTATTTATTTTTTCTCCTGTCATCACAGTTTAGGAAGATGGGCTTGAGCCAATCAATTATTTTGAAAGTGGAGGCCTTCTTCCACAAATAGCCTTCCTGGATGCCTGTTAAGGAGGAACCAGATCTGCCCTCTGGCATCCATGGTGAACAAACACTACCACCAATTAAAGGTTACCAATCTATAGATCTCATAGAACAAAGTAGACAGGGGCTGCTAATACAGCATTAATCTTACATGCCACTACTTGCTCCTTCACTCATGCCTCCCCATGATAGCAAAGAGTTGCTGTATAATTTTACATCCAACCCTCCCCTGTGCCCTGAAGTTTGACTATTTCCAAGTCTTCAATGCTATCACCCGGTCTCCAAGTCACTCTCCCTGTAGAGTAACTGGGTTGGACTGCTAGTTAAGTCTATATATAAGGTCTCTTTCCACCCTCAGTACAATTTATTCTAAACACCTGGTAACAAAATTTCTGTGGTTATCAGTTTTAACAAGAAAGTTGTATTACTTCATTCCTCCAAGGGACAAAAAGAAGCCACTAGGTTCCAACAGAGTAAGGAAAACCAAGGCAAGATGTAGCCTGGGAAATTAAGAGATTAAAGAAAATGTGGAGGGAGTCCACATTAAAAATTACCTAGCTGTGTGAATTGGGCAAGTCACTTAACCCTACTGTCTTGCTAAAAACCCAAGATTTCAGAAAAGGAGAGAAATTTGCCAGAAGTCAAAGATATAATATCCAAGAGGAAAAAAAAAATCCTACAAATGACTAAATTAAAGCAACTCCATGCATCAGACTAAATTAGTTTAGTTGACAAAACTGAAAAATAACAAATGTTGAAGTAGCTACAGGAAAAGTGCATATCAAATGTACTGTTGGTACAATGTGATTTGGTCCAGCCATTCTGGAAAGAAATTTGGGTTCAGGCAATGTGCTGTACATTTATCAACCCAGATATAAGGGAAATTAGTAACAATAAGGATGACTGGAATTCAGGAGTTCTACACACTGAGGAGACAAGATTGGGATGCCATCTAAAGAAGGAGCAAAATGGAACAGGTCTGAAATGGAGGCCAAAGTTTCTGTGCCAATTAGCTGTGAAATTAGTCCCAAAAGTAGGCACTGTACTTCCAGTCTGGGTAAGATAGGGAGACCTAGTTTCAGAAAACAAAAGAAAAAAAGAGTTAATGGAAACTGAACCTCAAATGTCACTAAACCATGAATATTGTTTGACAATACCCCAAAAAAGAAAAAATAGCATAAGGATGTATATGTACAAAGATGCTTAGATCAGTAGATCAGTTCTATTTGTGATATCAAGTAACTGAAAACTAAAGAGGGTACTCATTAATTGAGAACAATTAAAAAAATCATGGTACATGAACGTACTGAAATATAACTATGCCATAAAACACAACAAGGGGGACAACTTCAGAGAAACATTTGTATGAAGATTTGTATGAACTGATGCAGTTTAGTGAAAAGAACAAGAACAATTTATATACAACCTTGTAAAGATAATTTTGAAAGTTTAAGAATTATCTGATCAACTAGGTGGCACAGAATGCTAGCCTAGGGGGTGGCTAGGTGGCACAGTGGACAGAGCACAGGTCCTAGAGTCAGAAATACCTGAGTTCAAATCTGGCCTCAGACACTTAATAATTACCAAGCTGTGTGGCCTTGGGCAAGCCACTTAACCCGGCTGACTTGCAAAAACCTAAAAAACAAACAAACAAACAAACAAAAAAAACCAAACAACCCTAGCCTAGGCCGGGAGCTAGAAAGATTTAATCTGACTTCAGACATGAACTGTTTGTGTCACCCTGGGAAAGTCACTTAACTTTGCTATGCCTTAATTTCCTCAACTATAAAATGAGAACAGTAACAGTACAAATGAAATATTTGTATAATGCTAATTATTAGCACATTGGGACCTAGGAGGCATTATAAAAAAATGCTTTTTTCTTTCCTTCATTTCTTTCTGATAAATGCAATAACCAAATATAATTCCAGAAAATCCAAAATGAAGAACGCTACCCATCTCTTTCTCCTAACAAAGAGGACTCGGGAAGTGGAATGGGACATCTTTGGGCATAGTCAATGTGTGTATTTCTTTTATTTGACTATGTATATACTCATCACATGAATCATGTTCTTTTTACAATTTGGGTATAAAGAAAACCACAAGGAGAGAAAATATTTATTACTGAAATTTATAATTAAAATTAAATAAAAGCATTGAATTTGGTCAATTCATGTTCCACAGGATTATGGACAAAGAAATTTCACTTAAGCATTTATTAAACATCTATTTCATACAAAAGTGCTACAAGTAAGTGCTGAGACACATAAAAAGAAACAGCATAGACCTAGTTCTCATGATCAGGTTCAAGTAACATTTTCTTTTTCTGGGCCTTAGTTTCCTTCAGTAAGATCAAGAGTGAGGCTAGATCTACCACAGTTCAAAAATCTGTGAATTTTGAGAATTTCTCAGATTTAATACTAGTTCAGTTTTCCTTTTTATAAGTGTATATCGACCTTCCAGGATATCAATTTCCTGAATTCCCATACCCTCTATCCCATTTCTACCTTTAGCTTTGCCCTCAAAAAATGTGAACACCTTAAATTTCACTATCACTTTCAAAATCTGGGACTGCTTTTCTTTTATTATGACTTACTCCCTCTACCTCTCCCGATTCCTGCTCCTTAGTACATCACTCTTGCTCTAGCCTCGCTTTTTTTTCCAGACCCGATTGTTCTATTAAATCAAGAGGATTTGTCCCAAAAAATCATAATGAAATTTTAAGTTTTAATAGCTTGATAACTATTATTACAGTTAATAAAACTTTTAAGCCTTAATAGCTTAAAACCACACCAAGACTTTTCCCTTCACTCTTCAATACTTTGTTCCCTTATCTTTATGCCTTTTAAATTCTGAAAGCTATCAGAAGAATTCTACAACTGTAAAGACTAGATGCTTTTTAAAATTCAAAATCAGCCCTCACTGCAACTTAGTAGTTTAGTCTTGACAGACTAAAAAAAAGCTTGCCAAGATCCCTCTACAGATGACCTTGTTTCCCAGTTTTAAAAAAGTGATGTCATTCACAACAGACTCCTTTTCCACTACTGCACACTTTCTACACATCATCTTTCTTTATTCCATGTCTCTGAAAAAAAAATCTTCTTCCTTGTCATTTCCCATTAATCATTTACATTTTCTCTCAACTTGACTCTTCCAATCTCCTGGTCTATGAATGTGCTTGGGGTACTCAACTATTAAAAAAAACAAGGCAAAAAAACTTTCATGTGACCCTACTCTGTATTATAAGGTACCTTATAAACCTTAAAAAGTACTCTAATAAACTTTTTTTACAAGCAACATGTTATTTTAGGGTCAGGAGAACAAGAGAAAATCTTATTATGTCTGAGATTCACTTAACTTCACCTATAAAAGAGAATGATAATACCTTGTAGACTGTTGTGAGGAATATATTTTGCAAAACTTCAAGTGCCATATAAAAAGACTAATCAAACGCACTGTTATTTCCATTTCCCAACCCTTTGTAGTTGAATGACCTTCTGATTCACTGTATTGAAACTGCTCCCTAAGATTACCAATCAGCTAACAATTGTTTAAAGTAGATGATCTTTCCTCAATTTTCATCTTGATTGACCTCTTTGCTGCTTTTGACACTGCTAAATCACCACACTCTAGATATTCTTTCTCTTCCCTGATACTGCTAACTCCTAGATTTCTTTTTCTGCTCCTTTACTAGTCTTCTAATCACCTCCAGTTCCCTAAGCACAGGCACCTCCTGAAACTCTGATCTGGGACTACTTGTCTTCTCAACATATACTCTCAAGAAGAGGGGAAAACTTTTTAAAAAATATTTTGTTCCACTATGGTTTCTTTCAAACATTCTCTCTCTATATATACATATACATATATATGTATATATATATATATATATATATATAAATAAATTTTATTCATTTCAAAGTATTACTCTGAGAAGGGATCTACAGGATTCACCACACTACCAAAGGATTTTCTGTGCTAGGTAATCTCATTAGCTCTATGTAGATGACTCTACAATTGATATATGCAACCCTTATCTTCACCACAGTCGAAGAAAGTGCTAAGTTCATTATCCCTCTAAATAACTTTGGGACCTTGGGTGGACACTCAACTTCCCAGGAAATCAGTTTCTGTATCTATAAAATGAAGGCACTGGACAAGATAACAACCTGCATGTGCAAGGAGCCTATGAGCCACAATTCCAATGCTACCTTCCTTTAATGACTGGGAACTGCTTCCACTATGTAGCCTTCCCTGCTCTCCCCCCACAGATTGTCTTGTTTTGTCTATGTGTGCACAAGCTGAATGCTCCCAAGATCTAGCACCTGTACCTTTTATACAATAGGTAATAAATGTGTGCTAAAATTTAAAAAGATACTTATTAATAACTTCATAACTAATTAGGGCAGTAATCACTAACGTTTAGTAACCATTCCAGGGACTGCTTCAAAAAAATGCTACAATAGTGCAAAACAAAACTAATTCTGCTTCAATCAGTTTTAAAATGAGCATGTGTCCGAGAATAGGAATGTTGTAAAATCAGAAAACAGTGTTATTATTCATAATGAACCAGGATCACTAAAACCCAAAAGATTTGAAAACGATAGATTTGAACTCAAACCAAATTTCAAGTTCAGTGAAATCATTTATACTATTCAATTCCTTTCCTGAAGAGTTAATGGTACTTTTCATAGGGAAATATGTGCAATTTGATTCAAAATAAGTTAAGAAAAATAATCATCCTGAGTTAAGACAAATCATAACTGAGTTAAGAATGAAAATCAAGTTCCAATTTGTAAAATTATCTAAAAGGGGACTTGCGATCATCATATCTACCCCTCTCATTTTACTGATGAGGAAGAAGACCATGAAGAATAAAAGTATTTGCCAAAGGTCATCCAACTTTGAAGTAAACAAAGCAGAATTCAAACCAGGGTCTTCCAGTCATCTGATCTTGAAACTGCAAGCAGTCGTTTCCAAAACAGCAATACCTTTACTATAGTATACTGCTTTGTGTTGCATTAAATGCTAAAGTAAATGTTTTTTCAACATTCATTAAATCCTATATATTCTACTCTTTTTTTTTGGTCATCACTGGAAAATAAGCATTATAACCTAAGGAACACTCTAAAAGACATAATTCAATCAGATACAGAAGTGAGGAAAAGGAAAAGACAATGTAATTAATTCCAAGAATACATACAACTCTGATTCAACTTCATCAAAGCAAAATAACATTTTTGAAAATCACCAGTTATTTATCGAAAAATTTTCAAACGTTTTACAAAAGATAAACTTTAAAATATCCAAAACTCAGAAAAAGCTTTTCTTAAATACTCTCAATATTTTAAATCAATATTATAGATCATTAATATTATAGATCAATATTATAGATCATTAATAAGAAAATATGAAAACTACATTTAATTCCTATTTTAATAATCATGTTAAGACCTTTTTTAAATGATTCAATGGATAGAATAATTTTTGTTCATGTTCATAAACTTTCTAGTTTCATTTACATTGAAGGAAAAGATCTGATGTTGCCCAAAATTGTCTCTCCCTCACCCCAGAAGATAATACATGTGTAAAAATAATTATTTTGAACAGCAGATTCACACTAACTAAATAATGAAATATTATAATATATAACTCAAACTACTTAAATTAAAAATGTAAAGATGTAAAAGTAATAACAAAAGCTAAAATGTTTTTGGAAATGTTCAAAAGCTCAAAAGTATCAGAATTAACAATCTGAAAAACATGAAAGATGTAAATGCAATCAGCAGCTGAGCCTAATGAGCAATCGAAGACAACCTTCAAGAGAAATAAAGAACTTGGGAATATTTCAGTGCTATATAAAAAAAGGATTGTACATGGAAGACTCTTACCCCCTTTGGTTCTGGTACAATCAAATGAGTACACTTCTTATTGAGGTTGAGCTGGCAATCCCCCCCATAAAACGTAATCAGAGCCCATAGTGCACTTCGGTCTTCAGATGAAATCTAACAGAAAGTTAAAAATAAAACTTTTAGAGTCATGTAATGTACTTTTTTCCTTTAGATATCCTGCCTTTTCTTAACAACAAAACAAAATTTATGTATTAAGACACTACGAAACATCTCTTTCAATATATATATATATATATATATATATATATATATATATATATATATGTATATTCCTTCTTTGCTAACCTAAAAGGTAAATAGGAAAATGTTTTACCCATTTAATTCATACTGCAAATATTATAAAAGGGTTCGTTCATTTCAATAGGTATTCTTTAAACTAAATAATTCTCAAACTCTATACATATATATTAAGTGATCAAAAAATTCTGTGGCCAAAATTTTATCTGTAATCTGCAGCAATAAATTAACTAAAAAGTACTAATCCAATCTTGTTTGAGGGACAGTAGAAAATAAGCAATAATATACTAGCTTCTTATATCATTTTTACATAATTTTCTACCACTGTCTTTACATAATAAAAAATAAATTGAAGTATGAAACAAGTCCTTCAAATAGCTATAGTTTGACATGACAGAAAAAATGTTTAGACCACTAGTGAACAAAATGTCAATGAAGGAATAAATATGAGCTAATTGATATATGTATTTTTCATAAAAGTGAAATTTCCACACTTCTAAAACATATTGTATAAAATATATATATATATATATGTGCAAGACTTTCAAAATGATATAGTCATAAATACATTTACACAAACATCTTAGAAGTCTAAATATACCTACCTTAACAATTAAATCATTCACTGAATTTCTCCATATTCTTTTTTTTTTAGGTTCTTACAAGGCAAATGGGGTTAAGTGGCTTGCCCAAGGCCACACAGCTAGGTAATTATAAGTGTCTGAGGCTGGATTTGAACTCAGGTACACCTGATTCCAGGGCCGGTGCTCTATCCACTGCATCACCTAGCCACCCCTCTCCATATTTTTAAAAGATCGATTTGCTCTTTCTACCTCACTGTTAATAGCAAGCTTTAAACCTACTTTCTTAAGCATGAAATTTTGGTTTACAACTTCTGGTACTCATGGCAGAATCTTTACTATGCAGCAGGAAAATCCTTCTGTCTTGCTCTTTTATTCTTCTGTTTGAGTTATTTCATTTAAATGATAATTATAAATATTAATAAGAAAATTTAGAAATATATTTCATTTAACTCAAAAGTATCAAGGAATGTCTCATATTGTTTTTGATCATTTTCAAAGAAACTTTAATTTAAAATTGTGCATTAAGCTATAATTTGGCACATCTTACCATACCAAAAAAACCCCATATAAATCAATCTTTATTGAACTGAATGTTAACTTTACAAATTTAACTTTTAAAAGTGTGAAAAATAGAATAGCAATTCATATTATAGACTTAAACTAAATGACTGGCTAGTTCTGAAATTTTAATATCTTCATTTTATAGGTAGGTCAAGAACAAGGAAGCGATTACCTTGAGGTCTTATCACAGTTATGAGTAGAACCAAGACTCAAATGTATACAAAATATATGTGGATCTAGACTACATAAAGCAAGTTTGAAAAGTTACTAAAATGCAAATCAAATATCTCTTTCACACCCAAAACGAATACTTTAAAGGTATTTCTGCATATCATACATAGTACAATGGAAAGAGTGATAGCAACTTGAATTCTATTGCAACTCTTAATTAGGATATTACCATTAGCTAGCTACTTTATTCTAGCTCTACCCTTGATAGGTGCGACTAAGTTACTTCATCTATAAGACGAATTCAATTAAATATACACTTATTAAGCCCTTCTTCTGTTTTGCAAAGCACTAAACCATGGTAGCTTTGTTAAGTCAAAGCCAAAACAGTTCATGTCCATATAGAGCTTATAATTTTCTGGTGATACATAACACTCAAAAAAATAAATACACTGTAATGTCAGAAGAAATCAAGCATTAGAATGGGAGAGGTCCAAAAGAACCTTAAAATATTTTGTGCCATAAATAGCACAAGAGTTGAGCCCTAAAGGAACTAGAAATTTAACAGGAAGCAATTAAGGGAATGTATTCCAAGTATGGGAGGGAGACTGTACAAAAGCAGAGAAGGGGCCTAGCTATGTTTGAGAAATAGCTCAGTTTGTCTCATGTAGTCTGTGTGTGTGTGTGTGTGTGTGTGTGTGTGTGTGTGTGTGTGTGTGTGTGTGTGTGTAGTGGGTAAAGGCAATAATGTAAGTATATAAAAGTGGATTTCGATCAGGGCAGGGCTCTAAAGGGGAAACTGAGCTTTTATTTTATTCAAGCAGCAATAAAGAAGCTACTAAAGATTTTTTTTTTTTTTTTTAGTGAAGGATGAAATGATCAGACCTGTGCTTTAGTAATATTATTTTGGAGTAATTGCCATTTAGAGAGGGAAGAGAGTAAATATTGTGAGGCCAATAAGGGTACTGAAAATAATCTGAGAGATAGATAAAAAGGGTTCAAGCTCTGGTAATGGCCCTAAGAAATGTTGTAAGGGTAGAATTAATGTGATGTGGTTATTAATTTAATTAGGGTGGACTACACGGTGTTCCAAAATTCAACAGCTTAAAATGGCAATAAGACTTTGGGGACACTGACTCTTGAGTCTGCAAATCTATATAAATGGAAGAATGGAGGTATCAACCTCAATAGATGATTTAGGAAAAACGAGATTTATTTTTGGCATGTTTGCAACTTTCTGTTGGAGATGTTCATAAATATTTACCACTGTGAGAATGAAATTCAAGATGGAACTTAAGGATGGTTATGTGGATTGGGGAATCAACTACAATGGAGAGAAATTAATCCTGGGAACTGATAAATTCTCTTGGAATATCAAAAAGAAGAGAGTCCATGAGAGAATTCCCACAGTGAGAAAATAGATAAAAATCCAGCAAGACACCAAGGAGAGATCAGAGAGGTAGTCAGAAAACCAATCACAAATACATGAAGAGATCATAACAGGAAAAGATCATTGGACCAAACAGTTAAGAATTCACTAGGGAAAACTCAATAGTAACATGGGGTCAGAACCCAGACTAAAAAGGGCTGAAAAGAGAGAGAACAGCAAAGATGGGAATATCTGAATCAACATGTGATCCTTTCTAAGAGTTTAACTGTGTAAGAGAGGAGATACAAGATGGTAATTTGAGGAGATGGAAAGGTCAAGTCAATGTTTTTTAAGCACTGGGGAAACCTATTTATATAAAGAGCATGGAGGAGCTGACCAAAAAAGGCACGCGCACGCGCGCACACACACACACACACACACACACACACACACACACACACACATATTTATGGACCAGCCATGTTTCCAAAGTAGCCAAGAGACACAATCAAAAGCACAAGGAGAGGAACTATTCTTAGGGAAAAGAGCTACTGCTTCTTCAAAACTTGGAATAGAGAATGAGGGATAGTATGAAGAAAGTGGGGGGGAAGGAGTCTTTTTTCCCCCAGTAAAGTAAGAGGTGAAGTCGTCTAATGAAAAGGAAAAGGCGGGGGTTTGCTTCAGTTTTCCCCTTCAAATTCACCATCCTTTATTCTCTAATGTTCTACACCTTTGTCCAAGTCTTCAACTTCTCAATGAATTATCTTGTTTGTCTAAAACTAGAGTTCTCCTCCCTCCAGTTCACCATCAATACCACTACCAAATTAACCTTCATAAAAAGTCACTCCTCTACTCAAAAATCTACATTCCCTGTTCCTAAAGTTTATCATCAAATTCAAACTCCTCAATCTAATTTTCAATTTTCTCTTTAAATCTGCATATTAACTGATCTGACCTCAGTTCCCCCAACTCCCTGCTGCTTCACTACTTCTTCTCTCCTGAACTTTTAACATGCTCTTCCTACCAAAAGATTATTTCTGTTCTCCATATTCATCATTCAGGACTCACTTCTTACACATACTCCCCTCATGCCTACCCCATTCCATAGCATGTCTCATTTACCCTTTCAACTTTTCCCAGTTTCTTTGCTCTCTTCATGTGTGTGTGTGTGAAACCCTAATACACTGTAGAGACCAATTTTCATTTATTCCTATTCTTTCAATACTGAAAATTCACTAAAAGGAAGGTGATATTTCTCACTCCCTTGGGACACATCCAAGTTATTGATAAGTTTTACTATTTTTTGATTAAGTCCATTCTATTGTTGAACAGAAGGTTCTTCCATATAACTTCTTGTTTCCCTGTAAATTCTACTCAGTGATCCTAGATCTAACACCTGCAACAATATATAATTATAATTAATTTATTGCTTCCTCTACAAGATACACTTCAAATATTAAGACTATAAATTTATCCTAAATATTCTCTTCAAGCTAACATCCCTACTTCCCTCAATGAATCTGACATGGTTTCGAGACTTTTCGCCATCTTCCTTGTAACCCCTCTAAAAGCATAATCATTCGTCAATTTCACTTAAAATGTAGGGTCTAGAACAGAATACACTACTCCCGATGAAGGCACAAATTATAACATGACTATTATTTTTCTGGATCATGACAGTACATTTCTAGAAGTATGGTCTTATAATTACAAAAACTTTTTCTTAAGACTCATTAGATAAATATACTAGCCCAGGACCTTAAAGCATATGAAACTTCTTAGATCTTCATATGAATATTAAACCACATCTGGTATATTTTCTAATTTTGTAAATGATTTTTGTAAACAAATGTAAGACTGACATTTATCAGGGCTAAATGTATAAAATATATTCTTAATAGTTTAGTCCATTCTCACCTTATAAAAACCTTTGCAAATCCTGACCCTTAGCATTTGGTATACATCCTTTCCCCTCAGGGCCTAATATATTAAGAAATAGTAATCAAGAAATTATCAATCAAGTATTAATCAAGAAACATTTCTTGATTGAAATATCCTGTTTCCCCATTTCAAGCTTCCCATATTAGATTTTTCATCCTGGTCATACTGACCTAACTCCCTGACCCAGACTCCACTAAGTATATTCAATCTCAATCTCTCTCCTCTGGATTCTGATGAACTTCTGAATCTGGAATTTAGAAATCCAATTCACTGCATTAGAAATAACTTAATAAAATGCAAAGATTGCATGTTAGTAAAAGTATGCAATTTATTTTTAATACAGTATTCTAAGGTTTCCAAAATGGCCACTTTTAAATTCTATCATCACCTGTAGAAATGAAATTATATCAATTTTAACACTTAAATTTTTTTCATATATTAAAGTCTTTTATTCTTAAGGTTAAAATATCACAAGTTACATATTGTTTAAGTTGCCTCCCCCCCAAAAAACCCAAATTGCAAATTGGTAGAATTTTCCCCAAAAAACAAAGGAGATTAAAAAATAAACCATCATCATACTAGACCCTAAGAGAAAAACAGAAACAAAAAATATATACAGATTAAATAAAACATAAAAGGGGAAATACATATACAAGCACAGATAAAGACAGTGGGTAATATAGAGGTCATAGCAGGAATAACTAATAAGGTATTATAAATTTTAATTGTTGATTTTAATGTTGATGTAAGCCTCTATCTACCTAGAGTTGAAAGACTTCAGAAATCACCTTGTCCAACCTTTTCATTTAAAAGATGAGGAAAGCAAAGGCCAAGCAAGTTAAGTGGCTACCAAGGTCCCAAAGAGAGCTAAGACAGGGTTTAAATTCAAATCTACTTTGTAAAATGAAAACTATTTACATAATTTTGTTGCTTAAAATATAGACTAATTAGTCTTTAAAAAAAATTGTTCCATGAATCAAAGACACCCCCCTCCCCACCCCCAAATAACTGGTTATTCTAGGATCAGTTATCTTTATTTTCAAAGTTAATGTTCTCAGGAGCTACACTGAGTGTGTGTGGGGGGGGGGAAGGGATTGGGGGGGATAGATTCCATCCTTCAAAGAAACTTCAGGTGGGGCAGATAGAGCACAGGTCCTGGAGTCTGGAGGACCTGAGTTCAAATCCAGCCTCAAACATTTAATAATTGCCTAGCTGTGTGACCTTGGGCAAGTCACTTAAATTCATTGCCTTAAATAAAATTTTAAAAATAACTTCAGATGTTTGGCACAAAATCATCAAATCACACTAATAATAACTAAATTTACTGGATTTAAGGATAGAATTCATTTAACATTAGATAAATACAGTAAAGAAATATGATCAGTAACCAAAGCTTCTTTTTATAATCCCAATCTCATTACAAAATAAAAATGAAAAGTCCAAATTCTATGCCCAGCTCTCCTATATTCATTAAATACTAACCATAAAAATATTTTCTTGAGAATAACAAGGTGAGAGTTTAGGCTTAAAAATTTTTAAAAAGGCTTAAAAATTTCCTTAAATTCCAAATGACTGGTTTTACAACCTGAATCAAGCATCATTTTCAAATAATCAATTACAAATTTATCTATTGTTATTTAACCTAGAATGCCAAAAATAATCATTCAGTCATGATTTAGAAAAATTTTAAATCTATAATATCAATATTTAGAGTAAATTTATATTCAATATTAATTTAATAGATATCTTCCCTAAATTTTTTCAATTGTTAGTATTTCAAACATATTTAAAAAAAAATCCTTTTAAGTGTGTTAAATTAGGATTATAAGGAACAAAATCATTCAAAATGATGCTTACCTGAGAAAGACAGGCAGTAACTCCAAAAAAGATCTGACAAGATTCTGGAGAAAAACCATTCACTCTGAGTAACAGCTATTAAGATTAACAATGAAACAAAACCATTTTATGTTTAGAATCTCAAGCATCCAATGTCTGAACATTTTTTCAGCAAAAAAGAATCATTCCCAAAATGTCTTTATAGAAGAAATGGGTTGAGGGTGAGCAAAAGAGGGATTGTTCAACCACTGTGGACTGCAGTGCTAGAGTAAATAAAAATGAGAAAGAGCAGAGTCTTGAACAGTAGAGAAAAGAGATGGTGGAAGAAGGAGGGGACAGACAGGATTCCCTCATTTCATGAACTACTTAAATTAGCTATAAAGCAACTTGTAAAAACTGAACCACTTTCTATTTGCTATAAAGACTGAATTATATAATCGTGGGAATAAATTAATCCCAACAATATGCACCCACAAATAAGTACATACTTTTTCAAACTTGAGACTAGCAATTTTTTAAAGGACATGTCAAGTGGAACAGTTTTGAGGGAGGGGTACTATATGTTGTAACATATGTTGTCTTATCTTGTTCTGTCCCTTAGTTTCCTTCAAGAGTCATCTATTTACCAAATATGTATTTACCAAAATGCTAGTAGCCCTCTTACCTTGTAAGGGCTTGTTATTTAAGGTACCTTGTCTAACATATAGTTACCCTCCTCTGAATTCCTTGAAGTCCCTAGAGACAGCTGGACTTTTGTCTTTGTGTTCCTAGCACTGAACCCATTAATTGCCTACTGTCACATAGTTAATCAATGGCAAATTAAGGGTTAATATATTCTCATTGCTGAATTGGAACTCTCCCCCACTATAAATACTTCCTATCTGGAGACAACGGTATTAAGTAGTACTGCCTTAAAGAAAGTGTTTGCTTTGTTATCTTAAATCATTGGATCATAGACTTTGAACTAAAATGGGCCTCTCAGGTCATTAAGTCCAATCTCCTCACTCTCCAGATGCTGAAACTTGAGAAACAGAAAGGATTTGCCCAAGGTCACACAGGTTGGAACTCAGACTTTCCACAGACTCCAAGACCAGTGGAGTATACAGTACAATTACCTTGGACATATAGCTGCCTTTCAAGTGCCCTACAAAAATTTATACATGAAAGCTGATCCTTATCTTTCCATTTGTGTGATATTCCCTGGACTACAGGAATGCATTTAATTGAACTGACTGGCACATCTCTAAACTAAGTTGGTTGGACGTGAGGATCACTAGACTTCCTTTAAGATATAAGAGTCTATGATCCATGATTTGAGAAAGGTACAATCTCTCTGAGACTCTTTTCCCTACTTATGCCATCTAGAGAATACTAAAGTCTTTTTTTTTAGGGTTTTTGCAAGGCAAACAGGGTCAAGTGGCTTGCCCAAGGCCACACAGCTAGGTAATTATTAAGTGTCTGAGACCGGATTTGAACCCAGGTACTCCAGACTCCAGGGCTGGTGCTTTATCCACTATGCCACCTAGCCGTCCCAGAATACTAAAGTCTTTAAAAAAAAAAGTAAGAGATGGTAGAGCAGATGACCTCTTTAAACACTATCTAGTTAAGCATTTTTGACTTTATGTCTTCTATACTGTATGATAATTCTTTCAAATAACCTTTTTTTAAGAATTTATTTTACTTTGTGGAAATTTTCATGTAATGGGTTTTCTTGTAAGAATATTCACCTAATCAAAAAAGAACTAGAGAGATACAAGGAAGGAGTATAATCAGGATCAGATATTAGTAACAGAAAAGGAGAGAGAAATGAGAGCTAACTGAATTAAGAAACAAAACATGATACTAAAGGAAGTTAAATTGAATAAAGAGTAATATAAAGAGATGCAATAAACTGGAGATCTGGTTCCCTTTTATGCAATGGAAAGGTATGTTGGAAATTACATAGCAAGATTTAGAAACATCACTGGCAATTCTGTAGTAAACATTAACAAAATCCATTTTTACTATAAAGAAAATACCAAAAACCAGTTGAAATTTCAGTCAGTTGAAATTCCTTCAAAACTAACTTTTGGCTAATATAACTAAAAAGCATTTAACAAAATATTACATAGCCACAAATCCAACTTTTTATGTTTCACCTTCTCTATACCAAATTTTCCCAAAAAAGTTATACATAATCAATGAGTAGTTTCATTGTTTCCTTTTATCTCTGACTCATGCTAGTAGTGACCACTTAGCAACTAATATCTTCACCTTCGATGAGTAAAATAGGATATGGCGTGAAAAACTGGAAGTTAATTCCAAAC
Organism: Macrotis lagotis; assembly: GCF_037893015.1. NCBI lineage: Eukaryota > Metazoa > Chordata > Mammalia > Peramelemorphia > Peramelidae > Macrotis > Macrotis lagotis. The sequence continues at coordinate 89,597,225 of NC_133664.1, read as the reverse complement.
GACAGAGTCGACCTAGGACTATTAATCCAGAATTTATCATAATCTCAATTTCATTATCTTTATTCCCTTGTACCCTAAAAGGATACGGTAGAAGAGCTCCACAACGAACAGATAAAATCACCCAGGAAGGCTAAAAGACAAAAAGAAAAAATTAATGCAATTAATTTGTAGCAAAAATAAAACCTTATATTTCCACTAATAACTTTCTTCTAAGAAAAACTTTATAATAATGACACAGCATCCAGATCATGCATGATGTGTACAAACTAGCAGAAAGGTTATATTCAAAAAAGCAGTATTTTTAATGGCAGTGTTGACCAGGGAGAACATTTAAGTCAGATTTTTACCAAGGTTTTTTCCAAAGATTTCCCATTTGTTTCTTGATAAGTGGTCAATTTTCTTTGGTCTCCTTGAAGGTCTGACTAGGCCCTCAACTGGACTTTCATTGCTGCTCAACAATCCTTTGCCAACTGATAACCAACCACATTCTGCATAACATGTTCCAAACCAACCCTCCTTTAGTCTCCTATACTAGCACTTCCCTTTCCTTTTAAGTAAAATGGCTTAAACAACAACTACAAAAGTCTCTGAATTTTAACTCTATCTTCTGTGGGATCCTGCCCCTTTAATCATACCTTTCTGTTTCTCTGGGACAGTTAGGTGGTACAATGGAAAGCGTTTGGCTCTGGAGTCTGAAGGCTTTGAATTCAAATCTGATCTGAGACACTTACCAGTTATGTGGTCCTGGGCAAGATATGGACCCTTGTTTTGCCTCAGTTCCTTAATTATAAAATGAGTCAAAGAAGGAAATGACAAACAATTCCAGAACCTTTGCCAAGAAATCCCCAAATGGAAGCAGCTAGATGGCACAGTAGGTAAGAGCCCCAGCCCTAGAGTCAGGAGGACCCGAGTTCAAATTTGGCCTTAGACACTTAATAATTACCTATGTGACCTTGGGGGGCAAGTCACTTAACCCCATTGCCTTAAATAAATAAAATTAAAAAACCTCAAATGGGATCATGAAGAATTGGACACAACTAAACAACAAAGAGCCTTCTCTCTAATCTTCAATCTCTCTCCATCCACTGCCAAAGGAATATTCATAAAGTATAAATCCAACTGTGCTGGTTTTTTATTCATCTAATATCAAATAAAAACCCTTCTATTTAGCATTTAGATGTCTTCATTATCTGCCCACAGTCTTGTTTTTCTTGCAGTCCTCTATGTCTGGAATGCATTTCCTCCTCACCTCCACCTCTTAGAATCCCTAATTTTCCTTAGCTCAATTCAAGTGCCACTCAACAAGAAGCTTTTCCTGATTTACACCCATTCCAGCTGCTGATACTTCTCCTCTAAAAGTTCTCAATGCATGAAGTATTTCTCATTAGAATGGAAATTATAAAAAAGGGAAAAAACAAGCATTAAGATACACTGTATTAAGCTCTTAACAAATATCAAAAAGCAAAGAATTTTCATTTTTGTCTTTATATCCCCAGTGCCTGACACAGTAGGAACTTTATAAAAGTTAAATGACTGTACTAAAAATAATTAAGGGTCTACCAAATGAAAGGAACAGTATACAAAAGACAAAACAAGAAATCACTCCTGTCCTCAAGGAGCTTAGAGTAAGAAGCTTGTCACCAGGAACTATGGTGCATAGGCAAAATAAAACTTATTGTCCAACTACATGATACTATGGTTTTTACCGTTATAAGCAACATACAATTTTCTTCACAATGCAGCTATCCTTCAACTGTTAAAAACAAATTGTTTTAGCAAAAAGAAAGCTACTCCAAGTATTTAATATAGAAGAGGTAGAAAAATTATGCAAGCATAGGCAAAATAAAGTTTATTGTCCAACTACATGATACTATGGTTTTCACCGTTATAAGCAATGTACAATTTTCTTCACAATGCAGTTATCCTTCATCTGTTAAAAACAAATTGTTTTAGCAAAAAGAAAGCTACTCCAAGTATTTAACATAGAAGAGGTAGAAAAATTATGCAAGTAGTAATGAAAGGCCGTTACATCAGGATACAAAGCAGGGGCCCTAAAATTAGCTGGATGAAATCTTGAAAAGTAAAGTTCAAAAGGTTTAAATCTGTAGAATCAAATATAAATTATACAAAAGAATAACATGTAAAAAATATTTCCTTGTTGCCTTAACTTCAAAACAGTTTATAAGTTACCGTTTGTGCTTTCAACTTATAACTTTACATTAACTTATGCACAATGCAAAAATTAATGTCATAATACTAATGTCACTGACATTTTACGATTTTCAAGTCGTTTCATATCCTCAAATTTTATCTTCATGACCAAATATCTGCAATGGTGAAATTCAAATAAACAAACAACCAATTTGCCAAATTCAACATAAAGCTAAGTTATTGTTTCTGCCGAACTGGTGTGAACCAGCTGAATCCCACCACTGAATATCTGTTATTATACCAACTACTTTACAGACAAAATTATGTTTGCTGCCCGATGACATAGAATTGGTGGATGAACTAGGACTAGAACCCAGCACTGTGATGGGAGTGACAGATCAGTAAACAAACATTTTAAGTATCTACCATGGACAAGGTACTGTGCTAAGGCAAAAGCACAGTCCCTGCCCTCAAGGGACTCACATTCTTATAGAGAGAAAGCATGCCAACAGCTCTGGATACACAGGTTTATTCACAGTATATATAGAAGGAACCAAAAATACCAGGTAGGATCCCAGAAAACTAAAGTCAATATGAATCAAATGAAAGCAGGAAAAAAAGTTATTAGCCTCAAACAATTTTAAAATAGCTACTCTATAACTGTTATTCACAGAACTCTGCAAGATGTTAAAGCTAAGAAGAACAGTTATGAAAGCATCAGGATAAATACTGTAGGTCCTTAATGCTTATTAGCCAACAAACTACAGACAGATTAAAAAAAAAGCTGGTTAATTCTCAGTTATCTATCTATGTCAATGGGACACACAAACTACAAATAATGGAAAAACTCCAAGTCACATCCCCTTGCTTAAGGCATGTGTAATGACACAACCAAAGTCTCAATATTACAACTCATCCCATGAATAAGCTAAGTCTCAAAGCAAACTATGTCCTTTGTCAAGCATCAATAACCAACCTTGGGGTCATACCTATAATGCCCCAAACCAGATGAGAATCACAGCAAACGGTTCTGCCCATCCCTCAAAAGTACAATTATTTCCCTCTTATCTCAATATCCTGATTCAGTCTAAAAGAAAGCAACCTTAAGTTAGGCTAAGATTCCTCTTCTTTCACCTAAGGTCCAGGAGACAGCCTCCTTTCTAGGGGTGAAGCACTTGGTCTATGGAAACAGTTCTATTTCAAAGTAACCAAACTAGTTCTCTTCTTTATGTTCACTTTCCCTTATAAATTTTCTTGCTATAGGGAAAGAAAAGAGGAACCAAATGAAATTCTAAGTTTAATTCAGCTACAAAGAATAAGATTTATTTCCTTATCTAAAAGTGAGTTTTTAAAAAAAAGTGGGTTTGGTTGCAAATCACCCAGAATTTCATGAAGACTAGTGAGTTCCATGAGGCCAGGGACAGTGTCGTATTAAACTTCTGCATTTCTCCTACTGCTAAGCATAGTAAACTGCATAAATGGAGGATGCCTTGAACAGCAAGCCAAGATGGCTAAATAGGGTATTAGAATTGAAATTCAAGAGTAATTGTGTTTTTAATTAGCCATAGGCTTAAATCCCACTCCTATATTTTAAAAAAGGCAACATATCATAATGGTTAAGTCAGTGGACTTTAAATCCTGGTTCTAATACTAGTTCTATTGTTGTTCTCTTCTCTGAGACTACTTTCCTTATGTGCAAAATGTGAATCTCCACAACCCCATAATTCATAATGTTGTTTTTCTAAAACCTCTACAAATGTGAGTTGTTGATGTTGTTGTTGTTGAAATGGAGTGAAACTAAGAAAACTTCAGAGCTCCTTAAGCCTGTGCAGATAACATTAAGTTTCGTGTAGCATATTAGTGACCTAGTTTCCATCAAGTAGAATTTTGTCTACTATGTCACTATCTACCAAAGGTTAACTACCAAAAAGGCTTCATAGATCTGGTTGGTCCTATTACATGAACCCTGAGAAGAACCATATTTAGATTTCAATATATTTAACTAAATTATTCATCAATAAAGTAAATATAAAAAGTTGGATTTACTACTCACCTTTACTACAGGGAGATCAAAGACCTCACGAGCTTCTCCAACCTCTGGATTATCTCCATCTTCTGAAATTATATGTGAAGCTAGTGCATTATAGGAAACTTCCTTAGCTTTTCCAGCTTTCAAAAACTGGATAACCTAGAAAAAGAATATATGCATTGAAATAAAAGCAACATGTTTCATTTTTCACATGAATAAATCATGACAGTAGTCTCAACTCTAACTTTCTAATACATATATATGCATATATATATATGTACAGCCTGAATAATTACCACATTGTACTAATAGAATTTTATTCCTAATCCTATTGCCAATAAAATCCTTTTTTCTGAATAAGAATCAGCAAATTTGAGAGTCCAACAAAACATGAAAGTAGGCCCCAATTTTCAACAGAACTAATTTAAACAGAAAAAAGATAAACCTGTTTAGTACATTTTAAATACCACAAATCATTAGAAATCAACCATGCCCAATAAATACTGCTTGAAAGAATAGAAAAAAAAAATACTTGGAAAACCTTGGAAGTATTTTTTGAACCTGTGATTACAAAATTCTAAGTAATCAAAGCAAATGAAGCATCATTTCAATTAGGGCTTGTAAGGTTAAACTTTTTAAGAAGGAGCATTTTTTTCCCTGGATTTTTAAATGGAGCATATTTTGCGAAAATATCAGAGCTTCATTGGTAAGTATCTCTAAACATAGAGAAGGAGAGAAAGAATTTAAGTTTCTTCAAGACTTTTGACTTTGTAGCCATTTCCTTCAGCACCTGGCAAACAAAGGATGCTTCATGAATGTTTGTTTGATTGATGGGAGTAGCCCCTTCTAGAAGACTACATGTTCAATATTCTACATTCAGCATCTTAATCGCTTCTCACCTCAATGCCAAATGAATGTGATCATAAATTTAGGCGTGGAAGGAGCATTTCAATCATCATCAACTAGTCCAACCCTCTCAGTTTATAAATGAGGAGACTGAAGTCAAGAGATGTCAAGTGACTGGCTGGCCCCACTTTACAGCAGCAGCAGAATCAGAATTTGAACCAAGGTCCAGCATTTTTTTTCATTGCTACAGGCTAGTTCCTGATTATTCACCTCTAAAATTCCTATAGCACATTGGGACCTCAAAAATATAATTCTGTAAGTTATAAATGTTTCTTCTTGAGTCTCAAAGGAATTTATTCCATTGTCAAACTAAAAAGGAATAAGGCATACATAATATACACACTCTTCCATTTGTATTGATAAGGCACTTAGGGGGAAAAAACATTTTCTATAAATCATTTTTAATACTTTGCTTAGAATTTTAGTTTCAATTCTTGAATGCCACACTCAACTTTTACTTCTTCTACTAAGTATTTCCCTGATTATTCTAGTCCCCATAATACTAACTCTTCTAAATCCAAAGTCAGGAATGTGCCACTGATTGAAAAAAATGTCATAAGCTGCATTATGGAACTATTATTCAACTCTTACACTGTTAATTTTTTACATTATCACATCATCTCTCCAAATAGATGGCAAATCTCTTAATGGCATTTGCATATACTTCCCTACCTAAGTACTCCATACTTTTGTTGAATGAAAATTGCAATATTTGGGGCTCTTTAGCACCCTATTTCATTTGTACAAAACACTCCATCCCATCCATCCAACAGATAAATATACCATATATAGAATACTCTTTTGAACTAATTAGAATGTCTAGGAACTCCAAATAACTACCATTTATAATTAAGTATAGACAATTCTCATAATTATCATTAGTAACTATGGAAAGATGGTTTTATAAGTTGCCAAGATTTATTAATGTGATTTGTCTTAAGGTATGGCAAATAAACTTTTAATCAGATTACGAGAGAATTTGCAAAAGTCCACAAAAAATAAATCAATTTGTTTAGATATTTGTAATGTCAATACTTAAAATATTAATCAACATATGTGTGTGCATGTGTATTGTAGATCTAGAACCTCAGAGATGAACAATCTCAGCAAGTGATTATTGATCTCGAGTGGTGGTAGAGCCTTCACTACCTCTAGAGCAGCCCCTTCCATTTTTGAACAGCTTTAATCATTAAGAAATCCTTCATAATGAGCTGAAATCTGCCCTGTACAGAATTCTACATCCTCAAATATTTAAAGACAAGCAACTGTAGCTGAAGTTCTTCCTCTGGGTCTTTTTTAAGTCCTTTAGTTGATCTATGATAATTGTGGGTGTTCATATCATATCAGCTGCTCTCCAATATTTCAACAACTTTCCTAAAATGTAGTATTAGGATCAAAACAAAGCACTTTTACTGTGGTCAGACAAAACAATAGGTCTACTGCTGTCTTCAGTTCAATTTAAAATTTTATTTATACTTATTTATACTTATTATGTACAAAGTACATTGTCCAGGTGAGAAACAGTTTATGAGTGCTAGGTTTTGAAATCTCATGAGTGCCAACTTTCAAATCAGAAGTTTATCACACATTTTCTCCACATTCCCAATAAGAAAATTTGCTTGACTTTGTTTATTTGTTTTGTTTTCATTGAGGAAGGAGGGAGGAGCCAAAAATTCAAGCAACCTCAACCAAGCCAAGAGTCTAGGGGAACCAAAATTAAAGTTGCATAAGGCCAAATGAAATCTTTCAAAGTTTCAACCAGCTTTTAGGATCATAGATTTAGAGCAAGATTATCTAATCTAATCTCAGAAGACATAATTTATCCATGGAGTCTAACTTCAAAACCAGTTTTTTTTTTTCCTATTGCACTATACTTCCTTAATGTCCTTTAAAATATACAAATAAGTTCTAATAAAAGCAATAAGATGAAATGGTCATAACATTTAGAATGGCAAATAAAGTTACATGCTTAGCTTTCTCTCTCCTTTCTGAAAGATTCCTATCAAAGGCACCTCTTAAATGTTTATTGAGTTTTATTATTAAAATATCCTATCCTCTCTGTTCTATATGACATTCTCTACTGTCCTTTTCACCTCTACATTTATTTTGGAATGAGATAAAGTCAGAGGTACTAGTGCTAGTGGCTAGAAGAAGCACCTCTAACTTTATCTCATTCCAAAACAAATGGAAAGGTGAAAAGGGCAATAGAGAATATAGTTTTCTTCCATCATTCACTTCTTAAAGAGTAATAAGGATACATCCATCCAATCTTTAAAACTTGATGTATGATGACTGCTCTTTAAGAGGTTAATGATACAACTACAAAAGCCAAAACACAAATATTCTGAACCTCCACCAATAGTCAGACAATGGAGACATTCTCCATCCAAGAGTAAATTACAAGGGATTGTGATAGACATAATTATCATTCGGATATGACCGTCTCAGTCCTTCCAACAACTCTGCCTACTTTTCTCCTTTCCGATTCTTACTTCATAATGGCGCCCTGCTTGGCTCTTAGCTGGAAGCTAGTTTTACCTAACAGTCTTGTCTGACTCAGAGGTATCTGTCAAAAATTACAAACAAGTTTATTGCAAGAAATGAGGGAACAAAAATTATTAGAAAATCCCGTCAAATGATCCGATCCATCATTAGAACTTTTTAACCTAAGGATAAATTATTTAGAACATTGGATGCTTCGAATTCAATAGATAGGGAATGAAATTGCAATAATTAACCTCTATTGGCTAATACTGGTGATCTTAAATTTTGAGTATTTTCCTAAAAATCTCCTAAAGCGTTTTGCTACAATTCGGTGGCGCCGGCTTTTCCCTTGGTGGCCCTGACTGTCCGTCCGGCCTGATCCGAGGCTTCTGGCCGCAAACCCTTCCCTCGCCCTCCCCGGAGCAGCGCCTCGGGCCAGGCACCGAGCCCACGAGCCTGGCAGGAGGGGCCCCGCCGGCGGCCGAGGCCTCCCCGGGCCCCGCAGCCCGGGCGCACGGCCGGCCCGAGGCGCGCGGCCCCGGAGCTACTCACGGTTGGCGCCGCCGGGCGCCCCTGCCCGCTCCGCCGGCGCGGCCCGGCCCGAGGCGGCCGCCGCGCACGAGCCGCCGCCGCCTCCGCCAGTCAGGGAGCGCCGCTCGCCCCCGCGCCGCCTCCGCCTCCGCGCCGGCCCCCGCGCCGCCTCCGCCTCCGCCCCGGCCCCCGCGCCGGCCGAGCTGGCCTCCCTCGCCGGCCGCGCCCGCAGCCCGCTCCCCCCGCGCGGCCGCCGGCGGGCGCGGAGCAGGCGCAGGCCCGGCCCTCCGCTCACCCGCCTCCTCCGAGCGGCCGGGGGCCCCTTGCGCCGGCGCGAGGCCGGCGCCAGCCCAGCCTCCTTCCCCCAGCCCGGGCAGGCCGGCGCGAGCCCGCCTCGCCGCGGGCAGGGCCGCGGCCGGGGGAGGGCTGCGGCGGCGGTACCTGGGGCTCGATGTCTCCCACCGCGTAAAATTTGACCTCTTTGAACATTTCCTCGGGAACTTTCAACTCCTCGTCCGACATGATCCCGGCGGCGCGGCTGGCTTCCCTGGATCCGGAAGAATCAAGGATGGCACCCACCCCAACCCCACCCACCCCCCACCCCCCCAGCGCGGCCCGCCGAGGCCCCGCGCGCCCCGGCTGCGCGCCCGGCTGCTGCGGCCCGGCCGGCCCGGTCCCGGCGGAGTCTTTGCGAATCGGGGTCCGGTTCCCCCTCCTCCCTCCCTCCCTCCGCCTCCTCCTTCTCCTCCTCCTCTTTCCCCCCTCCCTCTCGGAGCGGCCAAAGCGCGGGAGCAGCGCGCGCCCTGCGGGGCGCACCATTCCCCTCCGGAGGGCGAGGGGCGCGCGGGAGAGGGCGGCCGGGCGGCCGGGGGCTGCCTCGGCCCGCGCCGCGCAGCGAGGGCAGCGGGGGGCCTCGGCGGCCTCCCCCGCGCCCGGAGGGAGGCGGGCGGGCCCGGGCCCGAGCCTCTCACCGGCGGGACCCGAGGGCCCAGGAGCCTCGCCACCCCCACGTTGGGGCCGGAGTGAGCGGATCCCGCGGCCGGGGGGGGGGGGGGGCGGCCCCTCCCATCCACACGCGTTCCCACACACACACTCACCCTGGGCGGCGCAGGCGCGGGGCGGAAGGGGCGGAGCGCCGGCGGGGGCCCGCGGGGGGCAGGACCGGCCCGGGCGGCCGGACGGAGGGAGCCCCGGCCCGCCGCGTCGGGCTCCGGAGCCTCGAGGCCGGGGCGGCCCGGGGCGGGGCGGGGCGGGGTGACCTTGAGGGACTGGAGCAACAGTTGTCCCGCCTCCTTCCCGCAGGAAGTGGCCGGCCCGCGGGCGGGGGCCGAGCCGGGGCCGAGGCGCCCCTGGGCCCAGCCCGGCGCGGAGCCCCGGCCGGGAGCAGTGACGGGAGCCAGGACCGCGCCCCGCCCCGCGGACCCGCCGCCTGAGGCGTCCGTGCGCCCGCGGGACGCCGCTCAGCCCCGCCGCGTGCGCCGCGCCGCGTTTACCCTCCGAGCCCCAGGTCAGTCGTTTCCCCAGAAATGGGCCCCCCAAGATTCCCCCGCCCCGACTCACTGTTCTGTAAAAGTACGAACGATTCCTCCTACAGCTCCTTTCCGTGCGGCATACAGAAAACAAACCCGAGGCAGACGTGTTTGGGGAAAGCAAGAGAAAAATCCCCTGAAAGCCTTGAATCGAGGGGGGTACCTAATAGAGCGGATTCATGCCTTCAGGCTTTCTTTTTTTTAATTAGCCATTATTGCTAGAATTCTCAGAGAAAGAGAGGAGGCACTGGGTACACTAGGTCCAAAAATAAAAGCAAAGGTAGATGACTTATTTAAGGATCAGATGGACAAATTACCCTTAATTCCTCCCCCCCACACACACAATTTTAATTGTTGCCTACATATTAATGCAGCTAATTTTAAAAGACATGTAAATTAAAATGCAAATGTAATAACCAACTTCCACATATGTAGTAACATTTTATCAAATTATTTTAAGAAAAAAGTGGCACATGTTTATTACAACCACCTCAAATACCCAGCTTCATTCTTTTGTTAATAATAGTGGAACAAAGGTTTGGTACCCTGCTTCAGGTAAATACAAATTAACGAGGAAAGAGGTGGGTGGGGTGAAATTTGAGAGAAATTCCAGGATACAGATTTTCATCCCCGCAGAATAGGAACTCCTTTGTAATTTATATCTTTAGAGACTTGTCTGAGGTCTAACCATACTTCTAGATGTTTATAAGAACTTCAACCAAGATCTGACTACTTGATTCAAGAACCTCTCTATTTCCAGCTTTTTATAGTCGGTATTAAAATATCACCCAAAGATGTTTGCATACTTGATGATCAAATTTTATATGAAGTTAAGAAAATGTCCAATATTAGGTCCATAATGCAAAAACTCTAGATTAAGACACCCTGACTTAAGAGAGGTGGCTAGAACACCAAAGGGTAAAGTAATTTGCCTAGAGTTAGAGCCAGTAGGTGACAATAGGAAGAAAACTAAACTGATTTTTCTGATTAAGGAACTGGCTCTATATCCATTATGACATGCTGCCTCTCGGATAATAGCTGACAAAAACATGCTGCATAATGCCCTAAGAAATGACAAATATGAAAGTGCATAGAAGCATGGGAAAACAAGCTGAGAAAAAGAAAAAGGACATGGAAAACAATATATATATATATGTATACACACACATATATATATATATATATATATATATATGTATGTATGTATACACACACACATATTCAGATCAAAAGCTGCAGTCAATCTTGGCTCCTAAGGAGTCAATGTATCATATAAACACCTTTCCTTTTGGTAAAAGGATGGGAGATTTTAGATATGAAGTCTTTTATACCATCAGGGTTGCTGTGTGTGAGGGCAACAAAGTGGTATAGTAGACAGAGAACACCAGACCTAGAGTCAGGAAAATTTATCTTCCCAAGTTCAAATCTGGCCTCTGACACTTACATCCTGCTTGCCTCAGTTTCCTCATCTATAAAGTGAGCTGGAAAAGGAAATGGCAAACCACTCCAGTTGCCTTGCCAGGAAAACTCCAGGTGGAGTCTTGAAGAGTTGGACATGACAACATCATATGGTTTCACTTAACTATTGAGGTTTTATTTCACTTATCACAGCATACTGACAAAAATGTTAAGTTGGAGGGACTATTCTTAGAATAGTGCCCAGAACATAGTGCTTAAAATTTATTGATTAACTTGTTGTGGAAAAACAGACCCACTAATGCAATATTTGTGGAGCTGTTAATTATTGGTCCAGCCATTCTGGGAAACAACTTGGAACTATTCCCCAAAAGTTATCCAGCTATATTTTAGGCTTTTATACCAAAGAGAGAAAAGACTCTAGGGAAACCAGTTGAGGAACGACCAAAATGTCATATTGTGGAATATATGCCATAAGAAATGGCACAGAAGTTTCAGTAGAACATGGAAGACTTCTCTGTACCAAGACATAGCTAAGTGAACAAAACTAGAACAATTTATAAGATGGCAACCTTGCAGAAAAAAACACTACAGAAGAAAACTATGTTGAAAGACTTTAGAACTTTAGACTTTTTAGAATAAAACAATGCTAAACCATGAATCCAGAGAACTGAAGATGAAACATCCCACTTACCTATCTCCTGCTGGAGATGTGATGAATTTAAAATGGAGAGAGAGAATCATTTTCAGGCTTGCCTGGGGGTATAAGGGGGAGAGATTTGCTTGTTGTATTATGTATGTTTAATATGATAGTTTTAATTTTCATTGGATTTTTTGGTATGCTTAATGAGAGCAATGGGTGAGATACTACACATGCATATGTAAAAATTTATTTTTAAAAATAAAGGTATGTTCTTTGGGAGGATATTGGGAAATGATGAAAAAAAGCAAAAGATGTAAAAATATTTTTTCAAAAAATAATTGTTCAGCTTTCTGCTTTGCTTGATTGGACACAGCCTAGATCTATATGATTTAAAAATTCAAAAACTTAAGATACAACTCAAACAAGTATTTGGATTTTTAAAAGGAAGAACCCTTGTAAGCCTTTTCTACAGCAGAACTAGGCTACCTCCACTTTGACTTTCAGTATTTATTCAATAAAGTAAATTATAGGACCAAGGTGTCTGTCTGATTTTTAAAATACCATCAACCTGTCAGATTTTGTAAAATATCAGATGCTAACTATACAAGGTCAGGATGCTGCACAAGTTTAAATCACAGGGAGCCATCGCCACAGAGGACCAGAATCAAACCAGTTCCATACAAAGAAAAGTGTTCATTAAGAGTGTGTCAGTCATAACCAGGACTGTTCCTCTTGGCCAGCTATGATAAATAAAAATCTTGAGACAATCCAATTTCATTCAGAAAGTGGATTTGCTAGGCAAGTAGTAAAAATAAAGACTACAAAACTGACATCCTGAAGTCATGAAGAATAACCCTGCTTAAAAGCATCAAAAGACTGGAAACAAAATTTTATATTTTAAAAACTAAGCAATAAAGCATATAAAAACTCCACAGAGAGTCTTTAAAATGACTATACTTCAAGGTCTCAAAATTGGTGGAGATTATTATCCTCTAAACAAAGTAGCACATAGCTATTTGATTAGAGAATATCTCCTATAATCTGAACAACTATGGAAGTAGGCATCACTTTTAGTTCATTAGATTATTTTGTAATTTTTGTGATTTTACTACATATTTGCTAGTCCATCCTAAACTTTAAAATCACCAGTTTTCACCAATATGATTTTCTAGACCTAGTCATTTAATGGAACATAAATCAACTTGGTATGAATAGAGGTGAAATAATGTTTGTAAAGCATGTATTTATATATTGGGGCTTAATAAATGCTTGATCCTTTCCACTTCGCCCATTTTGAATTCATTAGATACTATAAGTAAATATTGTCTCCCCCTTTCCTGTCAATTTTCTATTCTACAAAATGAGCTTTTAGGTTAAATAACAAAGTTACCTAAACCCTTTGAGAACGGCAGTGGAAACTTAAGAATGGGGGGATTTTGAGGTTTTTTTTTTTTTTACTAAAGTCTAAATTTACATATATGGAAAAAGAAACGGAGATTTGAGGCTATTATCCAAAAAACCAGAAATAAACTTTTACCTGAATAATGTATTGTAGGGGTAAATGAGGGAATTTTTTATAACTCACACTAGCTACTTCATTGATTTATTTTCCATGCTGACATAAACTTCAACTAGTGTTTTGAACCTGAACAAGGTGTGATATAAATACAAGGTTTTTAGGAGTTTGGATACTACCTCCCAAGAATATCTTATCCCGCTCAGAAAAGCTTCCATTTGGTCAAAGTGAACAAGCCACTTTTAGTGACACATGATACCTGCCACATTAGCACCACTGCACTTTACCTCTCCAGAAACTTAATATCTCCCTGATCCCTTTTTCAGTTAGGTCTTGGACTGTATAGGTGGTTTCAGATTCAGGTTCTTGAGTAATTAACTCATCAGTAATGCTGGTAAGTCGTTAATGGAATCACAAGACCCTGAGATACAGCTATTAATCTAACAGCATTGCAGCAATTTTTGTCTTTTTATTAACCCCAGCTCCTGATATAAACATTTGTTACTTAAAGAATACTTGATTTATTCCAACACAAGGACTCTGAGAGGACCCTCTGTAAACAATGGATAGCAATAGGCTATTTAGGTCACTATTATGCATTTAGTAAAACCATGCTCATCATGGGTAGATAAAAATTAAATGCTAGGAAACAAAGTCAAATGAAAACTGAGGAGAAACTGGGAAACCATAGACGAGGAGACACTAGCCTTGCACACTGGAACCAATGATGAGGTTGCTCTGTTCATGAAAAGACATTGGGCCAATTTGGAGGAAGAATCACAAGGAGACTGAAGCTTATTACATAGCAACTAGAATTGAAATTAATAGTCATCTAGTACCACACTAGTTCTGGGTGCCTACACACATATATTTTGTTGAGTCCAACTCTGGAGCTTTGTTCACAAAGACATTGGGGTGCTCTGCCATTTCCTTCTACAGTCCATCTTACAGGTGAGGAATTGAGGTAAACAGGGTTAAACGACTTGCCTAGGGCCATACAACTAGTAAACACCTGAGTTTAGATTTGAACTCAGGCCTCCTAACTTCAGACTTAGCCTAGCTGCCCCTTCATATTGTGTATATATGTATATACAAATATATACATATATGTAATATTCTTCATGGTACCTAGCACAATTAAACATGCTTATTAACTATTTGTAAATTGATTTAAGTATAGATTTACATTGCAATTTAACATATCCAAATCTAACCTGGAATTCTAGGCAAATTATCTATTTCACAAAAGAATCATAATAGAATTTTAAAATAGCAAACTCCCAATACATTTAAACAATCAAGAAGCATTTGTTGAATACATGGAAACCAGTACTGTACTATGCATACTAAGGAACAGAAAACAGAAGACATGACCCATCTTCAAGAACTTACAATGTAAGATGTGAAATATAACCACATAAAACAATATTACCTGTTCTATAATTAAGTGCTAAAATGTGAAGTATGTTATAGATGCAGTTGGAGGTAGGATTTGTGAACTTTGAAAAATGAAAAGCCAGAAAAGAAGTGGGTCAGGGAGGGGAATAACAAAAACAGACAAGAATAATCATGACACATAGGAGGTGCCAGGTATGCCCTCTACTTTTGGCCAATCAATATTTGTTGATTTGGTTTCATAGGATCTTATCACAGAATAGTAAGTTTAGATCTTGAAGAGACTTTAGAGACTAGTGAGTAAAACCCCTTCATTTTAAAAATGAGGAAAATGAGGTACAGAATAATCAAGTGATTTGCCCAGTGCCACATGGTCCCTGCTTATAGAATATCTTCACTTACAAAACCCAGCTTCCCATGGGCAGTCTCCTAGGATGCTGGAAGCCAGGTGTTCAATGTCTGCCCAACCAGCAGGGGATAAAGGAAGCATTCTATTTACACTCTACACACTAATATGTTATGGCACACATCTATGAAAATGTTGCATTTAAATGTAGGATGTTTAGGGGAAATGTTCTGATGAGCCAGGATCTGCAGCCTGAGAGCTCCATGTTGATCCTCTCCTATTGAGGAAGGACAAAAGTCCAAACTCTGGCTTGAGAAAACCCTAAAGGTGACCTCCATCAAATGAGGCCGCGGCTTCAGGGCTTTACCAATGACCTCTCCGACAAGGGCTAAGAAGGAGTCATTGTGAACTGTGCTGCTTGCTGAAAGCTTTGGTATAGAATGCCTGTGAATATGGAAGGACCTCTTATTTCTGTTCATTATCATAAGTGAATTGGATATTAACATTTTTTTTTATTTTCCCAAGGATAATTTAGTGATGGAATTGGAGCTACACATTCCATCTTCCTAACACCCAGCTCAACACTAGCCTGGGAGAGGGGATCTAGGGAACTGAGATCCAGATGAGGTTGAGATGGATGACGGTGATGACCTGCTGTCCTGAGCCCTCCATGGATAGAAGTAGACTAGAAGTAGATGTCAGGTTATTGGGACTTGACATATTTCTCTTTGGGTGGAGTCTGTAGATGCCCAGGATCAATGAATACTAGCTTTTCGTTTCTTGGATGGTCTAACATCTTCAGCACTTTCCCTGGCATTGGGGGCTTCCCAACAAGAGGGGGGCAGGACTGTAGGACACAGGTTTGGGGCCAAAGTCCAGGTCCAGAGGCACATTTCTATCTGGTGAGGAGTCCACTCTGATGAAGCTTCAACTTGATTCAGTCTCTTAGCACAGGCCTGGACCTTGTCCAGATACAGGATATAGTGTTTGAGTGTATACTGGAGCACAGGGAGGCCAGGAACAGCAGCCACTGCCTCATCTGCTATAAATGCTGTTATCTCTGGAGCACCTGCTGTCAGGATTGCAGAGGCAGTGGCTGGTCCCACAGTCTTGAGCTTGCTCAGCTCCATGATGGCAGCTTCCACATTGGGTAGTAGGGAGAAGGCTGCTGCAGTGCAATGCTTTACCAGCTCCTCCAGGTTAGTGGCTACCAAATGCTGCAGTCTTGGTTTGAACTTGCCCCTTGCCAGCTTCCACGCCATCAGCTTCACTGGCTCGTCTTGAGTGAGGTGCTTCTCCCTCCTCTCAGCGAAGCCGGGAGCTCCTGCTGGTACCACGCGTCCAGGGCACGGAGGTTCCGGGCCTCTCCCACCTTGGCCCGGACCACTTCCAGGTAGCCGGCCAGGATGGCCCTCCAGGTGTGGGGGTCGTTGCAGTCGTACAGCCCCCGGCTCGGGCCCATGGCACTGGCCCCGGGGGGCGGGGATCTGTGGGCATCTTCGGTGCCAAGGCAGCCCGGGAACCGGATATTAACATTTTGAAAGAAAATTCATTTAGTTGTTTGCGCATGAATCAAGAGTTCTGGCTGTTACTCTTGGTCAGACCCACTGTCTTTGATTCCCATCAGGGTGGGCCCCTCTGGCCTTGTTTCTGAGTTTCTGCACTTCAAAAACACCTCTCTTCTGCTGTCTTATTCTGAAACTTTCCTTACTACCTGAAATATATTATCATGCCCATGGCCTACTTACTTTGGAATATCCCTCCACACACACCCCCACACCCCCTGCTATACACACACACACACACACACACACACACACACACACACACACAGTCTCTCTCACTCCAATTGCATTACCAGAATCAAAGCAGTGAAAAATAATTGCAACCTTGGAGTCATCTCTTTATAAACTCTTCAGCTCTTTTCCTATCTGATTTCCTATAGGAGTCATATACTGACCTTTACATTAGATGCCCTTTCACATTTATAGCATTTCAAGGTTTATGAAATTCTCCCCTCAAACCATGCTGTGAGACAGGTGTCCCAAGTACATTCTGACCCCACTCTCATATAGCCAGCCCTTCTCTAATCTCCTCCTCAGAATCCTAGAGTACTCTTAAGTACTTTTCTTTTAAATGAGGGCATAAGCTGTTCCCCCATTGTTAGTTACTAGCCCAGAAGCTCATTTAACCACAGGAACCCTTGACTGACTAGCTTTTATAAAGGGAGCTTTACAACAATAAATATACACATTTCCTCCCCCAGCCTCTTGGGGTATGTTCCCTCCAATACAATGTCTATCTCTGGAGGAATAGGCTCTAAAACTTAGCTCAATTCCTCCATAGCATTAGCGACCCCCCCACCAAGTTCCTATTCAGATGTATAACTGGATGAATCTGTAGTTTACCTACCACCAGACTAGAATCCCCAAAGTCTCTTCTTAATTCTACTGATACTTTTTGTTTTTGTTTTTGTTTTAGGTTTTTGCAAGGCAAATGGAGTTAAGTGGTTTGCCCAAGGCCACACTGCTAGGTAATTATTAAGTGTCTGAGATCGGATTTGAACCCAGGTACTTGCTCTATCCACTGCGCTACCTAGCTGCCCCCTACAGATACTTTCATAACTGGATCTGATTCTACGATTTATGGGGCTCATGCTCCCAACCCAGAGGGGAAGACTACTCGGTAAACTTAAAATGGAAAAGATAAAGGAAAATCCCAAGGAGTCCCTGTTTCTCAGGGAACACATGGCCTCAGAGGAAAAGAAAACCCTGAGAAGACATAAGACTATAAGAATGCAATTGATGAGAGAAGAGAGACAAGGAACCTCTCAGAGTCCCCCCCACCTTTATCATATGGTTAGCCAACAAGAACCGGTTACAGAACATACATGCATGCTCCCGTTTCTCCAAGAAACTTCTCCTTTACAGCATTAAGATTCTCCAGAAAGCAGCTCCCTGGGGTCATCCACTTGAAGAAATACCATCTTTTGCTTGCACATGCATCAGACCCCCTTTCCCCATATATCCTTGACCCTATTTTACAGATAAGAAGCTTAGGTCTGACAATGAGTAAATGTCAGAGCTGAGTCTTCTGAGTCTAAGACCATGGTCTTTCCCCTATTTTCTTCTGCTTCCCGATTCCATGTTAATAGGGTTGTGAAAAGTGTCAGAAGCACACACAAGGATGGCACCTGTGCTCCCCAGACATTGTGCTAAGGCTACCTCAACACAGCAAATGTGGGAGCTTAGGGCAGGGGAGGACCAGGAGTGGTAAAATTGTAATCCCTCCACTCATCCCCTCACCAGACCCATCACGAGAGTGCAGAAATGAAGACTGAGAAAGTTGTCAAGCTTAGGAGACACTGTACTTTATACTGAGGATACAAAGAAAAAAATGAAAATTGTCCTCTCCCTCAACCTGAATCCTATATTTTTACTTCAAAGAAATAAAAAATTCAAATCTGCTTCTTTGGATATCTAGATTCCTAAAAAAAATACTTTCTAAAAATGTAATGTTATAACTTAGTTGGGAACAAAAGCAAATGAGATGCTTGGAAAGTGACTAGAAAATGAATATTGAAAAATTATGTGTAATTCGAAAAAATAAAGGAAAAAAAATCACAATAAAGAAATAGGAAGTAACTAGAAATCAGGGAATGATTGAACACATCACAATTGAATATTATTGTGCCAGGGAGAAGCTAGGGTGGCACAGTGGATACAGCATCAGCTCTGAAGTCAGGAGGGTCTGAGTTCAAATCTTACCTCAGACACTAAATATTTATTACCTAGCTGTGTGACCCCCTGGGACAAGTCACTTGACCTTATTGCCTTGAAAAAACAAAAAAAAATATATTATTGCATCATACGAAATGACAAAAATGATGGATTCAGAGAAATAATGGAATGGTCAAATCGATGAAAAGTAATATGAGCAAAATCAGGAGAATGATTTATGCAGTCATGATAATACGAAGGAAAATGTCTTTGAAAGACTTCAGAACTCTGATCAAAGCATCAAATAATAAATACTTCAAAGTACTGATGATGAAATTGTAAGTCTCATCTCTTGACAGAGAGGCAGAATGAGATCTAGATTCTTTGATATGACCAATGTGTTGCTTTGCGTTACTATATATGATTGTTACAAGTAAGGACTTGAAGAGAAAGGAAAAGATAAGATAGTTTAGTGGGAAAGTGGGAAAAAAAATTTCAGAAGAAAATAAAAAAATGCAAAAAAAGGCACAAATAGAAGTTCTGTTACTACCATGACAAATTTAATAAATCTGCCTCTTTAAAAATAAACTGTCCTAAGAGAAGTTTGCAGTTATAATATTGGATTTCAGGTATTAAATATTTATTTTTTGTTAGTGATTAAGTTCATAATAAAAACTTTTAATTTAAAAAAAGTTGCCATAATGGCTCTTTACCAAAAATCATTTGGGGGGGGGAATGTTTGCATATTAACCAACTTTCAATTAAGTGTAATCAGTCAGGTAAGCTAGGTCACATTTGTTAATTATTAAGATTAAGAAAAAAATAAAATTTTTTATAATCCAGTTTCACATATTAATAGGATCAAGGAAAAAATAGTCAAATGCTAAAATATTATTAACATGAAAATGTCCTTATCTCAAACTTCTCTGAAAATTGATTATTTTTACTAACATAAATGATAGTTGTCTACTTAGAGTAGGAAAAACATAAAAGACATTTGATCCACCTAAATGCTCCAATTCATACTGATTTTAATGTCTTTCAGTTTTAATTTTCTGATTTAATTAGTTCCCTAATTAGAAAGGGTTAAATTAATTAACCTCATTATTTACTATATATTTAATGATTCATCCTCTAGTGGGATTTATTTAATTTTCAATAATTAGGTAGTTTATGACAAGAGGGAGTAGAATCAAATTCGACATTTATTGCTTTATGATCAGTAAAATACTAGAATAGCTTAAAGGGTCTTTTAGGTGAGGTGTCAGATATACTAGAAAGGCTATTTCCCAGTTGTTTTAAATTAAATACATCTACCAGGTAAAGATGTATTAGGGTTCAACAATTTATTTCTATCAATTAGAATTCAATGGATGAGACATTTTATTAAATTGCAAAGGTTAAAAGATATTCTAGGAGAAAGGGGAGGTTTTACATTAAAAACTAACACTATCATTGTCTGGTTTTAGTGAAAGAATATAAAAAATAATTTTGAATGCCCTAAGTCTGACTTCAATCCTTCATTATGATCTGGAGATAGTCAATTGCATTGAATGAACGAATCAATTAACTAAAAGCATTTATTAAGTACTTATGTGCTAAGCTCTCTGCTAAGTACTGGGGATAAAAATACAGAAGCTAAGGCTATATACCTACTCTCAAGAAGTCCAAATTACAAAATAGAGAAGACAACCCATAGAGCGAAGAGACCAGGGAAGGGAGCTGTCCACTGGGATATCCTGGTTAGATGAATGGAACAATAGAGTTCATCCATTAATGTATCTTCTGAGACTTGGTGAGTGTTGTTTGTGATTAAAGTTCTCAGCAAGAGACAAATGAAGAGTGATGCAGGAAATAAAGGAGAGCATGCCCAGAGACTAGGTAGAAAAATGTTAAAGTCTATGGCATTAGATAGAGCCAATCTAATTTAAAGGTGACTTATCACTAGAAAAACATTCCTTGGATGTTGACATTTTTTCAGCCATGACCGTTCACAAAGATTGTCAACTACCTAAAGCATCCAGGGTTTGAGCTCTGTAATGGGGAGGCAGTATGCCATGAAGTCCATGAATTCTTAGTTACTTGGACTATTGAAGTAAAATCCCTTACAAATACTAAATAATGTGGAACAGTGGCTAGAGTATTGAACCTGGAGTCAGAAAAAATCTGAGTTGGAATCTAGCCTTAATAGGGATAAATGGCATTAGTGTTTACTTTCCCTTATATTGTTATGAGCTAATTAAGTGATATTACATGACAATAAAATAAAGATATTCCATTTTCATATAACTTAAATTCATTACTTTATGGGTACACCACATTTAGATACACATACAAATATGTGTATATGCATATATAATATTTTATTATGTAGTGATAGAAAGTACATTTTATATAATACAATTAGATATAGATATACACACATATATTGCTCACTGTAAGGCAAAATTCATGATAGTTCTAGATTCAGATCTTTTCCTTACCATTAATATTGATAATAATACCAAAAAAAAACCTACCACTGTTTGTACTTTTTATCATTTGGTACAACAAACCTTCCACAAAGGCATTACAGGTGGTCATAAGACTCGGAGGTTAGGGTTGTGATTGCTCGGGGACTTATGATTTGGAGACTTAGGTTTGAACCTTGGTTTCTCTTGACTACAAATCTAGTGTTGTTCCATTATAGTATGAATTGAACCCATCTGTCTCCTAAAAGCACAAAGCTAAAAGAATATAGTTCCAGTCACCCCCATAGTATCTAATCCTGGTTTGTCAGTAATTAGGAAACTCAATTTATCATTTCTCACCCAAAAGACATTCTGGATTTCATTACCTCCAGAAACTCATTCTCAAACTCTGATACTCACATCTCTTCAGATCATTTTCCCACCCTGCCTGCAAGACATCTTTTTTTGTTTTGTCTTCTATTAGATTAAGAACTCAAGGACATGAATTGTCTCAAACCTTTCTGGTACTTAGCGTAATGCCTGAATTATCTCTGAGACCTTGATACTTTTTGAATATTGAATATTAATGACTGGATCAGTGGACAAAAATGTCTTTTTTAATTTTGTGCTAAAAATTGCCCCCAAATGAGTAAAACTTAAATGAGTTAAGTAAAATGGATTGAATAAGTATTTTATTTAGTATTTGAATTTTATTAACACACAAAAAAGGTGAAATTTGTAGAGAGGAAAGGGAGGGTGTTCTAAGCAGGAAATTCTGCATACAAAGCAATTCAGATAGAAAGTTTAAGGAGCTTATGATCTAATTGAAAAATCCAAAAAGATACTTCAACTAGAAACTAGACGTTTTGTTGTGACCCTGAGCAAATCATTTGACTCAATTTGTTTCCTCATTTGAAAAACATCAATATAATATGCAAAATAAGGGTAACACAGCACTTACCTCACAAAATTTTTATGAGGTTCAAATGAAATAACCTAGGTCAAAAGTTTTGAAAACCCAAAGTACTTATGTGAATGCTATTGTTCAGTTCAGCCTGATTCTTGGTGACCCCGTGGACCACAGCATGCCAATATCATCCATGGAATTTTCTTGGTAAAGATACTGGGGTAGTTGGCTATTTCTTTCTTTATTGGATTAAGGCAAATGGTTGTAAATTGTCTTGTCCAAGGTCACAATGTTCATTACTATCTGAGGCTAAATTTGAACTCAGATCTTCCAGACTTCAAAAAGGGTGAAATTTGGAGAAGAGAGGGAGGGAGTTCCAAGCAGGAGATTCTGCACAAGTAAAGCAATTTAGATAGAAATTAATGTTATTTGGTTGGGATTTGGGGAGAGAAACTTTGGCTATGTTAGATGAATCATGATGGGGTGTAATAGAAGAAGCTTAGGTAGAAATGGTGACGAGGACATAGGAAGTGATATGAATTACTTGATAATCTGGTAGACATACATTCTTATTTAAAGAAGTAACACACCTAAAAGATGGGTGATTGTAGCAATAGAAATATTTGGTTTAATTTAGAAAATGTATGGAAAAAGCAACTAAGTGTTTTATTTAAACCAAAGGTGGTGCCTGCCAAGGACTATTTGGATATTTATAACATCACTCCAGAGTCATACTTGGTATTATATTTAATTAATTCAGCCCTAAAAAGCTCCTAAATTTATAGAATTTTGAGTCCCTCCTGGCTCACAGGATGGATGTTCCCTTCTACCCAGACACCTCCTTAAATCATTCCCCAGTGGATTGCAAATTATTAGCCACAATATAAAAGACTCTTCCAGCTCACTTTTTTTAAAATTTCTTTTTTTCTTTTTAAGTGACTTGCCCAAGGTCACACAGTTAGATAATTATTAAGTATCTGGGGCTGGATTTGAACTCAGGTCCTCCTGGCTCCAGGAACAGTGTTGTATCCATTGCATCACCTAGCTGCCCCTCAACTTAATCTTAATAAATACAAATCAAAATTACCCAGAGGTTCTAATTCATTCCCAGCAAATGGACAAAGTTAACCAAAGGTGAGAATTGCTGGAAAATAAATGCACTATTGAGCTGGTGGAGCTTTGGATTGATACAACCATTCTAGGAAGAAATTTGTAAATATACTAATAAGTGACTAAAGTATCCCTTTGACCAAGAAACTTCACTCCCTGGCATATGTCCCAAGGAGGTCAAAGACAAAAGGAAGGGCTGCAGTCTTTTCCGACCTGTTGGCCCAGCCAATGCTGCTTGGCTGTTCTTTTATCTCTCCTTCTCTCCCTCTCTCTCTCTACCTATCCCTTCCTATGTGTTGTAACTTCTTTTAATAATTTTTTGTTTTATTTCCACCCTTGCTTTCTAGAGTCTGAATAATGATTCCTCATAGGCAGAACCAAACTACATAATGGTGAGCCAGCCAAGGAGAAAAATTCCCTGCTCAGACTTGGGAAATTGGATTGAGCTCCATAGCTGTATGTCTCCAAGACCAACTTCTGCAGGATGCCAACTAGCTGTGCCAGCTAATCATTCTCTGAAACCTTCCTCAATGAAGTCCTCACCAAATGGACTCTGAAAGGCCCAGAAGAATCTAGGTCTCAAATTCTGAAGGGAATGATGCAGGGGGGAAAGATGAAGAGAATTGTGAATGTAGAAATTGAGTGGTTATGCAAATTGACTACCACCTACTCTTGAAATGTAAATTGACTACCATTGATTCATGGTTTAATGTAAAATTTGTATCCTGATCCCCTTAGGCTTCACCTACCTAATTCCAGATTCAGTAAGGGAAGGGAGTTCACCTTTTGCCTTCTGGACGAGAGGCAAGACATAAAAACCTGGGCTGGATTCCCACTCAGGGCTGCAGTCTTCTCTGACCTGTTGGCCCAGCCAATGCTGCTTGGCTGTTCTTTTATCTCTCTCTCTACCTATCCCTTCCTATGTGTTGTAACTTCTTTTAATAAATTTTTGTTTTATTTCCAAAAAAAAAAGACAAAAGGAAGAATCCTATACACACCAAAATATTCAAAGCATCATTTTTTGTGCTGACAGAGAACTGGAAGCAAAGTTAGATGTCTATTAGTTAGAAAACAGGCCAATAAATTGGGATTCATGAGTAAAATGAAATATTACTATGCTCTAAAAAATAACAAATCTGAAAAATTCAGAACAGCTTGTGAAGAGAGGAATGAGGTAAGATGAACCAGGAAAACAGTATAAGCAGTGATTATAACCATGAAAACAAAACAGAAAAAAAAAGTGTTGCCTGACACCAAATAAAAAACCAAACCTGGTCCAGAGAAGTAATTGATAAAATGTACTTTCATCCTTTCCATGCAGACTTGGAAGAAGAGAAATGGAATATTACTAATGTCAGATATGAATGACTTACAGATTTTTTCCTAACTACTTTTCTCTTTGATATTTGCTACAATAGATGGATATCTGGAAAAGGAAGGATGAGGAAAATGAAAATGAAAGTGTTGTAAAAACAAAATATAGTGATAAAAATAAGGTAAAATAAAATGAGTACTCTGTTTATACATACAACACAGTGTCTGGCAGATTGTTGAACATATTTTTTACCCATCCTGTGATTTTATTGGGAATTTCCTTAAAATAAAAATAAAAAATAATCTTCTTTATTGAAGTCACCAATTACTGCCCACAAAGTGTGGGAGCAGTAGGGGACCTTAGAAATCATTTAGTCCAACCCTTAGTGGGATAGAAACTTGCATAAGATCACACAGTGAGTTAATAGCAGAGTTGAGAACTGGAACCCAAGATTTCCAAATCCCAGTCATGTCCTTTTTTGCTTCATGATTTAGCCTCCAAGTGACCCAAGAGATCAATCTGAACACTTGACCGATAAGGAAACAGGGGAATTGGGGCTAATTAATACTAATCAAATCTTTGAGATCCATGGAGGAAACAGCCTCATATAGTAAGCACAAACTATCATTATAAGTAATATTTTCCAGGATTTTTGAGAGGAAATTTAATGAAAGTGTCACAAATATATGTATCTCCTGGCCATTAGGATTTTCATCTTAGTCATGTAATTATGTAGCTTCCCCAAATAATCATAAAATTTCAGGTTGTGATACTCAGTGGGCCACAGTGCCAACTGCTGAGATTTGATGGAGCTGTTTAATTTAATACTTTCTTAATAAACTCAGCACAGGTGAAAAAGAATAAAATATTAGTGAAATTTGTTCCTAATATTCAGATACAAATGTCCATGAGTTATACAGTGACCCTTCAGAAAACAAAATAGGTTTAATATAAAAATGCTGGGTAATTTAGTATCCAACAAAAGAAATGGAGATGTTTTATATGGGTATTTTTCTAACAGTATTTATTAACAAAATCTGATGCCTTATTGAGGCAAGGAAGAGACTAGCTTCTCAAAGACCACATACAAGAGTTCAAATTCTGGCAGATTCTATCAGGTAGAAATTATTTGAATATGATTTCAGCAAACATACATATATGTAGATAGAAAGAAAGATAGATGGATGGATAGATATGTATACACATAATCTAAGTGTATATATATATATATATATATATATATATATATATATATATGTAGGTTTATGTATTTCTGTGTCTACATATACATTATTTTACAGTTCCAGTTTTCCACAATTTCAGCCTAGCTAAATACAGAAAAGCTCATCACCAATAGGTTGGCTGTTCCATAATGAAATCTTTGACAATCCATGAAACAACAAAAAATACAAAACAACCTAAAGACCTTCATAGTAACCCTTTATACTTTTTTAATGACAGTAGGAAAGTATCAGAAAGGGGGCAGAGAATTCTAAGAATCACCTTTTTTTTGATTACTTATAACACTCACAACTTAGTTGGTTTTATAAATATTTGTCCAGGGAGACTGCAATCCCATCATCTCATAGGACATTCTCGCTAGAGCTGGGACTGAAAATTCAGGTACCTGGGAGTGTAGGGAAGAAGGCAACACAAGGCCAGCATGCCTTTCAATTGCTGCTGGTCTGGTTGTCTCCTGTGGCATTGTTCCCAAGCTCAAGGGTGCCCAGTACTCTATTTCGGGTGAAGTTATCCCAGCACAGCAGAGAAGGAAAGAAGCATATCAATGACAGGGCCTTGGAAATTGTGAGCCTTGGAAAGAGGATGAGATCTTTTTTTACAATATTTTGGAAAATTTACAATATTTCAGCACTTTCTCAGTGCTGAAATCCTAGGGGTATATACTTCCTCTATACTTTGTAGTCCTCTGCAAAGTCAGCCTAGTATGGTTGCAAATAGGAGAAAATATGCTCACCTTATCCTTCTTATAGCAATACTCTAGAATAAAGTAGTTGGTGTAGTGGATAGAGTAGCAGGTCTGAAGTCAGGAAGACCTGAGTTCAAATCTAACCTCAGAAGCTTATGAGCTATGAGACCCTGGGCAAGTCCCTTAATCTTGTTTACCTCAGTTTCCTCACCTTATAATGAGATGGAGAAGAAAATGGCAAACCACTCTAATATCTTTGCCAAGAAAAATTCAAATGGGGTCACAAAGAATCAAACATGACTGAACAACAACAAAAGCAGCAACCTTGTGCTAGCTAGAGCTCCATTTCAAGCTATAAATAAAACCTTAAGAGAAAAGGATATTTCTGCTAAATGGCAAGATGACTCACAATTTCTCCTTGGAGAGGCAGATAAAGAAGTTGGCAGTGTTAGTTTTATCATTCAACCAAAAATAATAAGGAACATCATTTCATCTGATCATGTAGTTTTGCAATGCTTATAATGAACTTTGTAAAGGCATCCAAGAAGATAGCTGCATCTTTATGTGCCAACATTTTTTGTAGAGGACAAGAAGGGAGAAATACTCCATGAAGGACTTGACAAGGTCCTCCTAAATTAAATCCACATACATTTTAATACTTAGTCACTTCGATTTAAAGCTAAACCTAAGGGTGTTTAGTCAAAGTGCTAAAAAATAGACAGGATTAAAAAAATCAAAGAAACAGAAAGCCTTTGAACACAAATTCCACATCTGCATATCATGAATATTTTCTTCAAGAAGAGCTTTGGGAGATATTAGGCATAGTCAAGACCAAATATTGTAAAAAAAAATTAATGGACAAGAAATGATTAGTTATAGGAATGCAAATCACTTCTAAATTAGCTGTCAACATAGTATCAAATCATTTACTCATTAGAGACAATATCAAAAAATCAACTTTAAACTTCCATATGAAATGTTACGATTTGAGTGTCCTGTCCATATCTCATTTTCATTTTGTAACTTTTTAAAAAATATTTTATTTATTTTTCTAACTACATGCAAAGATAGGTTTTTGACAATCATTTTTGATAAAGTTTTGCTCAGTAACTCAGTAAGGAGTTGGTAGTTTGATCATACACAGATAAATGATTCCAGCAAACTTCTCATATGAGTAACTTGCAATTTTCCACTAAGTTGCCAAAAAAGGACTTCTTGTACATGTCCTAGATTTTTAAACAAACAAATCAAAACTTGCCCCACTTAGGTGACCAAATTCTGAAATTCCATAACTGAAGCTTTGGTATATGGCTTTGTTTTCTCTTAAAATGCAGATTTTTGCCTCACTCTAATAATCAGGAATGGACTGTCCCACGAAGGGGAAAATTGTGTGGGGAAAAAAGGTCTATTCCACAATGTTTAGGACTTGTCTTACCTCTCATCTTTTTTTGGATTCCCAATAGCAATAAATCAGAAGTCTACAAACAAGTATTACAAACCGGTGAACATTTCAAAGTGTAAAACTCATGATCCAAAGTGGAAATAGCTAAGTGTAGCATGTCAGAATACTCCTTTTCTCTAGACCAATCTCTGATCCTCTGATCCGGCTCACACCCTCACCTGCACTCAGGTGTGCCCTCAAGCTGTCAGGTCAGAAAGTTCCATAATAGGGGTTAGCTACAATGCCCTAAAAATCACCCTTAGGTCCTAAGGGTAATCCTGATATGGAGGAACACTACTACTCACCTATAGCTACCAAGGTCCCACACAGATCAGTTAAAATGATCACATTTAACTCTGATAAAACATTTCATCATCAGCTAAGTGGCACAGTAAATAAGAGTTTGGATCTGGAATCAGGAATTTCATCCCCCTCAGTTCAAACAGTATGACCCTGGGCAAGTCATTTAACCCTATTTGGAGAAGGAAATGGCCAACTATTCTAATACCTCTTCCAAAAAAACCCCAAAACCCTCAAATGAGGTCAGAAAGAGGATACAACTGAAAACAACTGAACAATAACAAAACATTTATTAAAAAGAAAGCAAAACAATAATTATGGTAGTCTACCATAAATCTGGGTCACATGCTCCTACCTGAGAACACAAACTTACAGTTTCCAGAAAGGAGGTATACCATTACCCATGTAATTTGGGTATTTCCCAACTCTGGACTATAGGACTTAAGGTCTTTAAATTCCTTAAGGTATGCACCCATTTGCTGGAATAGCCTCAAATTGTGTGTAATGACTTCTTCCCCCTTTTTCTTTATTCTTAATTGGTTTTGATTTTGCCATTTGCTATTTGAAGTTGCCAGTCTAATAGTACTCAAATAGCTGATTCAGCAGCTGACTCCTACCTAGATCATCAGTCACAATATAGCTGTTTCCTTTTTGATGCAGCATGATATTCAACATGCCTATCACTTTCTGGTTATGAGGTAGCATGATATAGTGATTAGGGTACTGGAATTAGGAAGAAGATTAGTTTTGAATTTGAAAAAAGACAAACTTG
This sequence comes from Macrotis lagotis, assembly GCF_037893015.1. Taxonomy (NCBI): domain Eukaryota; kingdom Metazoa; phylum Chordata; class Mammalia; order Peramelemorphia; family Peramelidae; genus Macrotis; species Macrotis lagotis. Next base: position 89,568,338 of record NC_133664.1, on the reverse strand, counting down.
ATCAATAGGGTCTTGAACTCACTGAAGGAATTAAATATTTTCTTGATTCCCCTTCTTATTTAATAGCTGATATAGTTTCACATCAGTAGGTCTAGAAAAACTGTTTCCAGGATCATTCTCAAATGATTTCTGAAATCATATGTAGACTGGAAAAGATACTTACTACAGGATGAAGAATAATGATTCCCCCCCCCAAAAAAAAGGTAAAAGAGTAGAATCTGAAAGCTTCAGGTCAAGATGCTTGACATTATCCCCAGCACCATTTTAGAATGTATTTTTTTTTTAGTTTTTGCAAGGCAATGGGGTTAAGTGACTTGCCCAAGGCCACACAGCTAGGTAATTATTAAGTGTCTGAGGTCGGATTTGAACTCAGGTACTCCTGACTCCAAGGCCAGTGTTCCATCCATTGCGCCACCTAGCCGCCCCTAGAATGTATTTTCAAAGGCATAGTTTGTGAGTATTTAGAAGAGGAAGCAGTGCTGACAAGGAACCCAAAGAGCTTAATCCAAAACAAGTCATAACAGACAAACCTCATCTACCTTTTCTGGCTAGATCAGTGGATAGGAGTAGTAGGGGTGTTCACACGTTCACTATGATCAGGAGTCAACTGATTCACCTGCCTATAGGGTTAGACAGCCAATAAATTGAGTAGGAAATTACAATTTGCTGAATCTTTCTATTTGACACTAGGATATTGGAATGTTGAAACAAAAATAATTTTCTTACTTCACATTTTATTGGGTTTTTAGTCCAGTTTTGTTTCTGTGGTACAAAAAATGAGATCTTAGACTGAACTTTATAAAAGATCTACTTTCTTTTTCCAAGTATGAGTTCTCAGGATCTATGATGTTCTTTTTGATAAATTCTTTCTTCTATTCAAATATATATTTACTTATCTGGACAAGAATCAGTCAAAAACTAAAAGAATACAATTAATTTTCTGGAAGAATTTCTTGTTTCATATTATGAAGCAGTTTTACTTTAGTAAATAATGAAATTAAGAACAAATATAATAAAAAAAATTATTGAATAGAAGCATGGACTATATTTTGATTGTATTCAGGACCTGGTTAATCTTAGTTAAATGATGTGTTATTTTTTCCCTCCAATGAAATCTTAATATGGAGAAAAAAAATGCTTCAATTACAAATCATTGTAGACAAGGAATAACTATACTCCCTTATTCCCTCCTGGGCAAGTTACTTCACCTCCTTGAGTCTCAGTTTCTTTGACTGTGCAGTAATATTGTTGGACTAGATAATTTCTTAGTTTCCTTACAGTGCTATTTTTTCCCCAAAAACCTACCTCCAGTGCAGATATCCAAAAGGAGGTATGATTTTACTACTGTGTCAGTGCTCTTTTTCTTGAAAATTACAATAGACCCAAATTGAAAAGGCAGCCTTCCTTCTTCAGGAAGAGGTACTGATTTCATTAGTTCAGAAACCTTCCAACTAAATCAAAAGTGAGAAGCAAGTAGATTAGAAGTAGCTCACATCCTGGAAGATTCTGACTGAATCCTTCTCTGAGGCAATGGTGCCATTTAATATTCTTATCCCTCTGTTCTAATAGGCCTTCTGGTCCAGGAATCAATTCCCCAACAAAATTCAGTGTCACCAAGATCAAGAATGCTATAGCCATCAATGGTAATAACTTCTACAGCAACCATTACAGGCAGTCTGTATACCAATACCTACACTTAACCTCCTTCCTATTGTGGCCAATAAGGAGCCAATATTACTTTCCAGTAGGCTGCATGAACTCAGTGTTAAAGACCTTGTCTTGAAGTAGTTTCTTTGGGATTAAATGGTATTCTTACATTATCAATTGACTGCCACTCTGGTGTTGACTCTTATCACCTCATGCTTAGGGTATTACAAGAATTTATTGTGGAAATTCCAAAAGTTTAAGGTGTAGTTAATGATATTGAATGTAAGTAAACCATTGAATTAATAAATAAAATAAGAAGTTGGTTTTATGAAAAAATAAAGTAGATCAGTCATTAGTTGATATAATCAAAAAAGAGAAGAAAAGCAAATTAGTAACATCAAAAAATGAAATTGGTAAATATAACACTAATGAAGATTAAATCAAAGCAATTTTTAGGAATTTTTTTCCAATTACACACCAATAAGCTTAACAATTTAAGGGAAATAGAAGAATATTTACAAAAAATACCTAGATTAATGGAACAGTAGATAGGATATCTAAATAAATCTATTTTCAAAACAGAAATTGGACAGGCCATAAATGAACTTCTAGGACTAGATAAATTTACAAGTGAATTCTATCAAACATGTAATACTCAACTATTTTCAATATTATATCAATTATCTGGAATAATAGTTAAAGGAGTCCTACCAAACTCTCTTTATGAAACAATATGATGCTAATACCTAAAACAGAGAAAGAAAATCATAAATCAATTTCATTATTGAGTATGGAGGCAAAAATTCTATATAAAATACTAGCCAGGAGACTACAACAATATATCTCAAAGATTATGTATGGTACTAGGAGTACAGGGATACTTTAACATAAAGAAACTATTAACATAATATATTAGTATTAATAACATCACTATCAACAAATCAATAGGTAATATATATCAACTACAAAAATAACAAAAAAATCATATGATTATATAACAGATGGAAAAGAAACTTTTAACAAAATGCAACTCATTCATTAATATGAATATACTAGAAGCATAGGTATAAATGTATTTTTCCTTAAAATGACAAGAAGCATCTATGTAAAGCCATCAGCAAGTATTATTTGTAAAGGAAATAAGCTAGAAGTCTTTCCAATAAGATCAGGTATGAAACTAGGATGCCTGTTATCACCAATATTATTTATTATCCTATTAGAAATGCTAGTAACAATAAGAAAAGAAGAAGAAATTGAAGGAATTAGAAAGGGCAATAAGGAAATAAAACTATTTCTCTTTGCAGATTATATTCTTGGAAAGTCCTAAAATTCAACTAAAAAGTAAATTGAAACAATTTTAGCCAAGTAGCATGATATAAAATAAACCCATATAATTCATTAGCATTTCTATAAATGACCCACAATATGATCTTACTAAAAGCACAGATCTGACCATATCACCTCCACCACTTTGCTTCTCCCCCCAAATAAACTCTCTATTACTTGTAAGATTACTTATAAAATGTTCTGTTTTCTTCAATAGCTGTATCCATGTTTATCTCCAAATGTCTCTAAGTTTCTTTTGAGTCATTCTGGTTTATGCTGGAATACCATTGCTTCTATTATACTGAATTCTGTTTCCTTGAGGTACATCTCTTTGTTTATTTTTTAGTAGTTTTAACTCACTTATATCATGCCAACACATGTATATTGACACACATGTTCAGTTAACATATATCTTAAAGATTCACCTCACTGAACAACAGCAAATACTCCTCTGAGCATTTGATAGTTCATTCAGCTAGAGCTATAAAATTTCCCAGAGACTAAGTAACTTGCAAAGCCTGAATTGTCTAGGATTTAAGTACTGGCATTATTGTCAGGGAGTAGGCCTGCGGATAATCTAGATATTGATGAAAATTAGAGAATTGACAGTGCTTAGCTAATGAGAAAATCTGATTTCTCATTTGTTGATACATGTTGGAGTAAAACCAGAAGGATCTGAAAAATATATTCCTGAATTTCAAGACAAGGTTATATATTTATTTTTTTTATTTTTTAAATTTATTTTTATTAAAGATATTATTTGAGTTTTACAATTTTCCCCCCAATCCTGCTTCCCTCCCTCCACCCCCCCCCCCACGGAAAGCACTCTGTCAGTCTTTACTTTGTTTCCATGTTGTACCTTGATAGGTTATATAACTCAGTAAGAGAAAATAGAAAAATATCTTGATAGGTCAGTTCCATTTATGGAATTCACAAAGAAAGCATTTATATAATTACATCAGTACAATTCTTTTTGTTCATTACCAACTTGGTCTATCTTCTGATTTACAGAATAGAAGCAAACCCTACAAACCTCAAAGCTAAGATGGCAGCATAGTTTTCTAGGCCAACCCCTTCTTGAAATAGACTATTTCTTTTCTGGAGATGTTGCCCTATTCTGCCTGAGACCCCTACTTTTCCAGTTCTCTAAAACTCCCTTTATTTAGAATTTCCCATCTTGGAAACTTCCTGTTTTCTCAGTAATTTATACCTAATTCCTTTTGACATCAAAGATGGGAAACCAATCAGATACACAGGAGAGAGAATAAAATGCCTCTACATTTCTGAGTAATTCTGTTATGTGGGAATAACTCAGATAAAATGAGAGAGAAGTAGTGAAAACTTGGTATAACAAATGCAGCTACAGCACACTGGTGGGGCCCTTGAATACAAATAAAAGCATAAATGGTTAAAAATGATCAATACTGTGAAAAAGGGATAGTCAGTTTTTTGTTCTTTCAATTGTTCTGTCCAACCAAATTTGAGGGTAAAGGTATCTGAACATGCTTGAAGAGTAACATCATTTCCAAGGTAGATCTTTCTGAAAGTGAGGGTAATTAAGCATTGGAATGAAGGATAATGGAACATTTCCCTCTGAAAGTCTCATAAAAATTATTCCTTCAACCACCAGGTGGCATCAATAGCCATTAACTAGGAAAGCTGCACACTCAACTTTGGAGGTTGGAGCTTCCATTCCTCATGGGTTGGAAGGGCTGAGCAGAGATCATTGATGTATCAAAGAAGAGGACCTCATAAGTCAGCTAGTCCAAACCAAATTGGAAGGAGGAATCCACAGCAGTCATCCAGCCTCTGCTAAAAGACCTCCTGTGGGATCCCTATTGGTGAAAGTCATAATAGTATGGACCTCTTAAGCAGTGAAAGCCATGATGTGAATTTCCTAGCAAAAGTCTCCAACAGCAAAGGTCAAGAATAAAGTTTTCTAGGAAAAGTTTCCATCAGTGAATGCCATGTTGATGATGATGATGATGATGATGATAGTAATAATAATAATAATAATAATAATAATAATAATAATAATAAGTCCCCATTAATGAAAGTTATGAATAATGTGAACCAAAATTAAAATAAGCTAAAAGAAAGCAAACTGACCAGAGCATGACCGGGCATGACTCAATATGCCCAGTCTATAATCTTGCAAATTGAAATTTTGGCCAAAACAGTACTGGTAAAGTACCCAGGTGTCTGGGACCTAAGCCCAGGGATGAGCAGAGTGAATCCTAAAACATTAGCCAATCCATGCTAATATATTCTATAATATAGAATTCCTCCTCCCTTTGTCTGATTTCTATAATTACCAGAGGAGCTGAAGGGAGGGAATTCCACTATGCCACCTTGCTGCCTCTCTAGACAGCCCTAATGTGAGTATCCCACTTTGATTATAATCAATCTGGAGCTCCCTGGTCTCTTTCTTTGGTATCATGTTGGATACTTTGGGGTGGAGGGAGAAGGGGAGCCTTGTATATCCCACTACAGGGGGATTTTCAGGCAAGACCCCTCCTGAGAAGTGGACCATTACTTTATCCAGGTAACCCTGTCCAGTTTGGACTTTCCAGTTGTTACAGTTTTCCTCTTGTGTCAAATTATGCCTCTCTAACTCCCACCCATTGTTCCTATTTTTGTCCTTTTGTGACCAGAAAAGCAAATATTTGGAAAATTGCTGTTATCCTCTCAATCAGTCAGACCTGTTCTTGTTCAGGCTACCTGTCTCAGTCCTTCAACCTTTCTATTATGGAATGGATTTGAGACTCCACATCTTTCAGCATTTTTAAATACCTTCCATGCTTCCTGTCTTAGATCAGGAAAAACAAGTGGTACAGTGCAGAGAGTGCTAGGGCTGGAGACAGAAAGACCTAAGTTCAAATCCAGCCTTGGATACTTTCTAGCTCTATGACCCTGGGCAAGTCACTTTATCTCTCTTTGCCCCAGTTTCCTCAGCTGTAAAATGGGAATAACAGCACCTACCCACAAAGTTATTAGGATCAATTGAGATAATATTGGAAAGCATTTGGTAAAGTGCCTGGTACTATACAGTAGGCACGACAAAAATGTTAGATATTATTATTTGTACAAGTTTCTGAGACTACTAAGTGAAGCAATCCCTGACCTAAAGGAGTTTAGAGTCTGTTGAGCGAAAATAACAGGGACAGAAATAAGTACATATATACAATATATACAAAATAAACACAAAGTAATTTGGCGGAGAAAGGAGAATACTAACAGTGGGATAACTGGAAGAATTTCATCTAGGTGGTACTTCAATTTAAGCCTTGAAGGAAGTTAAGTTTTTCAGCAAAGCATTTCATTATCTTTAGATCATCCTTGCTGCTGTCTTGTAGGCATACTTTAGCTTGCCAAAATTCTTCCTAAAATTCAGCATAAATACTGATTGCATACTAAGATCTCTGAATTTGAATTTTTTGATAGCCTTTGTCCCTCCTCATCTCTTGTTCAGACTACTGCAAAAGCTTTTTATTTTTTTAAACATTTATTTATTCATTTGATTTTAATTTTTGGAATAAAACAAGCATTTCCACAATATGGTAATTTAAAAAATATGACTGCACACAAAACTAAATCTATTATGTATAACTTGCTATGAATAAATAATAAAATTGTCATGTAATTTTTTTTCCTTTATCCTCCTTCCCCCCAATAAGTTCCTTATTTCTACAGTCTCTCCCTTCTCCATCCATCCATCCTCTGCCTAGCTCCCAAGGTGATTTTACAAAAGCACTGACCACATCTGTACCATATTCAATAAATGGTGATGATTTCATAATACCTCTATAGTCAAATCCAAATTTCTCTATTTGGTATTTTAAAGTCCTTCATACTTGTGCTGCAACCTACCTTTCCAACCTTCTCACATGTTACTTCCTTTCAGTCTGTAAAATCCAACCAAACTGAACTTCAAACATAACATAACCTCCCTCTTTTTTTCTGTGCTTTTTCACTGGCTAGCCCTTATGCCTGAACATTTCACCCTTACCACTACCTTTGAGAATACCTAATTTCCTTCAAAGATCAATATAAGTACCACCTTCTTTATGAATCCACATGTTGGTAAAACTTACAGGATCTTAACTGCAGTTCCTTGATTTTTCATGGGGTTTTTTTTCTCCTTTCTGGCTGCTTGTGGTGTTCTTTTTTATAAAAACTTGGATTTTGGTGATGAAATTCCTGGGAGTTTTCATTTTGAGGTTTATTTCAAGACTTGATTGATGGGTTCTTTCTATTTTTACATTACTATTTTGTTCTAATATAATTGAGCAGTTTTCTTTAATAGTTTCTTGAATGGAGATATCCAGTTTCTTTCCTTATTTTTTCTTTTTTTGGGGGGTATATCTAGATTTTAATTAGTCCAGTGATTTTTAAGATACCTCTTCTTGATATGTTTTTCCAGTTCAGTTATTTTTGATATGAGATATCTCACATTTTCCTCTATTTTTCAATCTTTTGACTTTGTTTTAATACTTATTATTGCCTCCTGGAGCGATTAATTTTATTTGGTCCATTCTAATTATGAGGCAGTTTGAAACTAGGGTAAGGTATTGTACCTCTTGTATTAAACAACTGATTTTTTTTTGCAAGGCAATGCAGTTAAGTGACTTGCCCAAGGTCACACAGCTAGGTAATTATTAACTGTCTGAGGCTAGATTTGAATTCAGGTCCTCCTGACTCCAGGGCCAGTGCTATCTATCTACTGTGCCACCTAACTGTCCCCTTGACTCTTTTTTAAAGTCTCTTTTCTATAATTGTCATTTCTTATTTTAAACTCTTTAAAAAACCTCTTGCAACATCTCCCCTAGAAATTCTAATGATTCTTATTGGCAAAGTTTTCTGTTCAGTCTTTGATTATAGCTATTTTTGAGTTATTCTCTTTTGGTCATCCCTAGAAGCACAAAATTCCTTTGTGACTTTTTTTAATTTACTTTTTTGATATTGATGCCTCAGGAATTGAATTTATAAACAAGTGGAGGACATGGAGTAAGATATTCCAAAACATAAAGATCTACAACAAGGAATAAACTGAACATAATTCTACAAGGGGAAAAAATGGATTTTCAATGAAATAGATTTTCAACTATTCCTGATATAAAAAGTAGAACTGAAAAGGAACTCTAAGACACAAATATAGAAATCAAGAGAAAAATAAAATGGTAAATACAAGTAAGAAAATGGAAAGGGCTTTATAAAAATGAACTGTTTACAGGGTTAATGGAGGGAGATGATAGAAAGGTCCTTTCAGAATTCTAATGTTATACAAGGTCATAGTGGTAATCAAACATAGAAGTGACTTTGTTATGTTTTGTTTTGTTTTGTTTTAGTTTTTTTGCAAGGCAATGAGGTTAAGTGGCTTGCCCAAGGTCACACAGCTAGGTAATTATTAGGTCAGATTTGAACTCAGGTGCTCCTGACTTCAGGGCCTGTGCTCTATCCACTGTGCCACCTAGCTGCCCCAACTTTGTAATGTTTTAATGATGCTAAAAGAAGAAAGAAAAGAAAGAATCAAAAGAAGAAAAATAGGAAGGATGGCATAACTTGAATGATGCATTCCCCAAATGTAGATTGTACAGTGAAGGGAGCAGTTTCATTCAGTTTCATCTAAAGCAGGCAAAAAAAGAACACAAGTATAAACACACAGAGTTTGGAATACAAATAAATTCAACTCAACAGGAATACAGCAAGGAAGAGGAAATTAGGGGAAAAGGAGTATAAGAAGATAGACTCAGGAAGGGATTAGACCTAAGCAAAAACTCAAAGTTTGGAGAAGGGATAATGAGCAAATTAAGAAGAATGAAAGAGCTAAGAACTTAAAATATAAGAGTATGTGCATAGTGAAGAGAAGAAAAAGTATAAGAGAATAGTATGGAAGAAGTATACAATTAACTATTATAACTATGAATGTGAATGTGTTGAATTCACCCATAAAATGGAAGAGGAAACAGAAATGAATTAGAAAGCAAAATTGAATAGTATTTTGCTTACCAGAAACACATATGAAACAAAGATTCACAGAGAGTTTAGCTAAGAGGTTGGAGATAAAGCTATGATGCTTCAACTGAACATAAAAATAGCAGGGGTAACAATTATGATTTCAAAAACACAACAGAAATAGACTTAATTAGAGGTAAGCAGGGAAAATATGTTTTGCTGAAAGGCACTATAGACAATGAATTACTTTCAATAGTTATTATATTTTCACTGAACCAGAAAGCATCTACATATTTAAAAGAAAAGTTAAGTAAATTATGAAGAGAGATAGACAATAAACTATCAATCGTTGGGACCTAAATATCCCCCCCCCTTTCAACCCTAGATATATGTAATGAAAATATGAAGTTAAGAATTTATATAGAATTTTTAAAAAGTTTGTTAATTAAACCTCTCATGATTAAAATATGGGAGTTTTTTAAAAAGTATACATAAGGAGCAATTAGGTGGCGCAGTGGATAGAGCACTGGCCCTGTATTCAGGAGGACCTGAGTTCAAATTTGACCTCAGATACTTAATGATTACCTAGCTGTGTGACCTTGGGCAAGTCACTTAACCCCATTGCCTTAAAAAAATAAAAAAGTATAAATAGCACTTTTCATAATTCTTTTACAAAAGCTAAGCAAACATTCAGACTTAAAAACCTTACAAAGCAACATGTATTTGCTGACCACAAAGTAATAAAACTATATTAAATGGGCTACTAGAAAAAAGTAAAAATCAACTGAGTAAATAATTTAATCCTAAAGAAGTGTTAGTAAAATGAAGAAATCATAGAAATGGCTTAAAGATAATTATAATGACACACTGTACCAATTTTTTTGAAATTCTACCAAAGTGATTCTGGAAGGAAAATTTATATTTCTAAATATTTTCAGTTAACAAATAAGAAAAACTACAGATCATTGCATTGGAATAACTACCTAAAAAACCCTATAAAAATCAACTTAAAAACCTGTTAAACAGCAAAGTAGAAATCTAAAAATCAAGTGATTTACAAAATTGAAAACAAACAGAAAAACACATTAAATTTATAAATAAAACTAAATCCAAGGGCTTCTTTGAAGAAAAAATAATATAACACACCATGAACTAATTTGATTAAAATTAAAATAGAAAAAACATTATCTTATTATGTAATTTTGCTGTCTCTTATATTTTGTTTTTTCCTTAAGAATATGATTTCCTCTCTCAAACATTCGATTTTTTTTCCCCATTTCTTTTTAGTTTTTTTTTTTTGTAAGGAAAATGGGGTTATGGCTTGCCCAAGGCCACACAGCTAGGTAATCATTAAATGTCTGAGGCCAGATTTGAACTCAGGTACTCCTGACTCCAGGACCAGTGCTCTATCCACTGCACCACTTAGCCACCCCTAATATATTCGATTTTGATCAGTGTATAGCATGGAAAGAATGTAAAGACTATCAGATTGTCTTCTGTGGGGGGATGGGGGGAGGGAAGCAAGATTAGGGAGGGAATTGCAAAATTCAAAAATAAAGCAGAAAACCAAATTATTAGTATCCAAAAATGAAAATGAAGAATTCACATGAAATGATTGAAAAATGGTAATTATTAAAAACCATTTTACCCTACTCTTTGCTAATAAAGTCAACAGCTTAAGTGATAAAATTAGTATTTACAAAAATATAAAATATCCACATTAATAGATCTCAAAGGAAGAAATGGAATAAGGTATAAATGACCTTTCAAACTAAAAAAAACAAAACCCCCAAAAGCCCAGGACTAGTGAATTCGATCAAACATTCAAAGAACAATTAATTCCAATACTGCATAAAGTATTTGAAAAAAATAGCAAAGGAATGGATCCTACCAAATTCTTTTTATGACACAAATAAGGCCTTAATATAGCAGTCTGAATATAAAAAGAAAAAGAAAATTAGACCGATATCCCTAATGAAAATTAATGCAAAATTCTGAAACAAAATATTTACAAAGGTTACAACAATGTATCACAAAGATTATACACTATGATCAAGTTGAATTTTACCTAGAATTGGTTTATTGTTAGGAAAACTATTAGCTTATTTAACCATATTAATAACAAAAGCATCAAAAATCAAATGATTTTATCAATAGATGTAGAAAAAACTTTTGATAACATATAACATCTATTTCTGTTTTTAAAAAATACTATGGAATATAGAAATAAATAAAATTTTTCTTAGCATGATAACTAGTATATATATCAAAAACCAAGATCTAGTATTGTACATACTAGAGATAAACAAGAATCTTTTCCATTTAAATTGGAGGCAAGATTGTTACCACTTCTATTTGATATAACAATTGAAATGCTATCTTTAACAATAATAAATGAAAAGAAAATTGAGGGAATATATGCAAAGAAGAAATGAAATTATAAGTTTTTATATATTAGGTGCTACTGTACTTAACTAGAGAAGCAACTAATAAGTTAATTGAAACAGTTACTTCATCAAACTTAGAGGATATAACACAAATCCAAAGAAATCATCAGCATTTCTATATATTAGTAAAATTCAGCAGGAGGATATAGAAAGAAACTTTGCATTCAAAATAATTATAGTACATAATAATTGGGAATCTACTGACCAACACACACACACACACACACACACACAAGAACCATATAAATACAACTACCAACCAGTATTTAAAGAGATAAAGATAACCTAACCAAGAGTTATTAACAATTCTCCAGTTATTTGGGTCTGAATCAATGTAATAAAAGTGGAAATGCTATGTAACTTAACTTACTCATTCAAGGCTATAACAATCAGATAACCAAAGGATTAATTTGTAGAATGAAAAAAATATTGAAATTCATATGGAGACCCAAAAAGATATCAAAAATCTCAAGGGAAATAATGAAAAAGAAAGTGGGATTGAAGGGAGCCTAGCAGTGTAAGATTTCAAAACATTAGAAAAGCATTAATTCTCAAAACAATTAAGTATTGGTTAAAAAATAAAGAGCTCAATCAGTGGAACAGATTAGGTACACAACATTCAAAATCAAGCAAACCTGTTTGCTTAGTGTTCAGTAAACACATAGTCCCCAGCTATTGGGATAAGGACGAACTGTTTGATTTAAAAAAAAACTACCAAGAAAATTAGATGGGAGATGAAAAAACTCTTCCTAATGGAGGTCAGCAACTTCTCTGTAATTCAGAGTCTCAAAGAATTGCCTAGAATAGTTGAGAAATTAAATGACTTAACAGGATCCTATAGATAGTATACCTCAGAAGCAGAATGTAAACCTAGTAATTCCTAGCTTTAAAGACAGATCTCTAACCATTATGCCAGGATGCCTCCACATTGAAAAGTTTGATTCCTAAACAAACATTAATTCTTTTTGATGTGAAGTATGTTAAGCTCTCAAGAAAGATACTATGCAAGCCTTCCTACTCATTTACATATAGATGACAGTATTGATTTGAGGTCAGCATTTTTAGCATAATTCAACACTTTAATGCCATAGTTGGTCCTCTGATCTCTGATTCTTCTTTCTTAACAATTTCCTCCTTTCTGTATGGTCCTCTATATGCTTATTTTTCTCTTCAGGGTCTGAGTGTCTAAGGACAGAGTGGTAAAAGAGTGATCCTTCTTTCCGTATATACTGGCATTTATTTTATTTGTTGATGTTTGTTTTAAGGCATCTAGATGTCACAGTGAGTGGAACCCTGTCCCAAGTCAGGAGGACCTGAATTCAAATCCAACCTCTGACATATGCCACTTACTAGCTGCGTGATCCTGGGCAAATCACTTAACTCTGACTGCCTCACATCCAGGTCCACCTCCAGTGGTCCTATTTCATATTTGTCCACTAGACCCAGATGGCTCCAAAGGAGAAAGTGAGGCTGGTGATTTAGTACAACATCCCTTCACTCAAGTCTACTTCTCATGAGGTCATAGTATCATCTCCTTGAACTCATGGTCTTTTTTTGAGAAAGAAGGACAAACATCATTGTCATCATCATGTTGGTATTTGTTTTATGCAAATACTCCCTCATGAGTCTACTAATATGAGGTGGCATGTTACTCTAGAGAGGTTATTAGAAAATCATTCAGTAGTGATAGTATTTAAATGTTACATGGGTAATTCTGTGAAGTAGCCTAATCTAACCACAGTACAGAGTTATAGATCTGAGGATTAGAAAATTTCAAGATCAGCTATTCCCCCACCCCTTCATTTCAAAGATAAATAAATTGAGATCCTGTCTCCATACTCTCCTTTCACTCCATCAAGAACATTCATATTGCAATCCATTCATATTGCAAAAAATTCTGGACAACTGATAGGACTAGTAAGTCAGCTCCTGTGTTGATACTGCTCCTATGAATCTAAAATAAACATATAGTGGAATGAGGTATAGTCTGACCACATATAGATTGTTGTGATGATTAACTTGACAAGGAGGACTACAGAGCAAAATGCTCCTTTGTGTTCTGAAGGCAAGATAACACCTGTTGGAAATGCTTCAGTACATATAGAATTGAACTCTAATATGGACAAATCACAAATGCATATTAAATAGGCTGACAACTTGAAAACTTTCAGGAATATTATCATAATTAGAAATATCTTATATCTGGGTTATATAACTGTATTTTAAAGATCAATGAAGTTTGGGATGGCTAGGTGGCACAGTGGATAAAGCACTGGCCTTGGAGTCAGGAGTACTTGGGTTCAAATCCAGTCTCAGACACTTGATAATTACCTAGCTGTGTGGCCTTGGGCAAGCCACTTAACCCCATTTGCCTTGCAAAAACCTTAAAAAAAAGATCAATGAAGGTAACATGAGAATCAACTTGATCTCAAAACCATGATTTCAAGGAATTAGAAATCAAAGAATTAAGAAAAAATCTAAAGAGGGTCACTGAAATCACTGAGGTCACTGAAAAATTCCAGAAATTCAACTTAATGAACTAGATGACAAAAATAAAACCAGTGTCTCTCCCATGATTCTGACTGGCACACATTTATATTGGAATTTTTAAAAGGTGTTTTTTGAGGTTAATGGTAAGAATATAACTAATATACCAATGATCTCAAGCAGAATAATTTTTAAAAATTGACATTTGTCATAACCATTATGAATGAAAATATTTTTCCACAATATTTGATAGAAAATATAAAAATATTCCTGAATCTACACAAAAGTATATATGTGACAATCAATGACATGAACAGAACCAAAGAAAGATGGAGCTAGAGAATTGGTCTAACACTCTGAAAAGCAAAGTCACTAACCTGTCTGCATCCATTGACCTAATCATACCACCAGGAGGCCTACACCACAAAGAAATCAAAGAAAAAGGAAAAGATCCATATGTACAAAAACACTTAGAGAAACGATTTTGGTAGGACCCAAAACTGGAAACTAAGGGGATATCCCTCGATTGGAGAATGGCTGGACAAATGATGGCATGTGAATGTAATGACTTATTTCTGTACCATAAAAAAATGATGCAACAGTTTCAGAGAAATTGGAGAAAACTAATATGAATTGATGAAAAGGAAAACAGTGGAACTAAGGGAACATTATATATAAAAAAACAGTATTATAAAAATGAACAATTTTGAAAGTAGCAACTACCTTGATTCCAGAAAGCTGATGTTGAAGATGTATGTAACCCACCTCCATACAGAGAGATGTTGCCTGAAGATTAAGAACAAGACCTCCATTTCTGGATATAACCAGTATGGGAATTTGTTTTGCTTGATATTTGCTATAACACTTTTTTTATTTGGGGAAGCAGGGAGGTGCAAGGGAGAGAAAATAAATGCTTGTTAAAAATAGTTTTAAAAAAATTTAAAGGAAGATGAAGCTATCAGGAATATCCTTAAGGACAAGTAGCAAACACCACCAATGGGGAAGCTACCTAAGAAAGCTATTGAAGACCTGCAGGAAGTCTTTAGAAAATTATATTATTACTAAATATCAATATATAGCTGGAATATGTAATAAAAAAACTTAGATGTCATGTTATTCAAAATGATGAGAGAGAGAGAGAGAGAGAGAGAGAGAGAGAGAGAGAGAGAGAGAGAGAATGAGAGAATGAATGGAGCTGAGAAACAAAAGTATAACAAGCATGGAAAGTAAAAATTATGTTGAATTTAGGATCAGATGACTTGTGTTCAAGTCCTCACTCTTCCACTTAATACTTAATTTTGACCAAATTCTTAATCTGTTTAGTCCTCATTTTCCTTAGAAAGGCTGGCTTCTCTGCATTTTTGGCTTCTTCCCAGAGAGTTTCTTCTCCCTTCAGTCCCCTGAAAGGAGCTTGGAATTGCATGTCTTTTTTTCTAAAAGTTATAAGATTAAAATTTCTACTCAGACTCTCACTAATTCTATCCACTCACACAAGCAGTTTTGGAGCACCAAGTAATTCATCTCCACCAAAGAGAATCAAGAGAAGTTATTGTGGTTTCTTTGCAAAACTAAAAAGTAGCAATTACAAGTAAGATTCACAACTATTGGTTCAAATGTTTCACAACAGCACTTGAATAGCTGGTAAAGCTTCTTATCACCTCCCCCTAAGACACAAATGGCTACACCCTTTTTTTAAATAAAAAGCATCAGAAATATCACATCAAAAGATGAGTCAATTATAGGTTTGGGTAATTTAGGAAATAATAATAGCAATAATAATAGCTAGTGTTTATATAATATTTTATATATGTGGCACTCTGCAAAAAGCTTTACAAATATCTCATTTGATCTCAAAAACCTTGCAAGATAGCTGGTATTATCATCATCATCATCATCATCATTATTATTATTATTATCTGAAGTAAACAGAGGCTAAATGATTTATCCAGAGTCACATGTCTATAAATATCTGATGATAGATTTGAACTAAAATTTTGCTGATTCTAGGACTGATGCACTATCCATTGTGCCATCTAATTGCCTTACAACTGATTCACCACTTTGTTTTCCCAAAAATTTATAAATAAAAGAAAATAACATTAGTTGAGGTTCAAAAAATAAATAATATTAAAATGTACCAAAAATTTTAAAGAACAACTCATTATCCATTTGGGAATTGTAGGAAAAGATGCCCCAAAGTCTTTATTGATGATTGAAACCCATTTGACCCAGTCCCACACTCATGATTTCTTTGTGTTCTGCACATACAATGTTCTCTAAAAGCCTTAGTGCAGGTTTAATAGATTAATCATTTAAATAACATAGACCCAAGTATAATGAGAAAACTATGTATTTGATGTCTATGGAAAACTGTCTTTTATTTCAAGCATGTCATCAATGCAATATCAAAAACAAGCTAGGTAGTACAGTGGATTGGGCACTGGGGTTAGAATCTAATTGAATTATAGTGTTCTCACTTTCTACTGAGTTTCCTGGGTGCTCAACTCTTGGTCAAGACCTTCTGGGAGATGGCAGAAAGAATAGGGGAGTATGAGGTGGTTGGGAGCATTTAGCTGTTAAAGAAAATAATGGCAGCATTTGAGAGCTAATCTCTTTTCAAACTTGAAATGGGAAAGAAGTCCAGAGTTCTGGTATGAAGCTAAGTGTGGAATAAGAAAGTCTTTGGGACCACTTTTTTGGAAGGAAGAAAATAGCAAAAATAGAAAAAACCTGGTGTTGACTACATCTCATTTGAGATAATATACCCTCCTAGGAAAGACTATTTCAGCAGTGTAGTCAACAGTGCTGAAAACTTCACAGGTCAACAGGGATAAGAACTGAGACAAGGTTTTTGAATTTATCATTAAAGAGTTATAATATAGATTATATATTGTTATATAGATTCCAGGATTAAGGAGTTAATTGACCTTTCTACTCTTCACTGGTTAGCCCACATCTGACGTGCAAGTTTGAGTATCACTATTTAAGAAGGTACTGAAAAGCTAGAGAACACATAGTGACAGACCTTGAGACCATGTCATATGATGATCAGTTGAAGGAAGTGGCAACATAGAAGACAAAGCTTATGGGGAATTAGAAGTTATCTTCAAGTATTTGAAGGTCCATTCCAATTTTATGTTCCCTCCATATCTTCCCAAAAGGATATTTCACTTTCCTTTAATAGCAATGCTTGCTTAATCATGAGAAAATTGTTAATGCTTAATTTGTATGCCTCCATTATTAAATTCATTTTTTCTGTATTATATTCTCTCTCTTCTCTAATTTGTAGACCTCCATCTCTTTCAACTCTTTTTCATGGCTGTACATATCTTTCAGTGCTTAGCAGAGTGTCTGACCCAAAGTAGGCACTTAATAAGTGCTAATTGTCTCTTAATTAGAATTAGAGGTTAATGAATGTCTCTGCTAAATCTGGCATACTACAAAGAAGACCTCAGATTTCCTTATTTATTGTACAAACCCCATAAATATGCCCCAGTATATACCCACTGCACAAGAAATATATTACCATAAGAAACAGAAACTAAATCATGTCAAGAAAGTCATGAAAATAAACAGAGAAATATTTTGCTGCTATATTACAAATTTCAAACTGTCCAAGGTTCAAATTCCTTAACAAGTCTTGATGGGAGCCTAGTATTATTGATGAATTCCCATTTATTTTTGATACTATAAGAGATATATCTTTTTTTTTTTAATGAGAGATGGTCAGTACATCCCCAAGTGTTTTTTCACTTATGTTTAAATCTCAAGGTGGTTTGTTGAAAAGCCCATAGGTTTAAGAGTCAGGAGACCTAAATGCCAGTCTCTGTCCTGCCATACTCTATGACTCAGTTTATTCAATGAAGTTTTAACATTTGCTTTCACAAAGATGTTGTGAAGATAAAATTAGGAAATGAATAAAAAGTCATTTTGAAAATAAAAAATCTAAGCTGTAACAATAGCAGTTTCTTTTTTATCATTTTTTTTATTAGGTTGTTTTATTTTTGCAAGGCAAACGGGGTTAAGTGATTTGCCCAAGGCCACACAGCTAGGTAATTATTAAGTGTCTGAGATGGGATTTGAACCCAAGTACTCCTGACTCCAGGGCTGGTACATTATCCACTACGCCACCTAGCTGCCCCTTTTTATCATTTTTTTTTAAAGATATGATCCACCTCTAGAGTGATACTGTACAAATTTTTTTCATATATATTTTGGAGGGTTATTCTAATTTTTTTTTCTTTTTTTTAGTTTTTGCAAGGCAATGGGGTTAAGTGGCTTGCCCAAGGCCACACAGCTAGGTAATTATTAAGTGTCTGAGACTGGATTTGAACTCAGGTACTCCTGACTCCAGGGCTAGTGCTCTATCCAGTGCACCACCTAGCCACCTCTGGAGGGTTATTCTATTTGACACAGGGGAAGGACTTAGATGGTTCCCTGACTTTCCTATTATCAGATTTCTAGAAACAATTTTTAAGCTTATTTACTCCCCTTAGATAATATTAACAATAAAAATAATACAACAAATAGCATCTTTTATATGTACAAAGTAAATTACAATAAACATGTCTTTGGTAAATTCTTAGTCTTAATTATGATACAAGCTCTCCTTTTATTTTTTTATAATTTTTATGTGAAATTTTGAGATGATTTTTAAAAAGTACATATTTAAACCTGACATTTGTATTTAGGATTCATTCAAGTCACCCACATTCTTTAAAAATATGGTCTCACTCTAATCTAACCATTCTCTCCACACAAGAGATAATTGTAATTTCATAAATCTCATAAATGTCCATTCCTATGAGATCCTTTATACTTTATCAACGTATTTATTTTTGTTCAGAATTGTTATCTTATACATGTAGGGAACTTCTGTAGCTCCCTCTCAAATGATTCATTCTGTAGGACATTAAAAGGTTATGTTATTTATCCAGAGTCACGTAGTTAGTATGTACCAAGCAGGACTTGAACCCAACTCTTCTTGCTTCCAAGGTCAGCACTCTATATACTTTACTACAATACCTCTTCCTGCGTATGTCTGCCCATATGTGACAAATCATATATTGATTCTAATGACTTATCATTTCAGTGTGGAAAAAAATTCAATTGTTTGCTTGAACTGAACTAGAATTCAATCAATGAGTCAAATAAGTCAAAATGAAATATCTGGTAGCCTCATCTTTAATGTCACATGCAACCTCCTGCTGCATGAACAACTAAGTTTGATTTCACTACAACTATAATATATGAGAGCTTACTGGTTTCTAGAGAATTACATAAAACATAACAGAGTGTTATGTATCCTTCTCAAAATGAATACTTATTACCTGAAAATTAATTTCTCACAGGAAACAGATTCAGAACATGCCACAGAAATAGGGATAAAACTAAAATGCTTTTGGAATGCTAAGTAAATGTGTTAAATCTCATATTGGTTCCAACCATCCAATATTCTAGGAATATATACTTCCTGTTTAAGCAAACTAAATTAAAGATAATCCCATCTTTCATCCTGTAAGGGGAAAAAAAAACCCTATCAGGGCAGAAATATTAGACTTAGTTGGGGAGGCCTGTGATAAGAAAGTTAGCTAAGTGTTGGAAACTGCTTTTGAAGTACAATAAAATACTCTCCTCTTGCCTCCTTGCAGGCAGCAGGAAAGATGAGTTCACAAAAATAACAATTTTCAAGTTAGAATGATTAGACTAGATGATTGAAACACGATTCCTTCACTCTGCAGATGAAAAAAACAGAGGCCCAAAGCTACATACATAGGAGTTCTGGGATCTATGTTAATTTCCATCACTCAACTGACTGATTTTTCCATCTGGTTTTCACTTGTGGTCCCTATCTTTGACCTGATGTTCACCTTTTCAGTAGGGAGTAGTTTTCTGGAAATCAAAACTTGTTTCTCAACTCTGCCAAAAGTCTCTAGCCCAGGATAAATGCGTTGGGGGTGGGTGGGTAACTAGTTAATGGAACCTTGTAAGATAGAAAAGTTTATTGTATAAACCTGTATTACACTGTAAGGCAATCAATTCAGCACCTCGGACAGATCCTGGAAGGAGGGAGAATTGCCAGGGGGCATTTTAACCAAAACTTGGAGGTTTCCTGGTTTGTGGTAGAAAATGGTGGGGGGAGTGGGCAACATGCAAAGAGGAAGTTGTTATTCAGTCGGTGTTTGACGTAGGGTTTGATTTCTAGTTTGAGAAAGCTAAAGCGGGCTGGGCTTGCAAACACTCTTTTTTGCACAGCTGCGATGTCTGTGGAGAGGGAGAAAGAATTGGAGCTGAATGCAGGTACCAGCCTTTATTTTCATTTTCACGCTCCCTTCCTCCCTCCTCCCAGCATTGAGCTGAAGAGAAGCTACTGCTGTTGCAACAGCAGAAAACGCAGAGATCTCAGACCTCTGAAAGGTAATACTAAGCCCAGAGATGCCTCTCTCTGTCTCTCGGCTCAACATAGGACAGTTTCCTTCCAGCTAGTTTAACAGGGCAGTCCTAGGATTAGTAAGGCTCAAGGCCAGCGAAGAGTGGTCTCTACAGCACATTGCAGTGCTGGACAAAAGGCTCTGGCTTCCTGACCCTCACTTTCCCCCGCTATTCAGTCTCTAAGGATTTTCAGACTTGACAGGCGGGGGTGGGGGTGGGGGTGGGGATGGGAGGTTTCCCTTTCCACACCTGAGGGTTTCTTAAGAGTGGATTGTATCCAAACCTCTTCCTTTCACCTCACTATCTTCCCTAACTGGTTTGGATCTTGATTCACTTACACCCTGCAGAAGCTACACAGCTGAGCAGAGGGGGGTATAGCTGGATGAGCTGTCTCTGGGTTCACAGCTTAGATAACCCTCCCAAACTTCCTACCAGAGCTTCCTTCCTTTCTCTGTTTCCTAACACACACACACACACGCACACACACAGAAGAGAGAGAGAGAGAGAGAGAGAGAGAGAGAGAGAGAGAGAGAGAGAGAGAGAGAGAGAGAGAGAGCAGGAAGACACTTTCTGATCAAGAAATGGACTGGCCTTTGAACTTCACCAGCTCCTTTCTCAGTCTCCCCTCCCCCTTCCCGACCAATGGGAGCAGTAGCCCTGACAATCTTAGCCCCAGGGAGCCCCCACTCTCCATCTTTGGCGTGCTAGTCCTCACCCTGCTGGGTTTACTGGTGGTGGCGACCTTCACGTGGAACTTGTTGGTCCTGGCTACCATCCTCCGCGTGCGCACCTTCCATCGGGTACCCCACAACCTGGTAGCCTCCATGGCCATCTCCGACGTCCTGGTGGCAGCCCTGGTCATGCCCCTGAGTTTGGTGCACGAGCTGTCCGGGCGCCGCTGGAAGCTGGGGAGGCGGCTGTGTCAGCTGTGGGTCTCCTGCGACGTGCTGTGCTGCACCGCCAGCATCTGGAACGTGACAGCCATCGCCCTGGACCGATACTGGTCTCTCAGTGGTCACCTGGAGTACACCCTCCGGATCCGCAAACGCATCTCCAATGTCATGATCACCTTGACCTGGCTGCTCTCCGCAGTCATCTCGCTGGCCCCTCTGCTCTTTGGCTGGGGGGAGACCTACTCGGCGGACAATGAAGAGTGTCAGGTGAGCCAAGAACCGTCCTATACCGTCTTCTCCACTGTGGGCGCCTTCTACCTTCCCCTCTGCGTGGTGCTCTTTGTTTATTGGAAGATCTACAAAGCTGCCAAGTTCCGCATAGGCTCCAAGAGGAGTAACAGCGTCATACCCGTGCCCGAAGCCCTGGAGGTTGGTGGATTAACCACTTACATTTATGCCGTCCCCTCCCCTGCTCCCACCCCAATTTCTTATCATTTATCCCACAACTTTTAACTTTACCCCCCCAAAAACTTGTAACAGGGGTGATCATAGAATTAGGTCTTTGCGGGGATCCATGCCCATATACAGCTTAAAGATACTTGGGTTCCAATCTAGCTCTGTCATTAAGTCCTGGTGTGACTTTAACCAGTAAGTTATGTTCTCCTCTTTGGTCATCAGTTGCATTTACTAGTAAAAATAGGACAGTTAAGCTCGAAAACTTCCAATACATATAACTGCACATCTTTCTAGAATGTCCCAAACAGCTAACCAATGCTATAACAT
The DNA here is from genome assembly GCF_037893015.1 of Macrotis lagotis. Lineage (NCBI taxonomy): Eukaryota > Metazoa > Chordata > Mammalia > Peramelemorphia > Peramelidae > Macrotis > Macrotis lagotis. The sequence goes on along the minus strand of NC_133664.1, from coordinate 89,546,368 downwards.
ATATAAATATATATATATATATGTATAAATATATACACAAAAAATACAAGTATCTTTAAGATGGGTATGGGCATGGGTATGGATCCTCATAAACTGAAAAACTACAAGACTATTTAAGGTATATATATATATATATATATATATATATATATATATATATATGTATGTATATGTATGTATATATATATAGACACATACACACATCCCTTGGGGTATATTGTGAGAATTAGCCTGGCTTGGTAGGAGGCAGAAAAGAACTGTATTCAAATTCAATCTTAAACACTTAGCTAAATATCCCCCCCCCCCAAATCACTAGAATTGCCTTGTCATCTGTAAAATGATCTGTTTCTTCTAACTTTAAACAATGACATTGAGCACTACTATTGCTAAGGCCCAGAGAAAGGTGATTTTTCCACAGCCATACAGGCAGTGAATGTCAGAGCCAAGATTCCAATTCAAGTCCTTTCCGTTATATCAAAGAGTTCAGGAATCCTTTGGGCAAGAGAAGGGAGGAAGATGATGATGCAGTGTTTTACAGGAATATAATGAAGAAAAGAGTTCTACAAACCATAGAACACTATCTGAATGTGATATTTAATTACATTAAGGGAAAGTAACCTTCTGTATTTGCATCCCTTCATTTCTGTACTATGATTTGCAAGGATCTTTAGTAGTCTTGTGGTTGTTCAATTGTCTCCTAGGTAACCACTATAATTTTGCAGGGTTTCTTTTTCCCCTGAGCAAATATGAAAGTTACAAACAGTATATTTAATCCTAGGTTGTGTCCTTGTTTTCTTTCTGTTCTCTCTACCTTGAATTTTTCTTTTCTGAGACTTCTCCCCTATTTACAGCACCACACTTCCACAAAAAATATGTCAGAGCAGTTGCCCACTCTGCTTGAGAAGAAAATCATGTCTTATTGAAGAATCTGACAGTCACACAGGAAATACAATAGCTTTAACACTAAATCAAGGCCAAAGACTAGACAAGGAATGATCGCCTTTGGATTTCTCCACAGGTGAAATTTACCTTCAGGGAACTGAAGATGTCAAAATATTCTTTTGTTGTTTTCTGATGAGGTGTTATTCTAATAGTTGAAGACTTTGAAACAGTTAGAAAATAGGAGCACTAAACTGATCATGGCAATGTTCTCATTCTCTGTCTTTCTTCTCTTCCCTATCCTTTCTTCCCTTTATTTTCTGTTATCTGTAAGTAATTCTAGTTTAAAGAAGATACAAAGTTATGTAGGCTCAGAAATGTGACTCGGAGGAGTGGACTTAAGGGAAAGAAGCACCTATCTTGAACAGAGTAAGACAAGGGGACACTAGGTCAAGAAAACCTTATTTGGCATTATCCTAACTCTAAACCAATCCAAACAAAATAATATCATGTTGATGGTCAACTGTGACATTAAATCCGTGGTCAGTCCACTTGAATATAGTCTGTTCCATATAAAAACATGTATTCTCTGATCTGGCCAGGTTACTAAAATGGACCTTCTTCAGCATCATCACTGGGGAGGAGTAGGATGCTCAAGCAGTCTTAGTCCTCTGTCTGACCCTGAATTTATTTATTCCAGGGATATTAGATTAAAATAAACATAAAAGGCAGCTTTAAAGGATAAAATCATAAAAAGTGACATCTAACCTTGTGAAGAACATGGAAGAAGAAAACACTTTCACATAATTTGTTTGGCTAGTTATTAGAGCTCAAGCAGATATCTCTAATTTCCTTTTAAATGGAAAGATAAAAAAATAGTCACTATATAAAGTATTGAATTTAAGTCAAGAACCTGGTAGGGTTCACTGGAAAGAGATGACTCTAGATTATGATCCTACCTCTGATATTTTATTCCCTGTGTAACCTTGAATTTCTTTGTCTGAAAATGAAGAGAAATGAGAGTCCTTCTAGTTCTAGATCTATAGGGTAAAGATTACATTTTTGTCTTTGTATACAAAATGATTGATTAATCCTATGAACTACCTATTTGACATTGGGTAAATTCTCTATTCTCTAGGTCTTAGGTTCCTCAACTGTAAAATGAGAGAACTATGCTGAATGACCTCTAAAATTCCTTTGGTCCCTAATCTATGATCCTATGCTTAGTTGGAAATAGATCTCAGACTGTCACAATTTCGTTTTATGGGCATTTATTAAGTGTCTACTGTGCACTAAGTGCTAGGATTATAAAGACAAAAACTAGAATCAATCCTCTATTTCAGGGAGCCTACATTCTACCTCTTAGAATATCTCTTCTCATCTGTAATATGGAAATAATAAAATCTTGTGTAACCTCCCTAACTAGCATCAGGAACAAAAACCACAAGGCACCCGAGCTTATGTTCCCTTTCTGTGAAAGATGCAGAGATGTTTAAAAATTTATTGTATTGAACTGAGATACATGTTTGGGTCTGATCCCCCTCAAGGAATCTCTTCCTCTTTTCTTCTCTACTGACCTTTAACAAAATACCTTTAAGCAGAGACCCTTAACCTAGAATCAATCAAGCCCCAGAAGACATCTGTTGATGGATTTCAGGGGGGTTAGAAATCTGAAACTTCTAATATTTTAAGTATACTTCAGTGCAACTGATTTCCTTTGTAGTTCTATATTTTATACATTTAAAAATATTATTCTTGAAAAGGGTCCATAGGGTTCATCAGACTGCCAGAGAGATCCAACACATACACACACACACACACACACACACACACACACACACACACACACACAAGATTAGAAATTCAACAGAATTCAAGGTGAAGTCCAATAGAATTCCCTGATCTTAACTATAAAAGTATTTCTTTCAAGGATTGCAGGAAATGACACAGATGTTGTTCTTTTATGGGCTGGACTAACAGAACCTAGACACCAAAAGGGAATGTCCATCTGCTTATAGAATTAATGTTTGTCCTTCATTCTTGAAGAAGACTATAACATCAGTAATTAATTAAATTTGAGTGAGGGGGTGCTATGCTAAGTTACCAGCCTCACTTTCTGCTCCCGGATCCCCTGCTTCCAGTGGCCAGATATGAATCAGAATGACTAGAGATGGCCCTAAATGTGAGGCAATCATGGTTAAGTGATTTGCATAAGGTCACACAGCTAGTAGTATCAAGTGTATGAGGTTGGATTCAAACTCCTGTCCTCTGGACCCTGAGGCCAGTGCTCAGTCTACTGCACCACCTAGCTATCCTTATAGAATTAGACTCCTTGAGGGCAAGGCTAGTTACATTTTTGTCTTTGCATCCTCAGCACTTAGCTCAGTGTAGTAGACACATAGTAGAGACTTACTTGTTGATTGATCATTGCAGGCAAAAGAGGCCCTCCACCAACCTCAGATGGCATTCACTGCTCGGCATGCCATGGTGACCTTCCAGACTGATGGGGACACGTGGAGGGAAAAGAAAGAGAAGAACGCAGCTCTCATGGTGGGCATCCTTATTGGAGTGTTTGTGCTTTGTTGGATCCCATTCTTCATCACTGAGCTCATCAGTCCTTTCAGTTCCTGCAACATCCCTCCCATTTGGAAGAGCATTTTCTTGTGGCTCGGCTATTCCAATTCCTTTTTTAATCCTCTAATCTACACAGCTTTCAATAAGAACTATAATAGTGCTTTTAAGACCTTTTTTTCCAGGCAGCACTGAGAAAAAGGGGGACAAGTAGGAAGAGAGGCTGATGGAACTTCTGATATTTCTCAAGATAGTCCTGGGTTTCCATCAAATTCCAGTAAAAAAAGAAACTCTCTCCTACTTGCAAGGGAAGGAGGGGCATGGCATGGTGTGGCATATATCCCATAAAGTGCCCTTTCCTTCCTGAGACCTAACCCAGACTGAGAATGAGTGAGTGAAAATGTCCAGCTAGGAAAGTTGTGGGTCCGGACATACTCTGTATATTTCCATTTGCAAAGTTTTTCCTTTAGCTGCTTTCCTATGGGAAAGGGGAGGGGAGTTTCTGTGCTTTTTAAGGGCATATCACTGAGAGACTATATGTTCTATTCTGCCTATTTATAAAAACAAAAGACTCACCTGACTTTTCATAGAAATAGAAACAAATTGAATCAAATTCTCCCTTTCATTTTGAAGGAACTAACATTCTTTAGAGGTGAAGTTTTGTTTTCTGTTATGAAGGAAAACTGTGTCAAATCTCTCTTTAGTAAACTTGTTTGTCTTGAATTTTTGTGGGTGTTTGAATTCATTGCCTTGTATATTAAGTAACTGCTTCTTTTAACCATAGATCCTACTATACTTGGGCTTTCTTCTTATTTCACTATTAAACAGAAAGGTAATTGGATATGATTTCTAAGTCTTTGAACTAAAATGGAAGTAAAAAGGTGACCCTTTCTAGGCAAGTCATAAGAATGACTCCAAATAACAATTATTAGGGATAATTCATGAGTCAAAAGAATTTAGTAAAAGATAGGCCCTCAAAAAGTGAGTCAAAAAGTTCATATTATAATAAGTAGAGACAACAAATATAGGAAGTGCTGGCCAGAAAACAATACTGTGGTTTGGAAAATTATGGGGAGAAGTTGATGGATAAAATGATCCATCATACCCTTTCCAGAGCAATATATTAAAGTCTGAAGAGAAAGACAGGGAATAGTATTGTCAGAGTAGCTGGCAAGAAGATGGCCTTGGAACACACTTAGTATAAAGTACAATCTGGACAAGGCTGTTTACAATGGGCTATGAGAATAAAACATATTCTTTCTTTTGGGGACCAAAATGCCTGTCACATGACTAAACTCCTTGAAACCAGTACTTCCACTTCTTTTCCTCTTAACTCTGTAGTCATAGTCAGGCACCCAACTTTTATCATTCAGCTATAATCAATAGTCTCCAAAGTTATCAATGATTTCTTAATTGCCACATCAAATGATCCTTTCTCAATTCTCTTTTTTTAACCTCTCTGCTGCCTTTGACAATATTCATCACCCTCTTCTACCTGATGCTCTCCTCTTTAGGTTTTCATTGACACTGCCCTAATCCTGGTCCTTCTACCTGCCAGACCACTGCTCAATCTCTTTTGATGAATCTTCTGAGGCATGCATAATTGTATGTGTGCCCCATTCCCCCCCCCCCACTCTATTCCAGGACCTCTTTTCTTCCTCTATACTTTCTTTGCTTGATCCTATCATCTCCCAAGGATTCAATTGTCATTCTTATACTGTCAGATCTACTTATCCAATCTTTTTTTTTCAAGACAATGGGATATATTCTCTCACAAATACAAGCAATCACATATGGCCAAGATTCTCCTCCTATTCTCAAAGCCTTGGCTCCTCTACTCCTGGCTTATCTTGGACCCTCTCAGTGCCTGGGTCTCCTCAGAATGAAACAGCCCAACAATGGTACAGCTTGCTTACTCTGGTATATACTTTCTATCCTTGAGTTCTTCCAGGAACCTCTATTTTACTGAAGGAACAAAGATGGTCTGTTTTCATTCTCCTTTCAGTTTTTCCTGACTTTATGAACTTCAACACCATCTCCCCCCATACCTTCTTTTGGATTCCTTTTGTTTGTTGTCTTTTCCCAATAGAATGTAAGCTCCTTGCAGTCATGGATTTTTGTTTTGCTTTGTTTTGCTTATTTGGTAGTTTCCTTCCTTCCCCTAGCAAACAACTGGAAGGACAATGCATGCCTCAGATGTTGCAGGGCCATTAATATTTTTGCACTACTTCTACTTAGCCTGTTCTTCCACCAGTCCTCACTGGTTGCTAACAGATATGGTCCCACTGGATTTGTGGCTTCTGATTTTTCTTCTATTTCCAATTTCTGGCAATAATAGCTCAAGTCCTTGCCTATCAAGTACTGTCTTCCCCTGAGTGCTTTCAGAAAAGCATAGGCCCTTGCTTTGATAACAGGGTCTACTATAATATTCCTTTGGAGGAAGTACACATCCACATACCTACTTTATCTTCTTGACTTTATCTTCTAAGGAGAGATCAGTCTAATTCCTTCAGATTACTTTTCCTTGGTGCCAAGCTGTTTAGAACAAAGTATCAAGAATCAAAGAATTAATATTTTCAAGTAGAAATATGAATTTTGAACTAAAGTCCTATAATCCAGACAACAAAGTCTCTCAGACTTCTTTGAAGTAAACATTTTCTGCTTCTCAATTTTGACCTAAGGATAGACCACATGAATCATCATTATTGCTCTTTTATTAGCATCATTTCTCTGCTGGCATAGCCTTACAGCTCAAATGTAAGACCAAACAGCAACTCCCTTATGCCATGTTTCACACTGACCTATGGCACCAAAGTTTATTTTTCCAGTATTTTTTATCTGAGATGATCTTTCATGGTAGAAAGGCAATTTTTTTTCAGGTTTTTGTAAGGCGAATGGGGTTAAGCGGCTTGCCCAAGGCCACACAGCTAGGTAATTATTAAGTGTCTGAGACCGGATTTGAACCCAGGTACTCCTGACTCCAGGGCCGGTGCTTTATCCACTGCACCATCTAGCTGCCCCAATTTCTTTTTTTTTTACTACAAGTATTTTGTTTTCCAATTATATACAACAGTAGTTTCTACTAATCATTTTCGCAAGGTTTTGAATTTTACAATTTCTCCCCCCTTCCCCCAACAGAAGGCAGTCTGATAGTTTTACATTTGTTTCCATGATATGCATATATTAAAACTGAATGCATAGAAAAAACATGTCCTTAAGGAAGAAAGAAAATATTAGAGATAGCAAAATAATATAATACATAAGACAACATTTTTAATGAATTGAAGATAATAATCTTTGGCCTTAGTTTTAAACGCCACAGTTCTTTCTCTGGATACAGACAGTATTCTCCATCACAATCCCCTAAAATTATCCCTGATTGTTACACTGATGGAGTGAGCAAATCCATCAGGGTTGAACATCACCCAGGTTAGACAGGTAATTTCTGTCCCTCAGTACCCAAATATTATGTGATTTGACCAGTTTGACCAAACCCCCCTGATTTTCTTCAACTGTCCCTCCAGCTTTGAAGTCAACTATACAGATTTGCTCAAAATGCTTAAAACTGTTTCTCCTCGATAAGCAGGGTCGATAGAGTAAGCATCTGCCAGGGTTACCATGAAATGAGTGAAGTGGGGGAAATCAAATCTGTTCTATCTTAAGCTCAAGTAGGACAACAAGGATGCAAAAATTACTTTTAAAAATGAAGTTTACTTACCTTAAAAAGATACAGTTGCTATACAGGACCAAGGATATAAGCTGAGCCCTGTTTGAGTTCTAGCTATCTGCCTCCCCTCTCCTCATGAAGACCTTACCTGGGGGTGGCTAGGTGGCACAGTGGACAGAGCACTGGCCCTGGAGTCAGGAGGACCTGAGACACTTAATAATGACCTAGCTGTGTGGCCTTGGGCAAGCTACTTAACCCCATTGCCTAGCAAAAACTTAAAACAAAAAGACCTTACCTGTAAGAATAGGTGGTACAGGCTCAATGAGGTGACCAAGCAGCTGTCTGAGGAGGCAAAAAGCTATGGTTTTACTCGTCAGTAAATCAAACACAGGTGCACAACATCGGGGTAAAACTTAACATACTTGCAACAAGGAAACACTTCTGTTCTACTTGCTTGCAGGGTGAAAGACCTACTTGATCAATAGTATTTCACTAGTTCCTACAAGGCTTAATGTTCTGTGCCCAAGCCTAGGGACATCCCCCAGTATTTTGTGCATAGATCTGACCATAGCTCAATGTAGAGTTCGATACAAAATATTTCAACAGAGATCCAATGTCCTGAATAAGTCCAAAATCTGGCATCCAAAATCCTCAAGATGTCATGATCTTCATGTCTACTTTAGTAATTGTTTTTTCAATATTGCTCAAACTGAGTCCAGAAATTGTAATTCTCCTCACTGCCCCCTTCTCTTTATGAAGGGTAAAATCATCAAGTCAAAGGTATCAGCTGCTTTGCTTTTAGAGGATTTAAATTCCCTATTCCTGCATTATACAGGCCCATGAAAAGATCCATCCCAAGGGATCTGTTAGCAGTATCTGAAAGGTGTGGGGAAATGGGGGAAAAAAACCACTGCAATAATGAAGAGCAATAATTCTGTTTCTTTTCCAAAAGAGTTCAACAATATGTATCCCATTGCCCACAGAATCTGACTTCAAAAATAAGACAATAATGCTCAAAGTTTCTGATGAAAAGTAGAGATATGCTGAAGTATAAGGTCTATCTCAACAAGAATATTTTTAAAATGATAGGAAACAAGAGACCTAAAAGCAGACACTTTAGATCAGTCAAGGCCTCTTCAATCTGGACTTTTTTGACTCTGCATCTCCAACTTCTCCTGCCTCAGCCCCTGGGGGGCAATGAATACACTACTCTGGAGTCATAATCCAAAGCCAAAAGTTGAGTCTGGGACAAGAACTTTGGGATAAGGATGTTGATTTCTAGCTCTGTTCTTCAGCTCAAGGGCAGTGAACTTTTGGAAACTAGGGAGAAGAGGTTAGATAAATGTGATGAGGAAAAATTTTTAATTTTAATTCAAAACTTGACTGAACAATATTTTTGTGAACACAGCACCACACACAAAAAAGTATTGTGTTTAGAGCCATAAATGTCTTGCTTTTAGAAAAAAGCATTTTAAAAAAATTTCCACTCAAAAGTTTCCAACATTCATTTTTTATAAGATTGGAGTTCCACATTTTCTTCCCTTCCCTACCTTTCCTCCACCCTTCCTTTTGACAGTGAGTAATCTGATATAGGTTATTCATGTACAATCATGTTAATCATGTTGGACATATTTCCATATTAGTCATATGTTATAAAAGGAAATCAGAACAAAATGAAAAATATCTTAAGAAAACATAAAACAAATTTTCAAAAAGTGAAAATAATATGCTTTGGTCTGCATTCAAACTCCATAGTTCTTTCTTTGAATGAAAACAAAACTTTCTTTTTAAATTAAAATTTTATTTTTCTAATTACATGCAATGGTAGTTTTTCCAACATTCAATCATTTGCAAATTTGTGAGTTCCACATTTTTTTAATCACCTTTCTTCCCCCCCCCCCACCCCATGATGGCAAACAGTTTGGTCAAAGTTGTACATGTACATTTGTGTTTTTACATATTTACATATTAGTCAATTCATAACTTTCAAAATTATCTTTTCTTCTGAACACTTTTTGTCCTCTCTGAATTTAAACTATGTTGCCATGATCACCTTTTTTGAGATATCACTATTATTACCACTCTCTTCTTCTTATCCACTCCTAAATACTAGGGAAAAAATCCTAACAAATAAGTATAGTCGAGAGAAATAAATTCACACAGTCTTAAAAAATTTATTTCATTGTATATTTGAGCCTATTACTTGTTAGAAGATGGGTAACATGTTCTATCCTCAGGACCATAGCTTTGATCACAGTTCAAATTATTTTGCCTCTACAGTGATGTCATTGTTTAATTCATTCTCCCAGTTTTCATACTAACTCAAGATTCTCTAACTCATATCCATCTTATTAATATACCAAACTATTAACCAGCTATTCCAAAATTGATGAATACTTGCTTAGTTTTTGTCCCCACCTTTTCTTTACATCCATCCTTCCAAGATCAATGACTTGGGTATTTTTGGAACTATTCCCTTCCTGATATTATTCTCCCCCCTTAAGTGATTGTTTCCTGGTTGAATTTCATATGTTTCTGCATCAAATGGTATATGGACAGCCCTCCTCCTTTTGGTTCTGATAAGAGTAAGGTTCATGCATCCCCACCCCATCCCTTCTCTTCTATATTCGTATGCCCTCACTCAAACCTAGTTTGAAAAATGTCAAGTCCTTTCCTCCCAGCCCTTCCCTCTTTACCCTTTCTCCCATCTTCCGGAAATAAAATTGCAAGTCCTACTTTTTTCCCCCTCCAATTCCCTCAATATCCTTTGAAAACATTCAGATTTTAATGAGATCATTGTTTCTTTGCCCCTATTACAATAAATATTACAAAGTCTCTTTCTGGTTTCTCTCAAATTTTGTTTGCTTCTCGAATTTTCAAGTTGGTTTGTATCTTTTCATCAGAAAAGTTCTTTTTTTTAGAAGTACATTATTTTCTTGTTTGATTACACTCTGACTCTCTCTTTTTGCTTTTATGAATATTTATTCCACAATTTCCTAAATTTTTTATTTTTTAGTAAAAGCTCTTGGATCTTGTGAGTTGTTAATCATTCCTGTCCAACTCTTTGTGATCTCATTTGGGATTTACTTGGCAAAGATGCTGGATTGGTCTGCCATTTTCTTCTCCAATTCATTTTTAAAATATGGAAACTGAGGCAAGTAGGGTTTAAATGACTTTTTTCAGCTACTAAGTGTCTGAGATCAGAGGTAAATTCAAAAGAAGAGGAATTCTCTCACTCCAGATCTGGCACTCTCTGCTGTACTAGCAACTATCAACCACATTACCGCAGTTTAACTGGGTTACACTGCTTCTTTGTGGAAGTATTTTTTCTTTTGACATAGCTAAGACTTTTCTTTTTAGAAATTCTTTCAGTTCTATTTTTCACTTTGCTCTCTGTTTCAATAAAATTGGCCAGATTTCACTTATGATTTCTTGAAATTGTGTAGAAACTTTTTTGATCCTAGTTTTTAGAGAGTCAAGTGATTCTTAAAATCTCTAAGTTATTTTATATTCTATCAGATATCTTAACTTGTCATTTATTTTTTAATCTCTTGAATTTTGTTCTAATGCTTCTTGCTATCTCTTGGAATCATAAATTTGTATTTTAATATGATCCTGGACAAATAACTTTTTAACATTTTAACTTTAGTTTTCTCAGTTGTAAAATGAAGATAACAGGACCTACCCTCAGAGGATTGGTGTTAAAAAATAAATGAGTTGTTATATGTAAAGCATTTTGCAAACCTTAAAGGCACCTATGTATCCTAACTATGAATCCTATTAATACTTGCATAAGGTTTGCTACATTATTCTATTCCCCCTCCAATTCTTTCCTCCAGAGCTTTATTTACTTTTTATTCTTTGCTTCATTTCTTCGCAGTATTCATATTCTTGTGGAAAAACTTCATTTCCCCCAAAAAAATCCTCACTGAATTTTGAAGTGCTTCTAAATTGATTTTTTTTAGGGTTTTTTTTTTTTTGCAAGGCAATGGGGCTAAGTGGCCTGCCCAAGGCCACACTGCTAGGGAATTATTAAGTGTCTGAAGCCAGATTTGAACTCAGGTACTCCTGACTCCAGGGTTGGTGCTCTATCCACTGCACCACCTAGCCACCCCCTACTTCAAAATTTTGAGTTCCCAGCAGTCTCTCTTCCTCTCCCTCCCACTTCTCACTAGAGAAGGTTATCATTTGATACAGATATGTGTGTATACATATACACAAATATAATACACAAAATAATTTTGAATATTTATGTCCCATCATTCCATCCTAAATTGTACTTTTGTATCAGGGCCTATTTTTATCCCTCAATATAATTTTTTTTTTTAGTTTTTGGTTTTTTTTGCAAGGTTAAGTGGCTTGCCCAAGGGCACACAGTTAGGTAATTATTAAGTGTCTGAGGCGGGACTTAAACTCAAGTACTCCTGACTCCAAGACCAGTGCTCTATCCACTGTTCCACCTAGCTGCCCCCCAGCCCTCAATATACTTTTGAGTAGGCTAGAGAGGCTTCCTTGATTGCCACTATAGGTCATTTGGCTTCCTACTTGGAATTCTCCCACAAAAACTAACATCTATGTTATGGGAAGGGTTGATTTTAGACACCCCTGCCCTGGGTCTTTGACCCAAGAGTTTTGGATCTCCAGGGCTCTCTATGGTATTTCAGGACAGAATACTAAGGATTTGACTTGCTGTTTCCATTTGCTTCCAGTTTCTATGATGTCCTACCATCCTGGGACTCTCATGGAAGCTCTCTGCTCTCTTTGCTTTTTAATGTTGGCTGAAGAAATAAATCCTCTTGCAGAAGCAAATATCTTGGTGCATATTGATAATTTGCTTTCTTTTATCTAATTTGTTTATATTGTACAAGGTATACAATAGATAGTATCTGACTGCCTTCCAATAATAAACTCTCTGGATAGCTGTACTTGAAGAATTATGATCCTAACAGTGAATCTGTGATATTTAACTATTTCTTTCTGGGTATTTGCAACATTTTTTCCCCTTGGGGCAGAAAACTTTGGACTTTTGATTAGAATATTCTTCGAGGGCAGCTTGGTGGTGCAGTGGATAAAGTACTGGTCCTGGAGTCAGGAGGACCTGAGTTCAGATGTGACCTCAATCACTTAATACTTAGCTGTGTGACCTTGGGCAAGTCACTTTAACCCCATTGCCTTGCAAAAGCAAACCAAAAATACATTCCTGGGATTTTACTTTAGGGGTTTGTTTCATGAGGTGAAGGGGTGGAGATTCTTGGTATTTTCATTTTGTTCTCTGGTTTGAATAGAAATGACAGTTTCTATTTGTGATGCCCTGAACATAGTATACAGGATTAAAATCAGAGTTTTCAAGGAAGTCCAATGGATAATATTTTCTTGACTAGTGTTTTATTTCAGTTCCTTTGATGTCTTGCATAATACGATCTCTTTTAAAATCTATTTTGTTCTCATTTCTTGAAATCTCGTGAAGTCACTGATTTGCTTAACCTCATTTAATTTTTAATTAATTTTTATTAAAGATATTATTTGAGTTTTACAATTTTCCCCCCAATCTTACTTCCCTCCCCGCAGCCCCCACAGACAGCAATCTGTCAGTCTTTACTTTGTTTCCATGTTGTACCTTGATCCAAATTGGGTGTGATGAGAGAGAAATCATATCCTTAAAGAAGAGACAAGAATTCTAAGAAGTAACAAGATCAGGCAATAAGATATCTGTTTTTTTTTCTAAATTAAAGGGAATAGTCCTTGAACTTTGTTCAAACTCCACAGCTCCTTAACTGGATACAGATGGCACTCTCCTTTGCAGACAGCCCAAAATTGTTCCCAATTGTTGCACTGATGGAATGAGCAAGTCCTTCAAGGTTGAACATCACCCCCATGTTGATGTTAGGATGTACAGTGTTTTTCTGGTTAAGCTCATCTCACTCAGCATCAGTTCATGCAAATCCATCCAGGCTTCCCTGAAATCCTGTCCCTCCTGGTTTCTAATAGAACAATAGTATTCCATGACATACATATACCACAGTTTGTTAAGCCATTCCCCAATTGAAGGACATTTACTTGATTTCCAATTCTTTGACACCACAAACAGGGCTGCTATAAATATTTTTGTACAAGTTAATATTTTTACCCTTTTTCTTCATCTCTTCAGGATATAGACCCAGTAGTGGTATTGCTGGGTCAAAGGGTATGCGCATTTTTGTTGCCCTTTGGACATAGTTCCAAATAGCTCTCTAGAAGGGATGGATGAGTTCACAGCTCCACCAACAGTGTAATAGTGTTCCAGATTTCCCACAACCCTTCCAACAATGATCATTATCCTTTCTGGTCATATTGGCCAATCTGAGAGGTGTGAGGTGATACTTCAGAGAAGCTTTAATTTGCATTTCTCTAATAATGATTTAGAGCATTTTTTCATATGGCTATGAATTGCTTTGATCTCCTCATCTGTAAATTGCCTTTGCATATCCTTTGACCATTTGTCAATGGCTTTTTGTCTTAAAAATATGACTCAGTTCTCTGTATATTTCAGAAATGAGTCCTTTGTCAGAATCATTAGTTGTAAAGATTGTTTCCCAATTTACTACATTTCTTTTGATCTTGGTTACATTGGTTTTATCTGTGCAAAAGCTTTTTAATTTAATGTAATGAAAATCATCTAATTGGTTTTTGGTGATGTTCTCCAACTCTTCCTTAGTCATGAACTGCTCCCCTTTCCATAGATCTGACAGGTAAACTGGTCCTTGATCTTCTAATTTGCTTATAGTATTGTTTTTTATGTCTAAGTCCTGTAACCATTTGGATCTTATCTTGGTAAAGGGTGTTAGGTGTTGGTCTAATCTAAGTTTCTTCCATACTAACTTCCAATTATCCCAGCAGTTTTTATCAAAGAGGGAGTTTTTATCCCAATGTCTGGACTCTTTGGATTTATCAAACAGCAGATTACTATAATCATCTCCTGCTTTTACACCTAGTCTATTCCACTGGTCCACCACTCTACTTCTTAGCCAATACCAAACAGTTTTGATGACTGATGCTTTATAATTTTAGATCAGGTAGGGCTAAGCCACCTTCTTTTGCACTTTTTTTCATTAAGCTCCCGGCAATTCTTGACTTTTTATTTCTCCATATGAATTTACTTACAATTTTTTTCTAACTCGTTAAAGTAATTTTTTGGAATTTTGATTGGTAGGGCACTAAACAGGTAGTTTAGTTTTGGTAGAATTGTCATTTTTATTATATTAGCTCTCCCTATCCATGAGCAGTTGATATTTGCCCAGTTATTTAAATCTGATTAGAAGTGTTTTATAATTGTTTTCAAAAAGATTCTGAGTCTGTCTTGGCAAATAAGACTCCCAAGTATTTTATATTGTCTGAGGTTACTTTGAATGGGATTTCTCTTTCTAGCTCTTCCCACTGTATCTTGCTAGACATATATAGAAAAGTTGAGGATTTATGAGGGTTTATTTTATAACCTGCAACTTTGCTAAAATTGCTAATTGTTTTCAGTAGTTTTTTGGATGGTTTCTTGGGATTCTCTAGGTAGACCATGTCTGTCCCTTCTAGTTCATGTCATCTGCAAAGAGTGAGCACAGTTTTGTCTCTTCCTTCCCAATTCTAATTCCTTCAATTTCTTTTTCTTCTCTTATTACTGAGGCTAATATTTCTAACACAATATTGAATAGTATTGGTGATAATGGGCACCCTTGTTTCACCCCTGATCTTATTGGGAATGCCTCTAGCCTCTCCCCATTGAATAAAATGCTTGTTGATGGTTTCAGATAGATACTGCTAATTATTTTAAGGAACAGTCCATTTATTCCTACACTCTCTAGTGTTTTTAATAGGAATGGATGCTGTATTTTGTCAAAAGCTTTTTCAGCATCTGGTGATATGATCATATGATTTCTGATAGATTTGTTATTGATATAATTGAGTATACTAACAGTTTTCCTAATATTGAACCAACCCTGCATTCCTGGAATAAATCCTACTTGATCATAATGTATTATCCTGGTGATAACTTGTAATAGATTTGCTAAGATTTTATTTAAGATTTTTTGCATCTATATTCATCAGGGAAATAGGTCTATAATTTTTTTTCTCTGTTTTAACTCTTCCTGGTTTTGGTAACAGCACCATATTGGTTTTATAGAAAGAGTTAGGCAGAGTTCCATCTTTCCCTATTTTTCCAAAGAGTTTATATAGAATTGGAACCAATTGTTCCTTAAATGTTTGGTAGAATTCACTTGTGAATCCATCAGGCCCTGGAGATTTTTTTTTTAGGGAATTCAATGATGGCTTGTTGAATTTCTTTTTTTTTTCTGAGACAGGGTTGTTTAGGTATTTAATCTCTTCTTCATTTAACCTGGGCAACTTATATTTTTTGTAAATATTCATCCATTTCACTTAGATTATCAAATTTATTGGCATAGAGTTGGGCAAAATAATTTCAAATTATTACTTTAATTTCTTCCTCATTGGTGGTGAGTTCACCTTTTTCATTTATGATACTAGCAATTTGGTTTCCTTCTTTCTTTTTTTAATCAAATTGACCAGAGGTTTATCAGTTTTATTGTTTTTTTCATAATACCAACTTTTGGTTTTATTTATTAATTCAATAGTTTTTTTTTGCTTTTGATTTTATTCATTTTTCCTTTAATTTTTAGAATTTCTAATTTGGTATTTAACTGGGGATTTTTGATTTATTCTTTCTCTAATTTTTTTAGTTGCATGTTTAGTTCATTGATTTCCTCTTTTTTTCCAGTTTCTTCATGTAAGCATTTAGAGCTATATCCCCTGAGAGTCACTTTGAATGAGTCCCATAGGTTTTGGTATGTTGTTTCATTATTATTATTATCTAGGATAAAATGGTTAATTCTTTCTATAATTTGTTTTTTGGTCCACTCATTTTTTAAAATGAGGTTATTCAGTTTCCAATTTGTTCTGGGTCTATATCTTCTTGGCCCAATATTGCATATGACTTTTATTGCATTGTGATCTGAGAAAGATGTATTCACTATTTCTGCCTTTCTGCAGTTGATCATTGGGTTTTTATGTCCTAGTACATGGTCAATTTTTGTATAAGTTCCTTGTACTGCAAAGAAAAAGGTATATTCCTTTCTATCCCCATTCAGTTTCCTACAAAAGTCTACCATATCCAATTTTTCTAACAATGTATTTACTTCCTTAGCTTCTTTCTTGTTTATTTTATGATTCAATTTATCTAGCTCTGAGAGCAGGAGGTTGAGGTCTCCCACTAGTAGAGTTTTGCTGTCTATGTCTTCCTGTAGTTCTTTCAGCTTCTCCTCTAAAAATTTGGGTGCTGTCCCACTGGGTGCATGTATATTCAACATTGAAATGCCTTTATGGTCTATGGTACCTTTTAGAGGATAAAGGTTCCTTCCTTACCTCTTTTAACGCTATTTATTTTTGCTGCTGCTTTGTCTGAGACGATTGCTACCCCTGCTTTTGTCTCTTCAGCTGAAGCAAAATATATTTTGCTCCAACCTTTTACCTTTATTCTATTATGTATCTCTCTGCTTCAAATGAGTTTCTTGTAAGCAGCATATTGTAGGATTCTGTTTTTTATTCCACTCTGCTATTTGCTTATGTTTTAAGGGAGAGTTTATCCCATTCACATTCAAGGTTATGATTACTAATTCTTTATTGCCCTCCATGCTTTCTTCCCTCTGTTTGTATTTTTCCTCCTTTCCCCCACCTTATCCATATTCCCCAGTATTTTGTTTCTGAATACCACCCCCTTCAGTGTGTTTGCCCTCCTATATCACCCCTCCCCTTTCTTTCCCCTTTCCCTTTTTCCCTTTTCCCTTCCCTTCCTTTTGTTATTTCCCCTTCCCCCCCACTCCCCTTCCCTTTCTCTGTCCCCCCTCCCCTTTTCCCCTTTTAATACTTGAAAGGTTAGATGTTTTATAAGTTAACTGAAAATGTGTAGGTTGACTTTAAGCCAAGTCTGATGAGAAGAAGATTCAGGTGTTTCTCATCTGCTCCCTTCTTCCCCTCTATTACCATAGGTTTTTTGTACCTTTAGTGTAATGAGATTTACCCCATTCAATCCCCTCCCTCCTCCCATCTCTTTCCTATCCCCCTTTTTAAGGAGGTAGTGTTTTTTAGATCATTCTTTCTAAGTCATAGAAAATTCTGTCTGTCCCTTCTAGTTCAGTATATTCTATCAAATAGAGTCAAAATTCCTGAGAGTTATTAGAGTCTTTCTCCCAAGTGGGGTTAAAGTCAGTTACATCTCTTTAGATAGCAGTCTCATGGATAGGTCATGAATGTCCTTCATTTCTGGCTAGGTATATTCTCTCTGTTAGAGTTACAATTCTCAAGATTTATGAGAATCTTTTTCTCCCCCATAGCCAGTTTCAACTTACTGGATAGCATTTTTTTCCTTTTACCACCCCCCCCCCCTTTTTTTACCTTTTCATGTGTCTCTTGAACCTCCTGTTTGATGTCCAAATTTTTTGTTTAGCTCTGGTCTTTTCATCAGAAATTTTTGGAATTCTTTTTCCATCTTTTTCCTTGGAAGAGAAGGCTCAGCTTTGCAGGAAGTACATTCTTGGCTTCATTCCAAGCTCCCTTGCTCTTTGAAATATCTCATTCCAGGCCTTTCGATCCCTTAATGTTGATGCATCCAGGTTCTGAGTGATCCTTACTGTGGCTCCTTGATATTTAATTGTTTCTTTCTGGCTGCTTGCAGGATTTTCTCTTTTATCTGATAGTTCTTGAGTTTGGCCACAACATTCCTTGGTGCTTTCATTTTAGGATCTTTTTCTGGTGGGGATCAATGTACTCTTTCAATAACTACTTTGCCCTCTGATTCCATGATATCAGGGCAGTTTTCCATCACTAGATCCTGTAATATTAAGTCCAGACTTTTTTTTTCTCTTTAATGTTTTCAGGAAGTCCTATAATTTTCAGGTTGCACCTCCTTGATCTATTCTTGAGGTCAGTGGTTTACATTTTCTTCTATTTTTTCTATTTTTTGATTTTGTTTAACTGACTCTTGCTGTCTCATGGAGTCATTAGTTTCTGTAGACTCCATTCTTTTTGGGGGGGGGAGGAGTTTTTTTCATTAACCTTTTGCAACTCCTTTTCCAATTGGTCAATTCTACTTTTGAAAGAGCTTTCCATTTCTTTTTGCATTTGCCCAATTGAGGATCTGAGAGAATTATTCTCATTTTGTATTTGTCTAATTGATGATCTGAGAGATTTATTCTCCTTTTGCATTTGTCCATTTGTACTTTCTAAGGTTTTGTTTTCTTGTTGCAAGGTATTGTCTCTCCCAAATTTTTAAGCTCCTTCCTTATTTCTTCAAGGAAGTCTTTCTGTGCTGAAGACCATATCATATTCTCCTCAGAGGTTCTAGGTCTTTCTGAGTTAGGGTCTTTCCCTTCCAAGAATTTTTCTATGGATCCACCTTTCCGCTGACCCTTCTTCATTTTGCCAAGACCTTGAGTTGGGGGCGGGGGTGCTGGTTCACAGAGGCTTGGGATCACTAAAGGCTTTACTCACTGAGTGCAGTTTCTCTGGCTGGTCAGTAGGAGGTGTTGGTTGCTTTCTCTGGAGTGTTTGTGACCTTGATTGAGGCCTTCTCCCTTTGCTTGAAGGGAGGAGTTGGAGCTATTGGTGGGCTTTACCCTGGCCTGAGGTCATT
Source organism: Macrotis lagotis (assembly GCF_037893015.1). Lineage (NCBI taxonomy): Eukaryota > Metazoa > Chordata > Mammalia > Peramelemorphia > Peramelidae > Macrotis > Macrotis lagotis. The sequence goes on along the minus strand of NC_133664.1, from coordinate 89,527,577 downwards.
ACTCAGCTGGGCTGCTTCTTCTGCTCACACACCTGGGTCTGAGGCAGAAGTAGTTTGCACTTATTTGTTCGGGAAGACGCCTGAGCTGTAATGGGACTCAGACCAGAGGAGCCCAGGGATGGCGTCTGCAGCTCTCCTGCACTGGATCTCACCCCCCCAGCCCTGTCTGCAAGCTCCCAGGGGACAGCACCAACACCAGTGCCTCTACTCCCTAGTTGACTCAAGCCCTGCCGTCTAGCCCCACCACTGATCCAGCAGGTCTGGCTCTCGGGCCCTCAGACTCCTGGTTCCAATTCAGCTGTTAATCTGGTTGATCCAGGGTTGGTCCTCCCTCTAAGCCCAGACTCACCCACCTGAATTCGTCCAGTGCTGCTGCCGGAGACAAATCCTGAGGTAGATGTTCTTTCTCCTGGCTTTTCTTTCTGGGTTTTGTGGGTCATATTTCTTTTAAGAAGTTTGTTTCATGTGATAGATGGGGAAAGATCAGAAGACTTTAGAACTGTGTCTGTCTTCTCTCTGCCATCTTGGCTGGAAGTCCCAACCTCATCTAATTTTTAGGGAATTGTTTCTTTGGTAAGATTTGTCACTTTTTTTTCATTTTACTTTTCATTTATTGATCTGTAAATTTCAAATCAGGTCAAACCTATGAAATGAAACCATCAGTTACTAGTTTTTGCAAACACTCTATTATCTTCCACAGCCTTCTTTGAACACTCTTTGACATTTTGGCCTTTATTCTGAAGGGGAAACCAGATCTAGTTTAAAAACTGCTGAATTCATGAGTCCTGTTATTTTCTTTCCTCATCAGCAATTTAAATATTCTAAATTTAGATTGGTGTGAAATATTGAATTATCTTTGAAGATGGTAAGATTTCCATGTGATTTGCTTTTCTTTTTTTTCTATTTTTTTTTTAGATTTTATTTTGAGTTTTACAATTTTTACCCTAATCTTACTTCCCTCCCACTACCCTCCACAGAAGGCAATTTATCAGTCTTTACATTATTTCCATGGTATACATTGATCCAAACTGAATGTGATGAGAGGGAAATCATATCCTTAAGGAACATAAAGTGTAAGAGATAGCAAGATCAGACAATAAGATATGGGTTTTTTTCCCTAAATTAGAGGTAATAGTCTTTGGTCTTTGTTCAAACTCCACAGTTCTTTCTCTGGATACAGATAGTATTCTCCATCACAGACAGCCCCAAATTGTCCCTGATTGTTGCACTGATGGAATGAGAGAGTTCATCAAGGTTGATCATCATCCCCATGTTGCTGTTAGGGTGTACTGTGTTTTTCTAGTTCTGCTCATCTCACTCAGCCTCAATTCAAGTATTTGCTACTTTCAAAGCTGCTTGTTCTTTAATTCTTCATTCCAAAACCTTTATTTCTATTTTATCTCCAATATCATTTCTTCTAAAAACTTTTATAGGTCTTTTGGAAAATGAGTCTGTGATATTGTTATGGAGTAATCTCTCAAAGACTAATACTTTTTTGTGGAGATAAGCATAATAATTATATGTGGAGCACTGTGCTAAGGACCAGGGAGATTGAGGGGGAAACAGGAATCCTGTCCCTCAGCTCCCATTCTGAAGAGGGAGGCAACAGGCCAACAACTAAGAAAGGCTTTTTGCAAAAAGGGAATATTCACACCAAATCTTAAGGAATGCCAGGTTGAGATGAGGAACAAGAGTATGTTTGGCATTGAGAGTGTTATATGCAAAGAACAACCAATGTTGTGTGATCATAGATTATATGAAAGAGAAGAAAATGTAAGAAAAATGTAATGGTAGGAATGACTTGGGTTACCAAATGTTTTAAAGCCAAAATGAGGACAATTTGGAGTGTCCCAAAAGAAATCTTAGTACTATTTTAAGTCATTAAAGCTTCAAACTACATCAGGATCTGTATAGGGGTGTCCTAAGCATCTGAGGTACATTTGAATCAAAATAATTCTATGGAAGCTGAAATCAATTGAAAATTTCTAGAAAAAGAATACCAAAGACAGACCCTGGAGCGAGTGACAGATATAGGCAGCTCAGGTGAGGCTTACTTAAAGTAAGGAGGAAAGTAAGAAGGATGGAACATGACAAGACTACTAGCTGTGGTAAAAGAAGTGTGACTGTTGGGAAGATATATAGAAAAAGAAAAACAAACCTGTGCTTGCATGAGACCAGTTGAGTGTACCCAGGTTCCTGAGATTTTTCCTATTTAGTGAACTGGATGGTTTTGTAACCCAGGACCAGATGTTGCAGGAATTCAAAGGATTAGAGTGCTTTGGTGTTTCTGAACTGATTAATGGGATCCTGTGAGCCCTTAATGGCATATCTTTTCTGCAGAGTTTCCTACCTAGGAGGTAGGATCTGGAGTCAAAACCTGAATTCAAATCCTGCTTCTGATGCTTTCTACCCAAGTCTCTCAGTCTTCTTGGTATGTCTAGTTCTCTTTCTACCAAGTGAGAGGGATAGATTAGTTGTTTGTGGGCCTTCTGAATCTGAAGTTTTACTTGTATTATACAGTGAATGCTTGTGTTATGGATTTCCACATTTGAGGTGAACCTTGCCCATAAATTATACCTGGTACCTTATCCACTGGGTCACCAAACTGCCTTCCAAAAATGTTCAAATCAAAAATCCAAAGTTTTATGCCCCAAGGGTAAAAACAAATGTTGCAAATACCCATAAAGGAATAGTTAAACAGCACAGATCCAATGTTAGGATCATACTTATTCAAATACAAAGTTATCCAGAGAGTTTAATACTGGGAGGCAGTCAGATACTATCTATTGCATACCTTGTACAATATAAACGAATTAGAAAAAGGAAAGCAAATTATCAATATCCACCAAGATATTCACTTCTGAAAGAGGATTTATTTCTTCAGCCAATATTAAAGAGCAGAGTAATTATATTAAATTTCTAAGCTTGAAAGAACATTGTTTTTGTCGTTGAGATAGCCAAGGTTAAAAATAAAGAAAAGGAAATTGCAAGTGAGGCCGTCTGGTCATGTAGGAGACTGTTTTCACCATGTCAGACTGAACCTGGATCATAGTCAACTCTCTAGTTCAGTTGTTTAATATAGTTTGGCCCCTTCTCAAGTCCATTCGGTCTTAATAACTATTGATAGTTTTCTTTCTTCTTTTAGCAGGTCCCTAGGTTCCTGGTTTATCCCCAGCTTTGCTAGGACTAACTTCCCATAAGAACACTTTCCCCATCTCCTCTCTCTTCTCCATACATGTGACTTGATATAGAAAGAAGGGGGGAAACATGTCAAATCAAGCAAAATGCTACAGTGTCAATGAATATTCTATACATTGCTATGACTAAGTATAAATCCTTTAACTCTGAATTTCTCACTTTGTTTCAACATGAAACTTTAAAGGGACTGTACTGATGGAGCTAATGAAATCTGGTCAAAAGATTAGGATAATGATAACACAGGCAAATTGATAAAAATATGCACACTGGGGATGGGGAAGAGACAAAGACCATTGCATCTTTTCATTGGGGCAGAAGATGTCAGTTTCTGACAGTCAGCCTATGGGTTATACTTTAAAAAACACATCAAAGAAATTCAACCCCTCCAGCTTCATCCAAGCCTAAGGTGTACCACTAAAACCTTTGACCCTTTTAGCTCATTCACTGGGGTTAGAGAGAACAGGTCAGGAAGGGAATTGGATCATGATCTTAGACACCAGATATTTTGCTGACTTATTCAGCAATCTTTACACAAATTACTATAAGTATGATCAAATGGAACCAATTGCTGCAATCCCCTTATTCTAGCAATGATCATTAGAACATTTCTTATTTGGGAAATAGCATGGGGGGGGTAAAAGAATGTTTTGATTTGTTTTAAAAGTTATTTCTATTACAAAATACAAAATGGATAATTTTGATTACATTAAAAAGAATTTGCACAAATAAAACCAATACAAACTAGAAGGAATGCATAAAGCTGGGAACATTTTTTTTTTATAGTTAATGTTTTTGAAAGGCTTCATTTCTAAAGCAGAGAGAACTGAGTCAAATTCATAAGACTATGTCATTCCCCAATAAATGATCAAAAATATGAACAAGCAGTTTTTAGATAAATTTTTAAAAATGTGTAGTTATATAAAAATGCTCAAAATTATTGGAGAAATATAAATTAGAACAATTCTGAGATACTACCTCACACCTATCAGATTGGCTAATATGACAAAAAATATAAATGTTGGAAGAGATATGGGAAAACAAACACTAATGCAATGGTGGAGTTGTGAAATGATCCAACCATTCCAGAAAGTAATTTGGAACTATTGCTCCAGGGTGGCTAGGTGGCGCAGTGGATAGAGCACCAGCCCTGGAGTCAGGAGGATCTGAGTTCAAATCTGGCCTCAGACACTTAATATAGCTGAGTGGCCTTGGGCAAGCCACTTAACCCCATTGCCTTTCAAAAAAACTGGAACTATTGCTCAAAGGGCACTAAAACTATGCATTCTCTTTAATCCAGTAATATCCCTACTAGGTCTGTATTCCAAAGAGACCATAAAAAAGGGATAAAGGCTCACATGGAGAAAAATATTTATAGCAGCTTTTTTTGTAGTAGCAAAGAATTAGAAACTGAGGGGATGCCCATTAACTGAGAAATGAACAAATTGTGATATATGACTGTGATGTAATATAATTTTTCAATAGGAAATCATGAGCAGATGGATTTTAGAATAACCTGGATTTATATGAACTAATCCTGAGTGAAGTGAGTAGAATTAGGAGAATCTTGTACACTTTAGCATCAACATTGTATGATAGTCAACTTAGATTGATCACTTCAAAGATTCATTATGAAAAATGCTATCTATATCCAGATAAAGAATTGTAGAGTCTGAATACAGACCAAAGCACTCGAATTTTCAATTTTTCAAAGTTTATTTTTTCCTCTCAAAGTTTTTACATCTTTTGTTCTGATTCTTCTTTCCCAATGTGTCTAATATGGAAATATATTTCACATGATGGTGTATGTATAACCTACATGTGATTATTTGCTGTCCTAGGGAGGGATAGAAAAGGGAGAGAGGTAGAAAAATGCAGTACTCAAAATCTTACAAAAAATGAATGTTGAAAATAATTTTTAATTGGAAAAAATAAATTTTAAATTTAATATTTCTTTTCCAATGATACAGGTTAAGGAAGCCAGATATACCAACTCCACTGTAAAAATCCATGTGAATCTGAAAGAAGAGATTAGTTTTCATTTCTACATTAGTTATATGAAGTCAAAAGAAAAAAAATGTGTTTCTTCATAGGAGTTAGGTTGATATATAACAGGGAATATAGATAGGTAAGTCATAAATTAATATAGGAATTTGTTGTTGTAATTGAGTTAACCAGTAAAAACCAATTCTAAGGTTAGGCATAAAATTGACCTGTCCCATATACTCTAAGATTAGAAAATAAAGGTTGGGAGGGTCACCTGGAATTCCAGGGAGTGGGAGATATGATCAGTGGTAGAGACTCACCTCTGTAGTACCCAGCCAATGGAGAAAGAGAGGAGGGATTTGTGTTCCAGGATAGGGAAAGAAAAGTTGAGCTTTTGTACTTCAGGAGTACACCTACTTGTTAGGTGTCTGCTCTTGCATGAATGTAAATTAAAAAAAAAAAAACTTTTTCCTGGCTTCACTAGCGAATCTGGAGTTTTTGGTAAGGCAACTTCACAGACTTGCTGATGAAACCAGAAAAAAAGTTATTTACAACCAGGTTAATTCCAATCATAGACCAAGTTACAAAAAGAGACATAACAAGTATTAGCTTTGGTGGGAAGGATTCCTGCAGGTGGAGAGAGAGAGAGAGAGAGAGAGAGAGAGAGAGAGAGAGAGAGAGAGAGAGTGTCTGACACATGCTGAGAGCACAGGGCAAGGGCAGAGTCTGAATCCATGGTTCTGTTGATCCCACAAGTGGCAAAGCTGAAAAAGAATGAAGTATAAGGACACAGGACCATGGGAAGTCTGACAAACAGGATGGAGAATAAGAATAAAGGCACCAGGTAAACAAAGAGGTAATGAGAAAACCTAGTAAACATTCCTCTTAATAATCCCTTAGGGATGATGTTGAAGTATTGGAAAGATAAAGCATAGACAGAAAGATAAGAGAAAATTGATTAAAAATTGTTGTCTTATTTGGTCAAAACAAAGTATGATTCCACTGGTAGTATTCAGCCTAAAGATGTGGCAAATGAAAATTGGCAATGTCAAGGCCTTAACATTTTTTGCTCTGATTAGAGACAACTATTCTCCCAAGAGGAATCAGATTATACTTTCTGTTGGAAATGTGGGTACTTAAGGGGATAGAACCCAAAGCTTTGGATTCATTATCAACCTTCCTACTCCTATGTTTCTCCAGATTTAACAGGACAAAAATCTAATTGGTCTAAGGGGAACTGTTGGGTCCCACTGGGAGTGAAGATCATGAGTTTCAAATCAAAAAACCATGCCTAAATGTTCTGCCTCTCCAGTGACTCCAAGTATCCTCCATATTCTAAATTAAGACAAGAATTAAAATTGTAAACAGCATCCAAAACTTTCCACTCTCCCCAGGAAAGAAGGGCCCTACCTATAGAGCACAGACTCCATGTCCCACTTGGGGAGGTACTGATAGAACTGGGAAAAATGGATTTGTAAATATTCTTCTTATGACCTCTGAAGTGAGGATGAAAATGGAAACCCTCATTGGAGATCCTATTAATCTGGCAGAAGAACAAGACAAATTTTGGGGACCAAATTTTTATAATGATGGTCATAATGGTTCTCTGCATCCCGTTCATGGCACTGGTGCTTCAGTGGCAGACTGCTGCTGAAGAAGCTCCACCCCCCTGCAGTGCTGCCTTGGAGACTCTACTTCCCAACTCAACAGCAGCCCCAATCAAAGAATCCGTGCTAATTCTGGCCCCTGACATAATACATCTCTTCCCCATAATATTGTAGGGAGTCCTTCAAGTTTGAAAGGAGTAGACAGTCTCTGCTTTATCTTCTTTTCTCCATTTCAAGGGTTGACAAGAAATTTCTGTTTCCTGTTGACCTCCAATCCCTACTAAGTTAGTATAGGCAGCCTGCTTAGGCCAAGCTTGCAGCCAGTTTTGTGGGGAATACAGTCAGATCTGTCCCCAGTGTCAATCAAGCCTAGGAAAACAATTCCTTCTACTTGGATAACATAAAGAGGTTTTTCTGAAGAAATCGTAGTTGTAAACATAATTTCATTGTGATTTCTCAGTTTTGGCCCCTTTTAGCTCACTTTCCATCCTATTTATACCAGATCTTGAAAAAACACATAACTGAGCTATTATGCATTGGTTGTCATTTATGTAGCTATCATTAGCATTCATTATTGCAATAGAGAAAATTTCCCCACTCACATGCTTTACTAAAGTATAATGCAAATATACTCTGGATTTGGTGGAGCCAAAATGATTGCAAATTCATTATCCATTAATCATAAAGGGTGAATAAGTTCTTCAGTAGAAGTATTATGGAGGTACCCTAAATTTTCCAGTACTTTTGACCATTAATAGTTTGGGTTGGCTTGCTGCCAAAGCTGTATACTGGTTTTTCCATTCCATTCTCCTGCTAGTCCTGAACTGTCATACCCCATGATTATTTTTGAGATGTCCCTGGGAGAGGGCCCCTTTCTCCATTTAAATTTTCTTGTCTACATTCTGATGCCCATTGTCCTGCCTTTTTACATTTTTGGGCACGGAGTTTTAGGGTGATGTGCTCTGACCTTTCTGGGTTTAGCTTCTTGGGCACTCCAACACTCTTTCTTTAAATGTCCAGGTTTTCCACAAACAAAGCAAGTCTATTTCTCTTTATTTCCCATGTGTATATTAGCACACGCTTCTGCCATTAATTCTGCATGATACACCTATTCTTTCACATCTTTGAATCATTTCCTCAATGGTAGCATCCCTTCTTAAGCCAATCATTGCTTTCTGACAATAAGCATTTGTATTAGCCCATGCTAATTGTTTTATTACTACGTCTATTCCTGCTACATCTCCTAAAGTTCTTCCTATTGCCTCCTGTAACTGGGCAAAGAAATCTACAAAAGCCTTATCATTTCTTTGTCTGATTAAGTGCAAATGGTTCTTTTCATTCTGTATTGGAATATGTCCCCAAGCATTCTTTACAGGGTAGAAATTCTTATGTTTCTAACCCATAATATAGTTGGTCTGCCATATGGTCATACTATAACCAAACAAGTGTACAAAAATTACATAATCCGTAAAAAAGGTAAATTAAGAAAGTGTTAAGAAAGTAAATCCCTGGAGGATGAGAGCCAGTTCTTGATCCATTCCAGTTTGACACTACAGAAATACCAAAAGTAGATTAACTATGACTAGAAGATATTTTAATCTATCATTTAACAGGATGGGTCGACGTCCACCCAATGGTGACCATCACTGCCTCTGGGATCTCCAAGTGATCTTAGAAAAGATCACCCCTTGATATGGCCTGGGAGAAAATATAGAATCTGACAATGGTAGTCACTTCACTTTCAATTACTTATAGAAAGTGATGGAACATTTAGGAATATCCTGAGATTTCCATACCCCTTGCCGTTCCCCCTTAGGACAATAGAATCTATAAACCAGACCTTAAAGAGGCATTAAGTGAAAAGCTGTTAACTTTGAGAAACTGGAGAAGGAAATGGAAATGAAATTTTGGATCAAAGAGGAGGGAATGTAAGAAGGGATTTTTATTTCTACATCTCTTTGGTCACAAAAGAAAGGAATCTGTTTCTTACAGATAAGGAGTTAGGTTGAAAAATAACAAGGAGTATGGGGAAGTCATAAATCAGAGTAGGAATTTGATGCTTGATGAGTTAACAAACCAGCAAAAACTAGTTCTGAGGTTAGGTTGATTTGTCCATATACACACTACAAATAAGGGCCAGGGATCACCTGAATTGTGGGGAGTGGAAGATATAATCAGGGGTGGAGATCATGGCAGGGGAGGGATTTGACACTTCAGATAGGCTGTAATGTCTGTAGTACTCAGGGGACAGCTTGGTGGCACAGTGGATAGAGCATTGGTCTTGGAGTCAGAAGGACTAGAGTTTGAATCCAGCTTTAGACAATTGACCTTCCTAGCTGTGTGACCTTGAGTAAGTCACTTAATCCAGGGCCATCTCCAGTTGTTCTGATTCATATCTGGCCTCTGAAGGAGAAAGTGAGGCTGGTGATTTAGCACAGTAGCCCTTCATTCAAATCCAATTCACATGATTGTCATGACATCATCTCTCTGATGTCATGGTCTTCAAGAAGAAAGGAAAAACATCACCCAGCCAATGGGGAAACAGAGGGAATTGAATTCTGGACAGGGAAAGAAAAGTCAAGCTTTTGCCTTTCAAGGATGTGCCTGTATGTTAAGTTCCCACTCTTGCAAGAATATAAATAAAAACGTTTTCCTGGCTTCACCAGCTAGTCTGTGGAGTTCTTGGTATGGCCTTTGCTTCTTACAATTCACATGAGTAAGGCAGGTGAACTGTGAAGGCCATTCCTTCCTGCAGCCAGTCCAGACCTAATCAGCATTTGATCAGCCAGCCAGCCCAGTGGGATGAGATTACTTCTTAGCTGTTCCCCCACTCCTTTCTATTCCTATGGCTGCAACATGTTGTCAACAATAGTTCCCTTTTACAAACAAAAGTCCACTCTAATTTCATCATCCTCCCCCAAGGACTACTGAACTCTTCCTCACACTGCCAAAGTCTAGTGAGCAAGAATGTAAGAAGCTGCCCCTCCTGAGGACATCAAGTCTGGAGGACTCGCCTTGGTAATAGCAGGCTACATCAGAGGGTATTGGCAGAGGCCCTGGATTCAAAGGTGGTTAATGGATGGGACATCAACCTTAAAATCCATTGTCTCTTTGTGGGTGGGTTATTAGCCTTATGACACAAAGTAGCCCCATGATACAATATACTGCCACAGCTGATACTTTACATTCATAAGGAAGCTCAGATGTTTTTCCTCTTGTGGTTTGAGAGAACTCACATCTCCTTTGTGGGTTTCTTGAAGTTTCTGTTTATCCAGTCCTCTAAAAGTTCACCTCTCTCAAGGTGAGCCTTCCAATCTTTTTCCTTGATCCCTTCTAATCCAAAGGGACTCATACTTTTAGAGGTCATTGCTATAAGCATTAAGCTTCTGAATCTGCAAGTTCACCAAAACACATCAACTATTTCTTTTCTAATTGATATTTTATTTTTCCAATTATGTATTATAAAAGTTTGTCAACATTCGTCCACATGCATATTATAAGTTACATAATTTCTTTCTACCCTCCCTACTCCCTTTCCCTCAGAATTGAATATTGTGAGTGTACATTTGTGTTTAACATGTTTCCATATTAATTATTTTCTGTATGAAGAATCAGAACTAAGGGAAAAGAAAGAAAAGAGAAATTTTTAAAAAATGAAGATAAATGTTCACTCAGATTCTGTAGGGGTTTTTTTTTTGGTCTGGATATGGATAACATTGTCCATAACAGTTCTCCCAAAGTCATCTAGCTCTCTGAACTGCTGAGAGGAGCTTCATCAATCAAAGTTGATCAACTCACAATGCTGCTGTTAATGTGAACAATGTTTTCTTGGTTCTGCTCCCTTCACTCAGCCTCAATTTCTGTAATTCTTTCCATGCTTCTATAGAGTCCAATCATTCATGGTTTCTTATAGAACAATAATATTCCATAACATTCATATATGATGACTTCTTCAGCCATTCCCCAATTGAAGGGGCATCCCTCAATTTCCAGTTCTTTGCCACAACAAAAAGAGTCACTACAAATATATACCATGTGGGGCTTTTCTCATTTTTTTTTGCTTTCTTCTGGATATAGGCCTAGTATTGGTATTGTTGAGTTAAAGGGTATGATCAGTTTTATTGCTCTTTGAGCATAGCTCCTTATTGCTCTCCATAATGATTGGAGTATTTCACAACTGCACCAGCAGTGCATTAATGTTCCAACCCTCCACATCAATTACTTTTGTTTTTCTTTATTATTTATTTATTTTTAGGTTTTTTTGCAAGGCAAATGGGGTTAAGTGGCTTGCCCAAGGCCACACAGCTAGGTAATTATTAAGTGTCTGAGACCAGATTTGAACCCAGGTACTCCTGACTCCAGGGCCGGTGTTCTATTCACTGTGCCACCTAGCTGCCCCCTGGCCTAATCTTTTTTGATCAGATTGAGGCTACTGGCCCAAAGGGCAACAACATAAGAAGAGCCCAGTATTTATAATGTAAACTAACAATCCTCCCTTCACATTCTTGTGGAACCCAAATACCCACATATTCTCCACAATTCCCCCTTTTATAATAAGAATTTGGGGTTTTATATAGAAGCATACATTTAATATCATGCTTTCCCAGATCCCTCAGGTATTAAGTTTCTGGAATTATCATCTCTTTGGTTGGGGGGGCTTGGCAAGGTAATGGGGTTAAATGACTTACCCAAGGTCACGCAGTTAAGTATTAAGTGTCTGATACTGGATTTGAACTCAGATCCTTCTGACTCCAAGGTCCTCTGTCCACTGCATCTAGCTGGCCCCATCAGAATCTATTTGTAAAGAGCAATAAGACATCCAATCCTGGCCTTAGAACCCTGAATTTCTTCTAGCCCAATGTATCCTTACTTATAATGCCCTTTGTCTCAGAAATGGCAATTTGCCTGGCTTATTGATTGCTCTATCCACCACTAGAGGTTTATACAATTGAACTTCAGCAGCCACTAATTCTGTAAGAGAGGATAAATAAGAGGAAGTCCTGCCAGTGGACCAAGTTATAGACTATTTGACTGGCATGAGGGATATTAAGGCAAAAATAGATCTTAATTCACAGATTCTGACTGTGAGGGTTATGGTGCTATACTATACTATGTGTGGCTGTGTGTGCTATCGTGATTAAAGATGAACAGCTATTCCTACCAAAACTGGAATCCTTCTGCCTCACCCAAATGGCCTTCAACCTCCCCCCCCCCACATTGATCTAGTCTCTGAGAAGAGTTAACCCAATAGAATATACTACTTTTGGACATAGACATGAACTGATCCTCCATGGACCTTCCTCATTCTTTCTCCAACACAGTTCCTGGGCTTCAATGTCCTTACGCTAATCACCCTCCCCCATTCTTAGGCTGACTTCATAAAGCCTGGATAGTGTGGGAATATATCCATTGGAAAGCTTCCTTACTTCTGAGATGGTTAATTTTTCCTCTCCCCAAGAAAGTGCTTGGAAGACCAAAACAGTGATATTGTTGGGAGGTCCCTTGCTTTCTAATATAATGGGAGTTGTGAAACTCTCTAGTTGCTTGGAATATACCAAATCCAAAATATATCAACCACAAGGCCCCAAGGAGGATGACAGGAGAAAAAGGAAGAAGAAAAGACCTTAACAAATGAACTTCCCACCTTCTTAGACATCAGGAAAAGACCCTCAAGGACTAGCCATCTCAATACTCAAAGAGGAGATCAAAATGGAAGAGAGACCACTTCTAGCCCAGATCTCCAAATTAATCTGCTTGAAAAAGCATCAAATTCATCAATTGACACCTCAGAAACCAAAAGAATCTTTTGAAAGATTTGACAAGATTGAAACAATGATTATTACCCTTAGATACCACCATCAGTCTCATATTCAAAACTATCAACAAACGACTCAACAAGTTACAGGCAGGCTGATGTGACCTTCATGCACTCAAGATCAATTCATATTCATAATATAGGAAAACTAAATGAAATTATTGGCTCTACCCAAAATGGATTTGGGAATATAAATTCACAACAGAGGATCTGATAGGAATTCCATTGTATATGTAAATACATATACCATAGATCTATATATATGTATTTACTTGGGAGGATGCGATTCTTCCACAGAGACCTCTCAGAAGTCTGACATTATTCCCCTAGTTGTACTCCCCAGGAAAGGGAAGTTTGAGTGGATGAGACTGGGAATACCGATTGGGTCATTATTAAAGAGGGAACCTCAGTAGCTACTTACATTGCATATAAGAGGCTTATGACCCCTTAGCCAAGTTTCCTACAGGTGATCCTAAGTGAAAAAAATATTGTGACTACTAGAGGCATCATCTATGTTGTATCCCAATGTTATTGGTGCTCCTCAAGTCTATTACTGCCTTGTATTATTAAACTCACTGAACTACAAAGATCTCATTCTACCTATGCCATGGACTAGATCGAGATTTTGGACTTAGGAAGAAAAAGTCAAACATTACTGGCTTTTACTCTCCACTCTTGTGAAGTTACCTTGGAGATTTGGCAGATGCCTCAATAATACATCATCATGAGCAACCAACTTTGCCTTGTTAATCAGACAGATTTCCATAGGGACTAAGGTGGACTGCATCTACCCAGGCTAAATGTTACAATATCCTTACTGGATATCTTTTCTATGCTATTGCTAAATAAATAAAACCTCCTTTTATTAACTGTTGAATAGCCTCCAAATTTTCTTCTACTAGGAACCTAAATGATTAGAGTTAGGCTCACCATTACAGCTTAGGTCTGGGCACACCTTGGTACACCTTGAAGATATTACAGACTGGGATCATCTGACCCTTCAGTGAATTGTAATCTTTTTGCTAGTAAAAGTTCTTGCCTCGATGTTGATGGCTGATGCCTAATCGAGCTGTCAGCGAGGGCAATTTCTTAAGGACAACAAAAGTTTGCAGCATCAATTGAACCCTTCTTTCACTTGAAGACAAAGATCAATGTAAGGTAATAAACTGACCTAATTTTAATATTGTTGTGCCTAAGGGAATATGGAGGCCCAAAGAGAGGGAGACAGGAGGATGTCTGTGAGTGGAGCAAATACAACATTTATTAAGTTCAGTGTCTCATACATGGTTTCTAGTGCATCAAACCAAGAATGAAAACCATAAACAGCTGGACTACCACACAGGCATTGGATCTTTATGTAAACAGTCTCCCAGTCATCAGGCTCGCAAACCTTGGGATCATTCAACAGGACAACACGACTAGGATTAGCATGACCAGGAGTTGAAGATCGGCACCTGGTTCAGATCACTTGGTGGTTCAGGGATTGTTAGCAGGTCAAGAGGTCTGATTGATCACTTTTGGTGGCAGTACATCTGCCATGATCTCAGCTTCCAAGTTAGGGTTTCCTGGAAAGTAGGAAAGCTCCAACAAATTTAAATAGTATAATCAATGCAAATACAATGATCAGTAAGAAAATAATAGATCTAATTATGACAACCTTAAGGTTTCTTTTAATAAATATTATTACTCTATGAGCCACGGAGGAGATGGCAACCTCCTGGAGAATTTTGGGGTTACTCTCAACTTTGGTTAATTGAGATTAACAACAGTTGTGGAATCTGTGAATCTGTATATCTATGTCTAGTTCAATGATCTTCAGAAGATCAACTTAAATGACATGTCTTCAAAGTTTAAATGTTCCCCCTGCCACAGAAAAATTCATTTGAGTTTCTATCCTCACTATCTAGCACAGTGCCTGCCCAGAGAAGATGCCAAGACCTCTTATGTGATGTTGGGCAAACAATTTGACTGCCCTGGGCTCAGTTCCTTGTCTGGGAAATGAACAGAATGGGACCAGATGACCTCTGAGGTCTCTTCTAGATCTAAAATATTTAATCCCATTCTGATCAATCCCCATCTTCCACAAAAGTGGGATAGTACTCATCTTTTGTCCCTGTCCCAGAGATCAGGACAACTGGCTGTTTTATTTAAGAGATGCCTGAGAAAAATAGAGAAGTCTCTATTCACTGAAGAAATTTAATTTTTAAATACCTAGTCTACTTCCTGACACAATCAAAATAATATTTCCATTGATTGCTAGGACAATATCAATCTTTGGTCCTATACTCAATGAGTCATGTGACCCAGTCATAGACCATCTACCACATCCTACCCCTCATACCATCCATACCAGCTCTAGTTTTCTTGGATCTCTTATCTCCTACTCAGCCTTTTATGTCTTATGATTGCATTTTACTGCTTTTTCTGGCTAGGCAATGGAATTAAATAATTTGCCCAAGATCACACAGCTAAGTAAATATTAACTGTATGAGGCTGGATTTGAACTCAGGTCCTCCTAACTCCAGGGTTGGTGCTCTATCCATCTCACCACCTAGTTGCCCCTCTTGGTTTTACTGGAAGTAAAAATCAACCCTTGACAGAAGACATTCCTGAAACCTAGCTCTTTCCAAGACAGATTCTTGGTCACCTATTTTCCTGCTAGACATACCTTCATATGTCTTCTCTAGATCCTGGCTACCAAAGGCAACCTGACTTTACTATGTCTCATTACCCCTTCCCAAAGAGGATATATTAGCCTTACTTCCCCCACCCCCTACAGTTCATGGGACATTACTATCTGCCCTACTTTTCTATCCAGTACTATTATGAGGTTGAACACTTTTTTCCTTTTATGTATCTTTCCTAATAAAGTTATCTCCTAGACAATCCCTGACTATTTGTATTTTAATACTTAAACAATAAATGCTTCTCCATGACCCTAGTATTTCACCTTCACAACCTATAATTCAGATATCTCAGACTTGAACCTTCTAACCTATTCTCTCTTTCCCTTTGCCTCACCCCTCCGTTAAAACCATTCATTAATTTTAGTGTAGCCTATAGTCTCTACTTCATCTGCTTTCCTAGGCCTTTACCTGATCTGGCCTTATTTTTCTCCCTTCCAAACCCTGACCATTTAGTTCATTAGTTTGAGTCTAAGTCCCAACTCTGGATCATAAGAAAATAAGATACTCTCTGAAAGAACCCTGAAAGGCCATTAAGTTTGTCAAGAGACAATCACAACTTCGTAAAACTCAAATAATAAGAGGTTTATTAGAAGAGAAATGAACATGCATATGGAAACCTAAACAAGTATAGAGTTTGAGACCAAAACAGAAGCTTGCATAGTTTTTGAAATTTCAATAAGAGGAAAAACAAATCTCCATCTAAATAAAGGGGAGTGGCAGGGAAGGAGAAATCATGAACAATTAAGGAGTATTCTTTTTCCTTGGAACTGCTAGTCTATGAGGATATGATGATCTGCTTATCTACAAGGGTTCCAGCTGCACAACTGGTTTCTCATTCTGATGTATACTGACTGGCATCTGTCTTGACTCCCAAGGATATTGAGGGAGTCCAAGCTTGGGGTACAAAAATTATCAGCTCAAAGTGGGCTTTGTCCTTGTCACATTCAGGGCCTCTTGCATACTTCAGGTACAATGTTTCTGGAAAATATGGCAACTGAAAAAGACAAGTCTATGACAAGTCTTAACATTCCTTAACAAGTTCAACCCCCCCCCCCCCTTAAGTTTCATCCATTTATTCTACTCCTGTACTACTGAATCAAAGTGGAAGAATTCATAAGATCATGCTGGCTAGGTCCACAAATCCTATCATGGCTCCTTAGGAACACGTGCAAGGGTAATGCATTTCATTTCATTCCTTTCCATCCATTGGCCATTCCATGGCCAAAATAATACATTTTAGTTTCTAGTCAAACAGGAGATAGGCTAGAGAATAGCATTTGGAGGTTAGTTTATCAACTTTGCCTTAGCTATTGTCATTCTAACAGTAGCTCCCCTTAAGTCTCCTGGATCTGGGAAACCTTTTAAGAAGACTACAAATTATATCCAATTTATACCCATATTTACATGGAAGGCACAATAAGACATACTGTTAGGTTAGCAGAATAGATATTGTTACTGTTTTAAACATTTCCCATTGACTCACATTTGTTCTCTTTGATATATGCTCCCCTGACCCAATTACCCCCTGGTTTAGATTCCACTTTAGAAACTCAAAGTGCTTAAGAGGTATGGTAGTTAGGTTACCATTCTGACTACCTAGATTTTAATCTTCCTGATACCCTATTCAGAGGTCTTGGCTGCAGGAAAAGGTGTTATGCCTTAAAATTTCTCATTCTATTTGTATCCAATGTGTGTGAAATATTTGTTCTAAGAAGGTCTTCCTTCAATAATTTCTTTTAATTCAGATTCTTTATTATGTGTGTTCTGAATTCCACTTCTCAGGACTTTCTAATAATATTTGGTAGTTTTCTGGGCTTATTTTTCTTAAAAATATTTTATCTTTTATTGCTTCTAGTCATGTCATCCTTAAAAATTGTATTTAGATTTCACTGAATCTTACTTTAGAACACTAAAAGAACCATATAAAAAGCCTTAAGTAATTCTACTTCATGACTTTCTATATATTAGGTACCGGCATACCTTAGTATGCTAAAGACTTTTCAAATAATTAAACATATGGTTCTTCCTATTAAGGTCCAGCCATGTCAAGTGATGTTCATGTTCAATATTTAGCATTCTTGTTGTAAGAGGAAATGTCCCTATATTTTATTTAATCCTTTCACCCTTGAAGAATTCATAGAATTCCTAAAATATTTTTAAAATTATTTATAGAGTAAATAATGTATTTATAGTATAAATTAAAATGTGATCTTTGCATGTTTCTACTTTTTCCAAATTTTCAGAGTTTATATTTGTCATATGACTTTTGCATGCATTCTTACTAAAAAGATGAGACTAAACGATTTAGAATGAAAAATCTCATCCAACTAATCTGATGATAAACTTCAAAGAAAGTGATTTTGATATTATAAATTCTACAATTCCATTGCATGAAGCAGAGATTAAATAAGAATATTTTTCATCTGATTCCAATGACACTGAGTCCATCAGTGAAATTCTCCCTTTAGCTGACAATTTAAAAGGTAAGGATCATGCTACAAAAAGATGAAAAGTAATAATCTGATAAGTAAAGATGGTTCTTCTGACAATGAGCAACTACTTCCCATCTATCTGTATATCCTACAGTCTATATGTATGTCATTGTCACGTGGTCCTGTTTCTTCTTTTTGATATTTATTGGGCTAATGATTTAAAATGTTTAGAAATGTACAAATACTAAAGGCTACAAATATACAGTGCAAATTGATCTGTTACATTACCAGATATGAAAGTTTCTTTCAGTTTTCAGGTCAAAGCAAAGTAAAAAAAAATAGACAAGTTTTTCCAGCAACCTGATTGAAATTCTTTTAATGAAAAATTTCAGAAGGTATTCCTGATGTATATACATAACAATAAGCAATTGCTGCCTTACAAGAAAAGGACGTGGTAAGTTTATTCAAAATGTTAAACAAGTCAAACAAATTTGTCATGCAATTTTGGTTAGCAGTAGTCACTGAACATAAATCCTTATTCAAAATATTCCCTTACTTTGGAAATGGTGATACCAGAATCAATGACCCCAGTGTACTTAGATATAGTACAGAAGCTCTTGAAATCACCATTCAAGAAACTCCAACAAAACTGGTTCTAATTATTTTACACCCTTTGGTTTTTGCTCAAGATTTGCAGAATAAAAGGTGCAGCAGAGATGGAACTATTTATCAGAACCATATAAAACTTAACAAAAAGCAGCACAGCTAGGATATTGCATGAAATTCATTTTGAAATCAAAGGAGAAACCCACTGTAACACTGACTTCAGAGAGGATCTCTAAGAGATT
Organism: Macrotis lagotis; assembly: GCF_037893015.1. NCBI lineage: Eukaryota > Metazoa > Chordata > Mammalia > Peramelemorphia > Peramelidae > Macrotis > Macrotis lagotis. Next base: position 89,509,007 of record NC_133664.1, on the reverse strand, counting down.
CAAATCTGTAACTATCCCAAGGGTGGCTCTGTCCAATGGGTCAAATCAAGAAAAGAACCCAAAATAAAGGCTGGAAGCTATCCTATTTTACAAGGATAAGGTAGAAGTGTTCTTGACCACATGGGAGTGTTAAAGAGACAAGAAGTGTGTTGCTTTTTTCTAAACAATGTTTTATGTAAGGTCCTCATCAACAGCCAAAGTGTACCTAACACCTTTCTGAATCTACAAAGTAATAGAATAGAGCAGGACTAGTTCCTTGGGGAGGGATTATCTGTAAAGATGAGATTCCTAAGTAATTGTAGGTTTATAGATTTGATAATACTATCTGTTCAAGTGTACTCTAAAATAAATTATAAGAAGACAATTTCTTTGAAATTACTATTTTCCCCCTCTCCCATCTTTTTCTTTGCGTTTAAAGAAAATGCACTGTTATCCATCTTGTAGTTTGGCTCTTTTAAGATATTCCTCTAGAAGCTTGTCTTGGGAATTTCTAACCTTCTTCTCTTATTTCACCCCTTAAGGATGAATTCTTGGCATTCTCTCCTTAACTGCTCCATTTCACTCAGCTGACCCAGACACACAATATTCCATTTTCCATTCCCATGCCTTTTTTCCTTTGGTTATCCCCTCTGTCTCAGAAGCTCAAATATGACCTTTTTTTTTTTTTAGGTTTTTTCAAGGCAAACAGGGTTAAGTGGCTTGCCCAAGGCCACACAGCTAGGTAATTATTAAGTGTCTGAGACCAGATTTGAACCCAGGTATTCCTGACTCCAGGGCCCGTGCTTTATCCACTACACCACCTAGCCAACCCACAAATATGACCTTCTACAGGAAGCTTCTCACCAGCCCTGCAGCTGATGGCATTTTCATTACTTCATCCTTAATTCTTTCCATGATGTCTTCCCCATTAGAATGGGAAGATCTTAGAGGTGGGACATTCTTGTTTGACAGAAGCAGCTGATGTCACGGTATTCTTTAAGGCAATGGGCCCGGAGTCTCGATAAAGACAAGTTGAATCTTTTTCTTGGGCTGTAAAATAGGATAGCCACCACCTTGCAAGGGAGCTGTAAGGAAATATCATTGGTAAAGTGTCTGAGCAGTATAATAGATAGGACTTTTTCCCTTCCTCTTCTTCATAACCCCAGAGTGTAGTATAGAGTTTGACATTTAGTATTTTGCTGACCAATTCACTCACTGTATGGATAGAAGAGGGAATAAGATATTCCCAATGTCCAAGTGAATGTAACAATGACAATAAACACTATCTTTGGGGTTTGGGATAATCTATTTGAAAAAAACAGAATGGCTAAAAAGGATGGTCCAGATAACTTGCAGATACTAAAGCCTTTTTTGCCTGATTTGTACATATCAAGGACCACTCCTATTGCAATTTATTATGGCAGTCTTAAGAGAGTTTCACTGAGTAGACACATTTTGGGCCATAGAAAAAAGTATATGTCAACAAGGGTCAGAAGGTACAATTCTAGTTTTGACTCAGTGCCTCAGTTTCTTCATCTCTAAAAGGACAGGATACTATCCTCAATTCCTTCTACCTCAGGAGAAGTTTCAGGTAAAAGATTTCAGGGTTTTATAAGTTATATCATGATTCATGAAAAGATGTGAATAAGACCAATTATATAAGAAATATAACCCAAGAGTGATTCCTGGATCTAATTAGATGTCAGATGTAACATTACACTTTACAATAACCTACTCTCTTCCCTCCTCCCTATGTTATTTGGACCCAGTTACAAAAATTGTGGTTTTTGAAAAAACAATAGGATGACTGGCAAACTACTGCCTGAAGGTCAAATCGGTCTTACTTCTTGTTTCCATATGGCCCACAAGCTAAGAACAGTTTATAATAAATTGAAAAAAAATTCAACATGCAAAAAGTTAAATAAAATTCACACTTGTGTCCATAATCAAGTTTTATTGGAACACAGCTATATTAATTTGTTTACTTATTATTTATGGCTACTTTTGCATTACAATGGCAAAGGTCAGGGGTTTATAACAGAGCATGTGTGGAGCTTTCATCTCTTTAAAATGCTGCTCATCGAGATCAAAGCAATCCATAGCCATATGAAAAAATGCTCTAAATCATTAATTATTAGAGAAATACAAATTAAAGCTTCTCTGAGGTACCACCTCACACCTCTCAGATTGGCCAATATGACCAGAAAGGATAATGATCATTGTTGGAAGGGTTGTGGGAAATCTGGAACACTATTACACTGTTGGTGGAGCTGTGAACTCATCCAATCCTTCTGGAGAGCTATTTGGAACTATGCCCAAAGGGCAACAAAAATGCGCATACCCTTTGACCCAGCAATACCACTACTGGGTCTATACCCTGAAGAGATGATGAAAAAGGGTAAAAACATTACTTGTACAAAAATATTTATAGCAGCTCTGTTTGTGGTGGCAAAGAATTGGAAATCCAGTAAATATCCTTCAATTGGAGAATGGCTTAGCAAACTGTGGTATATGCACTATTGTTCTATTAGAAACCAGGAGGGACAGGATTTCAGGGAAGCCTGGAGGGATTTGCATGAACTGATGCTGAGTGAGATGAGGAACCAGAAAAACACTGTACACCCTAACAGCAACATGGGAGTGATGATCAACCTTGATGGACTCGCTCATTCCATCAGTACAACAATCGGGAACAATTTTGGGCTGTCTGCAAAGGAGAGTAACATCTGTATCCAGATAAGGAGCTGTGGAGTTTGAACAAAGTGCAAGGACTATTCCCTTTAATTTAGAAAAAAACAGATATCTTATTGTCTGATCGTGTTACCTCTTAGACTTCTCTTCTTTAAGGATATGATTTCTCTCTCATCACACCCAATTTGTATCAAGGTACAACATGGAAACAAAGTAAAGACTGAGAGATTGCTTTCCGTGGGGGCTGGAGGGAGGGAAGTAAGATTGGGGGGGGGGGGATTGTAAAACTCAAATATCTTTAATAAAAATAAATTTAAAATGCTGCTCATCTCACTGTACATAGAACAACTTGTCAGCAGATCAAGTGCTATGTGTAGGCCCAAATACTTTTTGGACTGTGCATACTTATGTCTAAACTGACAATGAAGAAAAAGTTACAATTATTTTAGTTCATGGCCAAAGCAAAATTTCTCAGTAAGAACTACCTTCAATCACTATTACAACACATTGAATGACTTATTTTTTAAGCTTTTACTGGAAACTCAATTATGTTTCTTAATGAAGTCAACCTAAAATTATAAGGGAAGATGATGTTTATATGCAAAACCCATAGTTAATGTCAACTTAACATTTATCTGCCATAACTAATGTGAAGCTGCTTTTTATACATTCGCCTCATGTCAAAAGCTAAAACTAGAAATGAAATATTCATCCTCACACCAATTTGCAGGAGGTATATTTTCTGAACCTAAACTACAGTTCCAGCAGCATTTTTTCAGACTAATTCAAGAATTTCAAAATTTTAAAATCCATTTATCTGTGCAGTTTGAGCTTCCATTTAACTTTCAATTGGAAGTGATTAATCTTCAATGTAGTAATAGGCTAAAAGATAAATATAAAAAAATGAATCTTCTAGAATTCTCTGAATGCCTTTTGAATGATGTATATTCTTAATTAAGTCATATACTCATGGACTGATATCAGTATTTGGCATCACCTAACTCTGGTAATAGATTTTCAAGAATGAAATCTGTAAAAAAATCTCAAAGTCAGTAGTTGAGGGGCAGCTAGGTGGAGCAATGGATAGAACACCAGCCATGGAGTCAGGAATACTTCAGTTCAAATCTGGCCTCAGACACTTAATAATAATTACCTAACTGTGTGGCCTTGGGCAAGCCACTTAACCATGTTTGCCTTGCAAAAACTAAAAGTCAGTAGTTGAACCATTTGCCCATCTGTTTTGATGATAGTGACACTAACTTTGAAGATTAAGCAAAATATTATTCTCATACTATCCCAAAAATGAATTCTATTTTTTTGATCTGTTATCATCAAAAATCATGTTCAATTATATTTTGAATTTTGTAGATTAAAATTTTATGGAATTGTTCTCTCATTATACAAGTATCTACATAATATTCTCAATTTTGACTCTTGGCCTACAAAGCCTAAAATATTTACGATCATAGGGGAAAAGGTTGCCATTCCTGGTAAAGGAGACAACTCTCTTAAAAGAAGCAATGAGACCCCCAGACAGAAAAGACAGGTAAGAGCTAAAATAAAGTATATCTGTTTCAGACTTTACCCTACTGGGACATTCTGAATGCCCAAACACAATGGCAATCTAAAATACTTTTTCACTAAAGTTTGCAAGGTAGCATAGAACTACCAATCCATCAGTCAGTGAGAGGTGTCAGAAACTCTGCTTGGAACCAGATAGCTAATCTCAGAGAAGTAACTGCTACTGGTCCTAAGGCATAGGCTTTCTTCCCAAAGGCATAGCAGCACTCTAGGTTAGGACACCAACTATCTCTGAAGCCAGAAATAGTGGTATTTCAAAAAACAGCATGCAGAGCAGGCACAAATAAGATGAATGTTATTAACCCAGATTTTGCTGAGCCATCTCTAACCTGGGGTATCAAAGCAGATCAGAGACAGAGTACCAGTAACATAGTAGTGATTTCTTACTTTCTTTGTAAGGAACAGGTTTGCAAAACATGGGATTACTCCATTCCTTGGAGTTCCACCTTATTGTGGAGCCAGATATTATATACTAGATCATGAATTGTAGAATAATCAGATTTGGGGCTCAAGACATCCTCCCAGGACAATACATAGATCACTTGTGAGCATCTATGTAGATGAGGCCTGTGGGAATTTGTATAGTTTTGGGTTTTATGGTGGTCCAGTTTACAATACTTCACTAACATCCACTTCACTAACACAGGCAAAAGAATGCAGGACTTGTCATGAATAAAACAAATTACTACTTTGTTTTCAGTTTCCCAAACTCAGAGCCTGCCTGTGAAAATGATTTCTAGAAATCTAAATTATTAAGTATGTTACACATATCATATTAATCAACATAGAAATCCTAACTCTTTTAACAGTAGAAACAGAAAAGCATCAGCCTTCCTTAGCCACAGGTTACTTAAAAGGTGCACTTCCTACTTGTAGTCATAGTAATAATTGTTCTTCCTACTAAGAGCATTGATGGTTGAGTGCACCTCAAAGTTTTTTGGGGGGCTCTCATGTTTCGAGGTAGCTTTTCATTAAGATCCTTTGCTTTGAATTAATAGGTCCTCAGGCTGAATACTGAACTCATTTGTGTGAAGGTTCCAGAGTTGTAGTTTCAGTGCTCATTCAAATAACACCTTGATGTTACAGTATTTGTCCATTAAGGAACTATACTTTATATAGTAAAGTAGGAGCAGCAGCAGACAGTAGAGAAAAACAGAATCAGAGTTCAGGCAATGGAGAAGATAGAAGTTTGGAGACAGTAGAACTGTATGAAACTTTTTTGGTGAAGCAAGACCTAGGAAGGACATTTCCTTCTCAGGGTCCACAGGACCATTTTTTAATGTGGTACACTGGCACTCCCAATGAAGCAGAAAAGTAAAGCTTTGAGTCAAAGGGAGAAAAAAAAGAGTATTATTCCTAGTATCTTCCATGTTCCCCATAAACCAAAAAAGGGGGGGTTCCTTAAGACAATACTACATCTTGTGTTGGAAAGGGAAATCAAGAGCCAGAGGGACAAAGGCATTAAAACTCACATTTCAAAAATAAACAGTGAGGTTAAGACTGACTTGACTTTTCATTGTGTCTCCCCAACTTTCCCCCACCCCAATAACAAAATGCTATAATTGGCATTTCCTCTCTTCTTTTTCAAGTTAGGGTAGTTCTTGAATTTCTTAGAATAACATATGTGATTCAAGGCACATGTTGGAGACTTTAGAAGCACTGAAGAAGTAGAGAATGCTGGCTCTGGATTTCCATTTCACTTGAGGAATACTTTAAAATTGGACCCATTTTATTGACAGGTCAAGCTGAGAGGTATAAGCCCTCTTAAAAGCAACCATGAAAACTACCTTATTTTTGGCTTCTTAAATTTAGCACCAAGTCAGAGATATCGGGGGGTGGGAGAGAAAATATGAATCTAGTTCAATACCTCTCTTGGGTATAAGATTAAGGGAAAGAGCCAGCAAACATCCAGGCTTGCTGCTTTTGAGTCTGAACTTTCATATTCTTTATTATTTTAGAAATAGTTATCAGTGCCACCCCAAAATCAAATCTATTTAACCACCTTTCCACATATATTTCATATATGCAAAGAACTTGACTCATATAGCCAATTTGTGTTGTCATATTACTCAAGCATATTATATAGAAGTTGTCTGTTCAACCTGCCAGGGGTTTGCAGCTTAAAGAAAAGGAAAACTTTGAGATTGCCTCAAGAAACCTTCCCTGATGTCCCTAAAATGTCTACTGAGGACTTTTGTGTAGAGATGCTGCTGGTATAAGTCTCAGTAAGACTTTTATAAGCATTCTACTCACTCTTACACTGAACTAACTATTCAAGACCACTGTTCTAAGGTATGACTCAGGGAAAGCTAAGCCATAATAGAAATGTGTTGCCTCCCTCAGATTTGCAAGGATCAAATTATATTTTAGATGAAAGAGTTTTGCACTTATTAGGAAAACTCATTCTTGTAACAAGATCAGACTTAGAACTTGTTTCCTTGGACTGGTAGTTTTCCCAATAGAGGTTCATAGAGCTACATTTTTGGTTATGATTTATTGTTATTTCCTGGATAGCTCCTCCAACAGAGGAGCTTTATATAGCTTGGGACCCTCACCCAATGGGCCTAAACCTAAAGGCTCATTCTAAAGTAATTCACCCACAAGCCTTCACCAAATTGAAGAGGAGTTTTCTGGATCCCTTAATACAACTAGTCTGCCTATTCAAGCTAGTTAATGTACTATCAAGGCTGATACTCATTTAAGCCATTAAGTCAAATGCTGCATGTTTAAGAGCACCAGAGGAAGGAAGAACATAAAATAGAAGATGAAAAATTCCAAGTCAATTCTATAACTAATCAAAGTATGCCATATTTAAAACATCACTGTATTGAGGTGTTAGTGAAGGAAGTTTTTCTGGGGCGCCCAAAGGAGAGAGAGAAAAACCCTTTTCAATATGTGGGGGAATATCTTGTTCCCCAAGACAGCCATAGAGATCATGCTGACTAGAAAACACATATAGGAAAAAAGGTCCAAAGGCCATTAATTAACCAGATTTAAGTGACCAAAGCAACTAAGATCCAACCTCAAGGAGCTCCTGAGGAAAAGTTAACTGAGTTATCAACTAGAATGTCAATTTATCAATTCTCAAGAGATAACTATCTTTAGAAAGATGTTTTTGCTTTTACAAAGCAGTGGGATTCTCAGTGGCTGCTGTGAGAGGCAAAAGCAGAAATTCCAGAAGTCAGTGACCTGGCAGATACAGTGAATGAAGGAGCTAAGAACACAAAACCTTGATATGACTTCACCCACCCACCCCCTCCCTCCCCTTTCTTGGTCAACCAAGGGCTGATTCAATGTCATCTGACATTGAAAAAGGCAGTAGAGTGTTGAACTTTTCTAGACAGACATGAATTCAAGACCCACCATATATTTCACAGCAACCTGATCACAAGCTGTATTTAGACTGTAATGTTTCACTATGAAAATAAGTATCAATTACATTATTATTTTCAGACTCCCTAGTTAAATACTAGAGTTTGGTTTTGTTTTTGAGAAGAGAATTGACAAATGAACATGGCACTGACTTGCAAAAGAGAGAAATGGTAGTAAAACCTAACACCAAAGAAAGAGAATGAACTTTGACTACAGGTTCAGATGTGCATGCTTTTTTTTTTCAAGAAAAATTAACTTGTATCATTTTATAGGCTGAGATAGCATCTCTTAGACAACAAGTGATATCAAAATCCCTATCATTAGTTCCAATCTTACTACTTCAAATACCTGTTAACACCCTGAAATACCAAAAGCCATTTTGAATATTTTAGTTAAGACCTTAAAACCTTCACTAGTTTTTGTCTACCTGAATAAAGTTTAAATCAAATTCCATTAATTGGGAACCCTGTGCTTCTCATCAAATGCTTATCAAAGGTAAAGAGGAAACTTGATTTTCCTGTGGTGCTTCGAAACTAAGTCCAATTATTTAAATTAATCCCCTTATGTCATTTCAGTAACATTAAATTTTAAGGTCCTGGGTCTGGGATAGAAATTAACATTAGAGAAAATAAGAGTTGTTGAAGACATGGGAGAGGGATGTAAAAATGATATAATTCTTATTTTGCCTTTCCCCCCCCACAACATCTCTATTGCCCTTATCTACTAGCAGAATTCAGAAAGACCAAGTGTTAAGATCACATAGCACTTTTCTCTAGCTTCTCATTTGCTGCTAACTTTTCCCACTTGTCATCTATTAAAGTAAAATGACTTGCTTATGGCACAGATGGAAAATTAAAAACAAGCTCTCTCCCTCTGAAATCAAAGCAGCAAATAGGAAAGAAATCTCTCCACACATAGAAAAGAGAGGATTTTCGGTTCCATTACAGTTGGAATCCATAGAAAAGAGAGCTTCTCAAACTAAACAACAACGCCTCGAGCTAACACAGTTAGCCTTCCCTTCAAGTAACTTAGGCATTAGTTAAGTCCCAGTTTTAAGGTAGCTGAGATCCTAAAGGGTTGACAGCCCCTAAATGCCTGTAGTTTTTAGAAGGAAGGGGAAGGATAGAAAGAAGCAAACTTACCCACCCATCTCCAAAAAAACAAAGAAAATAGAAAAAAGGTAAAGAGAAAGTCAGAGTGTACCCTACAAAAAGAATGAAAGCTTTCATTCAGGTGAAGCAGAGTAAGCATTTTGCCCTTGTTCAGTCTCATCCACTTGACCAAAGCTATCGGAGGGGTTTGCTACTAACTCCTCCAATGGATTAGGACAAAGACTTTACAGGATTTGCCCAGGGTCACACAGCCAGTGAAGTGTGTGAGACTGATTTGGAACTCAGGTCTTCCCAACTCCAGGGGCAGCTGCTTTTTAAGAAGCACCCAATACAACCCGCTCCTTCCTCATCACCTGCCCTCCTTAGGGATGCGAGAAAGACATCCCTAGATACAAAGAAGCGACGTTCCTTTAAAAGGAGAACGGGGAAAGATTAAGCAAGACCACACAGTCGACTTTAAAACGGAGAGCGAAACAGACCAGCCCTCCCAGGCCCGACCCCAGCCCACACCTATAAGAGGCGCGAGGGGGTCGGATTCTGGGCCCAATTAGAGCCGGGGAGCTCAGTTTCCAACGCGTGCCCCCCCACTCCAGAATACGTGGGTCGAGGGACCCCAGACCTGGTTTTTCCTTCTAGTCCTTCTCTTTAAAGCTAGATCCCACCTTAGACTTTCCCTCCACCTACTCCCCACTTTTATTTTTTTTTAAACCAGCACCTGAGTGAGGTGGTCTAGGAAAAGTCTCTACAAGGATCCCCAGGAGCTTTCTTGGTTTTTCTCTGAAGAGCCTCAACTCTGTTGGGGGAGGGGGGAAGACTCAGAACCCCACCCCCTCTTTTGGAGCCAACCAATATATGGGGTTGGGGGAGGTTTCCAGCATTCTTTTCAAACTCTAGATTAAAGTGGGCAGCTTGGCTTATTTAAGAGTGTAAAAGATGATGGGCTATATATATATATATTTATTTTTTAGTATTATATTTTTGAAATTTAATGGAGGGCAGAAGTGGTGATTCCAAAATGCTCCGCAGAATAAGGGGAAGTTCAACATTACTGTGAAGGAGGACCTGAGGAGAGTGGGTGACAAGGCTTAGCTTTCCCACTCAAACCGTTCTCCTTCCCAGGAACGTTGGACCAACGACTATTATCAAGTTGCAGGGGGGAGGGGGAAACGTTGACCACAGCAGTTGCTCCCCCAAGTGAGAAGGGAGCTTGGTGTGGTGGTGGCTTTTGTGATGACCATGGAGATGGACCTTAGAGGACTTCTCGCCTTGGGCTGTTTTTTAGGAAGGTCACCATGTTTACTCTTCCGAGGAAACAGTTGTTGGGTTTATTCGAGCTGTAAAGATTAGATCCCCTAAAAGCAAGATTTGGGGATCCCCTCACAATGAGAAGAGAGTTTTGAAATTAAAGTGATTGATTTGCCAACTCACCAGAAGGGAGAGTTTGGAGGAATTAAAATAATTGCATCTTCCCGCCCCGCCCCCCACATTCCAGTGAGGAAGGAGAATGAGAAATTAAAAGGATTGCTTTACCTTGGGGGAGGGTACCTTGTCCCATCTCAGGGAGGAGAGTGTGCTGGGGTGGGAGTGGGGGGTATGGAGGAAGCCTTTGGGGGGGCCACTATTGCTATTCCTCATTGAGAGCATTTCAAAAGGAGGGGGAACCTACAGCGGTTGACAACTCTCCTCAAGGCAGGGATCCTCTCAAGTAGGGGAAGGGTCTACAATGAGCCCACCTCCAGTTCAGGAATAGTTCAGAGACCTGCGATGAGGGTTCTTCCTCAAACCAGATGGAGAGTTGGGGGGGGGGCATTCTTTCCTTCAAGATGTATGAAGGGAGGTTCCTCGAAGAAATCATTGTCTTCTTTGCATCTCATCCCCAGGAATGAACTGTGTTCCCCATCCCTTGCCACCAACCGCCTCCCCAAACTTATCCCCCTTTCAGTGTCCTTTAGTGTGTTTTTTTTTTGTTTGGAGAATATCTTGGGTTGGAATACCCCATCTGATACATGTCCCCCCCAGGGGCCATTAAATTGGGTTTCTTCATAAAAGAGGACTACTGTATCTGCAGAAACTAATTGGCAGCATAATAGTTTTGAAAACTTTAAGTTAGGTTACTTGAGTTATTAGTGTTTCTACCAAGTGATCTAAAGTTTTATTTATGAGTAATTTCAAATTCATTTTCTTGTAATTTTGTGAGATTAAAAGGGGTGGCATTGCTATAGTGCCACCAGAGGTGAAATTCTTAGACCTGTGCAAGACCTGTGCAAGATAGACCAAAGTGAAAGCATTTGTCAAGAAAATCTTCATTAATTGAGAACAAAAATCAGAGATTCAAAGATGATTGTAGTTCCTGCCATAAATGATGCTGACTAGCAATCTGTTAGCATTATTCCCATGATCTGTCAGGTGCTTCTGAGAAACCAAAGTCTTTGAAGTCCAGAGGGAGTATGTATGGTTGCAGAGCTGAGTAGCATAGAACATCTAGTTACAGCTTAGCTTTGTCCTACTGTCAAAACCTTGTCACCAAATATTAAGCCTACCATAATTAAACTGTCAAATGTTTAGCTTAAGGCAAAATATTGCCATTTAAATCACCGAACTGATGGTGTAGACCTTCAAGAGACAGGTTGCATTTACCATAATGTCACAAATTTGTCACCAATACCATACAATATTGTCCCTCTGCCCAGGAGGGAGCACATCTAAATGGTCAAGATCTCCCTCTGTTTCCTATACTAATGGGTCATAGGGTATAGACAGTTCTGGAAGAGGCAATGTGAAGGATATCTTTGCACAATATTCCCCTCACTTTAATCAATTTACTATGCATGTCATGCCAACATTCAATTGATGTTAATTCAATTACAAAGGCAACAATCGATCAATCATCTATCACTTAATCCAAGCCTTTCCTCAACTGACTGCTTCTGCCAAGTCAAAAGAAATGTTTGCAGCCCTTAATCGTCTATGGCTCTTATAGTATTCCTCTTCCTCTATTGCTGATTTTTAGGGTTTCCTTTGCTTTTCCTTTGGCAGCTCCTGCTGCAGTGATAAAACTCACATGCTTTTGTGTTCAATGGTTTAAAAGAGATCCTTCTGACTTTTGAATCACCTTTCATTTAGAAAGTCACATCTCAAATATCTTTTGTCAAGTTGGCAATGCTTAAGTCTCTAAATACTTACGATTGTTTATTTTCTGTTTCATTTTCTTTAGTCATAAATCTGTTTATGTAAATTAACTCCCATTTCCATCATGATTTCTGTGTCATTTGTACCTTTGAAACTATTTCTTGATACATTTCTCTAGATTTTAATAAGGAATTTTTCCCTTCCTCTATTAAACTTCCTCACTTGTACAAATAATATTCTCTCCAAAACTGGTCTTATGGGAAAGCTATTTCTTTGTCCACATTTAGCAGTTCATATTAAAATACAATCATATTATATTTGTACTAGATTTTGCATATAAATTTAATGTGAGTGGCAATATTCTCATATTCTTTGACAATATAAATTTATATGCATAGGAAAACTTTCTGCCCTTTTAATTATGAAATTATAAAAAAGACAATATATCTTGGAGACAGAATAAGTTTTGAGAGCAAGGACTTGGATATTTTTTTAATCCTCTCAACCTATTAGGCATTTAACATAATGAAATCTTATCTCGACAATATTTCGTAGATGCATAATAAGGAAGTCAAGATTCAACTTTAAATGCTCAGACTCCAAATATAGAAATCTTTCTATTTCCCATGATGACTAACCATCAGGAAGGTAACCAAAAACTGTTACTGCTTAGCATTTTGGTAAATTTATCCCTTCTCTACCCAAGAAAGAAGAGAGGTATTGAACTAGTTCTTACCAATAAATATTAATAGTATAAGTACAATGCCCTCTTTCAGGAGGTTCAGACTAAAAACCACTTTCTTTGCTTATTCCCCAAGAAAGCATAATTCTTTACTCTCAGTATCTTAGCTCTCTACCCTCAAATGCTTGCTATATAAGCATGCAATCTCAGATCTTTGGAAAACCAATTTATCTGTGTAAATGGTAAATTAAAGGCTAGGAAGTAAGAGAAGTCCCCCTTCTCTCACATCTGTGACTCCAGGAGCTCCCATTAAAGTGTTATTACCTTCTTCACTCTGCTTCTTTCTCTCTCATGGGTATTGGTCTCTACCCTCTTTAAGTGTGGTGGAAGGGTTAGTAGGTCTTGCAGTCCATCAGGAAATATATCTCTCTCCATATATGGAGCATGGACTTCTCAAGGCTGTTCTTCAGGGAACCACCCCAGATTGTCTTTGAATGGCCAAGTTATATTCCTTCCTTGGATCAAAGGTTTTGCAAGTCCTTAAAAAAATCAGCTGGGAAAAAGCCTTGTAACTATCTAGCATAAACACAATATCATCAATAATCACCAAGAGGGATTTTGTTGGAGTCCCAGATAACCCAGAAAAAAGTACTTATCACTGAAAACAAACTGTACTTTAACAATGCATGCAATAAACAGAACAGCACCTAATAGGATACATAAAAGTTGATAGCATTCCTAAGTTAAATGTAGTACATGTACTTCCATTGTTGTTCAGTTGTTCTACTGTGTCCCACTCTTTGTGACCCATGGACCATAGTACACCAGGACTTTTTTTCATCCACTGTCTCCTGAAGTCTGTCCAAGTTTATATGTGTTGCTTCTATAATGCTATCTATCCATTTCATCCTCTGCCATTCCCTTCTTCTTTTGCCTTCATTCTTTCCCAGTAAGTATCTTTTCCAATGAGTCCTATCCTCTTGCTATGTGGTCAGATTATTTCAGTTTTAGTATTTGTCCTTCCAATGAATAGTCTGTTTTAAGTATTGATTGATTTGATCTCCCTGTTGTCCAAGGGATGCCCAAAAGTCTTCTCCACCACCACATTTTTAGAAGCAACTGATTCTGTGGTGCTCAGCTTCCCTTAAAGTCTAGTTCTGATAGCCATATATTACTGCTGGAAAAACCATATATTTGACTTACTGACCTTTGTCAGCAAGGTAACGTCTCTGTTTTTTAGAATGCTCTCTAGATTTGTTGTCATAACTTCCTTCCAGAGAACAAGTATCTTTTAATTTTGTGACTGCAAGTCATTGTCTGCAATGACTTTTGAACCCCAAAATAAAAAAAAATCTGACACTGCTTCCATTTCTCCTTTTTATTTATCAGGAAGTAATGGACCAGATGCCATGATCTTAGGGTTTTTTTTAATGTTAAGCTTCAAGCCAGCTTTTACAGTTTACTCTTTCACCCTCAAGAGGCTTCTTAATTCTTCACTTTCTGCTTAGAATGGTATCATCTGCATATCTGAGATGTTGATATTTCTCCTACCAAACTTAATTCTGGTTTTCAATCCATCCATTTTGGCATTTTGCATGATGTAGTCTTCATATGAGTTGAATAAGGTGACAGCATCACTTACCGCCTGTTCAGCTGTTATTTCTTGATCTGTATGGCTCCTCAGGACACAAGTAAGATGGTCTGTTACTCCTTACCTTTTGTGACTTGTTGTGATCCACACAGTCAAAGACTTTAGTGTAGTCAATGAAGCAGAAGTAGATGTTTTTCTGCAACTCCCTTACTTTCTCTATAATCCAGTGAATGTTGGCAATTTGGTCTTTAGTTCCTCTGCCTTTTCAAAAACCAGCCTGCACTTCTGGTTATCCCAGTTCACATATTGCTGAAGTCTAGTTTGAAAAATCTTAAGCATAACATTTCTGGGGTGTGAAATGAGCACAATTGTTCAACAGTTTGAACATTCTTTGATCTAGAGCTATATATCCTGAAGATTGAAGTCAAGTGAGTCTTAGAAAACTTTCCTAACAATAAGGTTAATGGAAATTAGGAATTTCAGCTAACATTCTAAAAGATGATGCTGTTAATGTGGTGTACTCAATATACCATTAAATTTGGAAAACCTCAGTTTTTGTCCCATTCCTAAAGAAGGGAAATGCCAATGAATGTTCATACTATGATACTATGCACCTCCATAGTACACTGCAATTATTCATGGCAAAGTAAAACATAACAAACGAAACAAAGCTAACTGGCTGTAATGTTGTTTACAGATATATACATACAAAAATCATATAACATACAAAAAATGAGCAGGACATTGCTACAACATGAATACAATACTGAATATATTCAATGCCCAGCTTTGCTACCCACCTTTAACAAGTAGTATTCAATTTGGTAATGGTTAAAATATGTCAGATGACTATAAGATTTGTTGGTAAGGCTTTGAAATGTTCTATGATTGCTCATTTCAAAGGCAAGTACTATAATATATGAACATACTTTTAAACCTGAAAAAAAAATTATACACCATATCTAGGTGTCAAAACTAGAGATTAACCATGTAAAATGTTTTTCATCTAATTAGTTACCACTTGCTAAAGGGATAAGTCTAGTTCCCCTTCCCCTGACACTGGTTAATCTCTGATCCTATATACTTAGGAACTAAGAAATGGCATAGGCTAACCATTCAAGAGCTTTGGATTTCTTTTACAATTTGGCTAATATCAGGGGCAGATAAGTTAGCAGTACATTTGTCATAGCTATACTGTAGAAGTCTACATCATGGGAAGGAAAAGGTTGCCTCTGAATTGTCTTCTCTCCCTGTAATGATGCACATTCTTTCCTTTATTGGAAACATCAGTATCTATCTAGGTCAGACAATCTTTATACAACTAGTTGATAGTGTCTCTGCCTCAGCACTTGCCGAGATGAATGTACATTGCTTCCTTGGAATGTACATTGCTTCCTTGTATCTGTTCATTGTTATGTCCAGCTAACTTTGCTATGAGCAATAAATAATAGCAGTGAATAGCACTCTTGTTTTCCTCTATTATCTGGTGTGATTTTGTAAACAGGAAAGTTACCCAGTCTCTCAGTACCTTTTTATTTTTTAGCTTTCCTTTAGATAGCTAACCTGTGTGTCCCTTGAATGCCAAAGTTTCTTACTACATAGAATTGTCTCCTTGGTGAAGGTGTTGACAATGCAGCTTAGAGTCTATTTCTGTCACAGCTCTTCTAAGATGACTCTATGGCTAATTGAAAAGCTCAGCAAGATGCATACCAAATGCAAATAGTTTCATCACCTTCAACTGAGGTTCCAAATAACAATTAGTTATATATATATATATATATATCCAAACATAAGCAAAAATAGCATGAAGTCTTGAGCAGAATTCCTTTTATAGTCTTTTATAGTATTAGTTTTTCTGTCATGAATATGTAATTTTCCTATGAAATATTCAGGGTATAGTTCAACCTGGGGATAGTCAGGAATGGTTCTAGACTTTGATACCTGGTAAAGTTTACATTCATTCTCTATCTCAGTTAAAGTGATTATGAAGAATTTATTCACTGAACAATGCCTTATCAATATTTTGAAAGCATTTGCATGGGTGCTGATTGGGTGTGAACTTCATAAAAAAGATCAGTAATCACAAAGCTATGGCATATTTTTGCTATCTCTTTTCATAGATGTAAAGGCAATAGAGACAATTTCAAAGGTTTACTCTTACTTATATTCTTCAAATATACAGCACGAGTTGGTAATGTTTTACTTTGAATGCATGTGTCCCAAATTTCTCACTTCTTAGTGATATCTACAGCCTTCTGGGACCAGGAAAATCTTTCCCTCCAACTATAGGATCTTGACCAATATTTCCAAGTAATCGTGAATGGTATTCATTGGGTAGTATGCTTGATAGCTTCCTGGTTCCATGGGTGGAATCAATCACAGTCCAAAACAGCACTTCACTGCACAACTCAAATTTTGCCTTTGACTCAATAGCAGTTGACTTTTTTCTGACTAGGAGTTAAGATGTTTAGAATCATTGCCTTTATTTTTGGCTTATATCGCTTCCCTTAGTATTTCATCAGAAACTGCCACTCATGCATAGACAACTGAGGCTAAGAGAATGGATTTGGTAATCAAAGTTTACATACACATTAACATGCTGTCTGTAAGTTTTGATTTTCAGCTAGACTTCCCCTTGGTTGTAGTCCATCTTCTTGGTTGCCACAGATCTCAAACCTCTTTCTGGTATCACTATAGCTCCAGTGTTACATAGCACTCTGGACAAGACATCTGCATCTACATTAATCTTATCAAGTCTATAGTATATACTGAAATTACACTTGCCCAGCATTGCTACCCACCTTTAACAAGTAGTATTCAATTTGGTAATGGTTAAAATATGTCAGATGACTATAAGATTTGTTGTAAGGCTTTGAAATGTTCTATGATTGCTCATTTCAAAGGCAAGAACTCAATTCGCCTTCTGCTGTTTTAATGTACTTGGTTGTTGGTGACCATGGCGAGACTGGCAGACTGGCATCTTTAGGGAGAGGGACAAAATATCCATTTGATTAAAATTTTTTTTAAGTTTTTTTCAAGGCAAATGGGGTTAAATGGCTTACCCAAGGCCACACAGCTAGGTAATTATTGTCTGGGGCTGGATTTGAACTCAGGTACTCCTGACTCTAGGGCTGGTGCTCTATCCACTGTGCCACCTAGCTACCCCTCATTTGATTAAATTTTTAAAGGTTTTTTTCATATAGCTTTTGTAGGTTTTAAGATAACTTTTACCTTACTTGTCTTGAGTCTTTAGTGACATGTTTATGAGTGAGATCATTCTATGATTTAGGAATGGCAGGATAATTCTTAGCAAATTTGAAATAACCACTCAACTCTTTCCCTCACCCCTCTGATGATGCCATGCTGTTAACTAGAATTGCAACTCAATCACATTTCATATTCCATTCATATGGAAAGAATATTCTTGTCCTCATAATAAGTTTTAACCTCACCATATTCTTAATTAATCTGGAATCTGAAATTCTCCAAAGACATCGCCCACATCAGAATCTAGTGCAGAGATTGAAAAGTCAGTGTTTTTGTGATGTTCTTTGGTAACTCTTGTCTCATCCTCTTGGGTGTTTTAAAAATTATTTTTATATGCACTTATATTCCATCACTACTCAAACTTGAATAAATAAACAAAATACACATTATGCCCTCATCATAAAATACATATTTAAGCATGACCAATGCAGAAATTTGTTTTTCTGGTCTATGTATGTCTTTCTCTGGCTGGATTTAGAATAGAATTTTAAAGTCAAGGTTGTTTTTCTCTAGTATTGTCATTGTATAAAATGTTCTAGTTCTCACTTCCTTTGTTTCTGCTCATAAAGATTGTCCCAGTTTCCTCTGAAATAAATTTCATCATTTCTTATGGCATAAAATACTATTATATTCATATACCATCTAGTTAGCCATTCTCAAATAGGACAGTCTCAGTTTCCAATATGGATCTACTATATACAGAAGTGCATTAAATATTTTCCTACACAAAGGCTCCTTTTTCTTGCATTCTTTAGGTCCTAGATCCAGGTTTATCTGGGTCAAAACAACATTCCATTATATCAATAGATTTCAATCTATTCAGTGTTTCCCAAATTGTCTGAGGTGAACTAAAGCACACCCTTACATTTTTTACTTGATTTACTCATCTTTCCAGCTTTAGTTCTGTTTTGGGGCTTTGGGCAATGCTAGTTTTTGCCTCTTGTGGTTGGACCTACTTGATTTTTCCCTGAGTGCCTTCTGCACACAGGTTAGGTCTTTCTAAATCTTTGAGGTATAAGAGCTAGATGTTAAAGGTCTTTTCTGGCAACTCAGGGTGAAATTTTAGGGACCTTAGAGTTCTTGATCCTAAGCGGTTTCAGTATGAGCATTGTTGGTTGGTTAGGATCAAGATGGTTATATAGGTTACTGCTTTCTCCCTATACCTATGACTTCTAATGACCCTTAGGCTTTTTGACCATCTTGAGGACTTTTCAGGAGAGTCTTCTAGTTTTTTCCAGTTCTGAAAACCTACAGGCGATACATGTTTTGTCTTTGGTTAAATTGTCACTAACCTTGCTACATGGGTCTCATTTCCTATATTATCTGTGGGATTTTGCATGACTTTTTGTGAAGTAAAAGGGTTGATGAAGTCATTTATTTAGTTACTCACAGGATGTTCTAATCATTATATTCAATTTGGTGTGAGTTTAAGGTATTAGCTGAAATGCATATGTGGAATCTGGATAGTCTTCAGGCAGTCATCCTTGGGAGAAAAAAATCAAGACCCTACACTTTTATTAGTCTCTACACTCCTTAAAACTTCTCTTTATAATGTTTCTTCGTAAACTAACAGTTAAGACTGCTCTCAGAAAAGAGGTTCTTCTCATTTCTCTACAAACTCCTATTGAAAGAGAATTTTAAAACTTTCACTGAGACTATTCACTTCCAGCCAAGGTGGCAGAGAGAAGCCAGGCACTGTCTCCTGATCCTCCCTCAAATATAAATATGAAACAAATTACTTAACAGAAATTCAATCAACAAAACCCACAAAAAGAAGCTAGGAGAAGAAATTCTACCTCAAGGTTTGTCTTTGGGGATTGTGGGCAAGCCAGGAGCAGAAAGCAGAGACTTTACTGGGAGGACAGGACAGAGTGAGAGTCTGAGGACTAGCAGGACTAGCCTGGGATCAGCCGTGGAAGCACTGACTGTGGGAACCATCGTCTGAGAGCCAACTGAGGAGTGGAGGCATTGGCTGTGGGACTGAAGGTCTGGGGCTTAACCAGCAGAGCTAGAGGGCAAGTTCCAGTGTGGAGGGTTGCAGACATCAATCCTCTGGACTCCTCTGGTCAGAAGGACCTCAGACTCCATATTTTTACTTCAGCAAAGTCCTCTTCCCAGAACAAACACATTAACAGCCCCCCTCCCCCCACCTAGGCACAGGCATAGGCAGCAGAGCTCCCTCAGCTGTGAATAGGGAGAGTAATTACAGTGTTCAAGGAGAAAAGTATCTAGCTGTAGCACCCACCCCTTCCAGGCCAAGGGAAAGTGCCTCAAATTAATGTCATAGACACACCAGAGAAAGTCAGTACCCCCTTTTGTCCAGCCCACTTGAAGTTACTAAAGGCAGTGAGTAAAGCCCCTAGGGATCTCAACACCAAACTTCTGTGAACCAGCCCCTCCCCCAACACAAGATCTCAGGAAAATGAAGAAAGTCCATCAGTAAGGGGGATACTAGA
Organism: Macrotis lagotis; assembly: GCF_037893015.1. Lineage (NCBI taxonomy): Eukaryota > Metazoa > Chordata > Mammalia > Peramelemorphia > Peramelidae > Macrotis > Macrotis lagotis. The sequence goes on along the minus strand of NC_133664.1, from coordinate 89,489,147 downwards.
AGGTAAAGACTAACTCAAATCTAGAACCTTTGAGGAGAATATGATTTGGTCTCCAGCCTAGAAATACTTCCTTGAAGAAATCAAGAAGGAGTTTAAAAATAAATTGGAAAATCTGGGATAGAAAATTAACACTTTGCAACAAGAAAACAAATCCTCCGAAAATACAATTAGACAAGTGCAAAAAAGAAAATAATTCTATCAAAACCACATTTGGTCAAATGGAAAAATATTCAAAGAACTGACCAATCAGAAAAGGAGTTACAAAAGGTAAATGAAGAAAATTCTTCTCTTAAAAAAAATGGGGGGGGGGGGGCACAGTGAGTACCTGAGTTCAAATACAGCCTCAGACCCTTAGCTGTGTGGCCTTGGGCCACTTAACCCCATTGCCTTGTAAAAAGAAAAAGAAAAAGAAGAGTCTGTGGAAACTAATGACTTCATGAGACAACAAGAATCTATTAAAACCAAAGAATCAAAAAAATAGGAGAAAATGTAAAATACCTCATTGGCAAAACTACTGAGAGACAACCTAAGAATCATTGGTCTTCCTGAGAACATTGAAGAAAAAAAAGCCTGGACTTAATATTACAGGATTTAGTGATGGAAAATTTCCCTGACATCATGGAACCAGAGGGCAAAATAGTTAATGAAATAATACATTGATCTCTGCCATAAAGGATCCCAAAATGAAAACGCCAAGGAATATTGTGGCCAAATTCCAGAACTATCAAAGAGAAAATCCTACAAGCAGCCAGAAAGAAACAATTTAGATAACAAGTAGCCACAGTAAGAATTACACAGGACCTGGCTGCATCAACATTAAGGGACTGAGATGCCAGGAATGCAATATTTTGAAAAGCAAGGGAGCTTGGAATGCAGTCAAGAATTCACCATCCAGCAAAACTGAGCCTTTTCATCAAAGAAAAAAGGACATTTAATGAAATAGGAGACTTATAATAACTTTTCCTGATGAAAGACCAGAGCTTAATATAAAATTTGAACTTCAAACAGGAAATACAAGAGTCACATGAAAAGGTTAATAAAAAGGAAGTAAAGAAAAAACTGCTATCCAATAAGATGAAACTGGCTATATCCCCATCTAGGAGAAAGACTCTAATAACTTTTGAGAATTATAACTCTATTAGAATATATTTAGGCAGAAATGATGGACACTCATAACTTTTCTATGACTGAGAATGATTTAAAAACAATACATCATTAAAAAGGGGGACAGTAAAGAGATGGGAGGATGGAGGAGATTGAATGGGATGAATCTAAATACCTTAAGAGGAGGTACAAAGAACCTAATGCAATAAAGCGGGAGAAGGGAGGAGGTGAGAACCACCTGAATCTTGCTCTCATCAGATTTGTCTTAAAGTTAGCATATACTCAATTAAGTTAAAAAACTTATCTTACCTTTCAAGTATTAAAAGAGGAAAAGGGGGGGGGGATGAAAAGGGGGATGGGGGGAAGGAAAAGGGGGAATCAACAGAAGGAAGGAAGGAAGAATGGGCAAAGGGAAAGGGAAAAGAAAGGGGAGGGGTTGGATATAGGAGGGCAAACACACTGAAGGTGGTGGTATTCAGAAATAAAATACTGGGGACTATGAATAAAGTGACAAAAGGGGGAAAAATACAGAGGGAAGATAGTATTGAGGGTAATTATAACTTTGAGTGTGAATGGGATGAACTCTCCTTTAAAATATAAGAGAATAGCAGAGTGGATTTAAAAAGAGAATTCTACAATATGCTGCTTACAAGAAACTCACTTGAAGCAGAAAGATAGAGTAAAGGTAAAAGGTTGGAGCAAAATATATTTTGCTTCAGCTGAAGTGAAAAAAGCAGGGATAGCAATCCTTATCTCAAAGCAGCTGCAAAAATAGATCTCATCAAAAGAGATAAAGACTAACAAACAGTATCTATATGAAACCATCAATAAGCATTATATGTAATTGGGATAGGCTAGAGGCATTCCCAATAAGATTAGGGTTCGGATGCCCATTATCACCACTACTATTCAATGTTGTATTAGAAATGTTAGCTTCAGCAATAAGAGTAGAAAAAAGAAATCAAAGGAAATAGAATTTAGAAAAGGAAGAGACAAAACTCTCACTCTTCACAGATGACATGATGGTCTACCTAGAGAATCCCAAGAAATCATCTAAAAAACTACTGGAAACAATTAGCAATTTTAGCAAAGTTGCAGGTTATAAAATAAACCCTCATAAATCCTCAACTTTTCTATATATGTCTAGCAAGAAACAGCAGGAAGAGCTAGAAAGAGAAATCCCATTCAAAGTAACCTCAGACAATATAAAATACTTGGGAGTCTATTTGCCAAGACAGAATCTTTTTGGAAACAATTATAAAACACTTCTCACACAAATTAAATCAGATTTAAATAACTGGGTAAATATCAACTGCTCATGGATAGGGAGAGCTAATATAATAAAAATGACAATTCTACCAAAACTAAACTATCTGTTTAGTGCCCTACCAATCAAAATTCCAAAAAATTAATGAGTTAGAAAAAATTGTAAGTAAATTCATATGGAGAAATAAAAAGTCAAGAATTGCCAGGAGCTTAATGAGAAAAAATGCAAACGAAGGTGGCTTAGCACTACCTGATCTAAAATTATATTATAAAGCATCAGTCATCAAAACTCTTTGGTATTGGCTAAGAAATAGAGTGGTGGACCAGTGGAATAGACTAGGTGTAAAAGCAGGAGAGGAGTATAGTAATCTGCTGTTTGATAAACCCAAAGAGTCCAGCCATTGGGATAAAAACTCCCTCTTCTTCGATAAAAACTGCTGGTATAATTGGAAGTTAGTATGGAAGAAACTTAGATTAGACCAACACCTCACACCCTTTACCAAGATAAGATCCAAATGGTTACAGGACATAAGACATAAAAAGCAATACTATAAGCAAATTAGAAGATCAAGGACTAGTCTACCTGTCAGATCTATGGAAAGGGGAACAGTTTATGACTAAGGAAGAGTTGGAGAACATCACTAAAAACCAATTAGATGATTTCAATTACATTAAATTAAAAAGCTTTTGCACAGATAAAACCAATGTAATCAAGATCAAAAGAAAAGTAGTAAATTGGGAAACAATCTTTACAATTAATGATTCTGACAAAGGACTCATTTCTAAAATATACAGAGAACTGAGTCATATTTTTAAGAAAAAAAGCCATTCCCCAATTGACAAATGGTCAAAGGATATGCAAAGGCAATTTACAGATGAGGAGATCAAAGCAATCCATAGCCATATGAAAAAAATGCTCTAAATCATTAATTATTAGAGAAATGCAAATTAAAGCTTCTCTGAGATATCACCTCACACCTCTCAGATTGGCCAGTATGACCAAGAAGGATAATGATCATTGTTGGAAGGGATGTGGGAAATCTGGGACACTATTATTACACTGTTAGTGGAGCTGTGAACTCATCCAACCCTTCTGGAGAGCTATTTGGAACTATGCCCAAAGGGCAACAAAAATGTGCATACCCTTTGACCCAGCAATACCACTACTGGGTCTATACCCTGAAGAGATGAGGAAAAAGGGTAAAAATATTACTTGTACAAAAATATTTATAGCAGCCCTGTTTGTGGTGGCAAAGAATTGGAAATCCAGTAAATGTCCTTCAATTGGGGAATGGCTTAACAAACTGTGGTATAAGTATGTCATGGAACACTACTGTTCTATTAGAAACCAGGAGGGATGGGATTTCAGGGAAGCCTGGAGGGATTTGCATGAACTGATGCTGAGTGAGATGAGCAGAACCAGAAAAACACTGTACACCCTAACAGCAACATGGGAGTGATGTTCAACCTTGAGGGACTTGGTCATTCCATAAGTGCAACAATTGGGAACAAGTTTGGGCTGTCTGCAGAGGAGAGTACCATCTGTATCCAGATAAGGAGCTGTGGAGTTTGAACAAAATACAAGGACTATTCCCTTTAATTTGGAAAAAAAAACAGATATCTTATTGTCTGATCTGGTTACCTCTGAGAATTCTGTTCTCTTTAAGGATATGATTTCTCTCTCATCACACCCAATTTGGAGCAAGGTACAACATGGAAACAAAGTAAAGACTGACAGAGTGCTTTCCGGGGGGGGGGGGGGGGGGGGAAGCAAGATTGGGGGGAAAATTGTAAAACTCAAATAATATCTTTAATAAAAATATTTTAAAAAGCTACTTGAAACTATTAGGAACTTTAGCAACATCACAGGATATAAACCCTCATAAATCCTCAACATTTCCATATGTGACTAGCAAGATGCAGCAAAAAGAGTGAGAAAGAGAAAGTCCATTCAAAGTAACCTCAGACAATATAAAATACCTGGGAGTCTATTTGCCAACTTTTTTGAGAACAATTACAAACACTTCTCACACAAATAAAAATCATATTTAAATAACTGGGCAATATCAACTTGTCATGGATAGGCTGAGCTAATATAATAAAAATGACAATTCTACCAAAACTAAATTACCTGTTTAGTGCCCTACCAAAGTTCCAAAAAATTACTTTAAGAGTTAGAAAAAATTATAATTAATTTCATATGGAGAAATAAAAACTCAAGAATTTCCAGGGATTCAATGAAAAAAAGTACAAAAGAAGGTGGATTAGCCTTACTAGATCTAAAATTATATTATAAAGCATCAGTCATCAAAACTGTCTGGTATTGGCTAAGAAATAGAGTGGTGGACCAGTGGAATAGACTAGGTGCAATAGCAGGAAATGATTATAGTAATCAGCTGTTTGATAAACCAAACCAGCCCAGCTATTGGGATAAAGACTGTCTCTTTAATAAAAACTTTTGGGAAAATTGGAAGTTAATTTGGCAAAAATTTGCATTAGACCAACACCTCACACCCTACAGCAAGAGATCAAAATGAATACAGGATTTATACATAAAAATCAATATTATAAGCAAACTAGAAGATCAAGGAGTAGTATACCTGTCAGATCTATGAAAGGAAAGAATTTATGACAAGGAAGAGATGGAGAACATCATTAAAAACAAATTAGTTGGTGGCTAGGTGGCATAGTGGATAAAGCACCAGCCTTGGAGCCAGGAGTACCTGGGTTCAAATCCGGTCTCAGACACTTATGGGCAACTACATGGCGTAGTGGATTAAGCACCAGCCCTGGAGTCAGGAGTACCTGGGTTCAAATCTGGTCTCAGACACTTAATTACCTAGCTGTGTGGTCTTGGACAAGCCACTTAACCCCATTGCCTTGCAAAGACTAAAAAAAAGAAAAGATAATTTTGATTACATTAAATTGAAAAGCTTTTGCACAGATAAAACCATTGTAACCAAGATCAAAAGAAGTGTTGTAAATTGGGAAACAATTTTTACAACTAGTATCTCTGACAAAGGAATCATTTCTAAAATATACAGAGAACTGACTCAAATTTTCAAAAAAATAATCCATTCCCCAAATGACAAATAGTCAAAGATATGCAAAAGCACTTTACAGATGAGGAGATCAAAGTGATACATGTCATATGAAAAATTGCTCTAAATCATTACTTATTAGAGAAATGCAAATTAAAGCATCTCTGAGGTACCACCTCACACCTCTCAGACTGGACAATATGACCAGAAAGGCCAATGATCAATGTTGGAAGAGATGTGGGAAATCTAGGACACTAATACATTGTTGCTAGAACTGTGAACTCATCCAGCCTTTCTGGAGAACAATTTGGAATTACACCCAAAGGGCCACAAAAATGTGCATACCCTTTGATCCAGCAATACCACTACTGGATCTGTACCCTGAAGAGATGATGAAAAAGGGTAAAAACATCACTTGAACAAAAATACTCATACAAGTCCTGTTTGTGGTGGCAAAGAATTGGAAATTAAGTGAATGCCCTATTAGAGACCAGGAGGGATAGGAATTCAGGGAAGCCTGGAAGGATTTGCATGAACTAATGCTGAGCAAGATGAGCAGAACCAGAAAAACATTGTACACCCTAACAGCAACATAGGGGTGATGATCAACATTGAAGGACTTGCTCATTGCAACAATGAGGGACAATTTTGGGATATCTGCAATGGAGAATACTATCTGTATCCAGAGAAAGACCAAATACTATTTCCTTCAATTTAGAAAAAGAAAACCCATTATCTTATTATATAATTTTGCTATCTCTTATACTTTATTTTTCTTCCTTAAGGATATGATTGCTCTCTCATCACATTCAACTTAGATCAATGTATGACATGGAAACAAAGACTAGCAGACTACCTTCTGTGGAGGGTTAGGGACAGAAGCAAGAATAGGGGGAAAAATTGTGAAACTCACAATAAATAAAATCTTTCTGAAAAAAAAGAGATAAGGAAGGAAATTATATCCTCCTAAAAAGTACCAAGACAATAAATTTTAATACCAAATAAGTATTCACCCAATGGTATAGCATCCAAATTCTTAGAGGAGAAGTTACAGGAAAACATAGAAAGCAAAACTCTACTAGTGGGAGACCTCAACCTCCCACTCTCAGATTTGGATAATTCAAATCATGAATTAAACATGGAAATTAAGGAGGTAAATAGAATGTTGGAAAACCTAGGCATGATAGACTTATGGAGGAAACTGAATGGGGATAGCAAGAAATATACTTATTTTTCTGCGGCAAATGGCATTTACACAAAAATTGACCATGTACTAGTGCATAAAACCCTAATAATTGCAGGAAGGCAGAAATAGTGAATACATGTTTCTCACATCATAATACAATAAAAATCACGTGCAATATTGGGCCAGGGAGACCCAAAACTATTTGGAAACTAAATAATCTCATTTAAAGAATGAGTGGATCAAACAACAAATTATAGAATTATTTCATCCTAGATAATGAAACAACATAACAAAACTTATGGGATACACTCATGGCACATGTAAGGCTATATATTTTTCAGTGCTTACATGAATAAATTAAATAAAGAGGAAATCAATGAACTAAATATGCAGCTAAAAAATTAAAGAAAAAATTAAAAACCCCCAATTAAATACCAAAATAGAAATTCTAAAAATTAATGGAGTAATTAATAAAATTGAAAGCAAGAAAACTGTTGAACTAATAAAACCAAGAGTTGATTTAATAAAAAAATAAAATTTATAAATCTCTGGTTAATTTCATTAAAAAAAATAACCAAATTGCTAGTATCATAAATGAAAAAGGTGCACTCGCCACCAATGAAGAGAAAATTAAAGTAATAATTCAGAATTATTTTACCCAATTATATGCCAATAAATTTGATAATCTAAGTGAAATGGATGAATATTTACAAAAATATAAGTTGCCCAGGTTTAATGAAGAGGAAATTAAATACCTAAATAACCCTATCTCAGAAAAAGAAATTCAACAAGCCATTATTGAACTCCCTAAGAAAAATCTCCAGGGCCAGATGGATTCACAAGTGAATCCATCAAACATTTAAGCAACAATTGGTTGCAATTCTATATAAACTCTTTGGACAAATAGGTGAAGATGGAACTCTGCCTAACTCTATGACACCAATATGATGTTGATATCTAAACCAGAAAGAGTCAAAATGCAGAAAGAAAACTATAGACCTATCTCCCTGATGAATATAGATACAAAAATCTTAAAATCTTAGAAAAATGATTACAGCAAGTTATCACTAGGATAATACATTATGTCCAAGTAAGATTTATCCCAGGAATACAGGGTTGGTTCAATATTAGGAAAACTGTTAGGTTTGTTATTGATATAATTAATTATACTATCAGAAATCTTATGTTTATATCAAAAGATGCTGAAAAAGCTTTTGACAAAATACAGCACCCATTCCTACTAAAAACACTAGAGAGCATAGGAATAAATGAATTGTTCCTTAGAATAATAAGCAGTATCTATCTGAAACCATCAACAAACATAGAGGCATTCCCAATAAAATCAGGGGTGAAACAAGGATGCCTATTATCACCACTACTATTAAATATTGTATTAGAAATGTTCACTTCAGCAATAAGAGAAGAAAAACAAAAATTGAAGGAATTAGAATTGGGAAGGAAGAGATGTGGTGGTACACCTAGAGAAATCCCAAGAAATAATCTAAAAAACTACTTGAAACTATTAGCAACATCACAGGATATAAAATAAACCCTCATAAATCCTCAAAATTTCTATATATGAGTAGCAAAATGCAGCAGAAAGAGCTTGAAAGAGAAATCCCATTCAAAGTACCTTCAGACAATATAAAATACTTGGGAGTCTACCTGCCAAGGCAGACTCAGAAACTTTTTGAAAACAATTATAAAACACTTCTCATACAAATAAAATCAGATTTAAATAACTGGGCAAATACCAACTTCTCATGGATAGGCTGAGCTAATATAATAAAAATGACAATTCTACCAAAACTAAATTACCTGTTTAGTGCCCTACCAATCAAAATTCCAAAAAATTACTTTAAGAGTTAGAAAAAATTGTAATAAATTCATATGGGGAAATAAAAAGTTGAAAATTTCCATGGATTTGATGAAAAAAAGTGCAAAAGATGGATTTAGATGTACATCTAAAATTATAAAGCATCAGTCATCAAAACTGTCTGGTATTGACTAAGAAATAGAGTGGTGGATCAGTGGAATAGACTCGGTGCAAGAATCAGAAATGATTATAGTAATTTGTTGTTTGATAAAGCCAAAGAGTCCAGCTATTGGGATACAAACTCTCTCTTCAATAAAAACTGTTGGGAAAATTGGAAGTTAGTATGGCAGAAACTTGGATTAGAACAACACCTCATACCCTACACCAAGATAAGATCAAAATGAATACAAAATTTATACATAGAAAAACAATGTTATAAGAAAACTAAGAGATCAAGGAATAGTTTACCTGTCATATCTATGAAAAGGGAAGCAGTTTATGACCAAGGAAGAGATGGAGAACATCATTAAAAACAAACTAGATAATTTTGACTACATTAAATTAAAAAGCTTTTGCACAGATAAAACCACTGTAACCAAGATCAAAAGAAATGTTGTAAATTGGGAAACAATTTTTACAACTAGTATCTCTGACAAAGGAATCATTTCTAAAATATACAGAGAACTAAAATTAAAAAAAAAAACCAAGCCATTCCCCAATTGCCAAATTGTCAGAGGATATGCAAAGGCAATTTATAGATGAGGAAATCAAAGTGATCCATAGTCATATGAAAAATTGCTCTAAATCACTACTTATTAGAGAAATGCAAATTAAAGCATCTCTGTGGTACCACCTCACACTTCTCAGACTGGTCAATGTGACCAGAAAGGACAATGATCAATGTTCAAAGGGATATGGGAAATCCGGGATATCTAACTAATACCTGGTTGGTGGAGCTGTAAACTTACTCAACTTTTCTAGAGAGTAATTTAGAATTATGCAGAAAGGGCAACAAAAATGTGCATACTCTTTGATCCAGCAATACCACTACTGGGCCTATACCCTGAAATGATGATGAAAAAGGATAAAAACATCACTTGTACAAAAATATTTATACCAGTCCTGTTTGTGGTGGCAAAGAATTGGAAATTGAGTAAATGTCCATCAATTGGGGGATGACTTTATAAACTGTGGTATATTGTTATTGAACACTATTGTTCTATTAGATACCAGGAGGGATGGGAATTCAGGGAAGCCTGGAAGGATTTGCATGAACTGATGCGGAGTGAGATTAGCAGAACCAGAAGAACATTGTATATCCTAACAGCAGCATGAGGGTGATGATCAACCTTGAAGGACTTGCTCATTCCATCAGTGCAACAATTGGACACAATTTAGGGATATCTGTGATGGAGAATGCCATCTGTATCCAGAGAAAGAATTGTGAAGTTTGAACAAAGATCAAAGATTATTACCTTTAATTTAAAAAAAAAGTTATCTTATGTAATCTTGCTATCTCTTGTATTTTATTTTTCTTCCTAAGGATATGATTTCTCTCTCATCACATTCAACTTAGATCAATGTATACCATGGAAACAATATAAAGACTAGCAGACTGCCTTCTGTGGGGGGTGGGGGGGAGGTAAGCAAAATTAGGGGAAAAATTTTTAAATTCAAAATAGATTTAAAAAAACTCACTGATTACAGAAGGCAAATATTGGTTGTGTTGAAACAATAACTCTCCTAGCTTCTCTTCTTCTTAATGGCAGTAGCTTCTCTAGATGTTTTTGAAGCAGGGGTTACTCAAGGAGAATATGATATTGAAAGCAACCATTTTCATTTCCATATTTTTAACATAAGCAATGACAGCATTCATTGCTACTTACTTTAGGCTGTGGATGTGTTGAAGTTCTCAATGATAAGTAGACTATTTTTCTCAGATGTTGCCAGAGGGAGGGAGATACCAAGTTACTGTTAGATATCTTAAGCAGTTTCTGGTATTCCCCAATATCATCTTCATCCACAAGTCAACAGGCAGGCAATAGGAAGGAATTACATGCTTAGACTCTTCTGTAATGCTTTTCAGAACTTAACCATGAATTTAGAACCACAATTTAAAATAGTATCGGAAGTTACACAATTTTCAAGGTTGAGAGCAGGGAATTAAATGTCAATTTAAAAGTGGTCAACCACTTTCAATATTCCTACCAGGCCATCTGGAAACATTTCTTAAAAGCTAGTCTGCATGTCTTTCCCTAGGGTTTCATTTCTTTGACAGGTTTGACAGGTTTTTCCAACCACTAACATACATAGCATCACATTCTCAATTCAATCTGGCCAGTATTCATTTTGGAGATACAGATTAAGCATCCTTTGAGGCAGCTAAGTTTTGTTAAAGATCTTTGGATGAACTACCATAATTCCCCAAGTATAAGACACTCCCATGTATAAGACACACCTTAATTTGGGGGCCTGAAATTTGGAAAAAAAATGTATTACATAAAATGATTGAACTTGTTTTATTCATCATCAAATTGATACAACTCCTCATCACTGTCAAAACTCTCATCCATTAATTTATCCTCATCTGTGTTTGATGATGAACCACTGTCTTAGGAACAACTTTAACCACTCTCCTGCCTGTGTTCTGGTCTGTTGACCACAAACACTCCTTGGGCAGTACATGGACACATGCTTAATCCATTCCGTTTCATGAACCTGAAGCACTATTGTGTCCTCCTTTGAAATCAGTCACTTCTTTTTCATCAGTAATTCTTCTGTCTTCCTGCTGAACCATCTTTATGGACACAGGAATTCCATTGGCCTTCTTCTGCCAGGGCATTTTTAGTTGTGTTTCTTCTTCTAGTAGCCAGTCTAGGATCATTTTCTCAGTTGGAGGAGGACAAAAGTGATGTTGGCAGCATGATTTCCATTCATTTTTGCAAACTGGATCACTTTGAACTGGAATTCAGCACTATATAAAAATCTTTTCTGTGCCATTTCTGGGCAGAACATGGCAAAATGTAACCTAAAATATCGATACCAAATTCAAAGCAATGAGCATAAAGACAAGTGCTGAAAAAGTGGGAAATGCAAGTAAAAAAAAAATCTACAACCACGGCATAAGACTCTCCCAATTTTTAGACCCCACATTTTTCTAAAAAGGATGCATCTTATACATGGGGAGATGCAGTAACTAGCATTAATTTTGTAAGGTTAATCTGGTTGAAGTTCGCGTAGACTGCTGAAGAAACCAGTCATTCATGCCAGCTGGAAAGAGTACCTGCAGTGCCAGCTCCCCTCTGGTCTGGCATTCTTGAGCTAGTTATTCTGCTGCAGGTTTTGGAATGAGCTGAGGACTAGACCTGAGACATGCCCTGCTCCTGTGGTCAGAACCACTTAACTGCAGTTCACTTCTTTTTTTTTAGGTTATTTTTTTTTTTGCAAGGCAAATGGGGTTAAGTGGCTTGCCCAAGGCCACACAGCTAGGTAATTATTAAGTGTCTGAGACCGGATTTGAACCCAGGTACTCCTGACTCCAAGGCTGGTGCTTTATCCACTACGCCACCTAGCTGCCCCTAACTACGCCACCTAGCTGCCCCAACACCACCTAGCCGCCCCTCACTTCTGAACTTAACTCATGACTCATATAGTGATAGAATTTTTCTCATTTGATCTTTATAACAACCCTGGGAAATAGATGATGTTATTATTTCCATTTTACAGATTAGGAAATGGGCAAACAGAGTTTAAGTAACTTAAGTAACTTAGCCAAAGTCACACTACTAGTATTTGAGACAAGATTTGATTCTTGATTCTTACCCTAGCTCTATCCACAGTGCCACCTTACTGTCTAGGTAATAGAAAAATGAAATGGTCTTTGCCCTCTATAAGCTCAGAAAATATAAATGAGATAAATTAACATATAAAGGAGAATTCCATCCATGACAGACAGAACAGTCATATTGTTACTTAGGTTCTGTCAGAGAAAGCATCAGGTTTGATGATGGCAAGGACCCAAAGGACTTTGAGGAACTAATAGCATAGATGTGTCAGCAACCAGTGGAGAATAGGTATCTAGCACCTGATGGGAACTGGGCAATGGGGAATTTATGGCAGGTGGGAGAATGGAAGGTTTTTCAATTTTAATCCATGGTATCAAATAGTGGTGCTTGTGGTTCTTATGTAAAGTAGTAAAGAAGAAAAAACTTCTGTGGACCTTAGGGTATTATTTAGTCCAGGTCATTCAAAAAACTTAAGCTCTTGAGCACTTCCTAGGTGGGGAGAATCTAGGAAGATCCTTCCCAATCTCCCTCTGAAAAAAAAAAACCTTTAAATGAAGCCTCTAAATAGACACTAAGGGGGGACAAAACCCACAAAAAAGACAGAATGAAACCATTTTTCAGCTCAAGATAACTTGAAAGAATTTCAGAAAAGGTCTGTCCAATGTAGGTAAAAGGGGAATGCAGCCCAGAATAGGCAGGGGAACTGGGAAGGCTCTTGACTACAGGGTAGCTCAGTAATAAAAAACACTTGAGTTGCAGACCTGCAGCGAGGGCCACAGACCAGCAGTGAGGGGCCCCAGTCCCAGAAGACCCCAGAACACTGCTAGAACAAGTGGGACTGGGTTGGACTACCCCAATACAGACAGCAATCCCCCATGGCACCTGTGATCTCATGGAGGTAAGTCAGGAATCAAACCCATGGCCCCACTATATAAAATTTGGCACTGTACTTACTTGTGTCCCAGAAGCAAAGCTCAAAAGAGCTAACTATAGAAAGCTAGTTTGGTAACAGAGAAGATCAAAATGCCATCTCAGAAAAAGGAAAGCAGTGACAAAAGTCAGCCTCAAAGGGATTATGAATTATCTCAAATGTAAAACATCCTCTTGGAAGAATGCAAAAAGGTTTTAAAAACCAAAGAAGAGAGGAAGAAGGAGAAATGAGAGTCATGCAATAGAATTATGAAAAACTAAAAACGGAAGCACACAAATTAAAGAAAGTAAAACCTTTAAAAGTCAAACTGACCAAATGGAAAAAGAAAACTTCCTTTAAAAGTAAAATTGACCAATTGAAAAAGGAAACATAAAAGTTAACTGAAGAAAATAAATACTTTTTAAAAACTGGAAACCAATGACTAGAAAAAAAAAGTAAAGTACTTCTTAGGAAAAAATGACTGACCTGAAAAATAGATCCAGAAGAGATAATTTATAAATTTTGGTCTACCTGAAAGCCATGATTTTAACAAGGGCCTAAACAATATTTTTCAGGAAATTATCAAGGAAAACTGTCCTAATATTATAAAACAGGAAGATAAAATAGTCTTTGAAAGAATCAACCAATCGCCTCCAGAAAGAGATCCAAGGAATATTGTAGTTACAATTGAGAATTATTAGCTAAAGGAAAAAATATGACAAACAAAAAGAAACAATTCAAATATAAAGGATCCATGGTCAGGATTACACAGGACTAGACAGTTTCAAATTTAAAGATCTGGAGGGTATGGAATATATTCTGGAGGGGAAAAGAGCTTGGATTACAAGCAAGAATCAACTATTCTGTAAATTCAGTATATTATTTTAGAGGAATAGATGGACATTCAACTAAATAGAGGATTTTTAAATGTACCTGATAAAAAGAAATGAATTGAGCAGAAAATTTGATCTTTAATTATAAAACTTGAGATGCATAAAAGGGTAAATGGAAAGAAAAAATGAACAGGCAGCTTCCAGAGAAAGAAATTAAAGCTATCTATAGCCATAGTTTAAAATGCTTTGAACCATTGTTGATTAGAGAAATTGCAAACCAAACCAGGTCTGAGGTACCATCTCACACCTATCAGTGACTAAAATGACAAAAAAAGGAAAATGACCAATGTTGGAAGGGATAGGGGAAAAACTGGGTACCCTTTGATCCAGCAATACTATTAGATCTGAATCCCAAAGGGATCATAAAAAGACATGCACATGTACAAAAGATATAACAACTCTTTTTATAGTGCCAAGGAATTGGAAATTGAAGGGATGCCTAAAAATTGAGAAATGGTGGAACAAATTATGTTATATGAATGAGATGGGGTATTATTATTATTCTATGAAATCTTGAGCAGGTGGACATCAGAAAAGCCTGGAAAATCTTGCATGAACTGTTGGCTGAGTGAAGTGAGCAGAACCAGGAGAACATTGTACACATTAACAACAACACTGTATGATGGTCAACTATAATGAACTTAGCTCCTCCCAGCAGTTCAGTGATCAAAGAACAATTCTGAGAAATTTAGTCTTATTTTATATTTGACTAATTGTATTTTCCAATGATTTGTTTTCTTGTTGCAAGGTATTAATTGTCTCTCCCAAATTTTCCAGTTGATTTTTAAACTCCTCCCTTATTTCTTCAAGGAAGTCTTTCTGTGCTGGAGACCAGATCATAATCTCCTCAGAGGTTCTAGGACTCTCTGAGTTAGGGTCTTTTCCTTCCAAGAATTTTTCTATGGATCCACCTTTCCACTGACCTTTCTTCATTTTGCTAAGACCTTGAGTTGGGAGAACAGCTGGTTCACAGAGTTTTGGTGTTGGGATCCACAGAGGCTTTACTCACTGAGTGCAATATTTCCAGTTGGTCAGTAGGGAGTACTAGAGGATTTGCTCACTGAGTGCAATTTCTCTGGCTGGCCAGTAGAAGGTGCTAGTTGCTTTCTCTGGAGTGTCTGTGACCTTGATTGATTGAAGCCTTCCCTTAGCCTGGAGGGAGTGATTGAAGCTGTTAAATACGTTTGTCTTCCTTCAATGGTGGGCTCTACCCTGGGGTGAGGTCATCCCTCTCCCTATTGTCAGCTGAGTTGGTTCTTCTGCTCATACACCTGTGCCTGGGGGCAGAAGTAGTCTGTAATTGTTTGTTCTGGGAAGAGGCCTCAGCTGCAATGAAGACATGGACTCAGAGTTCCTCAGACCCTAGGAGCCCAGGGATGCTGTCCACAGCTCTCCTGCAGCAGAACTCTTCCCCCCAGCCCTGTCGGCAAGCTCCAAAGGGTCAGCGCCAACACCAATGCCTCTGCTCCCTAGTAGACCCAAGCCCCCATGGTCTAGCCCTGCCGCTGATCAAGCAGGTCTGGCACTTGGGCCCTCAGGCTCCTGGGGCTCCAATCCAGTCACTAATCAGGCTGATCCTTGACTGATCTGTCCTCTGCACAGGGACTCACCCATGGCTGCAGAAGCTAGATGTTCTTTCTCCAGGCTTTTCTTTCTTGGTTTTGTGGATCGGATTTCTGTTAAGAGGTTTGTTTTATATCATAGATGGGGAAAGATCAGGAGACTTTAGAACTGTGCCTGTCTTCTCTCCACCATCTTGGATGGAAGTCCAAAAAACAATTCTAAAAGACTTAGGATAGAAAATGTCATCCATATGCAGAGAAAAATCTAAGAAGTCTGAATGCAGATCAAAGCTTAATATTTTTGCTTTTTTAGAGCTTGTTTTATTTTTTCTTTTTCATGTTTTTCCCTTTCACTCTCATTCTTCTTCTACCATGTGATTAATATGGAAATATGTTAAACATGATTGTGTATGTGTGACCTATATACTATTATTTATTATCATGGGGGAGGGGATAGAAAGGAAGGAGATAGAAAAATAGAACTCAAAAGCTTACAAAAAGAAAAATGTTGAAAACTATTTTTGTATGTGATTGAAAAAATAATGTAACATTCAAAAACAAATAAAAATAAAGACTAAGCTCTCATCTGTAGATCCTGTATTTGATTTTCATAGAGATAACACTTTAATTGTCATAGTCATATGAGATGTGAATTGGTCCAATTGTTCTATAAAGCAATTTAAAATTGACTTAAATGTCTATATCCTTTGACCTAATGATTTTATTGTTGTATCCCATATATATCTAAATATTCATAGCACTTACCTGAGATACTCTAAAACTTGGGAAGGGGGAAAAGGGAGAAAAGCAGACCCATATAATACTGAATAGATGAATTTCATAATATTTACATACCACAGTGAATATGAAAAATTTGGAGAAGCACAGAAAGTACTTTATAAACTGATACAGAATTAGAATCAAGAAAACAATTTGCACAATGACAACAATAACAATGGGAAATAGAGAAAAACCACAAATGAATGTTGGGTTTTTATTTATAGAATCCTGAATAGGTAAAAAACTGGAGCCTGTTTATGGAGCTAGCAAAAAATTGGTATCTTTTTGTGGTTTTTAATTAGGCTATATGCACTGGTTCCAAATGCCACTCCAGACTCTAAACGTAGCATTTCTGCACCATGCTGGGTTTTGAACTAGCCAGTATTTTCCTTATACAAATAATGAACAAAGAATAGCTTCTGCTCTGGCTTGTCTGTAATCAAACATCTGTGTTGTACTTGCACACATCTGTCAAGGTGCTGGATCAGTCCCTCTACAGACAGTACCACCTGCCATTGCTGCTATTTGTGATGGACTGGGATTGCTGGAAGAGCATAATTTGAAAGTCACCTGTTTGTTCTTCGTCACTATCTTCTCCTTCCCTGCCCTTTCCTATCTAAGAACTGTTGTTCAGAAAGATGTCAATATGAAATCTGATGATACCTAAGTATTATACAATACTGTAGGTTCTGTAAACTTTTCTACCATCTTCAAAACCACAGATATTTACAGTTTTCTTTGTTTTGGGGGTGGGACATACAGGCTTCAGAAGTGAGGATACAACGCACATCATAGGAAAGATCATTTGGTTGACCATCTCTTTGTCCAAGAAAAATGTCAAATTTGTCAATAAACAGAAATTTGTGTTTCACAGCATTGAAATTGGAGTAGGGAGCTCTGGATTTGAATCTTGGCATTAATTATGAGCAAGATCATCCATTATTCTGAGCTAGTTACCTCTTCTGTAAAATAGGGTTACTAATTTCACTATCTCATAACAATTGTTGTGAGAAAAGCACCCAAAATACTTTTTCTTAAAAAAAAAGTTTATGCCTTATGACCAAAGAAGAGATAGAGAACATTATGAAATGCAAAATGGATATTTTGAATACATTAAATTAAAAAGGTTTTGAACAAAGTCAGTACAACCAAGAGCAGAAGAAAAGCAGAAAACTGGGTAATGATTTTTACAGCCAGTTTTTCTGATAAAGAGCTCATTTCTAAACTATATAGAGACTGGAGACAAATTTAAGAGAATAAAAGTCACTCACCAATTGATAAATGATTAAAGGATATGAGCAGGTAATTTTCAGTTAAAGCTATCTTTAGTCATGTGAAAGGACCTCAGAAACCAGTACCCTATCTTGCCAGGTAATCCTCAGCATCTTCCTTAGGACAATTTAAATGGAAGTGATCCTGCCCTCAACCAAACACTACCCCATTCTTAGCTCAGGGGTGTCTGAATCCCTTGCTCCTGTTAAACTGCCATATTAGCACAGCCCTGTAAGCAGGAGATTTTGTGTCATAGGCAAATAATTTTCTCATTGGGATAGCATGAAAGATTTTGTGCTCCAGTGTCCCAGTCATCATCCCCTCTTGGCACAGAAATATTGGATTATCAGAAATCTTCTTTAGCTCTTCTTGTCATGGATGGGTGCAGTCCCCAAGAACTAGCAGTGCTTACACATCAGAGTGAAAGTCTACATGAGCCAGGAGGAAGCATATTTTAAAACTTCTAGAAGAAAAATCTTTCAGATTAAGAGAAGCAAGAAAGGAGGGAACCAAAATTATGGAGGAAAGGCAGTGAATCCCTTAAACTCTCCCCCTAACCACTCCAAATACCTTTAAATAAAGATTCTAAACAAATTCTAGAGTGAAACAATTTTCCAGTCCAAAACAATTTGTAAGATCTTCATCTAAAAATAGTTAGAAAGGACCTTCAGTGCAGCCCAAGATGAGCCAGAGTAAAGTGGCTCCAGGCATCCAGGAATAGCCTGAAGGGTGCCTGGGTCCATGACAAGAGGGTTGGTTTCCAGACCTCTTAGCCCAGGGATTGTCAAGGACAGTTGGAAAACTCAACAAGAAAATTCTGCTGCACCAGAGAGAAAGGGGAACATACTTCAATGCAAGCCTCAGCACAGAACTAGCCCCAAAGCACCAGGAACTGGCCTGTGGAGCCACCAGCTAAGGAACCACCTAGCAGCCATTTCTAGAGTGTTCAGCACACAAATGATAAGGGGTTGAGTAAAGGTCCTTTGCCATCCCTGAGGCAGGAGTCTGTTGCTTCACCCATAATCTGATTTGGGTTACAGTCTAAGGCCCCAGGCTCAGGAAAAGGAGCAGAAGGAAAACAGCTTACTGTCTGCAGTGAATCTAGAAAAAATAACTACAAAAACCTCAAAAGCTTGGGACAGTTCACCCTCCACCCTGGAAGCAGAGTCCCACTTTCATAAAGAGTTAAAATCAGAGGGGAGCCAAGACAGCAACAGAAGAAGAGCCTGCTCTCTCTCTATATTTCAAAACTCATAAAATAATGACTAACTAAATTTTTGAGAGACAGAACCCACAGAAAGATCCAGTGAGGCAATTCTCCAGAACAAGGTTATCTGGAAAATAGTGGAAAGGCCCCACTCCACAGGGTTAGAGGGGCAGCCCACCACAGTGAAGGACTTCAGCCTCCTGGGGACAGGCTCAGGGCACCTGGGAGCTACAGCTCATGGCAGTCAGGGCAGTTTCCTAACCTTCCCCCAAGCATGACTTGGAAGATCAGCCAGAGCCAGCACATGAAGCCCAGTCCTCAGGGTGCTCAGTAAGCAGAGGTGGCCTAGCAACCCAAATCCAGGAAACAGAAGCAAGCATAGTTGGTAAGCAGGAGCCCCCAGGCAACTGAGCCTTGAGTGCTCAGCCTACTAAAGGTAGGAGAGTGGAGAGAGACTTCTGAGGTCTGTCCTCTGAACCTGGAACAGGACTCTGGGGCTCTGACCACATTCAGATCCTGATCACAGTCTAGGCCTCCCATAGAACAGCAGCCCCCCTCCCCATGTCAACCCTGTGGCAGAGGAGTGCACTTGTGGTCATTCACCGACCAGGAGGGAAGACAGAGCTTCATAAAGGGAGATCGTTGTGGGGGTAGGGTGTCCCAATAATACTTAAAAGCTCAGGAAGCACCCTAGAATCAGGCACAGGCTGGGGAAATGAGTAAACAGAAAAAAGAGGAATACCATTGAGAAATACATTGCCTATTATCCCCCCGCAAAAGATCAAAATATTCAATCTGAAGATGAGGAAGTACAAGCTCCTGCATGTAAAGACTGCAAGAAAAACGGAAATTGGGCTCAGTCTATGACAGAGCTCAAAAAAGATTTTGAAAATCAAGTAAGGGAGATAGAAGAAAAATTACAAAAAGAAATGAGAAAGATGCAGGAAAAACATGGGAAAGAAGTCAGCAGCTTAGTCAAGGAGATCCAAAAAATGCTGAAGAAAATAACATGTTAAAAACCAGCATAGGTCAAATGGATAAAACAGTTCAAAAAGTTATTAAGGAGAAGAATGCTTTAAAGAGCAGAATTGGCCAAATGGAAAAAGAGATGAGAAAGCTCTCTGAGGAAAACAAATCCTTCAGCTCTAGAATGGAGCTAAAGGAAGTTGTTGACTTTATGAGAAGTCAAGACATAATAGTACAACACCAAAAAAATTAAGAATTAGAAGAAAATGTGAAACATCTCATTGAAAAAACAACTGATCTGGAAAACAGATTCAGGAAAGATAATTTAAAAATTATTGGGATAGGGGCAGCTAGGTGGCGTAGTGGAGTAGTGGATAAAGCACTGGCCCTGGAGTCAGGAGTACCTGAGTTCAAATCCAGTCTCAGACACTTAATTATTGCCTAGCTGTGTGGCCTTGGGCAAGCCACTTAACCCTGTTTGCCTTGCAAAAACCTAAAAAAAAATTATTGGGATACCTGAAAGTCACGATCAGGAAAAAAGCCTTGACATTATTTTTAAAGAATTCCTACAGGAAAATTGCCCAGATATCCTAGAAGCAGAGGGCAAAATAGAAATTAAGAGAATCCACTGATCTCCCCCGGAAAGAGATCCAAAAAAACAACCCCCAGGAATATTATAGCCAAGTTCCAGAACTCCCAAGTCAAAGAGAAAATATTACAAGCAGCCAGAAGGACACAATTCAAATATCATGGAACTGCAGTCAGGATCACACAGGACTTAGCAGCAACTACATTAAAGGCTCGTAGGACTTGGAATATAATATTCCAGAAGGTAAAAGAGCTTGGAATGCAACCAAGGATCAACCACCCAGCAAAACTGAATGTCCACTTCTAGGGAAAAAGATGGACTTTCAATGATCCAGGGGAATTTCAAATGTTCTGATTAAAATGGCCAGAGATGAACAAAAAGTTTGATCTTCAAATACAGGACTCAGGTGAAGCATAGAGAATGGAGGAGAAGGGTAAAATATGAGGGACTTAATGATGATGAACTGCATGTATTCCTGCATAGAAAAATGATACTGATAATACTCATAAGAAACTTCTCATTTAATAGAGCATGTAGAAGGAGCTTTTATAGATGAAGCACAGGAGAGATCTGAATTTGAAGATATAATATATTGTAAAAATGGAGTCAATGGCTAAAAGGGAAATGTAATGGAAGTAAGAGAAAGGAGAGGTGGAATAGACTAAGATAGTTCAAAAATAAGTTTTTTTATTACAAGGAACCATTGCAATGATATGGAAAGGGGGAAGGAGAGGGGGGAATGAGGGAATCTTCGTTCTTATAACAGATGGCTCAGAGAGGAAACAGCATATATACTCAGTGGGGTATAGACATCTAGAATAAGAAGGAGAGAAGGGGCACGGAGGGGAAGGGAGGAATGTAAGTGTTGGAGGAGAGGGTGGACTGTGGGGGACAGTGATCAGATATAACACATTTTCTTTTTTACTTCTTATAAGGGGCTGGGATTGGATGACCCATTCAGTACCACAGGGCTGGGTGGTTGCTGGACTTTATGGGTGGTATGTGGGCTCGGGGCCTCTTGTTCCCAGGGCTGGTGATCAGTCTGCTGTGCCACTCAGCTACCCTACAGCACATTTAAGAAGAGGGACAGAGTGAAACGATAGAGAAAATAAAGTTTATGGTAGTGGGGAAGTATGAATGGAGGGAGTTGCGATCAGCAATGGCAACAGTGGAAAAATATGGAAGTAGCTTTTGTGATGGACTTATCATAAAAAATGTTCTCCACCTGTGACAGAGTTGGTGGTGTTGGAACACAGACTGAAGCACATTATTATTATTATTATTATTATTATTATTATTACTATTAGTGTGTTTTGCAGGGCAATGTGGTTGGGGTGGCTTGCCCAAGGTCACACAGCTGGGTGATTATTGGGTGTCTGAGGCCAGATTTGAGTTCGGGTGCTCCTGACTCCAGGGCCAGTGCTCTGTCTACTGTGCCACCTAGCTATGCCTATTATCATTTTTTAATTTTAATTTTTTCTCTTTCCTTTATTTCCCATGATGGTCTATATTTTGGGGGGAGGGGTATTATGTTTACTCTTAAACAAGAATATTTTAGTAATGTATAAAAACATCATTTGTACAAAAATAAAAATAAATATAATAAAAAAATTAAAATAAAAAAAATTTTTAAATAGTTAAATTCAAAGCAGCCCTGTTTGTGGTGGCAAAGAATTGGAAATCAAGTAAATGTCCTTCAATTGAGGAATGGATTAGCAAACTGTGGTGTATGTATATCATGGAACACTATTGTTCTATTAGAAAACAGGAGGGATGGGAATTCAGGGAAGCCTGGAGGGATTTGAATGAACTGTTGCTGAACAAGATGAGCAGAACCAGAAAAACACTGTACACCCTAACAGCGACATGGGGGTGGTGATCAACCTTGATGGACTTGCTCATTCCATCAGTGCAACAATCAGGGACAATTTTGTGCTGTCTGCAATGGAGAATACCATCTGTATCCAGAGAAAAAATCATGGAGTTTGAACAAAGTTCAAGGACTATTCCTTTTAATTTAGAAAAAAAACTGATATCTTATTGTCTGATCTTGTTATCTCTTATACTTTTTGTTTCTTCCTTAAAGATATGATTTCTCTCTCATCACTCTCAATTTGGATCAATATACAACATGGACACAATTTAAAGACAAATTGCTTTCTGTGGGGGTTGGGGGGAGGGAAGTAAGATTGGGGGAAAATTGTAAAGCTCAAAATAAAATCTTTAATTAAAAAAAATGAAGAGTTAAAATCAAATCCTGAACAATTACTTTGGTCCTATGAAGGATCAAAATGCACACTCAGAAGCAGAAAATAAAGTCAAAGTATGAATTGGGCTCAGGCTATGGAAGAGCACAAAAAAGATTTTGAAAATCAAGCAAGGAAAGGAGGTGGAGGAAAAAATGAGAAATGGGATTGGTGCAGGAAAATCATGAAAACCAAGTCAGCAGCTTGGTGAAGGAGATCCAAAAAAAATCCTGAAGAAAATAATATCTTAAAAACCAGTATGGGCCAATGGAAAAAGTGGTACAAAAAAACTAATGAAGAGAATGCCTTAAAAAGCAGAATTGATCAAATGGAAAAAAGAGATGCAAAGTCTCTAAAGTAAATCCTTCAAGCAGAATGGAGCAGGGAAGCTGATGACTATGAGAAATCAAGAAATAATAAAATAAAATCAAAAGAATGAAAAACTAGAAAATGTGAAAAAATCTCATTGGAAAAACAACTGACCTGGAAAACAGATCCAGAAGAGATAATTTTCAAATTGGTGGACTACCTGAAAGTCATGACCAAAAAAAAAAAACACCAACCTAACCATTTTTCAAGAAATTATCCAGGAAAAGTGTTGATATCCTAGAAGCAGAGCATAAAATAGAAATTGAAAGAATTCACTGATCAGCTCTTGAAAGAGATCCCAAAATGAAATATATGCCAGAAATATTATAGCCAAATTTCAGAACTTTCAAGTCAAGGAGAAATCACCACCCCCATATTACAGGCAACCAGAAAGAAATGTTTCAATTATCATGGAGCTTCAGTCAGGATAACACAAGATTTAGCAGCTTATACATTAGGGACTCATAGGGCTTGGAACATGATATTCCAGAAGGCAAAACAGCTTGGTTTACAACCAAGAATGAGCCACCCAGCAAAACTATAAACATACTCTTTCAGAGGAAAAGATGGATATTAAATGAGATAAGGGTACTTTCAAATTTTCCTGAAGAAATAATCAGAATTGAACAGAAAGTTTGATTTTAAAATACAGGACTCAGGTGAAGCATAGAGAGGGTGAATGGGAAGGGCAGATTATGAGGGATTTGATAATGTTGAACTGCTTGTATTCCTGCATGGTAAGATGATACTGATAACTCATATGAACCTTTTCATTTCTTAGAGCAGTTAAAAGGAACATATATAGACTAGACACAGGTAGGAGCTAAATTGGAAGGTGTAATATAGTTTTTTAAATGGCATTAATGGAGAAAAAGGAATGTACTGAGAGAAAGAGAAAGGAGAGAGAGAATGGGATATTTCAAATAAAAGAAGCAAGAAAAAGCTTTTGTAATGGAGTGGAAGAGGAGGAAGGTGGGGGGGGGATGAGTGAGCTTTCTCTCATCAGAAGTGGCTTAGAGAGTGAATAACATGCACACTCAATTGGGTATAGAAATCTATCATCCTGGAGAAAAATAGGAGAGGAAAGGGATGGGAGAAAGGGGAAGGAAGGGGTTGAGGGGAGTAGAATATAGGTGATAAAGGGAAGGCACATTGTGGGAGAGGACAGTCAGATACAACACACTTTTAAGGAGGGACAGGTGAAAGGACAGAGAGAATAGAATATATAAGGTAGGGGGAATAGGATAGTGGGAAATACAGCTAGCAATAGTAGCTGTGGGAGAAAAATTTTGAAACAAGTTTCTCTGATAAACACCTCATTTCTCAAACATAGATAACTAAGTGAAATTTATAAAAAAGAGAAGTCATTCCCCAATTGCTAAATAAGGAAATATAAACAGTTTTCAAATATATATATATATATATATATATATATATATATATATATATATATATACATATATAAAATTTTAAATGTCCTAACTATTATAGGAGAAATATGGAGGTTGGAACAATTCTGAGAGATATACCTATTAGATTGGCTCATAAGGCAGGAGAAAATAACATGTTGGAAGGGATGTAGGGAAATTGAGACATTGATGCATATGGGAGGAGTTGTGAAATGATTCAACAATTCTTTAGAGCAGTTTGCAACTATGCCCAAAGGACTATAAAACTATGCCTAACCTTTGGCTTTGCAGTGCTACTGCTAGGTCTATAATCCAGAAGAGATGAAATACAAGAAGAAAGGAATCTAAATGTATAGGGATATTTGTAGCAGCTCTCTTCTGGTGGTGAGGAGTTGGAGATTGTGGGGATGCCCAGCAGTTGAGGAATGGCTCAACAAATTGTGGTATGTGATTGAGATGAAGTGCTATTCTGTTATGGGAAATGATGAACAGGGGCTCTCAGTTTAAAAAAAACACCTTTTAGGAGCAGATGAAATGGAAAATGTACTGTATATAAAGATACAGCAATATTTCAGGATGATCAACTGTGAATGACCTACCTTTTGTCAGTGTTGCTGTGACCCAAGAGAACTCTGAAGTACTTATAATAAAGAATGCTATCTATCCCAAAGATAGAGTTGATGGTGTTTGAATACAGATGAAACATACTTTTTTCTTTCTTTCGCTTTCTTTTCTCTTTTTTGTGGGAGGGGGGTTATGTTTATTTTTAAAATTTCTTTTAACTTTTTTTTGCAAGACAAATGGGGTTAAGTGGCTTGCCCAAGGCCACACAGCTAGGTAATTATTAAATGTCTGAGGTCAGATTTGAACCCAGGGACTCCTGACTTCAGGGCTGGTACTCTATCCACTGCTCCACCTAGCCTCCCCATGTTTATTTTTATAACAAAACTATTGTAGTTATGTTTTTCATGGCTACACACTTTCAACCAATACCAAGTAGCTTGCTTTCTCAGAGGGGGAGTGGGTAGGAGGAAGGGAGATAATTTGGAACTCAATGTTGAAACTTGTTTTTGCATATAACTGGGGGGGGGGGGAGTTTTTAAAATTAGTTTTTATTAAAGATATTATTTGAGTTTTACTATTTTTCCCCCCAATCTTCCCTCCCCCCACCATGGAAAGCAATATGTCAGTCTTTACTTTGTTTCCATATTGTACCTTGATCCAAATTGGGTGTGATGAGAGAGAAATCATATCCTTAGAGAAGAGACAAGAATTCTAAGAGGTAACAAGATCAGACAATAAGATAATCTGTTTTTTTCTAAATTAAAGGGAATAGTCTTTGAACTTTGTTCAAGCTCCACAGCTCCTTAACTGGATACAGATGACAGTCTCCTTTGCAGACAACCCAAAATTGCTCCCGATTGTTGCACTGATGGAATGAGCAAGTCCTTCAAGTTTAATCATCACTCCCATGTTGCTGTTAGGGTATACAGTGTTTTTCTGGTTCTGCTCATCTCACTCAGCATCAGTTCATGCAAATCCCTCCAGGTTTTCCTGAAATCCCATCTCTCTTGGTTTCTAATAGAACAATAGTATTCCATGACATACATATATCACAGTTTGCTAAGCTATTCCCCAATTGAAGGATATTTACTGGATTTCCAATTCTTTGCCACCACAAACAGGGCTGCTATAAATATTTTTGTACAAGTAATGTTTTTACCCTTTTTCTTCATCTCTTCAGGATATAGACCCAGTAGTGGTATAGCTGGGTCAAAGGGTATGCACATTTTTGTTGCACTTTGGGCATAGTTCCAAATAGCTCTCCAGAAGGGTTGGATGAGTTCACAGCTCCACCAACAGTGTAATAGTGTCCCAGATTTCCCACAACCCTTCTAACAATGATTATTATCCTTCCTAGTCATATTGGCCAATCTGAGAGGTGTGAGGTGGTACCTCAGAGAAGCTTTAATTTGCATTTCTCTAATAATTAATGATTTAGAACATTTTTTCATATGGCTATGGATTGCTTTGATCTCCTCATCTGTAAATTGCCTTTGCATATCCTTTGACCATTTGTCAAATGGGGAATGGATTTTTGTTTTAAAAATATGACTCAGTTCTCTGTATATTTTAGAAATGAGTCCTTTGTCAGGATTTAAATAGATTACATTGTTAATCTCATCTGAAAACTGTTCTCTCAATCATTTATCAATTGGGAAATGCCTCTTATTTATTTACAAATTTGACTCAGTTCTCTATTTGAGAAATGAGTTTCAATATTTTTTCCCACAGTTACTATTGCTAAGTGTATTTTTCTCCATCTTATGCTCCATTTATTCTGTTCTTTCTCTTTTCATCCTCTCCCTCCTTAAAAGTAGTTTGGATCTTACTACTTTCTCCCACAATTTTCCCTCCCTTCTATCACTTATCTCACTCTCCCCTACCACCCCCATACCTCTGACCCCAGTTCCCCTTTCTCCCATCATCTTCCTCTCCTACTTTCTTTTTAGGTAACACAGATTTCTATACCCAATTGAATATGATATTCCCTTTCTGAGTCAATTCTGATAAGAGTAAGGGTCACTCACTCTCCCTCACTTTCTCCCTCTTCTACTCCACTGCAAATTCTTTTTCTTGCCTCTTTTATGTGGAAAAACTTACCCCATTCTACCTTTCACTTTCTCTTTCTCCCAGTATATTCCTCTCTCACCCATTAACTTCATCTTTTTAATATATTATACCTTCAAATTCAATTCCCACACCTGTGCCTTGTCTGTATATGCTCCTCCTAACTGCCCTAATAAATGAAAAAAATTGAGTTATCAGTATCATTTTCCCATTCAGTAATATAAGCATTTCAACATCATTAAATCCCTTATTATTTGCCTTTCCTTATTATCTTTGTTATACTTCCCTTGAATCTTGCATTTTAAAATCAAATTTTCTATTCAACTCCATTCATTTCATCAGGAAATTTTGAAAGACCCCTATTTCATTGAATGTCTGTCTTTTCCCCTGAAAGAATATGTTCAGTTTTGTTGGATAATTGATTCTTGGTTATAATCTAAATTCTTTTGCCTTCCAATAGCATGTCCCAGTCCCTTAATGTAGAAGTTGCTAAATCTTTTGTTATCCTGACTGGGATTCCATGATATTTGAATTATTTCTTCCTGACTGCTTGCAAATATTTTCTCCTTGACTTGGGAGTTCTGAAATTTGGCTATAATATTTCTGGCAGCTTTCATTTGGAGATCTCTTTCAACAGATGATGAGTGGATAATTTCAATGTCTATTTTACCCTCTGCTTCTAGAGTGTCAGGGCAGTTTTCCCTAATCACTTTATTTTTTTAGATTTTTTCAAGGCAATGGAGTTAAGTGGCTTGCCCAAGGCCGCATGGCTAGATAATTATTAAGTGTCTGAGGTCGGATTTGAACCCAGGTACTCCTGACTCCAAGGCTGGTGCTCTATCCATTACGCTACCTAGCCACCCCTCTAATAACTTCTTGAAAAATGATGTCTAGGCTCTTTTTCTTTTGGTCATGGCTTTTATGTGGTCCAATAATTTTAAAATTATCTCTTCTGGATCTGTTTTCCAAGTCAGTTGTTTTTCCAGTGAGATATTTCATATTTTCTTCTAGTTTTTCCTTTTCTTGGGATTTTGTTTTATTGTTTCCTGAATTCTCACAAGGTCATCAGCTTCCCTTAGCTCCATTCTGTACTTAAGGATCTATTTTCTTCTTCAGAGAGCTTTTCTATCTCCTTTCCCATTCAACCAACTCTGCTTTTTAAGGCGTTCTTAAGTCTATACTGCTTTTAAAGATGTTATTTTCTTCAGGATTTTTTTTGTATCTCCTTCACCAAGCTGCTGACTTGGTTTTCATGATTTTCCTTCATTGATCTCAATTCTCTTCCCAATTTTTTCTCTACCTCCCTTATTTGATTTCAAAATCTTTTTTTGAGTTTTTCCTTAACCTGAGCTCAATTCATATTTTTCTTGAAGGTTTTAGATGCAGAAGTTTTGACTTTGTTTTCTTCTTCTGAGTGTATATTTTGATCCACCACATGATCAAAGTAATTGTCTTAGTTGGATTTTTTTCTTCTGTTTTTTGCTCATTTCCCTAATCTATAACTTGATTTTAACTATTACTGTATTTGTGAAGGTGGGACTCTGCTTCCAGGGTAGACACATTGTTCCAGCTTTTGAGGATTTTTGCAGCTTTTTCCAGAGATACCTCCAAGGACCTGCAAATTTTCAATTCCTCCAAGGTCTTATAAGAGGCTCTGACTGCTTTCCTGGTCTGTTCTCTGGTCTGTGGGTGACACAAGCATACCCCTCTGCCCTGGAGCTGTGAGGAGTGTCCCTGCTCCTCTATAGTAGTATTGGGAGCCCAGACAGGGACCTGGATTGAAGTATGGGCAAAGCAGCTGAGTCCTGCCTCAGAGTCCTCTGCAATTTCCCCCAGTCTTCTCACCATCCTCAAGCTGAGCACTACAGAAGCAACTGCTAGGTGGCTCTTCTGGGACTGGGTCTGCACTGAGACTTGTGCTGAACTAGGCTCCCCTCTCACCCTGGTGCAACAGAGTTTTCCTACTGAGCTTCCAATATGTCCTTAGCAGTTTCTGAACTGAGAAGCCTGGAAACCACCACAGTTGCCACTGACCCGGGTACCCCACTATCTTTTCCTGGATAGCTGGAACTGGGTCCTTTCTAACCCTGATGTAACAGAACCTTTACTCAGATCTTCCAAGTTGTATTGAGCTGGAAAATTGTTTTACTCAGTCTTCTTATAGATTCTGCCACTTTAGAATTTGGTTAGCATCATTATTTACAGGTATTTGAAGTAGTTTGGGGGAGACCTCTGCTTTTACTTTGCCATTTTTGCTCTTCACTCCAAGAGAATGACTTCAGTGGGAACAGTAAGTTTATGGTGAAGTATTAAGAGAATTGGGAGAATTAGGTGGCACCCTGGAGACTGTAAGGCATATCCTTTCCTAAGAATGAGCCTTGACCATTTTTTCTTATATTTTCTTTTAAAACACTAGTATTTTCCACTATCTCCCCACTCCTCCTTGCCATCAAATCCTTCTGTGATAGTATAATTGAGCAAAACAATCCATGTCAGTTATGCCTGACAAAATATGCCTCATTCTTCTACTACATTCTGCTACCTATTTAAATGATGGAGATATGTTTTACCATGAACCTTCTGTTGATTACTTTTGATCATTGCAGTGAACAAAATTTTTATGCTTTTCAATGTTATTTTCAAAATTGTGATCACTGTGCATAAATTGTATTCTTGGTGCTCTTCACTGTGCGTTGTTTCTGGGGCTTGAGAGGTTCACAGAGTGGATAAAAAAATGCCAATCCTGGAGTCAGACAGACCTGAATTCAAATCTGGATCAGACATTAACCTAGGGAAATCCTGTAATTCTTCCTCCAAAAGATATTTACTTTGTATCATTTCTGGAAAATCTTCTCCCAAAACAGGAAAGTGGTTTTTAAATATTAGGCATTAGATCAACATCTAAGGTCAAAATGGGTAATAAGGGATGAAATCATAAGCAAATTAAGAGAGAATGTCAACTGTATTAAGGGAATATTTTTATTATTAAACAAACTGACTGTGTTACAGGAAGTAAAATGGACAATTTTTGTTTTTTGTTTTTTGTCTTTGTCTTCTTTACCATTTGATTGTTATAAGATCCATTTTTCCCAGGAAAAGGGGCTGCCTAGTTGAAAAGTTAGAAGGCTATATTTAATTTTGTGTTCTCTGGTAAGGTAGGGGAAACTGAATCACTGATAGTCCTTTGAATCAAGAGACTAGGTCCTAAACACTAAGGAAGTTAATCCTTGAGCCTTGTATTCCCCTATCCCCATCAGAACACTTTTTTCCATCCAAATATCTCCTAATCTCATACTTGGGTCAAAATGCAGTTGTATAGGATATTGTCATCCAGTTATTGTCAGAAAAAAGAGCAAAAGCAACACAACAATGAAAGAAAAGAACAAATCATGTCCTTTCAAGGCATAATTTTTTACCTGGTGTCTACGGAGAACAGCGTTGGTAGGGATAGTGTTGTTTCTTGTCATTTGATCTAAGATTTTAGAAGATTTGGTACTTCTCAGTAGTGCCCAAACTAATCATGCCCAGAAATAGTAACAGTGTGTCTTTAGTGATACTGTACAATGACAAAAATGCCTTTAATAACATGGATACTAGCAGACACTGTGTTCCTCAGGAAATGACATAATGGCATTTCAAAAGTCTTTGATTTAGCTGAGATTATAGTCTGTTAAAGTATGAAAGCAAAGAACTCCTTCCATTAGTTTTCTCGTTTAAAAAAATAAAAGAGTTCCTTGATTCCTGTTTAATAAGGTCATCTGAGAATCTATTAAAAATCTGGGATTATTTAAGCTTAACATGATTAGACATCAATATCTCTTTCTGTTTTGGTTCTTAGTGTTGGTCCCTTGATCACTTGAGCTGATTCTGAATTACCCTGTCTTTATCCCACTCCATTTTGAAGAAATGGAAAACTTCAAGGGTGGAGTGCTCAATATTACTTGTTCCTTGAATGGACCTTATTTCCTTCTGTACCTGCTAGGGGGGTGGTATTTCTTTCTTTTTTTTTAATATTTTATTTTGAATTTTAAAATTTTAAAATTTTGTTTCCCTCCTCCACCCCCCACAGAAGGGAGTCTGTTAGTCTTTACATTGTTTCCATGGTATACATTGATCTAAGTTGAATGTGATGAGAGAGGAATCATATCCTTGAGGAAGAAACAAAGTAAAATAGATAACAAAATTACATAATAAGATTTTTTTTAAATTGAAGGTAATAGTTTTTGGTCTTTCTTCAAACTTCACACTTCTTTCTCTGGAAACAGAAGATATTTTCCATTGCAGATAGCCCAAAATTGTGCCTAATTGTTGCAATGATGAAATGAGCAAGTCCATTAAAGTTGACCATAACCCCCATGTTGCTGTTAGGGTGTACAGTGTTCTTCTGGTTCTGCTCATCTCACTCAGCATCAGTTCATGCAAATCCTTCCAGGCTTCCCTGAATTCCCATCCCTCTTGGTTTCTAATAGAACAATAATGTATCATCACATACAAATACCACAGTTTGTTAAGCCATTTCCCCAATTGAAGGACATTCACTTAATTTCCAATTCTTTGCCACCACAAACAGGGCTGCTATGAATATTTTTGTACAAGTGACATTTTTACCCTTTTTTCATAATCTCTTCAGGGTATAGACCCAGTAATGGTATTGCTGGATCAAAGGGTATGCACATTTTTGTTGCCCTTTGGGTGAAGTTCCAAATTTCTCTCCAGAAAGGTTGGATGAGTTCACAGCTCCACCAACAGTGTAAATAGTGTCTCAGATTTCCCAAAAGCCTTCCAAAAATGGTTGTTATCCTTTCTGATCATATTGACCAGTCTGAGAGGTGTGAGGCAGTACCTCAGAGATGTTTTAATTTACATTTCTCTAATAAGTAATGATTTAGAGCAATTTTTTCATATAACTAGGGATTGCTTTGATCTCATCTGTAAATTGCCTTTGCATATCCTTGACCATTTGTCAATTGAGGAATGGCTTTTTTTTAAATTTGAGTCAGTTCTCTGTATATTTTAGAAATGAGTCCTTTGTCAGAAATGCTAATTGTAAAAATTGTTCCCCAATTTACTACATTTCTTTTGATCTTGGTTACAGTGGTTTTGTCTGTGCAAAAGCTTTTCAATTTGATGTAATCAAAATTTTCTAGTTTATTTTTAATGATGTTCTCCATCTCTTCCTTGGTCATAAACTGCTTCCCTTTCCATAGATCTGACAGGTAAACTATTGCTTGATCTCCTAGTTTGCGTATAATATTTTTTTATGTCTAAATCCTGTATCCATTTAGATCTTTTCTTGGCATAGGGTGTAAGGTGTTGGTCTAATCCAAGTTTCTTCCAGACTAATTTCCAATTTTCCCAACAGTTTTTATTGAAGAGAAAGTTTTTATCCCAATAGCTGGACTCTTTGGTTTTATCAAACCACAGATTACTATAATTATTTCCTGCTATTGCAGGAATACCAGACAGTTTTGATGACTGATGCTTTATAGTATAATTTTAGATCTGGTAGGACTAAGCCAACTTTTTTTACACTTTTTTCATTAAATCGCTGGAGATTCATGACTTTTTGTTTATCCATATAAATTAACTTACAATTTTTTCAACCTCATTAAAGTAATTTTTTTTGGAATTTTGATTGGTAGGGCACTAAACAAATAGTTTAGTTTTGGTAGAATTGTCATTTTTATTATATTAGCTCAATTTATCCATGAGCAGTTTGTGTTTACTCAGTTACTTAAATCTGATTTTATTTCTGTGAGAAGTATTTTGTAATTGTTTTCAAAAAGTTTCTGAGTCTGCCTTGGCAGGTAGAATCCCAGGTATTTTATATTTTCTGAAGTTACTTTGAATAGGATTTCTCTTTCTAGCTCTTTCTGCTGCATCTTGCTAGTCATATAGAGATGCTGAGGATATATGAGGGTTTATCTTATATCCTGCAACTTTGGTGAAGTGACAAATTATTTCTAGTAGTTTTTAGATGATTTTTTTGGGATTCTCTAGGTATACTATCATGTCATCTGCAAAGAGTTAGAGTTTGTCTCTTCCTTCCAAATTCTAATTCCTTCAATTTCTTTTTCTTCTCTTACTGCTGAAGCTAAAATTTCTAATATGATTGTGAATAGTAGTGGTGACAATGAGCATTCTTGTTTCACCCCATCTTGTTGGGAATGACTCTAGCCCCTCCCCATTGAATATAATGCTTATTGAAGGTTTCAGACAGATACTGCTTATTAGTCTAAGGAACAGTCCATTTATTCCTACACTCTCTAGTATATTTGGTAGGAATGGGTACTGTATTTTGTCAAAAGCTTTTTCAGCATCTCTTTATATAATCATATGATTTCTGATAGGTTTGTTATTGATATAATTGCTTATACTGACAATTTTCCTAATATTGAACCAATTCTGCATTCCTGGGATAAATCCTACCTGGTCATAACGTATTATCCAATGATAATTTGTTGTAATTGTTTTTCCTATGATTTTATTTGATTTTTGCATCTATATTTATCAGGGAGATAGGTCTATAGTTTTCTTTCTCTGTTTTAACTCTTCCTGGTTTAGGTATCAGCACCATATTGGTGTCATAGAAAGAGTTAGGTAGAGTTCCATCTTCACCTATTTTTCCAAAGAGTTTATATAGAATTTTTCCAAAAAATTTATATAGAATTGGAAGCAATTGCTCCTTAAATGTTTGATAGAATTCACTTGCCTTCTGGCCCTAAAGATTTTTTCCTTAGGAAGTTCAATGATTACTGGAAGAAATTTCTGAGATAGGTTTATTTAGATATTTAATTTGCTCTTCATTTAACCTGGGCAACTTATATTTTTGTAAATATTCATCCATTTCACTTAGATTATTCAATTTATTGGCATAGAGTTGGGCAAAATAATTCCTAAATTATTACTTTAATTTCCTCCTCGTTGGTGGTGAGTTTCCCTTTTTCATTTCTGATACTAGCAATTTGGTTTTCTTTTTTTTAAATCAAATTGACCAGAGGTTTATCAATTTTATTGGTTTTTCATGAAACCAAGTCTTGGTTTTATTTATTCAATAATTTTTTTGCTTTCAATTTTATTAATTTCACCTTTAATTATTAGGATTTCTAATTTGATATTTAATTTGGGGGGGTTAATTCATTCTTTTTCTAATTTTTTAGTTGCATATTTAGTCAGATTTCCTCTTTCTCTAATTTATCCATAAAAGTATTTAAAGATATAATATATCCCCTGACAGCCACCTTGAATGTATCCCATAGGTATTGGTATGTTGTTTCATTATTTTCATTATTTAGGATGAAATAATTAATTCTTTCTGTAATTTGTTGTTTAATCCACTCATTCTTTAAAATGAAGTTGTTTAGTTTTCCAATTAGTTTTGTTTCTGTATCTCCCTGGCCCAATATTTCATGTGATTTTTATTGCATTATGATTTGACAAAGATGTATTCACTATTTCTGCCTTTCTGCAATTGATTATGAGTTTTTTTTATACCCTAGTACATGGTCCATTGTTGTGTAAGTGCCATGTACTACAGAAAGGAAAGTATATTCCTTTCTATCCCCATTCAATTTCCTCCATATCATGCCTAGGTTTTCTAACAGTTTATTACTTCCTTAACTTCCTTCTCATTTATTTTATGGTTAGATTTATCTAAATCTGGTGGAGCCAAAATGGTGACGAGAGGACCGTCTCTTGGAAGTTCTCTCATAAAACTTTGAAACTAAGGACTCTAACTAAACTTTTGAGAGACAGAACCCACAGAGGGACCCAGTGAGGCAGTTCTCCTACTCAAGGTAACCTGGAAAAGAGCAGAAAGGCTCTGCTCCCTGGGGTCAGAGGGGCGACCCCCCCCCCCGTTGGAGGCAGCCCCAGGGTGCTGGGAGCCATGGCTCACAGCAGTGGAGCAGTCTCCTGAGCTCCCCCCACCCAGGGAGCACCAGGCACAAAGTGGGAAACAGCAGGGGACCTCTGCCAGAGCGAGCATAAGAAGCCTAGCCCTCAGGTCACACAGATCCAGGAACAGAAGCAAGCAGAGCTGGTAAGCAGGAGCCCCCAGAGCATGAACCCATTGAGCTGAGGGAGGGGTGTGAAGAGAGAGACTGCAGAGCTCTGCCCCTGGAACAGGACTCTGGGGCTCTGACCACATTCAGATCCTGATCGCAGTCTAGGCCCCCCCACAGAACAGCAGGGACCCCCCCTCCACCTCAGCCCCATGGCAGAGGGGGCACATATGGTCACAGACCATTCACAGACCAGGAGGGAGGACAGAGCCTCATACACTGAGACCCTTGTGGGAGTGTCCCAAAAGCTCAGGAAGCACCCCAAAACCAGGCTCAGGCTGGGAAATGAGCAAGCAGAGAAATAAGAGGAGCACCATTGAGAAATATTTTGCATATGAGACAAAGAAGGATCAAAATACTCAGTCTGAAGATGAGGAAGCACAAGTTCCTGCATCTAAAGATTCCAAGAAAAACAGAAATTGGGCTCAGGCTATGACAGAGCTCAAAAAAGACTTTGAAAATCAAATGAGGGAGTTAGAAGAAAAACTGTGAAAAGAAATGAGAGAGATGCAGGAAAAACAT
Organism: Macrotis lagotis; assembly: GCF_037893015.1. Classification (NCBI taxonomy): domain Eukaryota; kingdom Metazoa; phylum Chordata; class Mammalia; order Peramelemorphia; family Peramelidae; genus Macrotis; species Macrotis lagotis. The sequence goes on along the minus strand of NC_133664.1, from coordinate 89,453,530 downwards.
GAAAATGAAGTCAGCAGCTTAGTCAAGGAAATCCAAAAAAAAATACTGAAGAAAATAGCATGCTAAAAACCAGCTTAGATCAAATGGATAAAACAGTTCAAAAAGTTACTGAGGAGAAGAATGCTTTAAAAAAGCAAAATTGGCCAGATGGAAAAAGACATAAGAAAACTCTCTGAGGAAAACAAATCCTTCAGACAAATAATAGAATTCAGGGAGATTGATGAATTTACGAGAAACCAGGATTCATTACTTCAAAACCAAAAAAAAAATGAAAAATTAGAAGAAAATGTGAAACATCTCATTGAAAAAACAACTGATATGGAAAGCAGACTTAGAAAACATAATTTAAAAATTATTGGAATACCTGAAAGTCATGATCAGGAAAAGAGCCTTGATATCATTTTCAAAGAATTACTACAGGAAAATTGCCTTGATATCCTAGAAGCAGAGGGCAAAATAGAAATGGAGAGAATCCACAGATTCCCCCCTGAGAAAGATATCCCCAAAAAACAACCCCTAGGAATATTATAGCCAAATTCCAGAACTCCCAAGTCAAAGAGAATATATTACAAGCAACCAGAAGGACACAGTTCAAATATCGTGGAGCTGCAGTCAGGATCACACAAGACTTAGCAGCAACTACATAGGAAGCTCATAGGGCTTGGAATATAATATACCAGAAGGCAAAAGAGCTTAGAATGCAACTGAGAATCAACTACCCAGCAAGGCTGAATGTCCTCTTCCAGGGAAAAAGATGGACTTTCAATGAACCAGGGGAATTTCAAAGGTTCCTGTTGGAATGACCAGAGCTGAACTGAAGGTTTGATCTTCAGATACAGCACTCAAGTGAAGCATGGAGACTGAAGGAGAGGGGAAAAATATGAGGGACTTAATGATGAGGAACTGCATGTATTCCTGCATAGAAAAATGACACTGATAATACTCATATGAACCTTCTCAGTTAATAGAGCAGGTAGAGGGAACTTTTATAGTTGAAGCACAGGAGAAAGCTGAATTTGAAGATAAAATATGGTATAAAAATGAAGTCAATAGAAAAATGGGGAAATGTAATGGGAGAAAGAAAAAAGGAGAGGGGGGAATAGGCCAAGATATTTCATATAATAAGTTTTTTCTTTACTACAATGAACTATTGCAATGATATGGAAGGGGGGGGAAGGCAAGTGGGAATGAGGGAATCTTTGCTCTCATCAGAGGTCGCTAGGAGAGGGAACAGCATATACTCAATGGGATATAGGCATCTGGAGTAAGAAGAAAAGGGGGGATGGGGGAAGGGGGGATGTCAGTGATGGAGGATAGGATGGACCATGGGAGAGTGGTCAGATATAACACATTTTTCTTTTTACTTCTTGCAAGGGGTTGGGATTGGATGGCCTGTCTGGGACCATAGGGCCAGGTGGATGCTGGGCCTAAGGGGTGGTAGGGGGGTTCGGGGCCTCTTGGCTCCTGATCTGCCTGCTGCGCCACTCAGATACCCTACAGCAGAGTCAGAGTGAAAGGAGAGAGAAAATATAGTACATGGTAGTGGGGAAGTATGAAAGGAGGGAGCTGCTATCAGCAATGACAACGGTGGAAAAATATGGAAGTAACTTTTGCGATGGACTTACCATAAAGAATGTGATCCACCTGCGACAGAGTTGTTGGTGTTGGAACAAAGACTGAAGCACATTTTTTAATGTTGATGCAGCCACATCCTGTGTAATCCTTACTGTGGCTCCTTAGTATCTAAATTGTTTCTTTCTGGCTGCTTGAAGGATTTTCTCTTTTATCTGATAGTTCTGGAATTTGGCCACAATATTCTTTGCTGTTTTCATTTTGGGATCCCTTTCTAAAGAGGACTGATGTTCTATCACTAAATCCTGTAATATTGAGTCCAGATTTTTTTTTCTCTTCAATGTCTTCAGGAAGACCAATAATTCTTAGGTTATCTCTCCTCATTTTATTCTAGAGGTCAGTGCTTTTGCTGATGGGTTATTTTACATTTTCTTCTATTATTTATTTTTTGGTTTTGTTTAACAGACCCTTGTCTCATGAAGTCATTAGTTTCCACAGACTCCATTCTTTTTTTTTTTAGAGAAGAATTTCTTCATTTACTTTGTGCAGCTCCTTTTCCAATTGGTCAATTCTATTTTTTTTTTAGTTTTTGCAAGACAATGAGGTTAAGTGGCTTGCCCAGGGTCACACAGCTAGGTAATTATTAAGTGTCTGAGGCCAGATTTGAACTCAGGTGCTCCTGACTCCAGAGCCAGTGCTGGTGGTGCAGTAGATAGAGTACCGACCCTGGAGTCAGGAGCACCTGAGTTCAAATCTGGCCTCAGACACTTAATAATTACCTAGCTGTGTGGCCTTGGGCAAGCCACTTAACCCCATTTGCCTTGCAAAAAAAAAAAAGACAAAAAATGAGTTTTTCATTTGACCAATTGAGGTTTTGAGACAATTATTTTCTTTTTACATTTGTCCAGTTGTATTTTCCAAGGATTTGTTTTCTTGTTGCAAGGTGTTAATTGCCTCACCCAAATTTTCCAATTGATTTTTAAACTCCTCCCTGATTTCTTCAAGGAAGTATTTCTGGGCTGGAGACCAAATCATATTCTCCTCAGAGGTTCTATGTCTCTCTGAGTTAGGGTCTTTTCCTTCCAGGAACTTCTCTATGGACCCTCCTTTTCTCTGTCCTTTCTTCATTTTCCTAAGGTTTTGTTTTGGGGGGAGGGGCTGTTTCACAGAGGTTTGGTGCTGGGATCCCTAGAGGCTTTACTCACTGGGTTTAGTAACTCCAAGTGGGTCAGCCAATAGGGGGTGCTGGTTGCTTTCTCTGGAGTGTCTGTGACCTTGATTTGAGGCCTTCTTCCTTGGCCTGGAGGGGGTGGTTGAAGCTGCTGAATACTTTTATCTTTGAACAATGGTGGACTATGCCCTGGGGCAAGATAATTACTCTCCCTATTCACAGCTGAAGGAGTTCTGCTGCTCACACCTGAGCCTGGGCAGAGGTGGCCTGTAATTGTATTTGTTCTGGGCAGAGGCTTCAACTGAAATGAAGGTATAGACTCTGAGTTCCTCCAAAGCAGAGGAGTCCAGGGATCAATGCCTTCAACTTTCCTGCACTAGAACTCACCCTCCAGCCCTGCTGGTAAGCCCCAGACTGTCAGTCTCACAGCCAATGCCTCTGCTCCCCAGTTGGCTCATGCAGTTAGTTGATCAGTCTAGTCCTGCTCTCAGGATCTCACCCCGTCCTGTTCTCCCAGCAGAGCCTGCTTTCTGAACCCAGCTCACCCATGTCCCCAGAAGACAAACCTTGAGTTAGATGTTCTTCTCCTAGCTTCTCTTTCTGGGTTTTGTCAATCATATTTCTGTTAAGAGGTTTGTTTCATATTATATATGTGGGAAGATCAGGAGACCTTAACACAGTTCCTGTCTTCTCTCCACTATCTTGGCCAGAAGTCTCAATTAACTGGCAATGGTATTTCTTTAAACAAACCCACACCCAGGATCCATTGCCCACCACCATCTTATTCTCTACTTTTATCATTTCTATTTCTTGTCCCTGACCCCCAAAACCCAAACTAAATAGATTTTGTATTTTAGAATTTGGAAGTAAAAACAATATCCAGTCAAGGAATAGTAAGGTCTGTCTTGGTCAGTCAGTTCAGACAGTTTTTAGAGTTTTTTCTTTTTTTAATTTATTTTTCAAATTAGATGACTTTCAACATTCATTTTTGTAGTCTTTCTCCCTGCCACTGTTCCTGCCTCCCCCACCCTAAGATAGCAAATAATCTGGTATAGGTTATACATGTATAATCATGTTATACCTATTTCCATATTAATCGTGCTATAAAGGAAGAATCAGAATAAAAAGAAAAAACAAATTTTAAAAAGTGAAAATAGTATCCTTTGATCTACATTCAGTTCCATAATTCTTTCTCTGGATGTGGATGGCATTTTTCTATCACAAGTCTTTTAGAATTGTCCCTGATCACTATATTGCTGAGAATGACTAAGTCTATCTTATTGATCATCACACAATGTTGCTGTTATAAAGTGTATAATACTGTCGTGACTCACTTCACTTAGCATCATTTTATGTGAGTCCAATTTTTTTCTGGAATTTGGAGAGGCAGGGGTTTTAGAATTCTTTGTTCCTAAACTGTCAGGATTGCAGAGACATTCACTCACATTGTGTTCTACCTGTCCATACTTCCTTTTAACTCATCCTCCTCCAGTCTGGAATTAAACCAAGTATTTTGTCTGTAAAGGTTTTAAATCTACTCTATTTAGCGAATTTGTGATGCCAATGTTTCTGCCTGGTTTGTCATTCAACTATAGTATGGAAGGCATAATTTCTAGGGTTAGAATGTATCATTTCTATTTATAGTGTTTTGTTCTCTTCCTAAATATATTCCCAATTTCAGTCCCAAGGATGCTTTAAGCTCCATTAGTAGTGTCTATGCTACAAACTCATTCCTGCATCCTGGAATCACAGATGGAAAAAAAGCCTTTATCAAGGAAGAAGAAATATGTTTTGTGAACTCATTCCTGGTTCTTTTAAATACCTCCTCTATCCAAATAACCATTCCATATGGGGGGAAAGGAGAAGGAGGCAAAAAAAGTCAAGGGAAAGGGAAAAATAAAAAAAAGCTTAGTTTTCATAATAGTGTTAATGAATGAACAATATGTATAAGGTTTACAGAAAAGAGAATGTACAGGAGAACTGACAAAAGTTCAGTAATTTGGGGCCATTCAGTGCAGGAGCAAATAAACTTACGTGTTTCAGTAGTTCCACTGGGTATCTACGTTGGAGTATAATATTGCATCTTTAATCATTCTGAATCATTAATAAAAGGTATTTAGCCTCCTCAAATGAAGATTATGGCCATCCTAAATATATAATCAATCCCTGTTCTCATACAGTTACTCAATATTCGATACTATGTAGGATAGCTTTGTTGCTCTCACTACAAAAAAATGTTTATAATGTAAAAGACTAGGGCCAACTAGGTGCCGCAGTGGATAGAGCACAGGTTCTGGAGTCAGGAGGACCTGAGTTCAAATTTGATCTCAGACACTTAATACTTAACTATGTGACCTTAGGCAAATCACTTAAACCCATTGCCTTGCCAAAAAAAAAATGTAAAGTATCCACAGGAGTCAATGGATGAATGTAGAAACACAAAGCTCTCTACTAGTCCATTGGGTTCTCTCTGAAACTCCCAGAAGATAATTGGTAATTTGTTGATACTTACTTAGCTGTTTGATCTTGGGCAAGTCACTTAACCCTATTGCCTTGCAAAAACCAAAAACTAAAAGTGACTGAAGCAAATTCCCAGAGTGGAGCCAAGATGATGGAGTTGAAAAAGCACTCATTTGATCTCCCCCCAACATTTCTCTGAAGACAACTTTAAAATAACACCTCAAATTGAATTGTAGGGAGGCAGAACCAATAAAAGATCAATGAGACATTCTATTCTATGACTGTTTAGGAAGTTGGAAAGGGAGATTTGTGACATGGGAGTGAAGGCTGACCCAAAGCCCTTGGGGATGAAATATCAGTGGTGGGGCTAGGAGGTAACAGAAGCAGCAGAAGCTTCAGGGAGTCTCAAGCCAAAGAGAGTAAGGGGGCTTGGTAAGTGATCAGAAAGGAATCACAAGGCACACTTAGGCTAACATCAGAAGCAGGACAGCATGCTATTTGGCAACTTGATTGCCTAAACTCACTTCTGGGTTATTGGTCAAGGACAAGCATCTTTAGAGAGTGGAAGCCCTGAAGCTTTTAATCCTAAGAGATCAGGGACTCTCAGGAACAGTCACTTCTGGTTCCAAAGGATCAAAGATGCTGATGAACAGTATTGTTTTTGGTTCCAAGGGAATTGGGTTCCTGAGGAGCAGTATCAACTGCAGTCCCAAGGGATCAGGGACCCTTCCTAAGTAAGAACCAATATGCAGGCCTAAACATATTTCAAGAAATTATCAAGGAAACCCACCTGAATGGATAGAATAGAAATTGAAAGACTCTCTAGTCATCTCTTGAAAGAGATCCCAAAATGAAAATTCCCAAGTATATTATAGCTAAATTTCAGAGCTTACAGCTGAAAGAGAAAATAACCAGAAAGAATTCAAATACCTAACTACAGTTAGGATTATTCAAGGTTTAATAGCTATCACCTTAAGGGAGCAGATGGTTTGGAATATGATATTCCAGAAGACAAAAGAAATGGGATTACAACCAAGAATAACTATTCAGGAAAGCTGAATATAATCCTTCAAGGAGAAAAAATTGATGTTTAATGAAATAGAGTACTTTCAAACATTCCTGATGAAAATACCAGTGTTGAACAAAAATTTGATCGTCAATATAAGAGAAGCATAAAAAGGTAAACAGGAAAGAGAAATAAGAGACTCGATAAGATTAAACAGTTTACATGTAACTTTATCATTATTAGAGTGGGTAGAAGAACTCTACATAGAAAAAGGGCATGACGTAGTCAATTATGTTAAAATATTTTCAAAAATGAATAGATATCTTGGGAGAAGAGAAAGGAAAAAGGGGGAAATTGTCACATTAGAGGCATGCAATAAAAAGCTTTTAAAGTAGAGGGGAAAGGGGAGAGGGTCATGGTTGGCAACACCTTAACCTCACATCTAAATTGGTTCAAAGAGGGGAAAATATACACACTGAATTGACAATAGAAATCTATCTTATCCAATAGAAGTAGAAGGGGATAAGAGAAGTGGGAGGTAATATAATAGAGGGCAAAATAAAAGACAGTATTCAGAAGTCCACAGTTAGAAATCATAACTTTGAATGTAAATGGAATGAACTCGCCCGTAAAAATAGTGTATAGTATATTGGATTGGAAACTAAAATCCAGCAATGTTATTTATAAGACAAACTTGAAACAGACACGCATAGTTAAAATAAGAGGCTGGAGCAGAATGTAATGTGCTTCAGTTGAAATAGCTAGGACTAGAATGCATGACCTCAAAGCAAAAGCAAAACTAAATTTTTCTAATTTAAAGGGACAATCAGGAAAACTACTTTTGGATAAAAGTCAACATGGACATTGAAATAATATCAATACTAAATATATTTACTCCAAATGGCATAGTATCCAAAGTCTTAAATATTAAATTATCAGAGGAAGCAGACAGTAAAACAATACTAGTGTAGGAATCTCAGTTTTGCCCTCTAAGAGATAGATACATCTACTCTTAAAATAAGTCAAGGAGGTACAGTATCTTAGAAATTTTAAATTTTAGAGACCTCTGGAAAAAAACTTAAGGAATAGAAAGGAATATACCTTTTCTTGGTTGCATGTGATATTTTTTAAAAAACTGATCATGTAATAGGGCATTAAAAACCTTACAACCAGCTAAAGAAAAGCAGGAATATTAAGTGCATCCTTTTCAGATCATAATGCAATATATATTTAATAAAAGACCATAGAAACACAGATTAAAAATTAATTGGGAATTAATCTAATTCTAAAGAATCAAAGAACAAATAGAAACAAAAATTTCATTAAAGGTAATGACAACAATGAAGCAACATTCCAAAATTTGTGGGATGTAGCAGAAGTAGTACTTAGGGAAAAATTTATGTTCTCAAGCATGTACATCAATAAAAGATATAACATCAATAAATTGGGCATGCAACTAAAAAAACCTAGAAAATGAATGAATTAAAAATCCTCAAATACCAATTGAAAATCTTGAAAATCAAAGGAGTTAACAAAATTTGAAAGTAAGAAAATTACCAAGTTAATAAAACTAGAAACTTGATTTTATGGGAAAAACATATGTTAATTTAATTTATACAAGGAAAGAAGAAAATCAAATTGCCAATATTACAGATGATGTCTTCACTTGAGTATGAATTGGATTTAATTGAAGCAGAATTGCAGTTGTCTGCCAGAAATACCTGTTGCTCATTTTTGCCCATTTGCTCATTGTTGAACACCAGTGTAGGATGCAACATATTTTTTTTTAGGGTTTTTTTTTTTTTTGCAAGGCAAATGGGATTAAGTGGCTTGCCCAAAGCCACACAGCTAGGTAATTATTAAGTGTCTGAGGACAGGTTTGAACTCAGGTACTCCTGACTCCAGGGCCGGTGCTCTATCCACTGCGCCACCTCGCCACCCTCACATATTTTTTTTAAAATACTTTCTCCCCCCATTATTTGTTAAAATAAATTTTAACATTTGCTTTAAGTTTTTAGCTCCAAATTCTCTCCCTCTTTCTCTGGGATGGTAAGTAAACTGCTATGTCATATATGTTCAATTATATTAGTCATTTTATACAAAAATATTTGAATTTTTTAAAAAAAAGTAAATATAGCATGTTTCAATCTATATTTGGATAATATTAGTTCTTTCTCAGGAGGTATTTAGCATGCTAAATCAAAAGTTTCTTGGGATTGAATTGGATCATTATATTGCTGAGAATACCTAAAGCGTTCACTGTTTATTACAGTTGCTGTTATAATCCCCATTCAATAGGGTGGGAAAAATCAGCCAGTATAGGTTAAGTGACTTGGCCAAGGCCACATAACTAGTATTAGAGACTGAATTTGTGCTCATATCTTGTGACTCCAGACTTTGCAAACTATCTACTGTGCCACCTTGTTGATTAAAGAAATAATTATAGAAATAAATATCAAATAGATACAAAGTTATTTATACCTTGACATTGTTATCAAAAGACCAGGAAACAAAAGTGATTATTAATTAGTAAACAGTTAAAGGAATTAGGGCAGACCACAGTTGTGAAATGACAAAGGTAATGGTTTAAAGACCCTCTTGGCCTCTTGTTGTTTTGCAAACATACTGGCTGGGTTTCTCAGGAGACCAGCATGACTCAAACCCTTTTGCTTTTCCATAAGATCAGCATGACCCAGCTCCTTTGTATCTCCTGACATTGATCAAGAATCACATTATGGGGGCGGCTGGGTGGCGCAGTGGATAGAGCACCGGCCCTGGAGTCAGGAGGATCTGAGTTCAAATTCAGCCTCAGACACTTAACAATTGCCTAGCTGTGTGACCTTGGGCAAGTCACTTAACTTCATTGCCTTGCAAAAAAAAGAAAAAAAAAGAATTGCATTATAGCAAGAGCAATGAAGTATGCATAAGAATGTGTAACTGTTTAACCAATGTGTAATCTTTAATATGATTGGTGCTTAAGTTGGTAGCATGAGTTGTCCTCGAGTACGGAAGTAGACCAGTACATAAGCTGCTGTGTGACCCTAATAAAATTTAGAGTACTTTACCATCTCTGCCTCCCATCTCATTCACTGCAAGCTGAGAACGTTCTCTGCTGGCCAGAGAGCTCAAGTAGTCAGTGCACCATAACAGGAAAGAGTATTATTAAAGGGTAATGACAAACATTAGGATTTTTTTTTTTTTTTAGGTTTTTGCAAGGCCCAAGGCCACACACAGCTAGGTAATTATTGTCTGAGATCGGATTTGAACTCAGGTACTCCTGACTCCAGGGCCGGTGCTCTATCCACTGTGCCACCTAGCCGCCCCCAAACATTCATTATCTTTTTAGAACTTTTTCAACAGTAGAAAAACTGGCCTATATAACAAAACCTAACCAACAAGAGGCCTTCCCTCATTACTTGGACCCATAAGTTTATCCTCAGCATGATTTTTCCAATATATAATCAAAATAGAAGAGCTATATAAAACCCTCACATTGAGGAAAAAAGGAATTGCCTTTATGAGCTTTCTCAGTGGAATATTCTGATGTGTGGGAGATACCCAGAATCCAATCAGTTCTCAAATTCTACTTCACACCCAAGCAATTCCCCAAGATAAATGATCTATGGATAGGAAATAGTGGGGTGGCAAGAATAACTTGGGTTGGAAGACTTGGGAAAATCAGCATGTAAGTTAATTTACTGTTGGTAAAGCTGAAAAAGTCATGAACCGTATATACGCTTTTGAGTCAGTAATACCACTAGATGGCATTTTCTCTCAAAGAGGAGGAGTTGTGTATATAACTGCTCCCTTTGTTATGGCAAAGGACTGGAAACTAAGATATGGCTATATTATGTCAATGGCTGAATAAATTTTTGAATATGAATGGAATAATGGAACACAAATGATTTACCAGTAGTGTATGACTACTGCTACAGCTTCTTGGAGTCACAGGTGAAATTTGGGTGAAGATGAACACCAAAGGTACATGAGCAGCCCTGAAAAAGGCCCAGCAAGACCTCACACCAAACATGCAATAGAAGAGGAATGAGTCCAGAAGGAATGAGAATACTTTTGAAAGTACCAAGCTGAATTTTTTAATTTTTCAAAAGAAAATCCAGCTCTCTATATTAGAACTTGTTTTACATGGAATCCTCTTTTTTTCTGTTGTAGGGTGTATATAAAGTGCTTCTTTTATGTCATGTTTATGCATTTCAAAATAAGAAACATTCAAATATTAATAGTTTCCTATTTTGTTTTTCACCTGTTTTAAAGGCATGGGAGGAAACTTCAAAATGATTTTAATAAGACTTTTGCTTACTTTTGATACTTTGGAATGTGATTGTTCATAGTTGTAAATACTTTTGAGCATTCAGCACTCATCTACTAGCAATGAATCGGCACAGAAAAGGTGTGCATTATGTATTTTGGATAAAAATGAATTTTATTGGTCATTTTGGATTTAACATTTGACATATTAATACTCCAGTCTACCATTTCTCTATGACTTTCCCCAAACTCATCTCCATGCCATCTGCCCCTGTACCACCTCCACTTGGTGTCTTTTGTCTCTGTACTGTCTGTGTCCTTTGCTCTCCACTCTTTGAACCTTATTAAAGTGTGATTGAACATTGTGGGGAGTGGGGGAGGGAAGCACATCGGGTTGACCTGCTATGGCACATTAATGGAAGAATATAGATAGTCCTTCAGAGAAGGCTTGGATGACTTGTGATCTGCCCTGTCAAAGGATGTCATGCAGTCATCTAAATGCCTGTTATATGTGATCATAACCATTAATGCCCCATATAACAGGGGAAGAACTATAGGAGCTTGAAGGAGGAAGAGATTGTTGGGTCTGGGGTCAGGAAAGGTCTAATGGAAATAATGAGCTCCAAGGGAACCCTTGAAGGATAAGAGTAATCAATCATCAAATATTGAGACCCCATGTTCAAGCCTCCTTGATGCTTTATATTGTACCAGGACTGTGGGGACAGCATGTATATTTCCCAACTGTATGTAGGAAAGAAATATTAGGCACAAAATTTTTCTGCAGTTTTCTCCACTTTGGGAATCTGTCAAGGATTCTCAATCTGCCAGGATTCCACCAAACCTTAGAAGCCATGGCCCAAAGTAGGGGGAGCTGTAGGTGCAGTGGGAACAATCTCTAGTCCTTGCCACTTACTGGCTATGAGATGTTGGCTAAATCATTTCATTTCAATACCTCAGTCCCTTCCTCTGTCAAATGGGAGACACTGGGAGGGAGACAGTTTCTAAGGCTCCTTTTCACCCTACCATTCTTCAATCCTATGACATCACATTCCACATCTTTACACCCCCCCCACTATGAGTAGACTAAATTGAGACTGAACTCTAACCAGCCAGTTTGACATTCCACACCCCATTAAGTTGGCATCTACATTTCAAGTTCTAGCTGGCCCTGACCCAACTTTCTAGAGTTAGGGGACAGGAGACATCTGATTCCCCTGGGCTATGAGACCCTTAGCCTTCACCTCCATGTCTCACCGTCCCCTAACTTGACATGCCTTTAGGGTCATTCAGTGGACACCTCTGGTTATAATCATCCTCAATTACTGAATTGCTTGGCCCTGCATTCAGCACCGTGGTTTGCATGAGGCAGGAGGGTTAAAAGGACAGGAAAATAAAAGGTCTTTGGAGGTCCAGGCACCACTTCAAGGACCCGTCACACATCCTGCTCCTACCACACAGAGTCCCCCTGGAAACCAATGCCATGATTGTGCATTAGATTATAACCCGCAGGAATTTATGGCTAGTTCAAAGAACCGGACTCCAAATGACACCTCGTCTAATAAAGTTTTTTTAGTTTGTGTTATTTCAAATTGGGCTCTGGTTCCAAATCTTGATATGGCCCAAGGGCTGGAATTACAAATCTTCCCTCCCTCCCAGTGGCGCATCCCAAAGTCAATCATAATTGCTTGCTCTTCTCCCATTATTTCCAATAATAAATTGAAGGCCTGTGGCTCTCCAGCCTCTGATTTTTTGATGATGTCAGTGGTGCTTGGGAGTTGATGACTTCATTTGCTCAGAGATTGCAGCATCATCTGTCACCACTCAAGAAAGATGAAAATCACAGCCATCCACCCAGCCACTCCATCACTTTTAATTTGGGAGAGGCAGGCATGGATGGACACATCACCCTAGACCAGTCAGGATGAAGTGAGAGAGAGAAGTGAGACAGATTCTTTAGTGTAACTGGGGGCTGTTTAACATTCTGCTTTAAATTCCAAAAGCTGAAGAATAGCTAAAATCCTAAAAGTTTTATTTTAGAACCCTTTCCAGGCCTCTCTCTCTAAAACAAAAGGAGTAAGAGTAATTGGAAGCCAGGTTGTCATATATGCATCCTTTGTGGAAAGGAGAAATAAATAAACTGGCTGATATGGCAAAATCCAAGTGAATATTGTCTCCTTAAGGGAAATCCCCATTCCAACCAGCATTGTTTCCTTCTTCCTTGACTTCATCATCACCATGTAATTTGCAGAGTTTGAGTTGAATTTCTAAGTGACAAATCAATTTGCACTGTCTCAACTTTACCAGAAGCAGAATGGGAAAGTTCCTGACCATGAATACAAGAATGGCAAACTGATGTCTCATACAGTTGTTCCCAATTCTCATTTTGTAATTTGGATCAAATATTCCTGAAAATCACAAAGACTGGGAAAGACTTTTGTCTGGTTGAAATCAGTCATCAAAACATATTAAAGTTTTAGCTATGGTAATAGTTCATATTGAGGGGCAATATAGCATTATACACAGAGAGGGCCTTGAGATTAGAATTTGTTTAATCTGTCAGATCTCTAATTGCAGAGAAATTCAAAGAGGTAGAAGAGCATGATAGAATAAAAAATAAAATAACCTGTATTTATATATCTGAAAGCTAGACACATGATGGTGTAGGGGAGAGAGTTGGAGACCTGAGTCCAGTTCTTGTCTCTGCCACATACTATGTGACCCTATTTGGCCAAGTTCATGCCCCCAAACTAACTCTCTGAGATTATAAATTGAGGAGCAGTCACTTATCTGCATTTGTAGGGGAAATTCCCTCACTAGAAGCTTAGTAGAAGTGAAGTCACTGTCTGGACTAAAAGAAAAAAAAATAGTGGTTTTAGGAAGACCAGGAAGCCTGAGTCACAGAAATCTTCCTGAGCCATTCTGAGTCATGGTCCAGTTGACCTTGTGAAGTCTTAGTCCATCCTTTGGTTTCAGTTTAGTTCACAACAGAATCTTCTTAAGAATCTTCCCTATGCAAGTTATCACTAGGATAATACATTATGATCAAGTAGGATTTATTCCAGGAATGCAGGGTTGGTTCAACATTAGGAAAACTGTTAGTATACTCAATTATATCAACAACAAACCTATCAGAAATCATATGATCATATCAATAGATGCTGAAAAAGCTTTTGACAAAGTACAGCATCCATTCCTATTAAAAACACTAGAGAGTGTAGGAATACATGGACTGATCCTTAAAATAATTATCAGTATCTATTTGAAACCATCAACAAGCATTATATTCAATGGGGAGAGGCTAGAGGCATTCCCAATAAGATCAGGGGTGAAACAAGGGTGCCCATTATCACCACTACTATTCAATATTGTATTAGAAATGTTAGCATCAGCAATTAGAGAAGAAAAAGAAATTGAAGGAATTAGAATTGGGAAGGAAGAGACAAAACTCTCACTCTTTGCAGATGACATGATGGTCTACCTAGAGAATCCCAAGAAATCATCCAAAAAAACTACTGGAAACAATTAGCAATTTTAGCAAAGTTGCAGGTTATAAAATAAACCCTCATAAATCCTCAACTTTTCTATATATGTCTAGCAAGAAACAGTAGGAAGAGCTAGAAAGAGAAATCCCATTCAAAGTAACCTCAGACAATATAAAATACTTGGGAGTCTACTTGCCAAGACAGACTCAGAATCTTTTTGAAAACAATTATAAAACATGTCTCTCACAAATTAAATCAGATTTAAATAACTGGGCAAATATCAACTGCTCGTGGATAGGTAGAGCTAATATAATAAAAATGACAATTCTACCAAAACTAAACTATCTGTTTAGTGCCCTACCAATCAAAATTCCAAACAATTAATGAGTTAGAAAAAATTGTAAGTAAATTCATATGGAGAAATAAAAAGTCAAGAATTTCCAGGAGCAGGGGCAGCTAGGTGGCATAGTGAATAAAGCACTGGCCTTGGAGTCAGGAGTACCTGGATTCAAATCCAGTGTCAGACACTTAATAATTACCTAGCTGTGTGGCCTTGGGCAAGCCACTTAACCCCATTTGCCTTGCAAAAACCTAAAAAAAAAAAAAAAAAAAAAAGAATTGCCAGGAGCTTAATGAAAAAAAGTGCAAAAGAAGGTGGCTTAGCCCTACCTGATCTAAAATTATATTATAAAGCATCAGTCATCAAAACTGTCTAGTATTGGCTAAGAAATAGAGTGGTGGACCAGTGGAATAGACTAGGTGTAAAAGCTGGAGATGATTATAGTAATCTGCTGTTTGATAAACCCAAAGAGTCCAGCCATTGGGATAAAAACTCCCTCTTTGATAAAAACTGCTGGGATAATTGGAAGTTAATATGGAAGAAACTTAGATTAGACCAACACCTCACACCCTTTACCAAGATAAGATCCAAATGGTTACAGGACTTAGACATAAAAAAACAATACTATAAGCAAATTAGAAGATCAAGGACCAGTTTACCTGTCAGATCTATGGAAAGGGGAGCAGTTTATGACTAAGGAAGAGTTGGAGAACATCACCAAAAACCAATTAGATGATTTTCATTACATTAAATTAAAAAGCTTTTGCACAGATAAAACCAATGTAACCAAGATCAAAAGAAATGTAGTAAATTGGGAAACAATCTTTACAACTAATGATTCTGACAAAGGACTCATTCCTAAAATATACAGAGAACTGAGTCATATTTTTAAGACAAAAAGCCATTGACAAATGGTCAAAGGATATGCAAAGGCAATTTACAGATCAGGAGATCAAAGCAATCCATAGCCATATGAAAAAAATGCTCTAAATCATTAATTAGAGAAATGCAAATTAAAGCTTCTCTGAGGTACTACCTCACACCTCTCAGATTGGCCAATATGACCAGGAAGGATAATGATCATTGTTGGAAGGGATGTGGGAAATCTGTTAAATTCAAAGCAGCCCTGTTTGTGGTGGCAAAGAATTGGAAATCAAGTAAATGTCCTTCAATTGGGGAATGGCTTAGCAAACTGTGGTATATTTATGTCATGGAACACTATTGTTCTATTAGAAATCAGGAGAGACGGGATTTCAGGGAAACCTGGAGGGATTTGCATGGACTGATGCTGAGTGAGATGAGTAGAACCAGAAAAACACTGTACACCCTAACAGCAACATGGGAGTGATGTTCAACCTTGAAGGACTTGCTCATTCCATCAGTGCAACAGTCGGGGACAATTTTGGGCTTTCTGCAAAGGAGAGTTCCAGCTGAATCCAGACAAGGAGCTGTGGAGTTTGAACAAAGTACAAGGACTATCCCCTTTAATTTAGAAAAAAAAAACCAGATATCTTATTGTCTGATCTTGTTACCTCTTAGGCTTCTCTTCTCCTCTTTAAGGATATGATTTCTCTCTCATCACACCCAATTTGGATCAAGGTACAACATGGAAACAAAGTAAAGACTGACAGAGTGCTTTCTGGGGGGGGGGGGAAGCAAGATTGGGGGGAAAATTGTAAAACTCAACATCTTTAATAAAAATAAATTTAAAAAGAATCTTCCCTATGAAGAGAGTTGCTTCCCTGAGAAATTGAGAAAAATAGCTTGATTTTGAACCTAACATAGAAATAAAGATTGCTTTATGAAGGACAATTGAAAACAATTGTTAAAACTCCTTCTGTGTGTTTGTGCAGTCTCATTGACCCCAGTGAGGCAGCAGCATCATATCCTGCCTCAAAATTGTTTTGGATTGTCAGTTGTACATAGACTGAAATGAAAGGACTATTTCAGGGCATGGTTCCAAAGGAAAAATGGAGAAAGAACACCAGGATCCCAAGGTTGGTCCTTGAAGTAAAGTACCCTGATTTCTTAAGAGGATATGTGTCACAGAAACAAAATGTAATTTTGAATCTTAAAACTTATTCACTTATGGTGGGGAGTCAGGGGTTGAGAATTGATTAGAACATTCCTGATTCGAATCTTCACCCCCAATCTTAACCCAGTTGATGAAATCACAGAAAAGGGAGTATAACAGTTATAGAAAGGTATTAGTGTCCCATGAGAAAAGCAGAATTTTCACTTTGTTGTCCCTTTAGGAGTAAAGAATTTTTTTGCAAGGCAAATGGGGTTAAGTGGCTTGCCCAAGGCCACCCAGCTAGGTAATTATTAAGTGTCCGAGGCTACATTTGAACCCAGGTACTCCTGACTCCAGGGCCGGTGCTTTATCCACTGCACCACCTAGCTGCCCCAGGTATAAAGAATTTCTTGATATAACTAGAAAACAATTGACCATCAGTTGACTGAAAATCAGCCATGACCCAGTCAATCAATAAACATTTATTGAGCACCTACTATTTGCCAGTGCTTAGCCCTGGGGGGGGGGGGGGGTGGGAATAAAAAGAAGCAAAAGACAGTCTCTGACCTCAGGGAGCTTACAATCTCAACAAGCTTGCAGGTTGTGAAGACAATTGAGGTGTGAGAGTTCTGAGGACTGTGACTAACGGCATCAGAGAAGAGAGCCAGCTAAGGAGGCAGAATCCCAACCCCTGTTTATACTTTTCTTTCTCCTGCTCCTTGATCAGAGCACAGAGGGAGAGTTTTTTTCTCCCCCACTCCCACATGGCCATGTCACTTTGCCACAGAGCTAGCCCCCAAAGGAAAAAATGCTTTGTCCAGGAGGAGGAAGAGCCCTGTTCAGGAGACAGTCTTGAAGAAAGTTGATGCCTAGCAACTGAGAAGAGGACCAACTATGGATTCAGAAGTGAATCAGCCCAAGTATTTGAGAGTTGAACAACAGAGCTGTAGTCTTGGGGAACCCATCTGGGTACCCTGCCCTAAGGAAGATCCCAAGAGAGTTCAGTGTGAAGATACCCTGAGGCCATGTCTCCTCCATTTTCTAAGGTGTATCTCTACTGGTTATACTACTCTCCATGCTTCCCAGAGACTCTTAGGTAATTGTGGTAAAGTGTACTCATGTTAATGGGAGGTCCATTTCATAGCTACTCTCTTATTGTGCTATTACAGTAAATTACGTATTCCTACTATAACATGAGAGATTTGTAAAATGCTTTGCAAACTTTGAAGTGCTCTGTAAATGCTATTTATTAGTATTAATTAAATACTAGTAAACAGAATTTTTACCGAGTCTTTTTCCACCCTAGACTTGATAAAGCACATCAGAGACAGGCTGCCAGAAATAAGATAGTGGTTTATTAATTTTGGTGCAAGGAATTCATTTTCAAATTATGGGATTTTTTTCTGATAGGAGCTCCATCTTTCTGGCAAGTCAGGCAGAGAATCTAGACAGGATCATAAATGGGAAGAGAGAGGGAAAGTGGATAATAGAACAATCAGCTTGGAGACTTGAATGATCTTCCCAGGACAAACCAACCAGGTAGCTCAATACAATAATTACAACAGTCATTTCTATCCAAGTAGGACAACACGGGTGTCCTCAAGTCCTATGGGATGGTTAAGTTGGTTGTGTAGTCTTGAAGGTATGTTATTATTTTTGCTTTGGTCCAGTACAGTTCTACCTATTCACTTCACTTAACACAGGCAAAAGTACATAAAACTCTTCAAGATTAAAACAAATGACTCCAGTTGTTTTGTTCTCACTGGTTCCCAGACCAAAGCCTGCCAGTGAAAAGAATTGTTAAAAACTAAATTATTATTATTATTATTAAATTCATTTATATATATTAAACAGTATAAAAATCAGAATTATCTTAATCGAATAGACAGCTAGCTGGGGCAGAGGATAGAATGCTGAACCTGGAGTCAGAAAAACTCATCTTCCTGAGCTCAAATGTGATCTCACTTACTATCTGTGTGACCATGGGCAAATCACTTAACCCTTTTGGCCTCAGTTTCCTCATCTGTAAAACAAAGTAGAGAAGGAAATGGCAAGTCACTCATCTTTGCCAAGAAAACACCAAATGAGGTCACAAAGAGTCAGACACAATTGAAAACAAAACAAAAAATCCAAATACCTTTACTTAGCATTCAAAGCCCTCTTTGATCTGACACCACTTACCTTTCCAGATTGATTTCATATTATTTTCTATTCTCCAACAAAATTGGTAAAGGTCAGATGGGTGGCACAGTAAATAGAGAGCTAGTCTTAGGAGTCAGGAAGATCTAAGTTTTAGTCCTGCCTCAAAAGCTTGCTAGTTTTCTAATCCTGGGGAAGACCCTTATTGTTTCTGGGCCTCAGTTTCCTGATATAAAGTGAGGGAGTGGGCCTGAATGGCCAGCATTAAATGTTTGATTCTATGACTTCTATGGTCTGCTTGAGGGAACTTTGAAGAGCATCTGGTTACCTTTCCCCTGACCACTCTTCTTTGTTTTGTTTTTTGTTTTGTTCTTAACAGACAAGGAAGCTGAAATCCATCAGATATAAACATCAGATATAATATTTGAACCAAGATCATCCAACTCTCAATCTGTCATTCTTTCCATTGTCTCATACCTTCTCTTTGGAATTTATCTCCAGTCTTTAAAGTCAACTCTAATACTGTATCCTCCATGAAAGATTCCCTTCCTGATAATAAGCGTGATCCTTTGACTTCCCTTAGGACTGCCTCAAGACAAAATAGAAAGAACACTGGACTTGACCCCAGAAGAGACTGAGGCTGGAATATAACCTCCCATTTACTAGGTATAGGACAAATGGGCAAGATAAATCTCTAGTCCATCTGGGATAGCCAGGCAGCAGAATATCCTCCCACCATCTTTGAGTTCAAATGAGGCTGGAGTCAACAATCCCTTCCTTCTGATAAAATAGAGACCCACCATTTGAACTGCCTCAACATGTCCCAGCCCCCATTGTCCTTGTGAATTTTATAAGAGCAGGGTCAGTCTTGCATTTGCTACTTCGTTATCAGTACATGGTAAAACTTTTCATTTATACATTTATTTTCATTCAATTTTACCTAACTTTCAGGATTGTTTTGAGGATCAAAAGTAAAACACTTTGCAAAGTTCAAATTTATGACAAATGTTAACTACTGTTATGGTGATTAATTCTGCAATTTTCCCAAGGAGTATAACATTCAATAGTTCCGTGTTTTGGCTGATTATGAGCTTCATAGAATACAATAGAATAAAAAAAATTAAAGAGTTGGAAGGTATCTCAGGGGCTATGTATATCCACATATGTGTATATATTATATATGTATGTTATATTGGGCTTGTGTATATAGATGGATACCTAAAAAACAATTCCTTTAACATCCTATCTAGTAATTGATCATTCTTTTTAAAATAAATAGTAGTAGTTGTTGTTCTTGTTGCTATAGCAGTGAGCAATTATATAGCACTTTAAGGATTGCAAAGTGTTTTAGATTTCTTAACTTATTTGACCCTGGCAACATCCTGGAGAGGTAGATGAATTATCCCCATTTTTCAAATGAGAAAACTGAGTCACAAAGAGTTTAAGTGACTTGCCCTGGGTATAGCTGTTGTTGGAGTCAGGCAGACCTGAGTTCAAATTTTGCCTCAAATTCCTGCAGTGTCTGGAAGGACGTAAGGTACTAAGATCTTTCACCCTCCTGGTTGCCCTCCTCTGTACATGTTCCTAACTTTTCAATCTCCTTCTTAAAATGGATTACCTAGAAATGAACACAGTATTCCCGCTTTGGTCTGATGAAAGACTGTCCAAGGGAACTCTCTTTTTCCTTTTTTTTTTTTTGAATATTAAACTTTACTTAATACAGCCTAATATTTTATTCACTTACTTGACTAACAAATCTTGCTACTGACTATCAAATTTGTAGTTCAGTAAAATCTTTAGATATTTTTCACATGAACTGCTGCCTAATTACACTCATATTGTACTTGCAAAGTTGATTTTTTAACCTAAATGTGAATTTTTATATTCCTATTATATAGTTATCTCAAAATCTCTTAAAACTATGAAAACTATAAATAATTCCTGTACTTTGGGGGACACCTTGTCTTTCAGTTTAGTAGATTTAGCTCACCAAGATCTTTTCTTTTTTTTCAAGTTTTTTTTTTTGCAAGGCATTGGGGTTAAGTGACTTGCCCAAGGCCACACAGCTAGCTAATTATAAAATCTCTGAGGCTGGATTTGAACTCAGGTACTCCTGACTCCAGGGCCAGTGCTCTATCTACTGTGCCCCCTAGCTGCCCCTACCAAGATCTTTTTCTTGACTCAGAATGTTAGTTCCCCCTCTCAACTTTGTCATCAGCAGATCATCTTATATGGTATCCCAGACATCAACTAAAAAGTGAAATCAGAGATCACGTTTTCCAAACCTCACATTTCCTGAAATTGAACACTATGCTCTGCCTACCATAGATATTTGACAGAATCTCAGGTATGTGCTGTTCTGGAGCTCAACTCCCCCCTGCCTCTCTTTCCGGTGATAAACTGATTTTCAGTATTCAGTAATGAAACTCCAAAAAGAAACTTATTTTCTTGTTGACCAGATGATCTAAAAGAAATTGACTTGGTGTTGGACTAGGGACAGAGGAAGGAAACAAGCCAAACATTTATTAAGATGGGCTATGCCAAATGCTTTATAAACATTATCTCATTTGATCCTCACAACAAGGGAGGTGCTGATATCATCCCCTGTAGAGATGAAGGAAAGAAGGAAAATAGAAGTTAAGAGACTTGCCCAGAGTCACACATGGAGAAAGTGTCTGAGGTCAAATGTGAACTAAGGGTCTCTCCAGACCCGGTAATCTAACCATATGCCATAATGCCACCTCCAAGAGTAAACCAGGTAGCTGAAGGAGAGACAATGATGGAGAATCTCAGAGAAGATGGATGGAATTATAATCCATCAAAAAAAAAAATGTGAGTCATAAACAAGACCTGGAATTTGACAGTTTTATTTTTCACATGAAAAAGGGCAAGATGTTGAAACCTGCCAACAACTCGAACAGTGCAGAACTAATTTGCAAAATTACTGGAGGGCCCTGTGATAGAATCTAAAGGCATTCAGATTCCAGCATTCTCATCTATTTTTCAAACATTTTAGGTTGAGTCAAACTCAAAATGACATTGTGCCCCGAGTCCATATCTCCATCCACTTTAAATTCAGAGCTGTTTCACGGGAAAGCTAACATCTATTTTTTGGATTTAAATCAGTGGTTTTATAGATCTGACATCTGAGAAACTTGTGTGTGTGTGTAGGTTGCTTTCCAGAAATGAATAAAAAGTCCTCTTCACACCAGGCTTTTTAGATTATAAACTTCCTCTTTGGGTATAAGCCCTGAAAGGCAAAGTCTCTTCTTTTACATTTAGTCCTTCAATTCCAAAGCTCAGAACATATATTGTGGATACAAACTTAATCTGCATAGAAGCATTTTTTAAGTCCTGACTGTATCCCTAACACTTAGCATAGTGCCAAGCTCCAAAGACATAAACGAGTGCCCCTCATCTCAAAGAAGTTAGTCAATTAAGTCAAGCTCTTTGTGATGTCCTGAGGATGAGCAGAAAGGCAAAAATAGGGTCCCTGTCCTCAAGGAGCTCACATTTGAATGGGGGAGATAATGTGCCACTGACCATGTATGTAAATAATATGTTTACTATAAATGGGAGACACTGATAAAATGCTCCTACAGAATGGGGGAGGAAAGAGAGTAACCAATGCATTCCTTTAGAAGAGATAACATAGCTATAGTAAACATATGCAAGGAAGAAAGACAATGGGGTGGGACTGGGTGGGAGAGGTAGAATGGGACACTAGCAATAAGAGGCAACAAAGAGGGTTTCAGAGAATTCCTGAATGAGAAGTGTTGTGTTTATAGTAAACTCTATCAATCTTTTATTTCTAAAGTCTGCTTAGCAGTTAATTAATCCTGCTTCTCTGTTTTAGAGACCAGTGACCTAACCATGAGTTCCTTAGTCTGGGGTCACCATATCAAAATATCTAGAGATATTAGCTCACTCAGGATCCTGATCATGGGAAGACCTTGGGACTCAACAAGGCTTCTTCTGAAAAGAGAAAAGGGTTAGGGTTTGTTGTACCCAAAGAGTGAGATGGAGACCAGAATTTGATAAGGTTGGAGATCTTTATTCCCAGGGACTATCTGGGGATTAAGTACCCAAATCAAACAGTACCTGAGTGTTCAGGGGATAGGATTTTTATAGTGTTTTGAAGGGGGGGGGGGGGGCAGTTACTGAAAGCAAGCAAAATACAGAAGCAAAATCAGCAGTTAGATATATTATCTTGACATATACATATGTAAACATAGGGTTCCATATAGATAGGGGTGAGAATGGGTCAGGGTCTTTGTGTAATGATTGAACATATTTTCTGAGATGGAGGGAGTCAGGAATTTATTATCTTATGGTTCCAGCTGCATCTGGGGAAGGGAGAGCCAGTCCTGGAATTTAACAGATACAGCAAGACAATTAGGCTAACAAGGATGCTTTGTAAATCTTTAGACAATTTTATGGTATATCCATGACCCCTTGTGTCCTATCAGACTATTTTCAGACCCCAAGGCACCTAGCCAAAGTTATATTTCTAAGGAATTTCTCAGGGCCCAGAAGGATGTCAGGGACCCCTTTCTATACAGGAATTTCACAAACATTGATATTGTACTTCAGGTTGAAGGAGGAAGGAATATATATAGCAGCTTCCTCTTAGCCTAATTATTCTTGTTAATTAGGGGATAAGCTCAGTTGTTTCTACCTTCTCAAAGAATGTAAAAGCTTTGAGCACAGCACCAAGGAAAAAGCCCTGGTTGCCATACCCTGGCTCTACTTCTGCTCTGTTTGAGATATATGTTGTGTGTGCTGACGTGTATATATATATAGGTTTGTATATGTATGTTTATATGTGTTTGCATATATGTGAATGTATGTATGTGTGTGCACCAACATAAATATATATATATGTATATGCCTGTATGTGTACATAAATGTATAGCATTTGTGTGTTTTAGATTACTATGTTAAATAAATGCTCCATTTATTACTGTTTCTCTCCTGTCTGCTTCATTAACTAGGTCCTGTGCTTTGATAAGCTTAAATATAAAATTAAGGGGTCTAGAGTTGGCAATGTGGGTTTTATATAGTTATTTGTGCATGTATATATTTTATGTGTTAAGTTCATATCCTATCATTACAAAAATCATAACCTAAAACCTCTGTAAAATAATTTACAAACTTCTGATGATAATCCATCCACCTTTGGAAACAATAGTCTGTACAATAAATCAGCAATTTTGACCCCAGAAGAAAAATTAGCACATTCTCTTTCCTCCTTTCATGGGAGAAGTGGAAGTTAATGGAGATGTGATATGTCACATATCTATTTTATCAGATCCACCATGCTGATTAGTTTGCCTAGCTGTTTGTCTTCTAAGGGAAGGATAACTTAATGGTAGAAATGGGAGAGTATACCTAACAACATTGCAATAGCAGAAGACAACTACCACACTCTTACCTCTCAATACTTGTTTTCAACCCTCAACCTTTCAAGGAATAGAATGAATTTGAGCACCTTAATTGGTCAGCTTGCCTTTTCTTGGATATTGTTTAGTTCATCAAAAGCCAAAATCAGGCCAAGGGCAAACAGAACTAGTGGTAGATAATTTAGGGCACAGGAATCCTTTGGTGTGGAACAAGAGAAGAGGAAAGGCAACTCCAAGGGGCATTTTTTATAAAGTTTGTCCTCCTGCCCCTCAGGTTGCTTCTCAGACTTTTGGCAATAGGTGCTGGCTGTCCAAATCCCTGCTTCCTCATTCCCATCCGCTTCCACCTACCCCTTGCTAATGCCCCATTCCAGTTCTGGCCACCCCTTCCGCTGTGCCCTTTGCAAACTCCTACTCCATAATTAACAAACTTCCTTTCCTTTTAGACCTCTTAATCTCTCAATTCTTCCAACTTTAGCATTTATTGAGGCTTTAGTCCTTCAGATAACACTGAATCACTGACCATCCTTTAAAGTACTGGTGGCAACTTCTGTTAATACTTCCCCCCCCCCCCAATTCTCACTTGTTTCAGTTGGGAAGTTAGAATACTTCCTACTCTCCATTATTACCGGCAGACTTTCCCTTTATCATGCTCAGATAAATGTTTTTTGAATGTTTTCACCATTGGCATTTCAATAAAATGAATGTATACTGAATATAAAGTTATACCTGTAAACAACCTTTTCTCAACTTTAAAATATTAACTTTGTTTTATTAAGTATAGCATGGAGCTCAGTATGTAGACACTGTTCAAAAAATGCTCTGTTAGCCTTCATTAGCCTGCTTCCTCATCTGTGAAAATGGGGATGCCCAAGATTACCCTGAAATTTATTGGAAAATCCTAAACTCAAATAAGTCTCCTGCTGCAGATTTTATTCTCTAATACATCATATTGCCTCTGTAAACAATTTAAGCTTTGAATTTCACAGGTGTTAAACCTTCTAAACAAATTGAATAATGATAGAAGTGACTTGGGATACAAACCATTGTCTCTATCCACTTTCTGGTTTGTTCAATGCATGCCAAATTTCCAAGGATAATACAATGCTTTTATTTGCTCTCTGACCCAAATAGAAAATCCTCAAATTATTCTGAAGGAAGGGTATAATAGTTGGGGCTCTGCATGTCCTTTTCTTTTCCTTTAGGTATCATGCTGATCATTAACATTTTGGCCAACTAGCTGACGGATAGACGGGGAGAGTGTACATTCAGAATGAAATGAAACTCAAATCAATTTTGCTGTTGCTCAAGAAGGAGCATGAGCATACATTTGTAATGGGCCAACCAGACTGCTACTGACTGCAAATGAGAAAAGTGACCCTGAGCAAGCTCAGCTCTCTCTTATCATTTGCATGTGGGTAGAAGGGAAAGGAAGAAACCACTTAGCATTGCTTCAAGAATAGAAAAAAAGGCAGAGAAAAATAAAAATAGAATTAATAAATACTTGGTTGGCCAATTGATTGAAATTTCCATCCCCCTTTCTACACGATAGAGTCAGTCTTAATTATCTCTTAACACTTTAGATTTCTGTAAACAACCTAAAATTGTTCCCTGAAAAAAATTTCTTAAAGCTCATACTGAATGACTGAAACACCTGGAGAAATTCACCTCAGGTCCAGTTAGAAGCAGAGAGGAAAACTAAAGCTAGAATCTTGCTGTATCCCCATCTTCTGATTGGGAGCTTCACTCATTAGAAGCAGTAGTCAAACCAGACTCTTCATAGCAACCCAGAGGAGTATTAAACCCAGGCAAAAAGGCAAGAAAAATTCTGACATTAGGTTATTATAATAGAAATAGTTGTCCATTCCATATCACTATTTTAGGGAGGTCTCTCAATAGCTTCATGGATTGAGGGTGGCTTGAAATCCCACTAACATGTTCCTACCCAAAGAGGCCTAATGCTAACTTCAAGTTTATCCTTATTTTTTGAGTGCTTTTGGTACAAAAAGCACTGATGTTTCCCTTTTCACATATCATGGATGTATTCTCCTAGACCAGGGAAGGAAAACCTTTTTTTTCTGCCAAGGATCAAAATTTTAAAATTAGACCACTATATTTTGTCAAGCATTTCATTAATTCACCCCTAAAAAGGTCCTAGATTTATTGAAATAAATTGAGATTTATTGAATTTTTATTCCTGCCTGCTGTTGCCTTGGTAGCCCCAGACCCCATGATTTAGTGGACCTTATGTGGTCCATGAGCCAGAATGTTCCCCACCCTTTTAGAAGTAGAATCAAAATTTCCTCTTTAACTTTCTATCCCAGAGATTACAGCTAAGAACTTAAATTGGAACCATAATAGATATTAACCTGACCTAGCAGAGAACCCAGAGAGGCTGGTTCTGGTATCCCACTGCTTTGGGTGGGAATATCATCTTCAATAATTTCCCTAGAAATGGGAATGAAGCTATTCTCTGGGAGCTCTAACTGCAGCATTTAGCCATATATCTCTTTCAAAAACGGCTAGAAGGATGACACATTTAAATAAAGGGAACTAAATCCACAAACTGTCTTCTTTGCCTAGTCATAAAGACTTTCAGTCTACACAAGGAAGGAATCTAAAATTGTAGCTATACTCACTCTCCTCAATGCCTAATTATTGGATCATAGATGTAGAGCTGAAAGGAACTTCTGAGACCATCTAATCCAAGCTTCTTATTTTACAGATGAGAAACCTGAGACGCAGAGAGTACAAGTGAATCATTCAAGGCTACCCAGAGAGAACTAGGATTTGAACTCAGGTCCTGTGACTCCAGCTCCAGAGCTCTTTCCACTATACCACATCACCTATCTTTCTTTCATAATTGAGTCTTCTGTGTCATTCACTGGCACAGCAACCACTCCAATGAACTCCTGTTCTTCTGGAAAGACTTCACTGACCCCTTGCCAGTCATTCTTTTAGTCAGAAATGAGCCCTTGGGTGCCCCAGAGCTCCAACTGGGAGGTAAACCTCCTAAGCATGTGTTAGAGGAACTGCCTCTTTTTTGACCTGACTCGGGTAGAGCAAAAAAATTAGGCCATTCCAGCCCTTGAGTTAATAGAAAGAAACCAGATTAGTTGAACATGACAGCTCCATACTGTTCTTCTCTGATATTATCACTTAATCTTTTGTCTAGCATGCTCTGGGTCAACACCTCTACTTCTTTTCCTCTCACTCTAATTTTTTACATCATCATTTAACTGAAACTTTTCTCCCCAGATATACTATTGATCAGTTCAATGGTTTTTTCTCAGTCTTGATCCTCTTTTGACCTCTCTGCAGCCTTTCCCTCTGTCTATTACCCTACTTTCTTGATTTCTGTGACACTAAATCTTTTGGATTTTCTCCTAAGTGTCTTTCACAGAACCTTTTTCTGGATCATCATCCCGGTCATACCTCTAGGTTCTCCTTTGGTATTATTTTACTGGGCAATCCATCTCAGTTTCCATGTATTCACCTGGAATTTTTCTGCATAAGATTCTCAGTTCTATTCCTCCAGCCCTAACCAGGGCTGTTCCATTATTCCCTAGAAAACTCTCTCTCTATTATGAAAGATCTGGAATCATGCCTCAGGAGCACCCTTGGGGGTGGTTAGGTGGCTCAGTGGATAGAGCACCAGCCCTGGAGTCAGGAGTACCTGAGTTCAAATCCAGCCTCAGACAGTTAATAACTACCTAGCTGTGTGGCCGTGGGTGAGTGTTTTTTTTTTCCCTTGCAAAAAAAACACCTAAAAAAATAAGAGGAGTACCCTCAACCTCTCCCTGATTGGATGACTCCTCTTAGACCCTCCCTTTAAAGAGGGTGTCTATTCATTTCTTATCAGGCTGCAATTCATATTCCTCCATCTTGTTCATTTTATTTATTATTTTCTCTATTAAAATGTAAGCTCCTTTTGCTGCTGTCATTTGTATTCGCCAGCATCTAATACAACAGTGGGTACTTAGTAAGCATTTAATAAATGCCTGTTGACTCTCTTTTGATGTCCACCCTTACATCTCCAGTTGCCAAGTGACATCACACACTCTAGGTCTAAAAGACACCTTAAAATCAACATATTCAGATGCTGAGTGAGATGAGCAGAACCAGAAAAACACTGTACACTCTAACAGCAACATGGGAGTGATGATCAACCTTAAAAGACTTGCTCATTCCATCAGTGCAACAATCGGGAGCAATTTTGGGCTGTCCGCAAAGGAGAGTGACATCTGTATCCAGTTAAGGAGCTGTGGAGTTTGAACAAAGTTCTAGGACTATTCCCTTTAATTTAGAAAAAAAAAAGAGATATCTTATTGTCTGATCTTGTTACCTCTTAGAATTCTTGTGGCTTCTCTAAGGATATGATTTCTCTCTTATCACACCCAATTTAGATCAAGGTACAACATGGAAATAAAGTAAAGACTGACAGAGTGCTTTCTGGGGGTGGGGTGGGGGGAGGGAAGTAAGATTGGGGGAAAATTGTAAAACTCAAATAATATCTTTAATAAAAATTAATTTAAAAAATCAACATATTCAAAACTCATTTCATTATTTTCCTGTCCCTCCCTCGGCCCCCTACTCAAACTCTTCTATCCTTCCTGACTTAACCTGTGACTGTCAAGGGCACCCCATCTTCCATCAGCCAGATTCACAACTGTCAACAGTGAGTTTTACCCTTATAATAATTACTTGTCTGGGTCTCTAAGAATAGAGTTTAAGTGATGGCAAACTTTCACTTAGATGCTAAAGAAAGTCTCCTGGAAATCAAATAAATTTAGCAATCAGAAAAAAGGTGCTTAGAGATGACTCCCTTAACTGTAAAGAAAACAAAGGCATGGCTTCTTAATCCCAATCAAGAGCCCCTCCAGCTATACACTGCTTTGAACAAGGTCTTCCTAGACTTTCCTTTTAACCAGTATGTTCCCTCTGTTTCTTTCCACCTATCCCCTGCTCCATCCTACATTGATAGGCCATCTTCTTTATTTGGACAAGCCAGAGGTGAAATTTCAGGCAGGTCACACTTTCTGATGGACAAGAGGAAGAACTGTTTTTTTTTTTTACCTTTATATCTCCAGAACTCACTGAGTAAGTGTTGCCTCAAACTGAGACTTCTTAAGGCCCTTAGTTGAAAAAGGCCAAGATCTCCCACTATCTCCAGAGCCATCTCTGGTCAACTTGATTCTTATCTGACCCCTGGACCCAGATGACTCTGGAGGAAAAAGTGAGGCTGGTAACTTAGCACAGGTTCCCCCCCCCCCCATCTAATTCATGTTCCTGTCATGGCATTACCACCCCCATGTCATGATCTTCTTTGAGAACAAAGGGCAAGGAACAACTTTGTCTCTAGTGGTGCTCCAACAGATATCCTATTTCTGCCTGTGACATGGACTAGCTTTCCATGATATAATCAATTAGTTTATAAGAAGGTGCATGTAAATGAAAATGTGACTTAACATGTAAAAATATGACTTCCTAACCACCTCCTCTCTTCCTTACATTCATCCAGTGGAGGAGTCAGGAAGATTGAAGTTCAAATCTGACCTCAGACACTTACTATCATTTAACCTCTCCCTCAGTTTCCTCAACTACAAAATGGAATAATAGTAATAGGAGGAAATATCCCCTCCTAAGGAGTTCTCTTTTCAAGATCAAATGAGATAATATTTGTAAAGCTTTTAAGATAGAGTCTGGATGTAGTACTTGCTTAATAAAAACTCATTTCCTTCCTTCAAATGCCACCTCCTCCAGAGGCAGCTCTCAATGAATCAAGCTCCTTTTTTTATCCCCTCCTTTCCTTGTTATATTGCTAAGAGAAGCTTCTATAAAGGAGGACTGTGTACACTAGTAAATTTTTCTCTAAGTGCTCATTATTGGGCATTGTGGCAATGTAAAGAGGTGAAATATGTGGACCTGACCCTGAAAATTTTAAGTGTAGTTGGGGAGACATCTGTCACTGCTACCACCACCATCACCCCATTCCACAAATTATACTCCCTCTTCTTAGAATCCCTAGTTTATTCTTTAAGCTTAACTTAATCAGGAACTTTTACATTAAGCTTTTCTGGTCCCCTTCCATTTCAGGTCATTTGACCTAGGTTCAAATTCTGACCTACTTCTTACTCCTATTTGACCTTGGGCAAGTCACTTCATCAATAAAATTAAAGGTTTGGACTAGGTGATATTTGAGGTCTTTTTCAACTCTAAAACTATGCATGAATCCTAGGAAGATGAGACTAGGTTCAGTGACTAGAATAAGTTACCAGTCCTGGGGCGGCTAGATGGCGTAGTGGATAAAGCACCGGCCTTGGAGTCAGGAGTATCTGGGTTCAAATCCAGTCTCAGACACTTAATAATTACCTAGCTGTGTGGCCTTGGGCAAGCCACTTAACCCCATTTGCCTTGCAAAAAAAACCTAAAAAAAAAATAAGTTACCAGTCCTAAAGTCAGGAAGATCCAAATGTGACCTCAGACACATAATCATCATCATCATCATCATCATCATCATCATCATCATCATCATCATCATCAGCCATCCTTTGGTATCAAAGAAGACCGTGCCACCACAAATGACCTGTGTGACTCTGAGCAAATCAATTAACTGCTGACTGCATCAATTTCCTTATCTGTAAAATAAGGACAGCATCTATCTCTCATGGTTGTGAGGATAAAATGAGATAGTATTTGTAAAGTGCTTTGAAACCATAAAGTACTCTATAAATGCTAGCTATTATTATCATCTTTATTATTAAAAACTCATATCATAGCATTTTGCAAAGATCTCCCAAACCTGTGAGGTCTATAGTGAAAGTTCTTTTAACTTCTTTTTATAACTGAGACTTAAAGAGTTAAAATAATTTTACAAAAGTTATACCATTAGTAAATGATAGCCAGGATGGGGTGGCTAGGTGGCACAGTGGATAGAGCACTGGCCCTGGAGTCAGGAGTACCTGAGTTCAAATCCAGCCTCAGACACTTAATAATTACCTAGCTGTGTGGCCTTGGGCAAGCCACTTAACTCCATTTGCCTTGCAAAAACCTAAAAAAAAATGATACAACCAGGATTCAGGCTGAAAGAGTCCTAACTTGACCTGGAGATTCAAACTTGGGTTTTCTAGACTCCAGCACATGTTAACTGTGAATCCAGTGCAAGTTTACCAGAACTCTTTAGAACCTGTGTAATAATACTTGAATAACCTCCCTGACAGAGTTGTCAGGAAACTGCTAGAAAAATGTTAATTATGATTATGAAAGATAACCTTATCCCTCTCCTATCTTTCCATTTCTTAAAATGTTGGTATTGGCATAACTCCCTCCCCAATAGTACATAGGAGACATGGGATGAGGAATATCTATTTGGCCTTAAATGGGAACAGAATTAAAAATCAAATGTATAGAAATTATACATATATATATATATATATACATACAAAAACTTGTAAAAATCTCTCTACTTTTTAAATCTTCTCTGTTTCTAACTCTCTGAACTTTTCCACCTTAACTGAGCTGTCTTTTCACCCTGGAATCATTATCCCCTAAATCTATCAACCCCTGAATCTATCAATCCCTGAATCTATCGAGCTGGAACAGTCATTCCTCTGCCATGTCAGACTTTGAGTGCCAAAGATATAGTAAGCCCTTAGTGCTTCTTGCCTTAGCTTGCCTCAGGTGTTTATTTCTTACTTATGTAACTGTGTCATGTTCCGCTTTCACCTAACACATCTAAACTCCACTTTCAGGGATCCTCCATGGGGATTATATGAAGACCAATATCCCTTTGTCTTGGACATCCATCAAATGCCTACAAAAATGAGCTGAGCAGGTTGATCAGGATCCCAGCAAAGTACTGTATGATTTTCAGATGTATATATCCCTTTTTAAAAAATTGGAATTTGTGGGGCGGCTAGGTGGTGCAGTGGATAGAGCACTGGCCTTGGAGTCAGGAGTACCTGAGTTCAAATCCAACCTCAGACACAGCTGGCTTTGTGGCCTTGGGCAAGCCACTTAATCCCATTTGCCTTGCAAAAAAAAAACTAAAAAAAAAATTGGAATTTGTTCATTTACTTGAATCTAGCCCTTTTTGTGTTATTAGTTACAAAAAGAGAAAGCAGAATAAAAGAGGCCTTAAAACAATAAAGAAAAGGTTAAATAATTCAAATAGGGGTGGCAGGAGCCTGAAACAAATATACACATGGATAGTGGCTGAGATAGAATTAACATGGGAGAGATTAAAGTACAGAATGTGTCATCCTCATTACTGTTAGATACAAGGGCATGAAAAGATCCTGCCAGGACATATAATGGAAAGCAAATTGGAATTATTTTTAGAGCTTGCAAGGGCTCAGGCCACATACTGTACAAAATGTCAGGTCTAATGATGCCTCTAGCCACTAGGCTGGAAATCAATTTTTTAAACTCATTTATTCCTCCTTTAGCCAGGCCACTGGCAAAAACTCTCTGTATTTTCCCAAGAAATTGCCCTGCCAGGAAAATCTCTTAATTTCAGGACAAACCACACCAATTTTTCTCCAGAGAGAAACAATAAACACAATGATTGGGAAGGAAGCCTGTCCCCAGGTATAAATTGGGAAATACAATTTGTAAATAACACTATTAATTAGTGTTGCTTTGCTAGGCCAGAATGTCGGAAATCAAGGCAAGGCCTGCCAAATAGCTTCATCTGTGATGGGATTGAAGCTTTTGTCTGTGGATGAGAGTTGCCCCCTACTGCCATTTTGGAGCTGGCTCCCCACTGTATCTATATTGAAGCTGAGTATATAGGTAGTGATGAGAAATGGTCCTCCAGGCAAGGTCCCACATTCAAATAACTCAGAATTCAGCAATCAGCTTTATCTCTTTATCTAAACTGTGTTGTATTAGCTCTTTTCTGTTCGGGGGTATTTTCTATGAGTAGATCCCTAGATTTGGATTTAGGAAAACAATTTAGGCTTTGTCCTAAAACTTCTATTAGGCAAGTCACTCAACCTTGTTTAACTTCAGTTTCCTCAGCTATAAAATGCAGATAACCTATTTTCCTTGGGGACTGTGAGGATCAAATACAATAAACTATTCAAAGAACTCTGTAAACCTTAATGGGCATCTAGGTGCTTCAATGAATAGGATGCTGGGTTTGGAGTCAGTAAGATTCATCTTCCTGAGTTCAAAACTGGCCTCAGACACTTACCAGTGGTATGTCCCTGAGTAAGTCATTTAATCCTATTTGCCTCAGTTTCCTCCTCTTTAAGAAGGAAATGGAAACTGCTCCAAAAGCTTTGCTATGAAAAGCCCTAATGGACTCACAAAGGAAAACTCCCAAATGGACACACAATTGAATAACAATCATCTTGTATCTTGTTTTCTCTGCAAGAAAGTTCCTTGAGGTCAGAGACTCTATTTTTTAATCATTTGGGGCTCCCTGCCAATGTCCACTAAACAGTTAGTAAACCTTAATTAAATTCCTACTATGTGCCAATGGCTAGGATACGCTCTGGAGAAACAAATATGAAAAAGAAAGAGATCCTGGGGTCTATTAAGAAAACACCACTGATTCTGAAGGCAGTGTTTTAAGCCATTATTGGTCATGGGCATCTTAGTTCAAATGAATAAAGCAATTTAATTTTCATGATGCAAAATGAATGTTTTAATAATGAGGATAGAGGAGAAAGGCCTAGAGCACTTACTATTTCCCCTGAAAAGGATAAGCACCACAGTAGGAAAGGGGAAGGGAAAGTTTTGCATTAAGGGGCTCAATTCAGAAAGTAAGGGTTACAGAAAGCAAAGTTACCCAGGATCTGATCTGCCTGAAGCAATACTCTCACAAATCAAAGTAGAAACCAGAGTCCTGCACTTTATGGCATAACCAAGGTCTTACAGATGGAAACAAAAACTGGAGTTTCCTAGTAAGTGCGATCAATTTTATTCTTATGACAAGGTGCCAAGGAAGGGTTAAGTGAAAGAGTGCTCACCTCCTCCCCCGGTAATCAGACATTAACTGGCCCAATGTTCATGAAAGGTTAGATTTCATGAAGCAAATTTAATCTTCCTATTCCTTTGTTCCTTGGCTTCCTTTTCATTCATCCTTGGCAGCTAGAGTGGCATGTTTATCTCATTTAAGCTCATTGCTCTGTTTGAAGTATTTGGTTGCATCTAAGGAGAGTGCTCAGGTGGGCATAGGTAATTTTAATTTATTATATTCTGTTTGCTCCACTGAAAGTCAGTACACCAGGGATTAATCAACAGCCAATGGAACTTCAACTGGATTGAATTCAGTCACCTTAGGTGGGAACCAGATTGTAGCAGACCTTAAATACCAAGCTATCTTTCTGAACATCTCCCTGCCATTAAAAAATAACAATTAATAACAACCAAAAACATCCTACAGAATCCCTGCTCTGCCAGCCTAGATTATTTGGTTTTCTACCCACACCCTCTTTATTCCTATTTCTTTATCATTGCTCATGGGATTGCTATGATCTGTGAAAGAAGAACTAAGAGGAATTCTTGGGTCAGATCCTTGATAATAATTTCTATTCTTTTGACATTGGATTGATAAAACACCACACAGCAGGACCTTTATGAAACAAAAAGGGGGGGGGAAAGAATGTTGGAAATGAAAGATACAATTGAAAGAACTAGTTCTGGTTCTTTTGGTTTGATGAAAGATAGGAAGATTTTTTAGTAATCATTATTATTATTAATTACAATAGCTCTATTATTGCATCTGAGACTTACCAATATCCCTATGAGTACATATGCAGGTATTATATTTCTTATTTTACAGATAAAAAACTGAGGATCATATAAATAATTGTTCATAAATGTTTGTAGCAAGAATAGATTATTGAAGTAGAATTGCAGAAAAAATATAGTCCCAAATTCTATGGTTGGTAAAATAAGCCTTTAAACTGGAAGGAACCTTAGAGATAATCTAGTCCACACATAACTAATCTGGGGATCCCAAAACCTCTAAAATATCCTTGGAAAGACTTCAGGGAATCTCTGTAGAGGGCTTCATATATTGACCAACATATAGTAAGCATTTAATAAATGTGTATTTCCTCCCTTCCCTTTTACTGCCTTGGGGATTGTTTTACCCGGGGGTTTGTTATCTATATTTTATTAAAGAAATTGTTTGTCTGAATCTTCCTTCTCTGAGTGTCCCATTCCACAAGACTTAGAACTACAATGCAGATATTCTATAAATATCAATGGATCAGTTAATGCCCTTCCCTTGGGTCTAATCTCTTACTCTTGCTATATGTAGCAAGTCTTTTTTCTTTTCTTTATCATATTGAGAATTTACCAAGAAAAAAATGTCCTGTCTTTCCTAAGTGTTTTGGCAAAGAAATTGGTAAAATCCTATTCTCTGGAGCTAGGTTAAGAGATGATTGGTGCCATCCAAGGTTTATGTTCCAGTGCATATCCTAAAAATGGAAGCTACTCTCCTATAAAGTCATAAGAAGGGAAGCTCTGTGTTGAGTGTGACATAAGGCCTGTCTGTGGGTGGGAAAGTGGGATGAATGGAATAGTCAATGCTCTGTAGTGGCTTATGAAAGGTACAGGATGCCAAGATTTCCAAGGCAGCAAGAGAGAATACCAGCAAGGCCCCGGAGAAGGTGACGCATCCTGATTAATGTTTCACGCTGAGAATGTCACCTTGTTTTTAACTTTTCTTCCTCCCTAGAGTTTGATGAGAATGAGAATGACTTTTGATTTCATACTTGTGTTCAGCAAATGCTTCCTCTGCAGGGAAATGAAGTCGCCAAGGCTTGGAGCACAGCACAATTTGAGGGTGTTCCGATGTGGAAAGGCACGGTTAGTGGGTATCCCCTAGGATGCTGTGATGACAGAAGAGGGCAAAATTCTACCATGTTCACTCTATAGTTTGCTTCAAAAACAAAATGTGCAAAGGCAGCTGGAAGCAGTGGGGGGAAAAATAAACTAGCTGACAATTTAAAACCATTGTGGAATTTTCAAAGACTTTACAGAAAGAACCTTTCTCAAGCCTCACAACTTTCCTAGGGGGTAGATGGTATAGTTTACCATTTTAGGAGCCAGTGGAATATGGTGGAAAGAGCTTCTGAGTTCTAGTTCAGTCTTTTTTATTTATCATACATATTATATGGCAATATCAATTTGGCAACCAATTAATTTCCCCATGCCTCAGTTTCCTCATCTGTAAAATGAAGGAATTACATTAGATGGCCTATAAGATGCCTTCCAGCTCTAGATATCACCCTATGATCCATAGAATGAGGAAATAGGCCCAGAGATGAAATGTCCAACGCTCTTCTCACTCTCAAGCCTGGCCTTGGACTTGGTCACAGACCACCTTGTTTCTAGAGCCTTCTCTGCTGCTTACTGTGTGTCCTGGGCAAGTCATCCAATCGCTTTGAACCTTACTCTGCCCATCTGAAAGATGAGGGAAATCATACTTCCACTATCCACCTGCTTCACTCTCCCGACTTTCCCTTCTTTCTTGACTCTTTTGCCTCCTCTTTCCATTGGCACATTCTTCCTGGAACTTCCATTTTGAAAAAGGGCCCAGACCAGCCATTCCTTGTTTTCTGGATTTTGCTAGCTCCTTTCTTCTCCCACCCCCATTTCTTTGATTTTTTGGTTCCCTTTTATATAATGTATTTCTCCAATAGAATCAAATCTCCTTGAGGAAGAAAGAAAATCTTTCTTTTTCTTTGTAGCTCTATTGCTTTGGAGAGTGCCTGGTAAGTGTTTAATAAATACTTCTTGATTTGGTCTGCCTCAGAGGATTGGAATAAATGAAATAATATATGCAAAGTGTTTTGTCATCAAGAAGGTCTATGAAATGAAGGAGTTAGACTAATACTTAGAAAGCAAATAATGCTTCTTTTTAAAAAAAGCCAAAAATATTGTTTGATTTCTTGCTTGGAGTAACTGTTTCACAATCACTGAACTGTACTATTTACTGCTTTTGGTCAAACAAAAAAAAGAGTACCAACTTTACTTTCATCTGAGGAGACTTGTCCCAGTCAGATGAGAGGAACTTTCCTAGGAAGGGTCTTTGGAGAATAGCAGGCCCATCTGGGAAATTCCTGGGTGCTGTTCCAATAATCCATTTGAAAATGCAGAGAATCTGTGAAACAAGCTTTTGTTCTATCTGGAGAGAAGAGCAAAGAAGAAGATAGGGATGTGAGGGTATTTAAATTCTCATGGTACCCCAAGAGGCCAAGTTAAGTGTGTCAAGCTGGAGGATGGCATTCAAACTGGGACAGAGTTGCTTTTTTTTCTTTTTTAAAAAATATTTAGTATTTTATTTTTTCCCAGTTGCAGAGTTCTTCCAAATAAAATAGACGTCACTTGACAGCTCTCTGCTATTATAAACAATAACCCACTGTTCAAGGTAGAGATATCAAGTGGCCCCATGGCTCATATCCATCCTTCTCCAACCTAACAATGTTCCATTTCAATGAAGTTCAGGTAACTTGAAAAGGACTTGGCTGTGATTTCTACCTATCCCTGAAGAATCTCACAGCCAGGACTCCAGTCTATCCCTTCCCTGCCAATGCCAACTTTGAAGTGTCACATAAATTGTAAGCTAGTTTATTCTTTTCCCACTGCATCCCACTGCCTTTTCACATCTTGTTTCAAAGTTAAAATATACAGCAACCATGATATTTTGTCTTGCATTCTGTCATCTCAGCAACCTAGGGGGTGCATGCTAAAAGTGACTCTCCATATCCTTCATAGTTGGGTCCATGTTTTCTTCAATTACTACTTACTATTCATGAGGCATCAGAAAGCCATTGATTAGAAATGGCATTAATAATAAATGGGTGGAGGGGGTGGCTAGGTGGCGCTGGGGGCGGCTAGGTGGCACAAATGGGGGCAGCTAGGTGGCGCAATGAGGGGGCGGCTAGGTGGCGCAATGGATAGAGCACCGGCCCTGGAGTCAGGAGTACCTGAGTTCAAATCCGGCCTCAGACACTTAATAATTACCTAGCTGTGTGGCCTTGGGCAAGCCACTTAACCCCATTTACCTTGCAAAAAAAAATAATAATGAATGGGTCAGCAAGGTGGCACCATAGTACATGGAGCCCTGGGCCAGGAGTTAGGAAGACCTACTGTGTGGCCCTGGAAAGACATTTTGCTTCAGTTTGCCTCAGTTTCCTCATCAGTAAAATGAGTGTAATAATAGTTCCTACCTCTCAGGGTTGGGGTGAGAACTGAACAAGATAATAATTGTAAAGTGCAGTGGAATAGAGCACCAGCCCTGGAGTCAGGGGAGGACCTGAGTTCAAATCCAGACTCAGACACTTAATTGCCTAGCTATGTGACCTTGGGCAAGTCTCTCTTAACCCTATTGCCTTAAATAAATAAAATTCAAAAAAATAATTCTAAAGTGCTTAGCACATTGCCCAATAGATGTAAGAGCTATTTAAGTGGTTAGCTTTTATTTAATCTCTGTCTCAGTTTTCTCCTCTGTAAAATGGGGGTAATAATGGTACCTCCCTCATAGGGTTGCTATGAGCATCATACGAGATAATATTTGTAAAGTGTTCTGCAAAAGTTATTTTTATCATAACTATTATAGTATATGTGATTATATTATATTATTCTATAATATATATAAAAAGCATTTATTATATACTATATGCTAATTACTATATTAAGTTCTAAGGATCCCAAATACAAAATACAAGACAGTCCCTGCCTTTAAGCAGCTTATATTCTAATAGAAGAAGACAACAGTATGAGGAAATGCTCAAGAAGAGTTATTTTAGTTTGAATAGCCACTGGGCAAGTGAGTGAAACCAAAGGACAATTGACATGCTCTTTGCAGTATTGGTAGTATTGATTTGAGAATAGTTGTAAGAGCAAGAGGAGTTAAGAACTCTATGGGGGAGGGTACACTCAGAGAATGGCAGGAAGATGACTGGGTGCATCATATTCAGATGTGGCATTAACTAGGTATGGCAAATACTCTCCAATTAAAAGATCATAGCTCCAAATTGTCTTTCAGAAGGTTGGATCAGTTCACAACTCCACCAAGAGTGCATTAGTATCCCAGATTTTCCACCTTTCTTCCAACATTTGTCATTTTCATTTTTTAAAAATTTGTCAATTTGTCAAGAATGAGGTAATACCTCAGAGTTTATTTAATTTTCATTTCTCTAATGAGTAGTGATATAGAATTTTTTTTCAGATGTGTCCTCCTTCTTTCCATGGGACTGTGACTTGGAATTGGGTATGGGCAATGCAATAGAATCCTGCACCCAGTGTCATCAAAGGGTCAGCCGTAATCTTCTAGTCAGTTGTCCAACTCCCTTAGCACCTGTAGGCTAAGAACACTGGAAGCTACCACTGCCAATTTAGTAACCCATTAGACCCACTGCTGACTTGCTTGTGTTGAAGTGCTCTACACTCTCATCCCAGTGAGAGAGACCTTTCTAACTGAACTTCTAAGTTGTCTTGAGCTGGAAAATTGTTTCTCCTCATCCTTTTGTTATTTCTACTGTTATGAAATTCATTTTGAGCCATTATTTTAATGTTGATTAGAAGGGAATTTGTGAGAGTTCAGGAGAGTAATTGCCTTTACTCTGTCATCTTCCACTCTCCAAAATGAACTCTTAGAAAGATGTTTTCTAAGATAACAGAGAAGAAGGGGCAGCTAGGTGGCACAGTGGATAGAGCACTGGCCCTAGAGTCAGGAGTACCTGAGTTCAAATGTAGCCTCGGACACTTAATAATTACCTAGCTGTATGGCCTTGGGCAAGCCACTTAACCCCATTGCCTTGCAAAAAAAAACACTTTAAAAAAAAGTTAACAGAGAAGGAAGAGAACTACAAAATATTGTACTCGTAATCCTGGGACAACTCTTCCACCAATACATAAAACATCCAATAGGAGTGGAGTGTGTGTGTGTGTGTGTGCCTCTTAGTATTTTAGAGCATAAAAGCCCTTTCCCTTTTCATGGAGTTTTTATGCAGTTTCCTTTGGTTGTAGTTTCTCTATTGAGTGCAATGTAGCACTAGTGTGCCTCTCAGGGTCAGCTCCTTTTGACCACTCAATTCCCAAAGACCAGGATGAGCTCTCATGCCCATAGCTTCTCTCTTCAAGATGTTTCATCCCTTAAAGGTGATTTTTCCCTTGAGAGAGTCCCTTGGCTAGGCTTCGATGACACTATCTTTATAGTTAACTGACTAAGCATTGGATAAAAATCAACTCCTCCACATAGGATATGGTGGAGAGAGATGACACTCCAGAGAATGGCAAGGAAGATGAGCTAAACTCAGTATATAAACACTCCTTCTTCGGCACTTAAAGGTATAATGCTTGTAATTCTTTAATTCTTCAACAATTCAATAGAACTTTTAAAAAAACATTTATTAAGTGTAAGGCACCTTGAAAATAACACAGTTCCTGGGGTGGCTAGGTGGCTCAGTGGATAGAGCACCGGCCCTGGAGTCAGGAGAACCTGAGTTCAAATCCAGCCTCAGACACTTAATAATTACCTAGCTGTGTGACCTTGAGCAGGCCACTTAACCCCATTGCCTTGCTAAAACCTAAAATAAATAAATAGATAGATAGATAGATAGATAGATGATAGATAGATAAATGAATGAATGAATAAATAAATAAATAAAAAATAACACAGTTCCTGCCCTCAAGGAGTTTATTGTCCAATGAAGCAATAAGACCCATACACAAATAAGTATAATAAAGTCCAATATGAAAGGGACAAGAGAGATCACTTTGAACTAGAAGTGGGAAATCAAAGAAGACATCATGGGAGAGGAGGCACCTGACCTGCTCAAGTATTTCATCTGTACCCATCAAAGTAGATCTGTTCCATCTTTGTTCATGCTGCTACCCTTATATAGGAAGAGATCTAGAGCAAATCTCTTCTCTCTTACTCAATTTATTCTTCTGTAAAATGAGGAAGGTGAAAAATGATCTCTGATGACCCTTTTGAGTTCTAGCTCCTAGTACCTATCAATTAAGAGGTTATGCTTAGCCCTGTACAGATCAATGTTAGGTGAGTGGTGAAGTTGGAAACTGTGTTGAAAAGGGTTCAGAAGCAAGTAGGATGTGAGGAAGTGGAGGTGATGGTTACTGATAGTAATATTTTCCCTCTGGATTCCAGCAATGACATGAGAAATAGTTACCATCATAACTTGAGGGTTTGCCAAGATCAAACAAAAATGTGTAAAGGATGGCAGAGATCTGGGCATATTTTAAGTATCAAGGAAGTAGATTGAAAGTAAAATGGAGATGATAAAGAGAAAGGAATTGATTGGAGGAACAAGCTCCCAGAGGAAACAAGAGGAATAGCATGGACACATGTAGAATAGTTGGCCTCAGCACTCAGTCAACAAGCATTTATTAAGCTCCTACTGGATGCCAAAGACAAAATTGAAACAGTCCTTGCTCACCTAGTTTACATTCTTTCTCAAATGGGACAAAAAAGAAGAGAATGAGGGAAGTGAATATTCAATCAATATTTGATGACAATTCAAGAGGATAGGAACCATATGTTCTTTATACTATTTTCCATGTGGCCAGAGTAGAGTCCTTAACTTTTTCTGCCTCATAGCCACATTTGGCAGTCTAGTGATGACTTTAAATCTCTTTTCAGAATAATGCTTTTAAGTCCATTGTGATGGTACATGCACGCAATCTCAGTTTCTAGGAAGGCTGAAGCAGGTGGGTCTCGTGAACTTGTGACCTGGAGCCACAGATTTGATGGAAGGTGGGAGATGGTCGTACAGGGAGGCTTGAATTGATCTCTCTTCCTAGGTCCTACAAAGTGGAATAGGTATCGCAGTGGGACTCACCCCAGTACTTCCAGTCTAAGAGAGAAGACTCTAGTTATCAAGTGTTTATTAAGCCCTTAGTAGATGTCAAGCACTGGGGGGGTGGGTAACAAATAGAAGCCAAAAGAAAGATAATGTCTGTTCTCAAGGAAGAGGGAAGAAAACACGTAAGAGGGAGCTGAAAGGGCTAGGAATATTCTTTAAAATATAGTTCTGGAAGGAATCAACTTGTAGAAAGCAGATGCTTCCAATGGGTGAAGTCCAGAGGTAGAGTGAGCTTACTGAGTCAAGCGAGAGTCTAGTGAGGAGAGCAAACTGGAGAGGCGAGAAGAGGAGGCTCTAAATAGAAAGATGGTTTAAAATGCATAAAATACAGATTACACAGAAACCATTTATATTGAAATAGTTATTAAAATTCAAATGAGTGCATGAGCTCAAGAGAACGCTGTCATGAAAACCTAAAAAACCTAAAAACCTTAAAAACAAAGTAGGAAGAATGAGTGATTAACACTGTCATATGTCCTGGCCTAAAACAATACTCTGTGCTTTGATTGTGCAGTAAATGACTCACAAGCTCCTCTGGAAAAACAGAGATCTCTCAAACCACTGCATGTCAGCTCATCCTCTTCCTCAAGCCAGAACTTCATTTAAATCTTTCTTTGTTCCTGGGGAGGTGATTGGGGCAGAAGACCTGCCATACAGGAACAATAATCACCTACTGGGACCCACTGAACTGGCAGTTAAGGCCTTTTCCAAATGAGGAAGCATTTGCTCTGACATTTTATGTGAGAAAGAGCCTTTGTGGAGAGACTGGTAGTAGCAACACCTGCCCCAGCATGTTCTGTTTTCTCCCCTATGGAAAATAGGAAAGGACCATTTTCCTGCCTTGTCAACCACATAATTATTCTGCCTCATTTCAGAGAATGAGGGGGTTGGACTCAATCATCTGTCAAGTCTCTTCTGACTCTAAATTCTGACTCATTGTCAAGATGTACCTGTAACTAGAATGGTTTGAGGAGAGGCTGGACAGCTCCTTTTGGGGATTTTGGAGTGTGCTTATTGAGAGAAGCATCTCCTTAGCATAGGAAAGGCAAGAGAG
This sequence comes from Macrotis lagotis, assembly GCF_037893015.1. NCBI lineage: Eukaryota > Metazoa > Chordata > Mammalia > Peramelemorphia > Peramelidae > Macrotis > Macrotis lagotis. The sequence continues at coordinate 89,410,775 of NC_133664.1, read as the reverse complement.
GTTAGACTGGCCAGCAGCACATTAGTTTGTTTAGGTTCATCCCTTCTTTGCTTAGGATCTATATACTCATTAAGTGACCTCCTAGTCTTAATTTGGTTTCCTATTTATACTGCCCTACTGGAAAGATATTTCTTTGTAAACTTTTATATAGTCAAATCTGCCTTGCCTGAATTAAGACGGCACAAGTTTTTCCCAGGGCTTGAGCATCCCTGGATAGACCAGCAAAGGGGAGACATGAACACTGTCCCTACTACCTGAGATGTAGGTCCTGGAAAGGTCCCTGGGGTGAAATAAACCAGAAGCTTTACCTATCATTACTATCCAATTGTACATTACCATCATATAAAAATAATAACAGAGGGAAGTATGAAAGATGATCTGGTTATCAAATTCCAGGAACCTTTTCATCTCGGGGCATCTAGATAGCACAGTATATAAAGAGCACCAGTCCTGGAGTCATTTGGCTTCAGACCCTTATAGCTGTTTGACTCTGGGCAAGTCACTTCTCTTTGATTGTCTCCACCAAAAATAAAAATAACTTTATTCCTGGAACTCAAACCCCATTGGTACCATCTGCAGCTGGGGCCCCTTGAACCAAATCATCTCTTCATTTCTCACCAGTTATACTGTTCTGGACATCCTTATTGCATATCTTCTCCCTACATTTTTTCAGGTTTTCTTTATTAGATTGCCAGTTCTTTGAGGGCAAGGCCTGTCTTTGTTTTTCATATTTGCATTCCCAGAACTTAGCACAGTGACTGGCTCATAGTATGTACTTATTAAATGTTTATTAAAGAATCAGAGTACAGAAGGTCATCAGAACTGTATGAATAAAGGAAAAACTGATGGATGCCTGTGTACTACTGATCTCTTTTTATATAGACAAGAAAAATCTAAAAAGGCTCCCCAGCCCATTGAGTAGACCCTCTGTGGTCATCTTAGGAGAAGACATAAACAAGAGTCTCATAGAGATAATATTTATATTATGCATCATCAGAGGAATGACTGTATCAGTGAGGTCAAAAAAATGACTGAAGTTGAATAAAATACAACATGTTTGTATATTGCTTAAGAGTTTTCAAAGTACTGAGAGGTAATTATATTTCAGTTGATTCTCAGAACCCCCACTGTGAGATAAACAATGAAAGCATGATTTTCCTTATTAGTAAGATGATAATAATAATAATTCAGGAACTAAATAAGATGAGCATTTTACCAAATAGACTTCCTTGTTTTTCATGGTGCATTTTGTTCATTTTTCATTTGTATAATCTGTCATTTATTCATTTTTTTATTATAGTGTTAAGGATTAGCTTTTTTAACTAAAAAATACTAACTTGAAAAGATAGCAAAGTATCTGATCAGGCTTGTCTTAAAGTATATGTGTCTATGGGTAGAACCAAGATTTGACTCCTGACAGACTGACCCTTGTTCTAATGCCCTTTCCATCATATAAGGCTGCCTCAATATAGGCAAAATCTTAATAATTGCATATAGTTAACATTGTTAAAAAAAAAAAAAGAAGTATTTCACACAAAATATGAGTTAAAATCTGGGCCTGAGTTTCCTTATCTACAAAAGAAAGGGTTTGCACAAGATAACTCCTAAGACCTCCAGTTCTAAAATTCTATGAATCTATAATACTAAAATGTTTTTAAGAAACTCATCTTATTACAAAGCAAGAGAATGTAATGAAAATTTAAATGTAACTTTGTCTTTTTTTTTTTCACATTACCTCCTCGCAGATTCAAACATCTTCTGTAGAGGGTACACTTTTAGATAACTATAGAAGGATATGCTTGTTTTATTCCATTAATTAAAAAAATTTTTTTTAAGAATAAAATTAGAGTGGCAGCTAGGTGGCGCAGTGGATAAAGCACCAGCCCTGGAGTCAGGAGTACCTGGGTTCAAATCTGGTCTCAGACACTTAATAATTACCTAGCTGTGTGGCCTTGGGCAAGCCACTTAACCCCATTGCCTTGGGGGAAAAAAAACCTAAAAAAAAAAAGAATAAAATTCGAAGTATACTTCCTGGCAGCATTAGTCCCCTCTGCCTTTGTACCCTGAAATATTTCTAGAATCAAATGTATGAAAGAGGTATACAAATATTCTCATAGGAAATTTCAACAGTTTTATGGAGGGTGGGGCTGTGAAATACCTAGAGCCAAAGGAATTCATTTTAATTAAATTCAATAAATACTTAATGAGTATTTTCTATTGAAAGACAAGACCCTGTGGCTTCAAAGACAAAAATGAAAGTTCCTGTCCTCAGGTGACAGATTTGCAAAAAACATACACACAGTTAAAAACAAAGTAATTTCAGAGAAAACTCTTATGCCTCCCAAAATATAAATAACAAACTATTTTATCATTGGAAAATAATTTAAATGAAAAGAATGACTGGAAACAACATGATGTAATTTTAATGACCAAGAAGTTTACCCTGGAGAAGAGTTGAAAAAATGGATCACCATCCTATATTTTGTACATAGAAAGTTGGAGGAATATGGGTGTTAATGATTCAATCTCAACATGATAGGACTTCTCCAGGAGAATTTCCTAGGGATCCATGCCCACTCCTGCCCTGTTGAACATTTTTTTCTCCATGAAATAAAAAAAAAGGCATACTCATCAAATCTGCAGCTGACTCAAAGTCAGAAGGGACAACTACACACCAAATGATGGATAGCAAGTTCCAACGAGTAACTTGACGAGTTAGAGAAGGGAGTTAATCTAGTAAGATGAAATGCTGTAGGGGTGAATGTAAAATTTTGTACTTGGGCATAAAATTCAACTTCATGAATACGAAATGAAAATAGAGTACACTGCATCCTCAGTATGAGTGATCAAAGTAATGTGGTGACCAAACCAAGTGGATTCAATGCTGGGCTGAATGAAGTGAGGGATTGCTTCCAGAAGCAGGGAAGTGATAGCTCCATTGCCCCCCACCTTTCTCAGACCTCAGCAGCTGTGCTGTCTGAATTGTTCTGAGCATCAGCGTTCAGGAAGGACACTGATAAGCCAGAGGGAAGCCAGAGGAAGGCGATCAGGTTTGAGAAGAACCCGGAGGTCATGTTATGTAAGGATTCGTTAATGATATTATGCATGCTCATCCTGGAGAAGACTCAGGAGTTACATGATATCTGTCTTCAAGTTTTTGAAAGGAGGAGGAATTAGACTTGTTCTTGGTGACTCCTCAGGACAGATAATAGGAAAAACTAACATTTATATAGTGCTGACCATGTGCTAAGCATTGTGCCAAGTATTTTACAATTATTATCTCATTTAATCCTCACAATCACCCTGAGAAATAGGTGCTATTCTTAACATCCATTTGTAGATGAAGAAACTGAAGCAGAGGTTAAGTGCCTGACCAAGGTCACATAGCTACTAAGTGTTTGAAATGGGATTTGAACTCAGGTCCTCTGACTCCTTATCTAAGAGCATTGTAGAAATTGAAAAGTGGTCAATGTAGGATTCGGTATGCACTTCTGGGTTCTTTTGGTCAATTATAAAGCCAACTAAGCAAGGCTTAGATAGGATTGTAAAAGACAAATGGTCAGTTATGATCACATGAAATTGAAAAGCTTTTACAAAACAGAATCATTACAGCTTGAATTGAAGGAGATAGTTAAGTAAGAAAAATTCTTTGTCAAAAATATCTCCATATCAACTCTCTCTAAATCTTGATATTCTGATTTTTTCATATATATAAGAACAAGAGTTATACCCCCCCCAAAAGAGGAATTTTCAAAAGATGAGATTTTAGCTGTTAGCAATCCTATGAAAGAATGCCAATGGATGACTATGAAGTAAAACTTCAGAATTGTTTTTATTTATATTTCTGTTGCTAGGAATTTGGAACAAAGATGACAAAGATTTTGGTAAATGGTGGTGGTTAGCAAATAGTGGAAAGGCTGAAGAAAAATCAACACTTAAATGTACTGTTAGTGAAGCTATCACTGGGTCCAGACATTCTGGGAAACACTTTAGAATTAAGTTCTAAAAGGTCACTGAACTTTGATTTTAACTTAGCAATGCTAGGACTAGTTGTCCTTCATTCTCAAAGAGGACTAAAATGACATCAACATGTTGGCGTCAAGGTATAAGGTTTCAGACTGTGGCCGATCAGACCAATATGAGCTTGGAAAGCTCTACCACAGGTCAGGCACAAATAGTCCACATAATATTTGGAAAGGTGATGTCTCTAAAATTGCACAACACACATTTCTTTTGATCTACTGCAATTCTGTGCTGCTCATAGAAGTACAGTGCCTTCTTTGTGGCGGACACACCATGCTGGGCAGTCCTTTGTCTGTGTCACCCAGTTGATTACAAAATTCTTTAGAGAGACTTGAGAGTGCCCTTGTGATGCTTCTTCTGACCATTGTGTGAGTACCTGGGTTGAGTGAGTTTTCCACAAAATAATCTTTTAGGAAAATGTATATTTGGCATTCAAACAATGTGATCAGCCCATTGGGGTCATGTTCTCTGTAAGAGAGTTTAAATGCTTAGCACTTTAGCTCAAGAAAGGCCCTCAGTGTCTTAACTTGCCAGGTGATCCTCAGAATCTTCTTAAGACAATTCAAATTAGAAGCATTTAAATTTTTTGGCATGGTCCTGGTTTACAGACATACAACAGTGGGGTCAGCACAATGGCTCTGTGTACCTTCTGTTTAGCAGTTAGTTTAATTCCTCTTCCCTCCCACGCTTTCCTTTGGAGCCTCTCCAAAACTAAGCTACCTCTCACAATGCATGCACCAGTCCCATCATCTATGTGCACATCCCTGGCGAGTATATTGCCAAGGTGGGTAAACTTATTCTCAGCATTTAAAATTTTTTTCATTTGCTGTTAACTGATGATTTCATATATGGTTGATGTTTACTGGCTGGTAAAGAACTGTGTTTTCTTGGTGTTAATAGTTAAGTTAAAATTAGCACAAACTTCAGAGAATCAATCCATACTTTGTCACATCTCAGCTTCAGAAACTGCATTGAGTACACAATCATCTTCAAACAAAACAATTATGTACCAACTCTTCCTTCATTTTAGTTTTGGTTTATAGCCTTTTCAAAATAAATAATTTGTCATCAATATAGTAGCTGACTTAGCAATACCTCTACTAATCATAAAGAGATAACTCAATGGTACAGTGCACTGGAGTCTGGAGTCAGCAAGATTTGAATTCAAATATGACCCAAGACTCTAGCTGCATGATCCTAAGCAAGTCACTTAACCTTGTGTGCCTCAGTTTCCTCAGTTCAAAAATAGGGTTAATCATAGCATCTACCTCTCAGGGATGTTGTGAAGATCAAATGAGATAATATTTGTAAAACATATAGCATAAAAACAAAAACATCATAGACACAATAAAACTGATTCTCTTCCCACCTAATTATACCTTAAAGAATTCAAAGACCAAAGAAAGGTCCTATATCTACAAAACCACCTATAACAGCTTTTTCTTTTCAGCAGCAAAGAACCGGAAAGAAAGTGGATGTCTGACAATTGAGGAGTAGCTATATTACATTATGGTATAATAATGTAATATAGTATTATTATGCCATAAGAAAGTATAATGAAGAATTCAGGAAATTCACACACACTGCTTAAGACTATATGAATTGATGAAGAACAAAGTTAATAGAATCAGGAGAGGAATTTACATGATTAGCTCATGTAATGTTTAAAAATATTAAAAGTCTTTAGAACTCTAATCTGGCAATCAATCATAATTTCAAAGGACTGATGGTAAGGCATTCCTTCCTCTGGATAAGTGCATGATTAGACAACTCTGATGACAGGTTCAGGATGAGGCATTCAGACATGACCAAGGTGTTGATTAGTTTTGCTTGATTATACATACTCATTACATAGGAGGGAAGGTGGAAGAATAAAAGAATTTTGAAAAAGGCATTTATTAAGCACTTACCAAGTACTAAGCACTGCAGATAAAAATAGAAATGAGAAACAGTTGGACACCTTTATTTTAACCAAGTATAATTCCTTGTTCCATTCATATTTTCAAATTGTCTTCATCTCTGAGATTCTATGACTCTATAATTCGTTGGAGTTGAAAGGAACCCTGATAGGGCACAGATTTCAAATATTACCAAAACTTGAAAAGTGCTCTCAACACACAGCTTCAGTTAAACTCTCCTATGATAGGAAACAACGACTCCCAAGATAATTCATTTTTAAATTAATTTTATTGGTATAGTTTGGCTTTATTTCCCCTTATACTTCTCCACCTACCTCTCCTAAAGAGCCATTCCTTATAATAAAGAATTTTTCAAGGAGAAAAAAGAAAAAGAAACTTAGCAGTAGAAAGAAAATCTGACAACACAAAATTTCCACAACTGTGTGGACTACTCATCTCCACAAAGGATTAAAAGGGAATGTTTTATCATATCCCTTCTTTGGGACTAAGGTTGTCCCTTAAAATTTTATTACATTCAATTTTTATTGTTTTGTTGTTCATTTCATTTACATTATTGTAGTTATTGCATCTCTGTTGCTCTCTTCACTTTTCATCAGCTTGTATGTCTGTATTCATCATATTTGTCATTTCATCCAACTCATTAATAGTATTTCATTCACGTACACAACATTTTTGGAGAGTTCAGATTGTTAGGAATTTGTGCTTTATATTAAGCAAATTTCTCTGATAAAGGTATTATTTACAGGATATATAGGGTGCTGATTTGTTTATAAGAAAAAAAGAACATTCCCCAAATACATAAATCATCTAAGGATATGAACAAACAGTTCCCAAGGAAAGAAGCACAAGTTATTTATAAACATGTAAAAAAATTGCTCCAAATCACTAATTCAAAAAATGCAATTAAAACAACTCTGAGGTATTACCTCATACCTATCAGACTGGCTAATATGATAGAAAAGAAAAATAATAAATACTGAAGGGAATGTGGAAAAATAAGGACACTAATGAACTGTTTGGTGGAGTTGTGAACTGGTTCAACCATTCTGGGGAACTTGGAATTATGTCCAAAGGTCTAAAAAAACTGTACCTTCACTACTAGGTCTGTATCTCAGAGATCAAAGAAAAGGGGAAAGAACTTTTTTGCACAAAAATATTTATAATAGCTCTTTTTGTGGTGATGAAGAATTAGAAATTGAGAAGATGCTCAACTGGGGAATGGCTAAGTTGTAGTATGTGATTGTGATGGAATATTACTGTGAAGAAATGATGAACAGGATGGCTTCAAAAAGTCTAGGAAGACTTATATGAACTGAAGCAAAGGGAAGTATACAGAACTAGGAGAACATTGTACACAGTAGTAGCAATATTGAGAGTATGATCAACTGTAAAAAACTTAGGTTCTCTGATCAAGACAATTTCCAAAGGTCCTTGATGAAATGCTACCCACCTCTAGAGGGAGAATTATTGAGCTCTAAGAGCAGTTTGAAGTGTACTTTTTCACTTTCTTTGTATTTGTTTTTATTGCCATTTTATGTTGGTTTCTTTTTTGTCACATGACTAATATGGAAATGTTTTGTATGACTTCACATGCATAATTGAGATCATATTGTTTGGCTTCTAAATTGGTACAGGGAGAGAATTTGGAACTCAAAAACTTTGAAGTATTAAAAATAAACATACATGCATATATAGACCTGTATATATGTATATAAATAAATATAAAAATGTCTATTTTAAAGAGATGGTCCCTGCCCTCAGACCTTAGAAGCTAATGGATCATAATCAATAAAATGAGGAGGAGGAGAAGACTAGATAATATCTAAAGTTCCTTCTAAGTCTAGTATTAAGGTTTTTTGTGATTTTGTTTAAAGGTTTACCACATAGAAAAGAGACTGGATTTTCAGCTTATCCCTTGAGGGTAAAGAACCAATGGTTAGAAATTCAAAAAGCCAATTTTAACTCAATTATCACTTTTGAGTAAAAGACACATACCATTTAGGAAATTGCTTGTAAATGATTATAAACTGCAATGCACAGCAGATAGCTCATTGCATAGCTCTACCAACAGTACATACCTATGCTTGTTTCCCTACAGTTCCTCTTTTTTTTGGTCATCTTTGCTATTCTGATGGATGAAATCTCAGAAGTGCTTAATTTGCATTTCTTCAGTTTAGAGTGATTTGGCCATGCCCACTTGCAAGAGGCTCCCACTCTAACTGGGGGAGACAAGTTCAGCTGCAAAATAGCTAGAAATGTCCTCAGTTCCTGAAAGCTCAGTCCTGAGGTGCCTGATGAGGTTCAACGGCCCTGGCTGTGTGTCACTAGGTCACTAGTGCCAGGAGGTCTGCAGACTATAAAGACAGGAAGATTGTAAGGCAGAGCAGCTTCACCTCAACAAAAGGAATTCAGCCGGTTGCTTCCATTTCATCCAAATTGTAGGAGTAGTCAAGAAGCTGGGAGAGGTTTTGAGAAGCCCTGCCTAGGAAATTGGTGATGAAGGAAGGCAAAGGGGCAGAGGACACCTGGTAGTGGTGGGTGTGTCCCAGATGGGTTCTAGGATGGGTCCAGGGCTGTGAAGGTGTCTACATGGATAGGGATGAATAAGAAAATGGAAGGGAAATTTCATTGAGAAATTTCAATTCCAAAGAAAAGGGAAAGGAAAACATTGAGGAATGAGATGATAGCCTCCTAAATTATATGATTTCCTCAGTTTCTCAGGGGAAAAAGGCATAAAGGAGAGCAATCAGTCCTAAGTCAAGTAAAACCATCCTAGGTTTTGTTGGATTGCCATGCAGACCAAACAAAATCTTAGAGAACCAACAAAAATATTGTAAAAGCTGTGACTGGGAACTAACCTTGCAATTTTCCCCTTTTATACAATCTTATAGATGGAGTACAATACATAAGAAATCAACATTTATCTTTAGCTTTACATTTTGATTTTTAACAAACCATCATCTTTGACTCCATAGGATACTTTGAAGGCTATTGATTAAGAGAGAGGCAGAAGTGAGAGAGCTGTCTGCCATGATAATGGGACTGCAGGGAAAATGGTTTGAAAAGAGAAGATGAAGAGGCAGGAGGGGAACTCAGAGGTAGCCTGAACATGGACATGTAATATGCACAAGTATTCTACAATGGCAAAGAAAGATGGAAGATACAGCCCAGGCAAAATTTTATTTACAAGTAGATTAAAGGTGATCCATTCCCCCATCACCCCAAACACCCACACCTGTCCCTTGGGGATAACAGAGATTCAGATAGGAGGCAAAGAAGACAAACTGTGATTAATAGCTACTGCTTTACCAGGTATTCCCACTAGGTGACACTATCATCCTCAAAACTGGATTCATATTTTCCCATGCAATCAACTGTTTTGTAGCCAAGAGATGCAAGTATTAGAAACATCTCTGGAGGCAGAACAGTCCTTGAAGGTCATTTGATCTAATGTCCTTGATTTCATAGCTAAGAAGGGGAGCTATTCATTCAAGGTCACATAGCTAGTCCTTGATGGATCCAAATCTCAAATGGAAGTCTTCTGACTACAAATTCTGTGTTCTTTCTACTCATGTCACTTATTGAGATGGGACTGGAAGCTTAGGACATGTGTTTCCCATTCTGACAGAGGAAGGGCACTCCATACGACGCTTGGACCATCCATTCATTTGTGTGTTCATTTAACATTCATTCATTTAGCAATTTTTATTAGGACTTTGTATGATGGACTGTACTTGGTGATATACCAAGGATAAATCAGTCTGTAATTAGGAAGCTGGGCATCCTGGGGCAAATACAGTTGAGAGGGATGTTTGGGTATTGTGAGGAACTGAAGAGAATGGTCTTGCTGGGAAAACAAGGTCTTGCGCTAGGAAAACAAGGCCTTGCAGGGGAATCAAGTATAGTTCCACCATCACCATTCATCCCTGCAGGGAGAGGCAGTGAAAGCAGGTACCAGGATAGAAATGTGACCGTGAGGAATAAGGATGGGATTCAGCTGAGGACTGGGCAAGAAGGCTGATGAGGCAGTAGAGCAAGAAAGCGCAAGGCTATCCTAGCAGTGCAGAGTGCAGAAACAAGGAAATTATACCCTTGCCATCCCCAGATGTTGACATCCACCCTGCATCTATATTGACTATAATCTGGCAGGAGCCCCCCCAAAAAATATGATTTTAGGACATTAACAGAAGAAAAATAGCAAGACCTAGAGAGGTGAGAGTTCCTAACCTCTTTCCTCTATACTCATTAGACAATCTCTAGTCTAGTCTATGTCCATTTCTGAGTACTACACTTGATGGATGCCTACAGACTGGATGAATGTCCAGAGGAGAGTGGCTAAGATGGTGACAAGACTGGAAATTCAACCAATTGTCTCATTTGCCAAGAGGGGAAAAAGCAAAATGACTTCTATAAGCCAAATGCTTAAAGATTTGTTTTTGTTATTGTTCATTTGTATCTAACCATACTTGGTAAAAAAATACTGAAGAGGTCTGTCATTTCCTTCTCCAGTGGATTAAGGCAAATAGAGGTTAAGTGACTTGCTCTGGGTTATACAGCTAGTAAGTATCTGGAACTAGATTTGAACTCAGATCATCCTGACTTCAAGCCCAGTGCTTTATTCACTGAGTTAACTAGTTACCTTCCATACTTGAAGATAGTGATCATTAAAATGAACAGTTAGGGGCTAGGTGGCATAGTGGATAAAAGCACAGGCCCTGGAGTCAGGAATACCTGGGTTCAAATCCGGCCTCAGACACTTAATAATTACCTAGCTGTGTGGCCTTGGGCAAGCCACTTAACCCCATTTGCCTTGCAAAATAAAATAAAATAAAATAAAATGAACAGTTGTCATGTGGGTGAATTATTAGACTTACTCTTCTCAAAATGTTAAGAAGGTATGGAAATGCAGACTTCACAACCCAAGGGGCAAGGGAAGGACATAAAAATTTATTAAGTGACAGTATCATTAAGCATTCAGTGCTATAGGGTTCAGAATCCTGGACTTAGAAAGTTCAAAAGATCTGGGTTGGAATCCTACCTAAGACACTTCCTAATTTGGTGATCCAGTCTTTTTCAGCCTCAGTTTCCTCATCTACAAAATAGGCATCATATTAGCACCTAGCCTTCGAGGTTGTTATAAGGACTGAATGAGAGGATACTTCCTAAACATTCTACAAGCCTTCAACTATATGACTCGCTTCAAGGACTCAAAACACAAAAGATCACAAGTTGCTTTCAGGGATTTCACTCTTTTTTTATTGATTGCTCCTACCCCGAATTCTGGATAAAAAAGGGAAATTTTATGGAAAGATGAGGGAGGCGGGGAACAAAAACAAACAAAAAGTCTACAACGTTACTCTCTTCCCAAACAACTATGGAAATCTCAGTCACTCGGTTCCAAATTTGCAGGTTTATCTTCTGCTGCTGCTGCTCCCAGTTACGTCCAGCAGGTGTCGCTAGATATTGCTCTCTGCTTTGGTTCCTTCTGCCATTTACCTGTTGCTCCCAGATAGGGAGGAAGGGAGGCTTTCTCCATCCATCTGGCCCCTCCAACCCAATAGAGAAGCCAGTTAATGATAATGTTAAATTGCTGAATCCAGGGGATTTCCTGTTCTGCACAGGGGCCAAAGTAGATCAAGTATGTCCTCATTAAGTCTTGACCAGGAGAGTCCAAGAGAATGATCTCTGACAAGGTGGAACAGTCTCTGCCTTTGGAGCTGGTCTTTTCCACCAAGGGGTTCTCCCCGAGTTCTCCCTTGGCAGGAGACATTATTCTCTCCTTTCCCTGGGATGTACAGTAATGTAATCCCTATCTTCAAGGAGCCAGACAGGAACCAGCTGTTTGACCTCATATGTTCCTTATTTCCTCCAACACTACTACCATCACCCTAGTTCAGGTTCTCATCTCCTACATAGACTAACTATTGCCAACTGTTGCTGCTTGGTCTGTTTTCCATATGTCTCTCCCCAACTCCACTCAGCTTACAAAGTGATCCTAAATCGAAGGTAGCAATGTCACCCTCTCCTAAAAACCTCAGTGCATCCCTATTTATATATATGAATATAAATAAATTTTATATGTAAAGTCTTCTGGCACTTTATAACCTGGCCCTTCCTACCTTTCCAGTCTTCCAACACCTTATACACCCTTGCCTCCATCCCAAAATGTATTCTTCAGTCCAGTGTCACTGTTCTCACTAGGGCATTTGCACTGTCTGTCCTATAGGCCTGTAATACTCTCTTCCTCCCAGCTCCTCTGGCTTCCCTAACTTCCTTCAACTCCCAGCTAAAATCCCATCTTCTATAGTACCTGCCGTGCTTCATTCTTTTCTGACTCCTCCTGAACTCATTTGAGGTTTTCTTGGCAAAGATGCTGGACCAGTTTGCCATTATCATCTCTAGTGATTTAATGCAAACAGGTTAAGCTACTTGCCTAGGGTCACACAACTAATGAGTATCTGATTTGAACTCAGATCTTTCTGACTCCAGACTCAGAGTTCTCTATCTATCCACTGAGCTTCTAGCATATCTCCATCAGACATGTAGGAGTTGCTTAAGAAATATTTATTGACTCACTGATTGACTCAGCTATTTTTTATCTCTAAGAACAGTACTTATCTTATAGGATTGTTGGGAGAATCGAGTGAGATAATATGCTTTGTCCATTTTAAAGCACCATATAAATCTGAGTAATTAGGGTTATTATTTTGTCAACTGGGAAGAGCATCTTCTATCCATGAGAATATTCTTACCAGTCCAGGAACTTAGGAAATATTCTAATTTTCCCCTAATAGCTTTGTTGTTGTTTGTCCTTTCTCAGAGGAGAGATAGGTGATGCCATGACATGCAAATAAACTGGATTTAAGAGAAGGACGATTTTGCAGTCCTAAGTCTCACTTTCTATTAAGCACCTGATATCCTTGAGATTGTCGACAATCTGAGCAGGTGTCATTCAGCATTGTTCTCTGTCTTGGCTCTTTCTGTCATTACTTCCTGCTGCCAGCTGGGGAGGGAGGAGACTTTCCACACCCAACGTGGGGGCTGTGCTCTAACAGTCTTCAAGTAGGCATGTTCTTTGATGCCATTTATGTAAGACATTCTTTCAAGTTGTTTAAAAGGAGAGGGAGAAGGGGAAAGTTCCCATCTGCAACCCTACAGTTGAACTCCCACTCCCTGAAGGCCTTCCCACCCCTCCTCTAGTGCCTTCCCTCTGAGGTTATCTTCCATTCATACTGTATGTGTCTTATGTCTTTGCTTTCCAATATATTATGGCAAGTATTATTTCAAAGAACTAAGCATAGATTTTTCTATGATTTACTATTGGTTCATTTAGCTATAAGAAGATATATATATATATATATATATATATATATTCTCTTTACTTCCCCATTCATATATATATATATGAATGGGGAAGTAAAGAGAAGAAAATGAAGGCATAACCTACCTCCTGGTAGGTCCAACAGCTTACACCCCTTCAAGGGATACTTCAATTTACAAATGAGGAAACTGAGATTCCAAGATAAGAAATGGAAGGACATAAAATGGCAGACACGGGACAAATTATCCCTTCATTATCTGAATGTGGATTATTCCTACTAAAAGTTTGATAACTGGTTTAGGACCTTACCTTTCTGCCTCTGACTGGTCATATTAGCCCCCAAACAAGGCAATAATATTTAACTTTAGAATAGATGATTCCTTCCTCACCTAAGATTCCCCCACAGAATGGTTGCCTATTTTCCAGTGTTTAGCCTCAAAGCCAGCAGGTAGATTCAGCCCCTCTATCCAGGGGCTCTCCCAATGTCTTTGATGAGTCCTTCAGAAAGGACTGAGTGGTTTCCCTGTATTTGCTGACTATGCACGTTAAGTTTCAGGCCTGGAGTTCTTAGGAATCTTGACGAGCTCAGATTTCAATAACGAGCCCTAAGCCTGGAGGGCAACCTGGTAAATGCCTAAAACTTTGATAATAAAAAAATGATTGGAAGAAGGAGACAGGAGACAAAAATTACAAGGGGGAGGGTGGGGGCAGCGAGGGGTGACTACATGATGCTATGTCAGCGAGAAAGTTACAGACACAAAGCAAGGAGCAAGATTAATAAAGTTCAGAGAGAAAAAAACAACAAAGCAACATTAGATGCAAACGCCTAGCCATAGGTTATTTCTGGATTCCTGAAAGGAAAAACAGAAAACAAATTAACCTTTCTGTGTCCCTCATCTGCCACCCCCAATCCCCAGCCCCAAAGCCATATTGCTCTGGTAGGACCTCAGTTCTGCACTCTTAGGGTGGGTTGAACCTTGATTTCATTAGCTCCTTGAGGTGGCTGATTTCATTGCCTTCTCTTTATTGAGAATAGAGAGGGAGGGGTAAATAAGATCATGTCCAATTCAGTTCTGGGCCAAACATGTATGGATGATAGGAAGTAATGAGACTGGGGTCTGAGCTGCTGGGATTGTTAAACAGAAAAGAAACTGCCCATTGCATCAGAACTCATACGTCCACATAAATCTTGGGAGGCTGAATACTTGTTATATGTAACAGCACCAGCATCAGAAATCTTTATAGGGGTGGCTAGGTGGCACAGTGGATAAAGCACTGGCCCTGGAGTAAGGAGTACCTGGGTTCAAATCTGGTCTCAGACACTTGATAATTACCTAGCTGTGTGGCCTTGGGCAAGCCACTTAACCCCATTTGCCTTGCAAAAACCTAAAACAAAAAAAAGAAAGAAACATCTTTATAAAATGTAATCCTGGCCAATGGGCTACTTTGTTTTATTTGTGAAAAATTGATGGACCAGAATTTTTCTTGCAAGCATGAAGAAGACAGTATGATTTAGTGAAAAAGAGAAAAGAGATTTTAAAAAATAAAAGGAAGAAAAAACAATACTATAACAAGAATAAAAGGGAATACAAAAAGATTCAATAATGGATACAAGCAAACTGAACAGTTTTATTCTGCCATATTAAATTATATTATATATGTAATATTTGTACACATGTAAAAATCTTTTCAAACAAACTAACAAAAGTTTAGAGTTTCCTCTTTTGAGTGTATATAAGTTTTTATTGGTGATTGTTAATTTCATAATTTCAAAGAAAATACTTAAATTTTAAAAAGGAAAAGAATCCCCATGTCAGAGAATCTCATATGACATAGAACCCAATAAACTCTGGGGTACTTTTACCTCACTTTAACCCAAACCATCCACTCAGAAAATGGTTGACAACATCTTAACTCCAGATTGCAGAGTCTGCCATTTTCCCCCTTCTCACACTACTACTATCTTTCTTCTTTTCTGCTTCATGTCACTCCCCACAGGGAGTGACTTAGTCCACTTATAGAAGCCAAAGACATTGACTACAGAAAGTTATGTCTATGTATGCAGTAGAGTTTTGCTGTAAAAAATGACAAACAGGATGAGGAGCTTACACAAACTGATGCAAAGTGAAGTGAGCAGTCAGAAAAATTATATACTCAATGATAATATTAATGCATATAGAAAAATTATTACAAAATAATTGCAGCTGGTTGTTGCAAAATTGTAAATTATATAATTTAATCCCAAAAAGAGATGAGAGAATATTTCCCATAACTCCTTTATAGAAGTAAGGAATAAATAGATGTCAGAACATTGCATTTAAGACTTTTTTCAATATATTGATTAGTTTAACAGGATTTTTCTCTCTTTTTTTCCTGTTCGTTTTCAACTCCTTTTTGTAATAAGGGATGATTCTGGGAGGGAGGTGAGAAGATACAGGAGAAAGTCTAGATAATATAAAAATAAAATATTTTTAAAAGCTAAAAAAATAGCCGTGTATGTATCCCTTTAGGTATAATATAAGGTCAAAATTTTTTTCTCTCTCCTCAACCTCCTAAGGATTTTTTTTTAAATTGGTTACATCTTTTTCCTCAGTCAAGAAATTTATAGCCTTTATAAATTATACTGGATGCCCCTTGTGATGTTCCTATATAATATGTCTAAATACAGGTGATTAACAATACACAATGAATAGTAGTTAACATACAATAAATCTTACATGCACCTTATCATTTGGACACCATCTCCCCCAGAATTCAGTAAGCTTCCCTGTCCCAGTAGGCTTCAGAATGCTATATAGGGGACTTCCTCCCTCATTACCCCAGAACTACCATACGTTAGGCTTATCATTGTCAGAAATGTCTAGATACTTGTACAAGAAGTTACGACTCTTTCTTAATGCCCTGTCCCTGTCTTATCTGAAAAAGAAAACCTGCCTTTGGGTCTATTGTCCTGTAGCCCAAGTTCTTCTTGAAGGCTATCAGAGTTGTCTGCTCACCCTAGGTGATTAGATTAATTATGTTCTTCTAATCTTTCAAAGACAAGAAGTTTATATATACACCAGTTTCTTTCCAGTAGAGCAGCTCAAATTGGAAGTTGCCTGCATCTGAACCAGCCTCACACTTCTCCCAGGTACCACTCAAGGCCATTGGAACCTATTTCACACCATTTTTAGTGTTTCTTTCGACTTTAGTATATGGAGTCACCATGGAAACTTTCATAGTTACACATCAATATGTTTTACATAATAATATCTGCTTTTATCTATCTCTCCTGGGATGGTTTACTTTTCACTATAGTACTCTATTAAATTGTAATTTTTGCACTCCTAAGACAGCAGTTTGGCTTCAGGGGAATTAGGCTCAACTCTCACTTGCCTTCCATTTGGCCTCCACTCAAATGCCATCATCCTATAACTGAGCCCCACTACCACCCCCCACACACTTCCAGGTATCCCTATTCATCCTGGATATGGAAGACTGGCTTAGGATTGGTAGTTTACTGGTGATTGACCCAGGAGAAATAGAATACACCTTTCTCACAATGAGGACCTAGCTCTAGCCTTAGCATCCTAGGCCATCAGAAGCTGTCATCTTGATTGCCTTTACATGTGGGTACTCTTTCCATAGCAACCTCCCTAAGTGTGACCTTAAAAAATGATTATAATTAACTTAACCATGGTGTTAACCTTCAGAGTTTGTTTCAAGAAAGAACCAAGTAGAATGAGGTTAACATACTTAAGACATGTTTTTGTCTTACTGCTGGACTCTGATGATTCTATAGGAGAGAATGAGGTTGACAATTTTGTACAGCTCCACCTCACTTAAATCCAATTCATACACAAATCATCACCCTTGTTGATGTCATTTGTCCTCTTTAAAAATAAGGTAGGAAAAACATCAAAGGTTTCTGCATGAGATTTCTTCAAAAAGAGGACTTCTAGAGCAGATGTTGTGAGTTAATCTTTTGTTGACATATTTCTGATATCTAGTTCCCTTCTGAGTTGAGGGTCTCTTCCTTGATGGATTCTAGAAGCTTTTTCAGATTCTACCTTCTGATAATGAAATTGAAGACTCAATCTCCAAAACTCCATTTTGGGAATCTGGTTTTCTAGCCAGTCACCTAAGCTCACCTGCATAATCAGTAAACTTAGAGAAAACATTAATAAACATGTATGTTAACCTAATTCTGTTTTGTTCTTTCTTAAGACAAACTCTGAAAGTGAACATCACATTTAAATTAATTATAATTATTTTTTAAGGTCAAACTCAGGGAGGTTGTCACTATGGAAAGAATACCCATATGTAAGGGTGTGGCAATCCAAGTGGACGGAGACCACATGTGACAAGGGAAGAAGGACAGTTATTTATTTCTTACCAATACTTCCTGAAGTGCAAGTGATATCAATTGGGAAAAAAGAAAAGAAAAAAACAAAGAGGAAGTCCTGAACTCCCAAACTGACCACTCATTAAAGTCCGTTTCTTATGATTATTATTTGGTTGCCTATGTTTAAGGAAAGAAACACAAATCAGAAGCAGTAACAGCAGCTAAAGAGCTTTTGATCCAGGTTCAAGGTCACAAAAGCAGCAATACACCAGAGCCCACAGTAGAGAAAAAATGGAAAGTCTCAGTGAAAGAGTACCACATCAACACATTCTGAAAAATGGAAGAAGAGAATGAGAATAGATATATCCTTTCTTTCTTTCTTTTTTCTTTCTTTCTTTCTTTCTTTCTTTCTTTCTTTCTTTCTTTCTTTCTTTCTTTCTTTCTTTTCCTTTCTTCCTTTCTTCCTTTCTTTCTTTCTTTCTTTCTTTCTTTTTTCTTTCTTTCTTTCTTTCTTTCTTTCTCTTCCTTCCTTTTTTCCTTTCTTCTTCCTTTCTTCTTTTCTTCTTCCTGCTTTTTTTTTCCTTTCTGCCTTTCTTTCTTTCTTTTACAATATGGGATGAGGGGGAAGGTAGAGAGATAGAAAATAAATGCTTATTAATTTAAAATAATAAATAAAATAAATAGAAATGAAAAAAATTCAAGTCTCCTTGGTGTATAGTTCATTCTTCTTCAACATTCAGCCAAGGACTTGCTCAGTCATCTCAAAATGCAGAGTCCTTTGGTGTTGAGTTATAGCCCGCAAGAAATAGGCAAGGGTCATGAAGACCAGGAGACCTCACATGTTGTAAAATGAGGATAATAATACTTCTAGTGCCTACCCTCCCTTGTTGTGAGGATCTAATGAGATAATATATGTAAAGTGCTTTGCAAACTTCTGAGTGCTATATAAATGTCAGCTTTTGTTATTATTAAGATGATCTAAAGCTGTTGACTACTGACTAGTGATACCCTCCTTTACTGTCCTACTTTATAGCTATGGCATGCATTTTAATTACTGCTGTTAGACACAAAACTGCATTCCAAACCATTCTCTACAGCCTGAGGTTTAGATTGCAAGGAACTCTGTTATTAGGTTGAATCAGAGCTTGTTTACCTTGGATTGGATTTATTTGTTTTTCTCCAAGAAAGACTTTTTTGGTTTAAGTGTTAATCCATTGTAAGTTTAGAGTTCCTACGGGGAAGACAGAGTTTCCCCAAATAAAGTTCAACATAATTTTTCTTTACACTTGATTAAATAGCTTATGTTATTTAATAAAAACAAAACAAAACATAATACAAAGACTAAGTGAACTCTATCATTTCTTAGCTATAGGCCTACCAGTTTTCTTCTGGAATCCAGGAAATTAGTTCTCATGTTTCCACCTGATTGATAATTTAGTCTCTGTGGACAGCTATGAATCCATCCCATGGGGAAGGTATCTGACCCTAAAACTTCCTTAGATGGGACTTCATAAAAACCAAAGGAGTTTGAAATATTAGGAGACTATTAGCACTCATGCTGATTCCCTGAGGATTTTTGCATCACTTAACTCTATACAACCACCTTATTTTAGATCTGTAGTCTCCCCACTATGTCCTACTCAAACAGGAAACCAAAAGAATCTTCATAAGCTTCTTTCCCAAAGTCAGTTGAGTATTGGGTCTCTCTCTCTTCCCCTCCTCCCCCTCCTCTGCCAGTAGCATAGCAGTAAGAACTTCATAAAATTATAAAGCTTTACTATAAGTGCCCAACATTGGCTTAGGAAGATATAGAAGCAGTAGAAGACAACAGTTCCTGATCTCAGGAGATTACCATCTATTTGTTGTGGAAATAAGACACAGATGGGGAGGGGGTGAGGTTGAAAGAATAGAAGGATTTGCTAGTGACTGGAAAGAACATTTTCTAGACTTTGGAGAGTTAATGTTTTTTCCCAGGGAACCCTGACTATTAAAAAGCAGAGGATGCCCACCAGAACTATAGTGGTCTGAGGAAGTTACAAGCTTGTGGACGCTGTTACTCTTCTCAAAGAGTGAACCTAGAGAGCTTGTTTATCCGGACTAGAGTTTAGCTTGTTAACCTGGAGACCACAGGCCTTCAAGAGGTCTATCAATAGATTTCAGGGAGTCCATGAACTTGGATGGAAAAAGAAATATATCCTTATTTTCATTTATCTTCATATAAAATTTGGCATTTCCTTCAGGTATAATTTTTTTAATTTTATTTATTTTTTCTGATTACATGCAAATGGAAAATACCATCCACATCCAGATCTGAATGCAGACCGAAGCATACTATATTCACTTTTTAAAACTTTTTTGAGTTTTTCTTTCTCATGTTTCCCCCCTCATTTCTAATTCCTCTTTTACAACATAATTAATGTGGAAATATTTTAAACAAGATTGTATATGTACAACCCTATAACAGATTGTTTGCTGCCATGAGGAGGCGAGGAGGGAAGGGAAGATGGTAGAAAAATGTGAAATTCAAATTTAAATTTTTTAAAAATAATTCAGAGAAAGAGTTCTTAGCTTTCACTGGATTGTTGATAGGACCCATGTCACTAAATAAGGACTTAGAGGTTCATAGGATCAGATCTAGAACCAGAAGGAACATCAGCAGTTATCTAGTCTAATCCTGCCATTTATCAGAGGAGGAAACTAAAATATAAATATGTTTTGGGTTTTGTACAATATGCAGGGGAGGAAAAACCCAATGAAAAAGAACTCTAAACCATCTTATGATGCGAGAGGTCTTCTTCCTCCAGGGTCTATTCAAGTGGAATAGACCAAAAATACAGAGTCTGATTGGTGGACAGATCTTGCCCATGACCTTTTGAGAAGGTCTACGCAAAATACATTCTATTGATTGACAAATGGAATAGTGAGTAGAACCTTTTAGGAGGTTCTACCAAAGTATATGAGTACACTTATGAACTCATGAAAAGCAGGTCACAGGCAACCAGGGTCACTCCTTTGCTACGTGCTCATGGTCATCTCCCCATGTTGAGCAAAAGAGGGATGAAGGGGCAACAAAAATAGCTGGGGGACTTTCTATGTAATTGAGTCACTTCCTCTATGTTGGGCTTGATTACCATAACAAAGAAAAACAAGGGTGGAGGTCTAGTTAGATTCCAATGATTAAGCAAATGAACTCATAATCTGTGGTTCACAGTTCTGAAACCTTATCAGAACTTATAATCACCATTCCTATGGAATCATATCAAACTGATTAACTGATTAGAATAAAATAGGGATCCAATTAATTATCTACCACAGTTTGGGGAGGAATAGGGGAATACTCACTTAAAATAAATAATTGGAAAAGGGGCCCCAACATGTTAATTTCATGGAGATGGGGGGCAGATCACTATCAGTAAGAGGAACCTCATATGAAGCAGATGAGCCCTTTTCCTGAGTCTTGTCTTGTATTTGTCTCAAAGACTTATTTATCTTTACCGGGTCTAGGGGTCAATTTGCCTTTTTATTATTAATCTGTCCTTGCTTATAAACTCTTCTGTTTTTTGGGGGGGGTTAGGTTTTTTTGCAAGGCAAATGGGGTTAAGTGGCTTGCCCAAGTCCACACAGGTAGGTCATTATTAAGTGTCTGAGACCGGATTTGAACCCAGGTACTCCTGACTCCAGGGCCGGTGCTTTATCCACTACGCCACCTAGCCGCCCCTAAACTCTGCTGTTTACAGAAATTATCTTCATGTACCTTCATTGCAACTTCCAGTTGGCATTGCCATCTGCTTCTCTTTTAAAAGGTCTACTGGGCTCCAGTTCAGCAGCCAGTGAAGAAACTTAAATCATCTTGCTCCCATATGATCATCTAGAACTAGGAAAGGCACTTCTGAGACCTTGTTACGTAAGTGACTTATAGGATCATAGATCGAAAGCTGGAAGAGACTTCTAATAAAATTTAGTACAACATTCTATAGATGTGGGAATTGAGGCCTAGGGAAGGTAGTGAAGTGCTATATAGAGGTGTGTATAGGCATTGAGGAATTCAGAGGAGTGGAAGATGTATGAGTTCTAAGAGGTCATGAAAGGCTTCCTGGAAGTGGAACTTAAGCTAAACTTTGAAAACAAGAAAACATGGCTAGCTAGAGAGAGAAGCAGCAGCAATGGCATTCCATTTAAGTAGCACAGTGAGAGTAAAGGTTAGGATATAGAAATGAAAAATGTAAGGAGGCCAGCCTTACAAGGCAGAGGGAAGGTTCTAGGGTAGCATGAGAAACATAAATTGGGTGGAAGAGATAGGAGGAGATTATAGAATTCCTCGAAAGATGGACAGAGGAAGTTTGGACCCCTAGAGAACCTTTGAAAGTTATTTTTCCTCCTAAGACACATTTAGGGGGTCCTCAACATCAGCTTGTAACTAGAGAAGTATGGCAAAGGAATGTGTGGAGCCCAGGCAATTGGACACAAACCAGAGAACATTACAGGGAAAGAGCACATTCCTGACCCAAGAATAAAGGGGTGCTAATTAGTGAAGGATAATGGTATTAGATCACAACTAAGTTCTATTTAGAGAATGCATCTGATCAGAGTGGAGAGGACTCAGGGTAGTCAAAAACAGCAAAGAGAAGGGGCAGCTAGGTGGCGTAGTGGATAAAGCACCGGCCCTGGAGTCAGGAGTACCTGGGTTCAAATTCGGTCTCAGACACTTAATAATTACCTAGCTGTGTGGCCTTGGGCAAGCCACTTAAGCCCATTTGCCTTGCAAAAACCTAAAAAAAAAAATAGCAAAGAGCAGGATGTGACAAATCCTGCAAAATCACAAAAGCTTCCAGTCTGATTCTGGCAATGGGTTGCATCCCCTGTCATCTGAAGAGCAGTCAAGCTAAAGAATGAATAATCAGAAGAGTAATTATTAAGCACCTACTGTACATAAAGCAGAGTAATTGGAATTCAAAGAAAAGAATGAGAGTCCCTATTCCCAAGAATAGTAATGAAAGCATTCTAATTAAAGAAGACAACATTATATATATGAGGATTCAACAGCAAGTAGCCCCATATATTTAGGATTGAGCAACAAAGCAGTTACAGTAATGTATGTTCCTTAATGTAATTCCCAAACTATACTTGATTCTGTTGGTAAGCCATCTGATGATTCCACCAAGGACTTTATTGGCTGCTAAGATAGTAGGAGCTTCAATCTGAAATTACTCCCAAAGAGCAATAAAACTGATTATTTCCTTTGACCCAGCAATACCAATACTAGGACTATATCCAAAAGAAATCATAAAAAAAAAATGGGAAAAATCCTACATGTCAAAAATATTTATAGCAACTCTTTTTGTAATGGCAAAGATTAGAAAGTGAGGGGATGGCCATCGATTGGGGGAATGGTTGAACAAGTTATGGCACATGAATGTTATGTTGTTCCATAAGAAACCATGAACAGAAAAATAAAGAAACCATGAATGGTCAGACTTTAGAGAAGCATGGAAAGAATTACATGAACAGATACTGAGTGAAGGGAGTAGAATCAAGAGAACATTGTACACATTAACAACATTATGAGATGATCAACTATGAAGGATGCAGCTATTCTCAGTAGTTCCAAGATCAAGAACAACACTAGGAGGCCTGTTATGTACAATGCCATCCACATCCAGAGGGAAAAACAAAGCAAAACAACAACCAAAAAGAAGAAGAAGAAGAAGAAGAAGAAGAAAAGAGCTTCAGAACCAAGAAAGGATGTTACTTAGTCCCATTTTCTCAAAGATTACTTCCCTGGGTGATGGCTGGGGAATACAGGAGGTGCATGTGAGGGTAGTGCTACTGTTCCCAAAGTTCTTGAACTTAACTCCCCATCAGGGGCTGTTATGGTTGGAGGGTATGAAGGATCCATTCTCCACAAGGGTTGCTCCCTGGAATGATGCTTAATGGGGGGAGAAGAGAAAGGATGCAGTCAAGCAGTAGGACTAGTAGTATGGGGCATGCTGGGCTCTTGGGCAGAGTCCAGGGTGAGCTTCATTGGTGAGTGAAGAAGGATGGAAGTTGTGATAGACAAGATTATAACAAGTGGTTTCACCCTTTTAGTACATGGAAGGATAGACTGTCCCTTGTATTCTGTCCTTTGTGATTTTATTTAGGTTCCCTTGCTTGCCTTAGCAGAGTAACCTAAAAAAGAGGCTGTCTATCAAGGAGTAAAGAAGATTGCAATCTGTATCCGCAGAGGAAGAAGCTATACCAATTCTGGAAGTACTAGAGTATAAAAAAACACCATTGTATGATGCAGTTGTACAAAGGCAGGCACAATAAAAGGGGAGCAGCCCTTTAACCTCTGTCTACTCAGGGATACTCTTAGAATGGGTAGTAGAAAACAATTTAATTTAAAAAGAATATTGAATTCAGAGTCAAGATAGCATTTAGCATTCTGTTTGTGCAACTCATGTGATAACCTCCTACTCTGGAAAATAAGACCAGGGTGGAGATGACTTAAAATAGAACCTCAAAATGCTTGAATTTCAGATTTCATCTTATTGTCTTAATGCAAGTGAAGGGGGAACTTTTGAATTGGAGAGGGTTCCATGTCCATAGGGAAGGGGGAGTTTCTTTTTCAAGTAGAGTTCTGGATTATACATGTACAATCCATACTAGATTGTTCAATGCCATAGGAATGGGGGAAGAGAAAAATGTTGAAAACTATTTTTGCAAGTAATTGGGACAAAAATCAACAAACATAATTAGATCGATAGATAAGTAAATAAGTAAATGGATGAATGAATGGATGGATGAATGTTGAATTGAATTCCACCAGAAGCAAAACTGACTTAAGAGAAGGATCTCCTGCCCTTGAGGGAATCTTGTGCCTCTAGGACCCCCCCCACACACATTGGTCTATATCAAAACTTTAATTGAACCAGGACCAAGTCTATTCAAGCTTTGTGGGAGCTCTGTGCTTCTTAGCAGACAAGGCTTCCTTGGGAACATCATCTGCAAAGCTCTAGAAACAGATATTTTCTTTTATGCCAGCAAATTCTACTACTCTAGTCCAATGAACTTTAAACTTTGATTTAACATTGCCAGATTCAAATCTTCTAGGATCTGAGGTTCATGGAGTAGCTGAGGGCTGTTTATAACTGTTTCTGCTAGTGGATTTGGGGAGATAGAGAGATGAGATAGTACAAAAAGATCAGAATGGTCAAATACAAAACAGAACATATTGATCCAGGAAGTTGGGATTCTTGTCCAAGCTCTAGTAAGGAGAGAGTCAAGAAAGTAATGACATTTTAGATTAAACCTCCATTTCAGTTATATCAAAACCCTATGTCTTATCTTCTTTTATTCCAGATCTTGGACAAAGGTAACCAAGAGACAAGTACCCCGTCTCAGACCCCAGAAGGCAATGACAGACAAGTGGCTGACCTCTTATGGAGCCAGCAAAATTGGTTTTTTTGTACAATAAAACTATATGTGGTGATCAGTACACATAGCTTATATTAGATTGCTTTCTGTCTGGGGGGCAGGGGGGAGGGAAGGAAGAAAAATGTAAAACTCAAAACCTTGTAAAAATGATCATTGAAAATGCATATAATTGTAAAAATAAATAAAATATTTTTTAAAATATTTTTTTAAAATTATATGTGGAAAATGGCTTCTATTTAGAAACCTCCTTGCTTTAATAGTGATTCCCTTCCCTGTGCATCAATCTATGCTTCTCCCGGCGAAGGAGGGAATAAAGCCTTTACTGACTTGTATACTGAATTGTAAACAGTAGGTTGTCTTTACACAATGCTAGCATGTGATCTTGATAAGGCAGTTTATTTAGGATCACAAGGTCATAGAACTGAGTAATGGAAAACTTTTTGTACAAGTGCTTTTTATTGAAGGAAAGAATTGAAAACAAACTGGCTGTTTATCAATTAGAGAAACAACTAAATAAAATACGGTGGTGCAATGAATAGTGTCAGCCTGGAGTCAGGTAGACTCCTCTTCCTGAGTTCAAATCCATCCTTAAGGACTAGCTCTGTGACCCTGGGCAAGTTTTTTAACTCCATTTGCCTGAGTTGGAGTGGCAAACCACTTCAGTATCTTTGCCAAGAAAACCATAAATGGGGTCATAAAGAGTCAGAACTAAAACCACTGAACAACAATATAAATGTAATGGAATATAATTGAACCATAAGAAATAATGATAGGATAGTAGTCAGAAAATCCTGGGAAAACTCATGAACTGATATTGTCAGGAGTGAACAGAACCAGGAAAACAAGTTATACAATGACTAGAATATTATTATTAAAAAAAAAAACCTTGGAAAGATTTATGGACTTTGATCAATGAAATTACGAAGCAAGATGACAGGTGATGAAGCATATTTCTCACCTTTCCACAAAAGGGGAATGGGAGTGGCCTATGGATGCAGAATAAGATATATATATATATATATTAAGCACAACCAAAGTATGAATTTGTTTTGCTCAGTTATTGTTGTCTGTTACTCTGGTAACTTTTATTGGGTAGAGTTGTTTTGGGGCAAGGGGAATGATAGTAATAAAAAGGGGAAAAGTATTAAGGAAATATTTTAAAAACATGGAAAAGAATAGGAAAAAAGTTAAAGAGAAGCAGGTCAATATTAAGGTATACTTTTAACAAATAGATTATCTAAAGATTCATCATACCATATACAGTCTTTTTTGTTCTTTATGTGTGAAAATAAAATTTGATGTCTCATTCAAAAATTTTTAAAAAGAAAAAAATTAAGGATTGAAAGTTAGAAGTGACCTTGGACATTCTTTAGTTCAATGCCCTCATTTTACAGATGTGGAAACCAAGACCATGAGAAATGTAATGATCTGCCCAAAGGCACATAGGTAATAACAAGTAGCTGGATGATTTGAATTGAGGCTCTCCCACCTATAAATCCACCACTCTTCCTGACCCTGACTCTCAAGAAATACTTTTCTTTCAAATTAAGAGGTTCAATTAGTTGCCTATAAGGCCCCTTTTACCCCTAATATTTTAGGTTTTAAAGAAGGAACTATAGAGCCATTGCAAGTTCTGGGACTCTGCTTTCAGTTATCAGAGACTTCTCAGGAGAGAAACTGATGAACTGGTAGAAGGGAGCAAAGACCAATGCCAGCTTAGTGTCTATAAAAGAGTCAGGAGTGTCTACAGGGTGGTGCCCTAGAGTACATCTCTCATCCATTGTCAGTAATTGGTTCCCTAAAAGCATAGAAGTGAAGGGAACAACATTACAGGAAGGGTATAATATTATAAACCTGAGGCATGTTTAATGAGTTTGCTAACAAGGTAGTAGATTTTTTAATACCCATGTTTAAGTACTTGAAAGACTCTTTGTAAGAAGATGGCAGAATTAGAAGCAATTTGTAGAAATGGGAGAGAGAGAGAGAAACAGAGACAGAGAGAGACAGAAAGAGACAGTGAGACAGAGAGAGGCAGACAGACAGCAACAGAGATGTTTAAAATTAGAACTACCCCCAAAAATCAATAGTCTGATTTAGGAGCTAGTGAATTCTCCCTCTTTGGATGAGTGTCTTAAAGAAAACATTAGGTAGTCACTTTTTGAAGAATGTTGTAGTTAGGATTCCTCCATAGCTACTTTTGCAAAACTTGGTATCTGAGGCCACTCCAGCTTGTGATGTGCTAGTATATATTTAACTGCTAAATTGTGGGGGGGGGAAATATAAGTACAATACATTTTAAAGTTTAATCTGCATTAACATTTTTTCCACCACTTTAAGTTAACAGAACACTAAATCTAAACCTGCTTTGTAGTGTTTGGTGAATTTTGAAGTGTAAATGCTCTCACTGAAAATTTAGTGGTTCTCATAGTTCTAGAATACACCTTGAAATTCTGACATGCTTTGACAGCTTGCCTTGTACTTCATAGTCCTATTTCTCTAGTTCATAGAATCACTAATAAACCATATTTTCCAAATCAAAATTTCTTTGTAGGACCCAAGTGTCCCAGAAGGGAAATACAAGGTTTTTTTTAGTGTTATCACCTCATCACAGTCAAGTAACCTTGAAATCAGAACTATCCTGAGAATCTTAGGAGAAAGGCAAAGAAAGAATGAAAGGGAACCTGGAACTCTATAAATTAACTCAACAAACTGAGCTGTTTTCATTTTCTCTGTTCCTCACCAGAGACAAAAATTTGATCATGTAGTAAGCTCATTTTTAGTAATTAAATATGACTGATCTAATTGATTCTTAGAACTTCTCCCCAGTTTTAATGAATGGATCCTTCATCCCTTAATGAAAATTTCCTGATAGCCCACCTCCCTTCAGTCAGCAGGGAGGGTGTAGTGACTTTGACCTAAACCCACACCCTGCTAATGACAGCTTGAACTGCCATTAATTTTGTAGCATCTCAATGACAACCTCATCACTATAGCAGCTGATGACTGGTCTGATGAGAATCAATCATAAAATAGGAGGACTGAAAGGGACTATAGATATTATCCAGTCCATTGTCCTTACTTTACTGATGAGCAAATTGTCATTAAGAGTTGTTTGACATTGAGCAAGATATTTAATATTTACCTTACCTACTTCACTGAGCTAATTTGACAAAAACAGCTTTACAATATAATCTAATAATATAACCCGTGGTGTGTCTGACTCAATTCTTACAGAACCATATCATATATTGATGGTCATATTCCATTATCCACTATATTTGTGGTAGTTAGTTAGTGTAATGGATCATGTACTAGAATGAGTGGTAGGGAGACCTACCTTCAAATCTTACCTCAAGCACTAGCTATTTGACCTTAAGTAACTTTCTTTAAAATCTGGCTTCCTCAGATTCCCCATCTGCAAAATGGGATGATAATAATGGCATCTCCCTTATAGGGTTGTAATAAGGATTCACAAACAATTAAGTCCTATGTTAATATAGCTCCTATTATGTTTTAAATCTCCACTGTTTGATAAATGTGTATATTCATATCCCTTTTATCAAATAGAATATTAATAATGTCATTTATAGGATTTAAAAATCCTGAGATAGTGAAACCTTTAAAATTCAATTCCTTGGCCAGGTCAGGATGACCACCAGTCAGGAATATTGTAGAACAAATTCTTACATTGGATAGAAGGTTGGATTAAAATCCTCTAAGATCCTTTCAACTATAAAATTTGATGATTCTATATTTTGTTAAAAAAAAAATCCAGGACTAAGAATATACCAGCAACATACATTTATCTAGCATTTATTACATGCTAGGTGCTAGGTGAGGAAATAAGGGATACAAAGACAAAAAAACTAGTCCTTTCCCTTTAGGAGGTTTCTTTCTTTTGGGAAGAAATATTTAAAGAAAACTAACCACAAATATGTGCAAGATAGATGCAAAATAAATTTCTGAAGGAGGAGGATTCTAGCAACTTAAGAGGGTCAGGATAGGTTTCCTGAACTGAAACTTGAAGGAAGCCAAGAATCCAATGCAACCCATACTGTTCTTGTTCCAGTACTTCTCCACAGCTTGGATGAAAACAACTTGCCAATTAGTTTGGAAATTAGTGCTATACCTGTTTCCAAAGTGATGACTAATACCCAAATCTGTAGGAAGCCTTCATTTCACTTCTATTCATTTCAGTGAAAGGCATCCTTGTGCATAGTGAAGGAAGCAATCCATAGCAATTCCTCAACAT
Organism: Macrotis lagotis; assembly: GCF_037893015.1. Lineage (NCBI taxonomy): Eukaryota > Metazoa > Chordata > Mammalia > Peramelemorphia > Peramelidae > Macrotis > Macrotis lagotis. Next base: position 89,381,520 of record NC_133664.1, on the reverse strand, counting down.
GTGATATGATCCCTGCCCTCAGGCAGCTATCATCTTGTTTTCTCACAGGTCAATAAATCAAGCAATCCCCTGCTTCACTCTGATTTCTACACAGATTCCGTAATTATTATGTAATTGTTAAATCCTAGCCTTTCTAATTAATAAGCTTTAAAATTACCTCATCACCAAATAGGGCTGCCATATTTCCCCATATAAAGTCAGATGACACCTTTTTTAAATCGCAGTATATTGGCACATTTGTCAGGGGCTCCTGATGAAGATATTATAAACATGTGCTTAAGAAAACATAGATTGACTTCACATTTAAGAGTCTTGGAGGTAAATATTGACTCAGTTTTCAAGCCCAGGCAGTGTTTACACCTCTTAAGTCAATACATCTTGGTTATTTTTTCCCCCTTTAACTGAAATCAATATATGCTTACTTTATTCCTCTTCTTATATTTTAAGAATTATATCTGAAGGGGCGGCTAGGTGGCATAGTAGATAAAGCACTGGCCTTGGAGTCAGGAGTACCTGGGTTCAAATCGGGTCTCAGACACTTAATAATTACCTAGGTGTGTGGCCTTGGGCAAGCCACTTAACCCCATTTGCCTTGCAAAAAAAAAAAAAAGAATTATATCTGAGATCAAGCTTCTTGCTAAGAACCTTCTCTTTTTCCTTTCTCCTCATCTCATATCATTCATGTTTTCTTCTTTTCACTTCACTTGAAGAGATAGCCTTCTTCATTTCCAAGCCAAAGGAATACATCTTATTCATTCCATCTTCTCCTGCTCTCATCCCTTCTCTCTCTCTGTCTCTCTCTGTGTCTCTCTCTGTGTCTCTCTCTGTGTCTCTCTCTGTCTCTCTCTGTCTCTCTCTGTCTCTCTCTCTCTCTGTCTCTCTCTCTCTCTCTCTCTCTCTCTCTCTCTCTCCTTTCTTTTACAACTAACCTCCTTGAGAAAGTCATATGAATTGATGTTGATCCTTCCTCTCCTCTTACTCTTCTAAACTCTTTGCATTCTGGCTTCTGACTTCATCATTCAACTGAAACTGCTCCCCAAAGGGTCTGTCTTTATATCTCTTTGTTTCCATCTTTGGGGTTTTCTTAGCAAAGATACTGAAATGATTATCATTTCTTCCTCCAGCTCATTTTACAGATAAGGAAACTGAGGCAAACAGGATTGAGTGGATTGTCCAGAGTTCTAGAGATAGTAAGTACAAAAGACAGAATTTGAACTCTGGTCTCTCTGACTCCAGCCTAGAGGTCTATCCTCTACACCACCCAACTGCCCTCAACACTTTAGTATAAACCCTCTATTGCAATAATCAGAATTCTGATTGGTCTCTTTGCTTCAAGTTTCCTCTCATTCCAGATCATCCTCTACTTAGCTACCAAAATGATTTTTCCTAAAGCACAGGTCTGACTAAGTTGCCCCTCTACTCATTAAACTCCAGTGACTTTCTGCTACCTCCAAGATCAAATATAAAAACTTCTCCTCATTTTTTTCTTTTTTCTTTTGTAAAAATTTTATTTATTTAAGACAATGGGGCTAAGTGACTTGCCCAAGGTCACACAGCTATGTAATTATCACGTGTCAAGGTTGGATTTGAACTCAGGTCTTCCCAGCTCCAGGGTCAGTGCTCTATGCACTATGGCACCTAGGTGCCCCTTCTCTTGGTTTTTAAAGCCTTTCACAACCTTTCCAATCTTCTTACTCTCTTCTTTCCCCTTTCCCCATCTTAATATAAGGTCAAGTTAGTGATTCTGGCTTCTTTGCTGTTCCTTGACTGGACATTCCAGTATGGATAAGCACAAGGAAACTACTATCTCAGACTCCACACAAATAAAATCCTATCTTCAACACTTACTAGGTGTGGGACCATGGACAAGCTACTTAACTTCTGTTTGCCCTGAAAAATGGAAAGGGCTGTTGTAAGGATGAAAGGATTTAGCACAAGGTTTAGCCTGGCCCATGCCTGCACCTCCCTTTCCTCAATAATCCTGTCTGCATCTAATACTCCATAAATGCCACCTTGACAGAGTTACATTTTCATGCAGCAGAAAAAATACAGAGGACCTGAGTTCTCCACCACTTACTATGTGTCCCATGTGTTCCAGCCTAGATTCTGAACCTTGATTTATTCACCTATAAAATTAGGAGGTTGAGCCCCTAAGTTCTTCCAAGTTGCTATGATACCCTTTTTAGGTACCTGAAATAGCAAGACTGAAAGCCCCTTGTGAATGGACTGATTGATACCCAGAAGATGTCCAAGTGGAGGTCAGTGTGGCTGAGGAGGAATTCCAACCCCCACCTCCCTTTGGGGAAGTAGATAAAACCTAGCAAGTCTGTCTCTACCTCCTGGGGCCCATTCAGGAAGCAAGTTTCACTTGTCCTGCCTCTCCTCTCTATTCCCTCTTTTTCCTTGGGGATTGGAAAGCCCAAAGGTACTTTGTTCAGTGATGTGTCAACAAAAATAAAAAGATTAGTTCAGGAAAGCTTTAGGCTGGGCAAGTTTACATATGATTTCTTTTCTCTACAAAACTAAAAGCTTAAAAATAAAAATAATACATTCAATATAATGCAATGTAATATATAAAATAGAATATTATATATAAAAATAACAATCCTTTGATTGTTAGGCTGGAAGTGAATCTAACTAGTTGAATCTATGGACTCAATTGTCTATTTTCCCCTACTTCATCACACACCCTATATAAAAATACCAACTCAGAATGCAATTAAAATTATTTTATCTTAATCTAAAAACCAGCATTAACATTGAAAAAAATAATTGATGAGAAAAATTTTAATAGCAAAGAAATATTCGGTGTTAAAACCATGCTGCCTATTGAATAAAGAAGGAAAAAAAAGGGAGAAAGCAAGTGGAGTAAATTTTTCATTATTCCAGTTGTTTGACCAAGTAGGTTTGGGTCAGTAACTACCCCCCTAGATTTTAACAGGCTGAATCATGAACCATGCAAAAGAAACGACTCCTCCAGTCAGTGCATATCATAAGGTCAGTCTCCTGGAAAGTGTTCTCTGTCTGCTGCTGCTGTACTCACCTGCCTCTGTCTCCTTTGACCAATCTCTCAATTATCTCCCTCCAGAGAGATTTTAAAACTGTCGCTGCTTCAGGAAAATTCCATCTTTCCATTCTTAAATTCTGATAACTTTGTCTCTTCCCAAGGTGGAAAAAAAAACTACAATACTTAGGGTCCTTCAGCTACTTATCCTTCCTCAAAACCAGTCAGTCTAATGTGTGAATGATTATTTGGGGTCCAGAACTGTGATTTCATCTTCACCATGAAACTGAGCAACTGACTGTAACTTTCAGTCCCAGAAAGACATCTGAAATACAGGGTGCTTATTAAGGAACTTGGTCACAGATATTTCACCAGTATTGGTCAGAGGAAGGGCTTGAACCCAAGTCTTTGATTTATGATCTATGATTTATTTGACCTATGATGTACGATATAAGACAAAATTAAGCCTGTGTCTGTAAGGCTGCTAGTCATTGAACTACCACATGGTGTTTGGTGGCTATTCTGAACATGCAAAAATCTGAGTGCGAGTTGGAGGAAGGTGGAATTACTTCTTTCCTTTGGCCAACAGATGTACTCTTTGTCTGCACCTGGTGTTCAAGCAGCTGCAAGATCTTTTGGTCCAAACGTCAAAATCTATATTAGGATGCATAGATCACTATAAAATCTCAGGTATGGTTTCTTCCTCACCCTTCCCCCCTTCCCCAAAGATTAATAAGCTCATGTATTTGGATATAGGTAGAATTTGAGGTCATAAAATTTGAACTCTTCATTTTATAAATGAAGAGACTGAGAAGTAAGAGATTAAGATTAAAAGATTTCCCCAAAATCACACATAGAGCTCCAGCAGTAGAGGTGGGATCTGAACCCAGGTCATCTTTTTTAGGTTTATATATGTGATTTAGAAAAAGAAATTTTAGCTCTCCTTCATTTCCAACAAATGGACAACTGCCTACTCTAATCTATTCACAGGATCAACCCTGTTCTTGAATGTCCAAAGAGAGAAATCCATTAGCTCTGCATCATCATGCTTTTCCAATCAATCAATCAACATGCATTAATTTTTTCTTTTTTCCCTGAGACTAGGTCTCCTTATCTTACCCAAACTGGAAGTGTGGTGGCCACTCCCAAGCTTAATCCCACTGTTATTTGACACAGAAGCTTTAACCTGTTCCATTTCCAACCTGGGCATTTTTTCCCCTTCCTTGGGCAAACTGGTCTACTCAGCTGTCAAAATCTCCTCTCAAAACTTGCAATATTGGTACTAAACTTAATGTGGTCACCCAATCAGCTTCAGCCCAACTGCAGCTCAAATCTCCCTAACTCCAGTCATCCACGAGTCTCAATTTCCCCAGTAGCAACAACAATAGGCATGTGTGCCACCAGACTTAGTTCAAAATTCACACAGCTACTCTGTACTCTACTAGGTAGGCTCTGAGTATACTTTCTACTGAATAAAGGCAATCCACTCTACCAATAATTTACCCAGATGCTCCACTCAAGAGCTCCCAAATCTCTCCTTTCTTCCCAGTACTTACAAAGGGGTAGACTTTGGGGGGCGGGGGATTGAATAAAAAGTAAGGTAAAAGAGAGCATTTTAGAGCTGAGGAAGCAAGGTTCAAATTAGCAATATTTCTCCCTAGTTGACCTATTCAGAACCATGCTCTGAGCAATGAGTTATCTTTGTTGTTATTTGTCCTTCATTTTCAAAGGAGACCATGACACCAGGGAAGTGATGCCATGACAAGCATATGAATTGGATTTGAGTGAGGGGGGCTGTGCTAAGATACCAGCCTCACTTTCTCCTCCAGAGCCAACTGGGTCCAGTGACTAGCTATGAATCAGGACAATGGGAGATGGCCCTGAATGCCGTCTTAGGGTTAAGTGACTTATCCAAAGACATACAGCAAGTTAAGTGTCAAGTTTCTGAGGCCACATTTGAACTCAAGTCCTCTTGATTTCAGAGATGAATATACTTTATTGAGATCAGGCAAAGGGGGATGGAGTGGGGCACAAAGAAGAAAAATGAGCAATTCAAAGATAATTAAATTCTACTATTTTCTTCAGAAGGAAACATTATTCCAGGATTGTGACAACAAAGCTGGATGAGTGGTCAAAGACTTTCAGAATGTTTCATTTTCTTTTTCTCCATCTCTTACAATATGGTAAAACCAACTAACATCATTCCTTATTGAGAACCATTTATCAGCAGAGCAAAGTAGCTAGGTGGCATAGGATAAATCACTGGTCTTCTATTCAGGAGGACAGGAGTTTTTTTGGTTATTTTTTTTAGTTTTTACAAGGCAATGGGGTTAAGTGGCTTGCCCAAGGCCACACAGCTAGGTAATTAGTAAGTGTCTGATGCTGGATTTGAACTCAGGTCCTCCTGACTCCAGGGCCGGTGCTCTATCCACTGTGCCACCTAGCTGCCCCAAGGACAGGAGTTTCAATCCAGCCTCAGACACTTGTCACTTACTAACTGTGTGAATTTTGGCAAGTCATTTAACCTTGACTGCCTCACATCCAGGGCTATCTCCCAATGTCCTGATTCATATCTGGTCACTGGACCCGGTTGGCTCTGGAGGAGAAAGTGAGGCTGGTGACTTAGCCCAATGCCCCTTCACTTAAGTCCAGTTCACAGGTTTGTCATGGCATCTTCAAAAATGAAGGACAAACATCATCATCATCATCATCATCATCATCATTATTATTATTATCAGCAGAGCAAGGCAAAGCTGAGCATCTCACTGACTCCAGCTTCTGATAGTTCTAAAAAATTACTTATAGAAGATTACTTTTGTCAAATGCTATAAATGGCTGCAAGCAGGGGCCATCCTTAGCAAACAAGTTCAGGCCCATCCTATGTCCTTCTTTCAGGATGGTTCTAGAACTAAGTCAATCCCTGAACCTCAAAACTGTTTTAAAAAGATACATACATGAGTAGAACTGGCAGAAACCTTAGAGATCATCTAGCTAGGATTCTTCACCTTTAGTTTTTTGGTATTTTTAATTTTGTCAACTGTGTCCAACTGCAATAGGATTTCCTTTGTAATCCTATGTTGCTTATTTTGTATATTCAAAAGCTTTATTTTGATCAGACCTTCATAAGCTTCACAATACTACTAAAGGACGAACAACGACCCACACAAAAATGTTTAAGAACCATAGAACGTTCTATCTTCATTTTACAGGTAAGACAAGAAGGGCCTGAGAAGTGAGATGATGTCCAACTAGTAATTAACTCAATCAGGACTGGCCCCCAATCCTCTAACTTTAATATTGCTGTCTACTTCAACATGATACCAGCTCCAGATACTGATGTTCAGGGATGTTCACATTCATATAGCTGACAAGTTGACAATACACATTTCTCACAGCAATGCCAAGAGACAGACAGACAGGGTCAATCTATAATCTCTCCATTTTTACAGATAAGGAAACAGAGGCTCATAAAGATGGAATGGCATGTTCAAGGACATATAGGTTATTTGTAGCAGACCAGAACTTGGAATTCAGCTCTTTTGACTCTCTCTATCTTGTACTAGGCTTTGTACTCTTCCATTCCTTATACTGTAAAATAACTCAATAAAAAGAAACTAGTTACAGGTGTTCATCTGAGCTAGGCTAGCCATGAAGCAGATAAGAATGAGCAGCCAGACTGAGGTACTGAACTGTTTTGTTGAACTCTGGGCTGAATTCTCTTAACTCAGGGCTTTGAGAATGAATGCCAGCTCCATTCTGGTTGGGCTTCAGGACCAATTCCTAGTTTCATAATAAGTAAAGGCATCAGAGCCTTTATCATAAATAACTTTTTTAAAAAAAAAGTCTAAGAACACATGATTGAACTTGTATAACCTATATCAAATTACTCACTGCCTTGGGGGAGGAACAAGGGAAGCAAGGGAGGGAGAAAAATGTGGAACTCAAAAGCTTACAAAAAAGATGAATACTGAAAACTATCTCTGCATGTTATTGGAAACCGTAAAATAAAGTAACATATAAAGTCTAAGATATATTATTACCCTGGGTTCTTGGTTCTTTCTCCTATATTCATTGGCTGAAGGCCTTTGAAAGCATTCCCTCTTTACCTCCTCACCCCCAGCCAGGATAAAAGTTTCAGGAATCCTCTTTCCCGCTTATCTATAGTCAGGTTCTTGCCTTTTATCAGTTGGCAAGACTCCACTTTAGTTTCATTTTGTCCTGGTTCACCTTTCTCCTTGTATGTTATGAAATTTGTTTCCTCTCTATGTCTGAGGAAAAGACAAGTATAAACCCTCTTATGACATGGAAATATGAGGTAAGAGAAATATTATTATAATACCCATATACTCAGGCAGCCAAGGTGAACAGAACACTAGACCTGGAGTCAGAAAAATCTGAATTCAAATCCAGCCTCAGACACTTAGTAGCTATTCGATTTGAGGCAAGTCACTTAATTCTGTTTGTCTCAGCTGTAAATGACTGGTTAACCATTCCAGGGACACTGTCAAGAAAATCCCAAATGAAGTCACAAAGAGTTGGACTAGACTCAACGACATAGCAAAAACACATAAAATCTTGCACAGAGCAGGTTATTTTATAAAAATAACCTATATATGTTATATTAGCAAAATATTTTACAAATATTATCTCATTTTATTTTCACAATAACCCTAAGAAGTAGATGTTTTATTATTACCTTTTTACAGGTGAGGAAACATAAGCAAAGAAGTTAAATGACTTGCCCAGTTCAGATTCAAACACTGGTCTTCTGAGCTTTGGTCCAAGATTTTATGCGCTTTACCTCCTAGCCAATCAAGGGACCTATTTATCATTATATTTAAAAAGAACCCAACTATTAAATCCTGAGAAAGGCAACTAAAGCAACATGGTGGCTCCCAAATAAAACCAGCTATGGTATAGATAATGATGTTTGTCCTTCATTCTCAAAGGTATGGATAGGGAGACCGTATCTAGATAACTGGAAAAGATCCAGCTAGAAATACTGCCTCTAATGAATAATGGAACCACACATTATACAGTCCAATAACTCACAAAAGCAGGAATTCCCTTTACTTCATCCAACTGGCAGGCATTGATTAGTGCCTCCCCTACCCCACTTTGCTTTGTATCTATTATTTATCTGCTTTTTATATTTATTTACATATCTCTTCTATTAGAAAGTCTTATAAGTTTGAGGACATTTTTGTCTCTAAATCCTGAGCACCAAGAAAAAGTACTTTGCACATTTAAATACATGTTGATTGTTTGATCCTTCTAGGCACTACTGTCCTTAGAATATAGTGAATCTGAGTGATTTTCCCTGGGGGCTTTAGCTTAAGGAAGCCTTCATCTGGATAGTTTGAAAAGGGTTCATCTGGGTCATGGGTAGAGGAGGTAATGAGCTCATCAAAGCAAACAGGTGGCATATACTAAAAATGCATCCACAGTATCAGTCAATTTGGAGAGTGGGAAAGAAGTTGTACCTTCACCTTTCTAGCTACCATCCCCAGGCGGCTTTTTCCTGGTTTCTTTTCCCCCCTTCAAGGCTACCATTGATACATATTTTGCTTGTTGTCATTGGTGTGAAAACATTTGCAGGTGGAAGGAGAAGAAAATCTAGTAATTTGATTTGCTCTGAAACCCTACCAACCATACCTCAAGGTCAAATCTCCATGTTTTTTCCACTGCTTCTTGTAAAAACAGGTATTAGAATTGTTGTGTTGTTGTTAGAAAGGCATTTGAAGGGGGATTCCTCCTAATTTAACAAATCAGGTTTACCAAATGATTTTTCTATATGACAGACAAGACCTCCCTGGAAAACTTTAAAACTAAAGAAAAAAAAAAGGACAGATTGGCCTCTTTATTGATCTCTCTGGACTCTAATACCACCAGCCAAGCAACACCTGACCAAGAGAAAGGAATTCCTTGGTGCTAAATAGTAGGCTTACTCATAGGGTTAATTAAATAATTGAGAAGGTGGAACCCAAGTCATAATCCTTTCATCCTCCCCACCCTGGCCACCATGCTGGAAAGAAGAGACATCATCTTCTATAGGGAATCAACAAAGTTTCTTTTCTTTTTGTGTTGTAGTGAAGGGCCCCTGTTTTGGCAGAACCTTTTTTATTTAATTAAATTGAATGGGGTCCAGAGCAAAGAAAAGAAAATGCACCACTTTCCCATCTTTGTATACATGGAGACTATGGATATGGAACATTTTATATACCATGGAACTCTAATGATGTATTGGGTATAGTTTTGTTGAAATGTCTCCCCCCCCCTTCTTTTTCATTCTTCTTAAAGGTGATGAAAAAAACAAAAGTTCTCAATAAAAATTAAATTAAAAAAAAAAGGTCAAACCATATGAATTCAGGCCAAGCTCAATATATCACTATATATGTATATATATATATATATAATTCACTATATATATATATATATATCACTGATATATATATATATGTATATATATATACATATATATATATATATATATAACCCATCTTTGTCTGTGGAGTCTGCCTGTCACTGAGCATGCCATATGTGGTTTCTTTTAGCCCCCCCATCCTAAAATACTGAACTTAATTAGTCAGTAAATATCACACCTTCAGAAGGACTATGAGGAAATAACATATTTGTCTCTCTTTTCAAGGATTCCCTTCCATCAACTATTGCATGAATCTCTAATTCTTTCTTTGTTACCACCACCCAAGAGGAGAAATTTTTCCTCCCAAATCTAGACTTTTCTCTTTGCATTCTCATTGACTTTATTACCTACAATGGAATCCTCTTCTATCGTTGCCATTGAAATAGATTAGTTCATAGGGTGTATGGGTGTTCAAGGAGGACTAGCACCTGTGGTGTGAGGGCTTGTTGAGTCCTTTGCAGAGTCAATTATCCACCTTCAGTGTCACCCAACTCTCATTTGTGTCTCCAAAAAGCTGCAGTTTGTCCAGTGACCACACCCTAGAAAGAGTCTCACCAGACTGGCTAAACCAGGTTGAGCATAACTGATAGGCCTACCCCATAACTGATGTCTACCCCAGACATGTGAAGACTTCCCCAGTGGAATGGGCAGATGAAAATAAATTAATCCAGGGGCCATGGAAACAGCTGAAGCAGACTCTGTGGATGGCTAGAGTCTTGGTCAGGCATTGAAGACCCCCAAGGCCATCGACTTTCGTCTCACCACTTGACTTCCATGACTCTGGAAGAGGAAGTGAGGCAGATGATGTTGTGTCTCACATATATTCAATTCACAGGCAAAGTCAAGACATAATGCCATTAGTCCTCTTCAAAAATAAAGGACAAACAACAGCAACAATCCAAACAACAACTGAGGTATAGGACTTAACTTCGATGCAATATGAAGGGATCTCATGGAACAAAATAAATGCAACTGACAGTCTCTCCCAGACTATATTTTCATGTTATTTGGTCTAATTAGCTCTGGTTTAAATAATATATTATCATAATGATGATACTGTATAGAGATACAGTGTAGTTGATACTGTATGGAGATGAAGGAAGTATCCTCCCAGATGATATCATGCACCCAACCATTTAAGTAGTTAATGAGTAAAAAGCATTTATTAGACACTATAACAACAATGGGATCAAGGAGAGGGGACAGAAGGAGGGAAAGACATGGGGGGGGAGGGAAGGAGGAAGGAAAGGAAAGAGTGGGGAGGGAGTGGGCAGCTAGATTGTGCTGTGAATAAAGGAAGGGATCTGGAGTCAGAAAAATATGAGTTCAAATCCAACCTCAGACACTATTAGCTGTGTGGCCTTAGGCAAGTCTTTTAATGTCAACTTGGGGACACAAGGGAGAAGGAAATGCAAACCCCTCTTGTATCTTTGCCAAGAAAACCCCTTTGGACTTAAGTAGAATCACTGAATAACAATACCAGATTGGTGGGACTGATATTATCACTGTTTTACCCAAGAGCAGATTTGCCCAAGGCTACACACTGTATGAATAATGGCAGGATTCAAATCCAGACTCTCTGACTCCTAGACACTGGAATTATTCTGTGTTTAAAGCACTATGCAGTATAAATATAAAAGGAGTAAGCAGGTCTGACTTCATCTTCGGCACCCTGTTGCTGACTTCACCTGGCTTTGTAGTTTCCAACTTTTGTTCCTTAGCCTCAGGAGCGGTTCCACCTTTAGCCTCCTTTCTGATCTCCAGAGGAGCTCTCCTCTTTCCCATTTAAGCTTTAGAGTTATCTCTCTGGCTTCTGGTAGAAATCCCACTTTCACTTCTGGCTGCCAACTCCCCCATTCACTGAGAAAGACAAGATTTCCCAGGATCAGAGCCAGATAAAACAGCTCTCTCTTCTCTGACTGGTGTCAAAGGTCATTTTTCTCTCTGTTTAAAGTATCCTAATATTGACTATTCTATAGGATACTGAGCCTGGCTTCTTTGCTTCCCCCTTCCTCTAACTCTCCATTGCCTCATACTGGCTTTAGCAATGTCAACTTCTTTTTACACTTCTATTCCATCCATTCTTTCTCCAGCCTTCTCATCCCCCCCTCCCCATACCTCTGCCAAACTGGAGGCTCACAGCTCCTCCTCTTTTTTCTATTGTTCATCATTATCATCATCATAAATATTTATATAGCACTTAGTATGGGCCAAGTGCTGTACAATATGATCTCATTTTATCCTCACTACAATCCTGGGTAGGAAGTATTATTATCCCCATTTTACAAATGAGGAAACTGAGGTCAACAGAGGTTAATTGATTTGCCCAGAGCTAAGCAAGTCTTACTAAGCCTAGTGCTCTTTTTACTGCTCCACCCAATTGCTATTGGATTTTATTTATATGATCCCTTCTCTACCCAAAACCTAGAACCCTAGTGGCAGAGGATTCCTCTGGATATGTCAGTCCTGGGTGTACCTTAAGGACCCCTCACTTCTCTGGCTTATTGCCCCCACCCAGATGACCCCTTAGGAACAGTTCTGGCATGCCCTCTCTTCAGCATGGGGAGTAATCAGTTCCCCCATTGAAGCACACAGGTTCAAAATGCTAATTGTGAATTACAACCTGGTGGAAACAGAACTCATTTCTGAGCCTTACAGAAAAGTCCATTGTTGTTTTTTTGCTCTTTTTTTTCCAAAGAGGACTATGACATCAGCAAGGTGATGACATGACAAGCACAAGAACTGGATTTGAGTGGGAGATGGGGGAGAGGGCTGGCTGTCACCAGCCTCACTTTCTCCTCTGGTGTCATTTGAGTCCAATGGCCAGATATGAATCAGCATGACTGGAGATGGCCTTAGATGCATGAAAGCTAAGGTCTTTCCCAGGTTTTCAGTTTGTCTGAGGCAAGGCCCACTCAGTGAGTAAGACTAGGTAAGAGATGAGATAAAGAATGACCTCTCTTACTTAGTTTAAAAAAAATTAATCTTGGAAGAAAAGACTCAAGATTTCTGACCAAAGCAGAAACAATTGCTATTTACATTCACTCAGAATCAGTCTCGGCCCAAAGACCCAGTGACTCAATCAATGAGAGTCCGAATGATTTGGGTTTACTTCTCCCTTATGTCCCCAAGTTGATATTAAATGACTTGCCTAAGGCCACACAGAGTAATTGTGTCTGAGGCTGGATTTGAACTAGCCTTAAGAAAGAGCTAGATAGTAAACCCCAAGATAACTTGCAAGGTTTCAGCAATCAAAATTTACATTCCCTTGGGCAGAGCACTCAAAGGGTAGGATATCCTTGTGGACAGAGGGAAGGAAAGAGAAAGGAAAGGAGAAAGGAAGGAAGGAAAGTTTGTTGCCCAAGTGAGTTAAGTGGCTTGCCAGGACCATACAACTAGTAAGAGCTGGATTTGAACTCAAATATTCCTGACTCTAGGTCAGGTGCTCTATCTGATGCAATATCTAGCTGTCCCAAACATCCATACCTCTGTTATTTTTAAAGCTTTTTGTCTATATAATCTCCATAGTTTCAAACCTCATGTTAATATGAGATTATAGGGGACTTTAGGCACCCCTTCTTGTACCATATATAAACTAATCTCTCTAATCTCTCTCCAACCTGATTTGGATTATGATGAATCATTACCACCAATTATCTCTCCTTCAACTCATTCTGTTCATACTAGCAACAACTGCTATGTCTTAGGATTGGAGAAAGAACTTCCATTTTCTAACCAGTTGTCCTTTATGGATTGTGAGTTAATTTTTCAGTCACTTCCTAGGATATAAAAAAGAAGTGGGGATGGTACCAAATCTGCCCCAATATAGGTACCCAGGAACCAGGAAGAGAGGGATTTATAGTTTCTGCTGTAACCCTATCCCTTTAAAATCTTGAGGAACTGGAAAGTTTATGACTGGCAAGCTTTAATGAGTAAAGAACTCTCCTTTGATATTTAAGATAGTGGCAAAAGTTTCAAACTAAGATTAAAAACAGTCACCATTACCTATCTTGTCTCTTCAGGCAATAGAATTATTGTCAATACTGGACAGTGGACAGCTTTTGGACAGAGCAGGCCGGGACTGGCTGGAAAGAGAAATCTAGTTAGGGGTGCCTGTTAAAAAGTATGTCATCAGACACAGGATCAAGGCCAAAGAGTCAGTAGGCAAAGAAAAAGTATATTAGAAGCAGGAGGCTACCATACAAGGCTACATTCAAATCTTGAGCTCTCCATGGCAACCTGAAAGAGACTGGGAGAGAATCAAGTCTGAGTGAGAAGGCCAAAGCTGGCTTCAAGAGACCCAAACTAAGCCAGAAAGAACCAACAGGAAAAAAAAAGTCCATAAAAGCAGACAATATAAGTGTCCAAAGACTCAGACCAAGGAGAAAGGAGGAATATCCTGGAAAGAGAACTCTGTACCTGAGAACAGGAACAATCCAAAGACACACTAGGGTTCTGTCTGCCCTCATCATATATTCATAAGTGTGAGTAGACCTTGTGTGAGCAGCCGCTAGCCTTGAGCTACCGCTCCAGCTCCATGAGAAGCCACAAGAGAAACCCTGGCCCTCTCTAGCTGGCAAAAGGAGACTTGCTGAACCCAAGCCTAAGATAAGTTGGTCAGGAAGTCATTTTTATTCACCCTCGGTATAATGAGTGACCAGAACACTGAGTCAAAAGATTGGGGTTCAAATCTCTGCTCTGAAACATGCTAGCTTTTTGACTTTGAATGTTTTTCTAGGTCTCAATTTCCTGATCTATAAAATGAAGAGTTGGGAGGATAACAACTTAAAATCCTTATCCAGCCCTGAATTCTAAATTTTGATTTGCTGAAGTTTTTTAAGCCCATTTATAATTATTTCCACATTTCCCAGGTTGGTTATGAATTATCATGCTCTGTAAACCAGAAATTCTTTTTTATTTTTAGGTTTTTACAAGGCAAATGGGGTTAAGTGGCTTGCCCAAGGCCACACAGCTAGGGAATTAGTAAATGTCTGAGATCGGATTTGAACCCAGGTACTCCTGACTCCAAGGCCGGTGCTTTATCCACTATGCCACCTAGCCGCCCCTTAAACCAGAAATTCTTAAACTTTTTTGCATTTGTCCTAGACCCCTTGGAGAATGAAGATATTTTTTCCCCCAATCAAATTCATAAACCCCCTGAAATCTATCCATGGATCCTACATTAAGAAACTCTGATTTAAATCAAAGTCAAACTAGCATCATTCTATCCATGGTCCTAGCCATTATTTTATCTCCTCAGACTGGACTTTTGGAGTAGATCTGCTCTGCTGATCACTTCACTAAAATCACTGAGTCCAGTCAGATTCAATATGAACCCATCTCAGCTGAGACCTAAGGTGGTGAAGGTGGTAGGGAGAGAGGATGGAAGTGGAGGGATCGGGGAAGGGGGGGGAGATCAAATAAACAGTCTGCTATTAATCAAAGATTAATCTTGGATAGTCTTGGATAGAGAAAATAATAATGGGTCTCTCCCCAGGCTAAATCATCTCTCTCTCTCTCTCTCTCTCTCTCTCTCTCTCTCTCTCTCTCTCTCTCTCTCTCTCACACACACACACACACACACACACACACACACACACACACATCCTTTGCCCTTTGTTCATGTTTTCATAAGTCTCAATGCTTCTTCAGCCAAAAGGACACAATTCCCAGGCAAGCTGTGAGGAGGTAGAGACTACTTTTTTTTAGAGTCTGGATAAAGTTGATTTAGCTGGACCTGACTCAAAAGGCCACAACTCAGAAACTACACAGTAGTCCTACTCAGTTTAGGGAAGTCAAAATGAAGTGCTTTGTTTGACATAATCAACATTTCGTTTTTTCAGGAAGATGAACATAGAGGGCTTTCATGATTTCATCCCTAGAACTGCCAAAGTCAGCAAACAGACAGGCATTGAGGCTAAAGAAAAAAAAATCCCCTTCCACATTTTGGTTTCAGTGATTGACTCTCCTGGTACAATGACCTTATTCCATCCTTATCCTGATGGAGTCAGTTGTTCCCACCTCAGGGCTTGCCATCCATCAGTGCAAAGGAGAAATGGACACAAACCTGGCAATCTCTTAAACAATTTATCTCTTATATAAACTCCAAACCTCCAGCATTCTTTTCAAGATACTCTCTAAGAAGAGCTGGTCTTGTGCCTGGCTAGCAACTTGCTCCAGAGAATAGGTTTTCCTGCTCTTTTCTTTTTAGCCTCTAGGAACCTACTGCTTAAATTATGAGCCAACAGTATAAGATGTCTTCGCAGCTGGTGGAGCAGCTAACTTCATTAATCCTTGCTTAAAGGCACCACACACACCAGGAAAATGACCTCTAATCATCGTTTCTATTTTTCAATCTTGCATTTCTTGCTATCTCTCTTTTTTTTGGAAGGAAATCACGGTTGAAAAAGAGCTCTGCATTTGGCCTCTTCCGTAAATGTCATACTTAGCTGTCACTTGCAATATTCCTTTCTAACTCCCAAGTGAACCATTCCCTTGTCCTGGCTATGTGATGTTTTGTTGTGCTTTTTTTTTCCACCTAGGATGACAGTTTGACCTACTGAAGTCACATCCAAATATTCTTGATTGCATTTAATAGTACTGATTTAAATAACTGTTTGTAAGCCTAAATTCTATTCCAAAGAATGCCTTCTTTTTCCTCTGTTATGTATAACTGCTTTTTAAAATTATTTAGTCCTAAATTTTCTTTATTATTTCATATATGCTCTAATTTTTTTTTCAATTAACAAGCACTTTTTCTCTCTCCCCACCTCCCTGAGTTTTATTCTTTCAAGTCACAGAACTTTAGAGTTGGGTGGGATCCCAGACAGGAACCAAGGCAAGACACAAAGGAAGAAACATATCCATCTCTAAAAATTCATGCTTCTAAATCTCCGTTTGAAAGAAGGGGAATGGGAGGGAAGGGACAAGGATGCCTTAAATTTAGGAAAAGAAATGGTTCAGTAGAAACTTTCTTCCCAGTACTCTTTGGACCCTAGCAAGGGGAGGACAGGAAGAGTGGAGGAGCTCTTTACCATGATGCCTCAGGGCTGATGATTAGAATTGAGGGATGTAAATATCACATGTTGTGGAGACACAATATTTGGTTACATGCGACAACATTTCAACTTCTAGCTCTTCTTTTTCAGAGTTTTCTCCAGACTTTTTTTTTAAACTTGATCATAGGATCATAAATTTAGATTTAGAGGGGAGAAAAGGGATTGTTTAATCCAGTATTCTAAAATTTAAATAGAAATGGGGTTACTAAACTGTGCATAAGGAGCCCTGTAGTTGTATGTTAATGTATATATTTTCTGTTATATTTTATTTATTTTGTTAACTATTTCCCAATTACATGTCATTTTACTTGGTTACATATCTCCTGCCTCCCACCCATTTTCATTAGCTGTCTCTCTATGCTCGAATGTTCTGCATAATCATCTCAATCCTCTAGTTTTCCTGACTTCCTTCATGTCTCAATTAAAATATCAACTTCTAAAGACAATTTGTACTTAGGTGTTTGAATGCTGTTTCCCTTACCAGACAGTGAGAAACTTAAGAATACATCCTGTTTTTTTTACCTCTCTGTGTATCCCCCAGATTTAGCACAGAGCCTAACACATAATAGATGTTTGATAAACTGTTTTTGACTTGATTTGATTTTTTCAGTTACTCAGTCAATTCAGATGGAATCTAGCTTCAATTCTGTTATCAATGAGAGACCCTCACTTATATGCTAATGAAATTATCTGATTTCACAAATCATAAAAAAAAGGTAATCATCTAATCATTAACTGGCTATTTCCAGCATTCACCTAATGAGGAGAGACAAATGAAAATAACAGAATGCCAAACAAATTAATTTCAAGGTTTTATCTCTAAAAGCAGCTTCTGTAGAATGTTCTACAGCAGATACAAACTCTCACACTCTTCTCCATCTCCATGCAGAGCCCTGGTCAGCGTTCATCATAGTGATCCCAGATCCCACTACAGTTGAATACACTAGATTCTTCTCTTTAGGGCACGAAATTTTGCTCAGATATTTTGGCAACATTTTCAACATGAAGGGTTAAAACATCCAAAATTGTCTTAATCAGAACCCTCTTTCTCTTAGAGTTCCAACTCGGAATTTTCTGTGACTTTGTTCTAGTTGTCCATTCCATGATGTTGAGGAAGAATACTGGTTGCTTTCCTTGACTAGTTTTTCTTTTTAAAAAAAGTGTCTGAGGAAGGAAGGAGAAATACAAAGGAATTTGTGTAAAAATGTATGAACATCATACATCTACCTATTCTTCTATAATGGAACCAACTATTGTACTCTTCCATCTTCTACTCAGATCCAAGAAACAAACTGCTTACAGATGTTAAAGACCACAGCAGTCCTCACTCAGTCCCGCCCCCCATATGAAGGCACAATTTTTTGGTATGAATGGTACACAGCACCCCATCTTCATTTCCTCGTTCCTTCCTGCTTAGCTGGCAAGAGAGAAATTGCATTTGAGTGGTTTCTACCCTAGCCCTGTCAGAAGCATTAAAGACCCATTCTGCCTGTCATTTGTAGTCAGGGTGATCTGTCTTGGTCTTGTCTTCAAGTGGCCAGATATCACTTTGACCAATGTCTACGCAAATGAAGCCAAAGGGCATTTATCAAGTGATTCACACATGATGCTAGCACTGAGAGAGACAGACTGACAGAGAAAGACAGAAAGATAGGGACAGAGACAGAAAAGAGAGAAAGGAGGTTGAGAGACTGAGAAAGAGACAGAAACAGAGGGGGGTGGGGAGTCAGTCAATGAGAAGTATAATGCATTTTTTTCCTCCCCATTTTTCCCTTAGGGGCTTCCCTTGGAATCTAACAATGCACCAAACCTCAGTGGGCTATCAAGACCAGAGGATCTTTCCCTAAGTCCCCCTGCCAATGGCTGTGGAGGCCTGAATGGGCTCAGGGAATGGAGAGTAATGGGATTCTCTCCACATAGACACGTTCTGTCAAATAATAAGCCGGCCGACAGCTTTATCTGCTTGCCACAGCTGGTCTGGGAAGGGCTGTGTGTACAGCAATATTACCCCCTATAGTTGAACTGGAGCTTCCCACTTTCCCCCTTTGCTTCCCCCCAACCCACAGCAAGGACGCCAGGCCTCCCAAAGATTTGCATATTCAAAGCATGCCCTAATGAGCAATTACTCCGAGAAGCCCCCAAGTCAACTGGGCTGTGAGCAAACAATGATCGTTGTCAGTGGAGGAGGGCACACCGGAAATCTGAAATGTTATCCTTGCATTTCTGCCTAATTAGCTTTCTAGTAACGTTGCCAGCCTCTTCCACAGCCTGGGTTGTTTTTTTTTTTCTTTCTTCCTTTTTCAGTGTCAAGAATGACAGCCAAGAGCATCCTTTCTGTGCCCTTGCTTTGACTCCCAACCCTTTTCCTCTCTCATTGGGGTTTTCTTTCTGGTCCTCTTCCCCAGCCCTCACACTATTAATAATGACTCCTGGACACCCAAACTGTGTGGGGGGAGGGGGAGGTGTTACATAGGTGGGTGCTGGGGTAGAGAGGGAGGAGAGTTGAACTGCCCCCAAGAATAGATAATTATTGTATATATATTGGGCACACACTGTCTGGCATAAAGAGGGTACTTACAGGCAGCCCCTCTCCACCCAAGGGGCCAAGCAGTTTCATCCCTATCTCACAGAAACTATCTCTCTATGAAAAGCAAAGCAATGACCCAGTGAATAATAGCAATGACTGGTGGTGAGGGGCACTAGTGGGAGCACCAGAATTGAAATGAATGGGGCTCAGTTACTTATCACCTGGCTGATTGTTACCTTGGGAAAGTCACGATGAGCTTGGGTTTTCTGAGGTGAGGAGGCTGGGCTCTGTGATCTCTGAGGTCCCTTCTGCTCTAAAGTCTGCAAAAAAAAAAATTGAAACATTCTTTCTCAAAATCTGTTCAAATTTTTCATCTCATCTCATCTAGTTTGGTAAGATAGAAAGAAAAAGAAATTAAGCATTTTAAACATCCAAGCACTATGCTAAGTGCTTTGCAAATATTATTTCATTTGATCCTCATAACAGCCCCTCAAGGTAGATGCTATTTTATTTATTTAGATCTCCCATTTTACAGGTGTGGAAAATGAGGCAAACAGAACTCAAGGGACTTGTCCAGGATTACATAGCTAGTAAGTGACTGTAGCTGGTTTTGAAATCAAGTTCAGTACTCTATCTGGCATTTGTCGGGCATCCAGGTCATCAAATAGTGCCTCTGATGCCTTCACTTCCCTGTGCTTCATTCAGTTTCTTAATCTGTAAAATGTGGAAAGTTAAAAGAAACCCCTGAGCCTTCTTCCAATATTAAATCTACAAGCCAGTGAAGTTAGGAGTGCAGATATTCTAATCCTCATTTATCAGACAATAAAAACTTGAGCTCCAAAGGCTGACTTGACTTTTTCCAAGGTCACAAAACTAGTTATTAGAGTGTTTGACTAGATGGTAGAGAGCTATTACCCTAGCCAGCTCCGTTTCTGGCCTCTGGTACAGCAAAGGCAGAGACCCAACTGAGCCATTGCTTTGTTTTTCATAGAGAGGAGATGGTTTATGTGAGATAGGGATAAAACTGCCTGGCCCCTTGGGTGGGGGGGCAGCCTTCACTTGGACCCCCCTCTCTCACCATATATCCCTTTTGAATTCAAGTAGCTGGAAAGGAACTAAGAGCTTTAAGATCTTTTGGGGCTCTGTGTAAATCAGATTTTTGTAATCATCTCTTAAATGCACCAGGAAATTTTTACATTTAAACCATCCTACAAGGAAATGTCAGATTTAAACTAAATAGATTAATTTGGGCTTGGGGAGTCACTTAAAAGTCCTTGAGAGGTCAATGGTTAATGTGGCTAGAGCAAGCCAGAAAAACCTGGTCCAGATCCCAGCTCTGCTACTTACTACCTGTAAGATCTTGAACCGTATATTTAACCTTTCTGGGCCTTGGTTTCCTCATCTATAAAATGAGGATGTTAAATTGCCTTCTAAGGCCCCTTTAAGCCCTAAATTTAAAACTAAAGAGGAACTTTGAAATTTCATAATTTGTGATTTTGTTAAAAAGAATTCTGGGCCTGGCATCAGACCACCAGGGTTTAAATGCCTGCTGTCAGACATACCAGCTTTGGAATTTCTGGGCCTCAGCTGCTTCATTTATTAAATGGGAATGACATCTGACTTCCTGCTGGGCATCCTTAGATGCTAGCAGAGGGGAATCTTTTTAAATCTTTTTTAAAAATATAAATTTTAAATAATAAAAATAAGTAATATTTTACATTATATATATACATATATATATATATATATAATGATAAAGCTGAAGCCTATTTAGTTAACTCAACTAAGATCATATGGTACTTTAATGACCAAGCCACAGTTGGAAATCATCGCTAAGTGGCAAGTTGCCTCAGGCTACAGGACCATGAGGAAAATGATTGAGAAGACTGTAAGATGATTTAGTTCTTCTCTTTTAACAGCTCTTTTCTTTCTCTCTACTTTTATGAAATCATCAGACCATAGTACCCTAAGTCAAGGACTGAGAGATACCTGAGAAGTCATTGAGCCTAACCTCTTCATGTCACTGATGTGGTCACAAAGGCCCAGAAAAGAGAAGTGATGTTGATCTACACAGGCAGGAAGAAATGGAACCTGGGACACAAATTCAGGTCTGTCTGATAAATTGCTTTGGGCCTTCCACCCAGGACCCAGCCAAACAAACAAACAAAACCTAGTGGCCAGATGTTCATATTTGCTTGTTAGCCAAGTTTTTAGAATTCAATTCATTTGAACAAATATTGTGACAATAGGAGATAACCCCTCCAAAACAAAAGACAATTTCTACACAACAGAAATTTAGTGAATGGGAGGGGAAGGTGTGTGGTAGAGACTTGACCTATTTATAGGGATAAGATAATAAAAGATAGTGAGACAAATGAGCAATTCTGATGAAGTGCTTTGGGAATTTTTTTGGGGGGGGAGGTGATCTCAGATGGAGGATCAGATCAGTTGCTTCATCTATAAAACCTCAATAAATAAATAAAATAATAAATATATAACTGGAAAGTCTATTATATAGTCTATCACTGGAGCCTAGACTCAAATTCTTTCCAGCCTGGATCTATCAGAACTGGAATTCTGCATTCAGGCATTCAGAACAGGGCTATCACACCACAATAATGTATTCTAACAGAATCTTACTAAAGAGGACAGCAGAAATTTCAACTATAGTATAGTGTGGAGAGAAGTTACTGACCTGTCTCAGCATCTATAAAACCATGGATCCTTCAAATGAGAAAACAAAGGGATTACATATTTTATCTTCTTTGACTCAGCATCTAGTGAGGATTTAGAGGACCAGCCTTAGAATTAGAAGGATCTAACTAGTGTGACCTTAGGCATTAAAGTCTTAAAGACCACAACCTAAGTTATTGGGATGCCAGTCTGCAACAGGGGAGAGTACCCTACTTTGATGGGAGGGATGGGGAACAAGAATTTATTATTAATCACTCACCATGTGTCAGATACTATGTAGAGCTTTACAAATATTTGGATCCTCACAACTGTGGGAGCTGGATGCTATGATTCTTATTTTACAGGTGAAGAAACTAGACAAATGGAGGTTAAGCGACTAGCCCAGGACATACATACTGAGTGCCTGAAGCCAGAAATCACCTGTGATCACAGGTCTTGACAGAACCTACACAGCAGCTAGCAAAAATAGTCATTGAATTTTATTATTGTTATTCTATTAGGGACTTAATGACAAATCAATTTCCAGAGGTTCTACTGGGCTCAGGACAGATTCAGTCTCTACTTTTTCCATCCTTCTGTTCAGTTCTGGAGTTCAGGACTGATGATCATGAATCCCTCGGAAAGCCTCAGTCATTAAACAAATACTCAATTTTATTCACCAGTGTCTGAAAGATAGGATCATGTTTTGTGTAACTTATCCATAAGGGTAGAAATCCAAAAGGTTTCTAAATGGCCCCAAGTTAATCCAGAAGATTCAGTTAAGCAGAATTTTTCATTTCCCTGCGTCGAAGTAACCTAGCAAGGCATGACTGTACAATGGAAGTAGCTCATCTCTAGAAAGCCCGGTGAAACTATGACATCACTTTGATAATTATGGATTAACCCAATTCCTAAGGTTTGAGGGTTTGAGTGGCACCCCCATTTGATGCCACTTCCTCCTCTTTTGGGGCAGGTTGTGGCTGTTACTTTTCAGTGATTCCTAGTTCTTAGTGCAAAAGCATGGAAAGCCATTGTCTGATATTGCCTTATTTCGTTTTCCCCACTGGCCCTAGCAATCAGTCAGTCAAATCAATAGATAAGAATTTATTTAGAGCCTCAAGTGTGCCATGGACTCTCTAGGAGACACTGTCTGAGAGGCTAGACGATGGAAGATCATGTTAGAGGTCCTGGGGGTGGGGGATAAGGGAGTGGACTGGAGTTTCCCCCACTTCTAATCGGGTAAAAGCAACTCTTTAGGGAGACCTGCCACATTTCTCCCCTTTTCCTCTTCTTTTCTTCTACTTCACTCCACCCCAGCTTTTCCACAAAGTCATAAAGAGCAGACTCAAGGAGGAAATGAATCAATAAGCATGTGCCATATGCTGTATATGGCCTGAAGATATAAATAAAAAAATTAGAAAATTCTTGCCCTCAGGGAGCTTACATTCTGGAAAACACATACAAACATACACACACATGCACACACACAAGAAAATATAAGATACATACAAAGTGAATATATTATTTGGGGGGGATAGGGTATAGCATAATAACAGTGATGAAACCAGAAAAGGACTCTAGAGGGTGATGATCCTTGAGCTGAGCCTTGTAGGGGCTTAGGGTGAACTTTGGGTGAACCAAGAAGTGAAAGGGAAGAGTGAGAGCATTTCAGGTATGAAGGACAAAACCAATGTCAAGTGGATGACAGTTGGAATATCCTAGGTGATGAAAACAGGCCAATTAGATTGGAATATAGAGTAGTGGGTGAGGTGGAATAATAGGTAATTCACCAGGAAAGTCAGATTGTGAAGGACTTTAAATACTGACCAGAGGAGGCTGTATTTTAATTTAAAGGTATTGGGAATCTTGGGAAGTTTCTTAAGTAGGAGAGTGAACTAGTCAGACCTACTCTGTAGGAAGATCAATTTGGCAGCTGAGTGATGGTGGTTTGCAGAGGGAAGGACTGGACCCAGAGAGACCAATTAAGAAGCTATTACAATAGTCCAGGTGCAAGGTAGTAAGGGCCTTGGACTAGGAGGATTATGGTGTGGGTAGAGAGAAAAGGCTAGGTGTGGGAGGAGACACTGAGGAGTCAGAATCCCTGAAATTTAGCAACTGACTGGATATGGGAAGTGAGTAAAGAGTCAAGGATGATTCCTAGGCTTCTAACCTGGACAACTGGAAGAATGGTGGTGTCCTTGACGGAAACAGGGAAATAAGGAACAGGGATGGGTTTATGGGGAAAGGAAACAAGTTCTGTTTTGGACCACTTGAGTTCGAAATTCATGTGGGATTTCCTGGTGGAAATATCAAGCAGGCAATTGAAAATGTGGCAATGGGGGAAAGAGATGTAGGCTGGATATGTAGTTTGGGGAGTTGGTACATAGAAAGGACAGTTGAATCCATAAGAGTAAATGAGGTCACAGATGTGAGAAGAGGAGTATCCTAGACAGACTGGAAGCCACACAACAAGATCCTGAAAAGGACCCAAGAAAGATTAGTCTGATAGGGTAAAAGATAACAATGACCAAGCAATATAAAAACCCAAGGATCCATGGGGATTGCTGAAGTAGTTAGCCTACAAATTGGGAAGAATGATTAAAAAACTATCAATTGAGAAGCATCTGAGGCAGTGGACAACAACAGAAAGGAACTTGGATTTAAAATTAGAGGATCCAGGTTCAAACTCATGCTCCTTCATTCACTGGCTAAGAGACCTTGGGCAAGTCACTGTTACCCGCTTCCATTTCCTAATTTTCCATACATCAAATGGTTGTTGCTAAAGAAGCATTTAATGAGTTAATATACATAAAATTAATATCTAAACATCAGCAGTCATCATTATCATCCTTCTTTGGAAATGTCCATCAGCTACCATTTGCTCTTCTACACTCCAATCTAGGAGTTGAGAGGCAAAGTTGCATAGAGGGTAGAAAACTTGTCTAGGAATCAAGGGTCTGACACAAAACTGATAGCAATAACCCTGGACAAGTCATTTGATATCACAGTGTTCTGGGTAATTTTCAACAACTTTAAGCTGTAGAGAAGTTTCCAATCTGAATTGAAAGAGGAAATCCTTTCTCTGCTCTGCATACTGACCTCACTGACTTCCATTAAGTTCGAATTCAAATCTCATCTTTTTCCTGGAAGCTTTCTCCAATTCCTCTTAACTCATCTTCCTTCTGCTAATTATTTCCTATTCATGCTGTATATACCTTGCTTTGTATAATTTGTTTGCACATTTATTCTTGTTCAATCATATCCTGACACTTTGTGACCCCATGGACTATCCATAGAGTTTTCTTGGCAAAGTTACTGCAATAGTTTACTATTTTCTTCTCCAGTAGAATATGGCAAACAGGGTTAAATGTCTGAGGCTGGATTTTTAACTCTGGTCTTCCTGCCTCCAGGTCTAGTACAATCCATAAGCCACCTAGCTGCTGCTGATTGTTTACCCATTAGATTATAAGCTCCTTGAGGACAGGGTCTGTCTTTTGCCTTGTTTTTTATATCCTCAGGAATTAACACAGTGCTGGAGTCTTTAATAAATGTTGATTGATTGGTTGGGAGTTCCCTATTCCAATGAAATCACAGATCTAGTGCCTATCCCTATTCCCTACCCTGGGTTAAATGTGAATGACCTCCCTAGAACTGATAACCTCCAAAAAACAAACACTCTGGTGGACTTAGAACTACTGTGATTTTTTTAAGACCCTATAAATGTGTCACTGACTGGCATTTTAGGCAAACTATTACATAGTTTTGTGGACCAAGTATTCTCTAAATAACTAAGATAAGCTGCTCCATTTAGATTAAACAACTCTTGCTTCATAGCCCTAAAAGAGCTCACTTACTAATGTCTCTGTTCAAATCTCTAAGGCCCAGGATTCAAAACCAATTTTGCATGACAAAATTGGTCAACTCCAAAGAGAAAGATCTCTTAGCTACTGGCCTTCTACTGAGGCCTGGCTCAGGTACCTCCCTCCTTTGTATAACTTCGAATCAATCCCTCCCAACTAAAAGTTCTCTTACACCTCAGATTTTCCAAAAATACGTTGTCAGGAACCCTTCTTTCTCCCAACTCAATTTATTTTTGTTCAGTTGTTTCAGTCATGTCTGAGTTTTTATGATCCTATTTTGGGTTTTCTTGACAAAGATAATGAAAGAGTTTGGCATTTCTTTCTCAGAGACCTTCTAGTCCAAACAAATTCATAGAGATGAAGTTACTAGACTGTGTGACAAGGTCACACAGATCTTAAATAGCAGAGCCATCTCTTTCTTCAGCTCCCTAGGTCTTTGTAGAAGTGGGGGAAGGAGGTAATTTCCTCTCTGGTCTCTGACCTGCCCCTTTTTGGTCTCAACCCTAGCCAGTAACCACACCCCTGATTTCTGAACCCAGAACATCCTTAATTAGGTTTCACCTGGCTATGACAATCCACCCAATTCAGTTTCCTTGAGCTCCCCTCCCCTCTCCATCAGCATATCACAGGACCCCTTTCAACCCAGATGTTTTCTTACAGCTTTTCTATATCCCATTGCTTTACTTATGATCAGTTCAGGTGCTTTCAGCTCCTCCAGTGAACTGAGGTCAGCAGCTAGGTGGCTCAGTGGGGAGAATACCTGGTCTTATCTTCTTGAGTTCAACTGTGACCTCAACACTTCCTGGCTGTGTGACCATGGGTTAAGTCACTTAATCCTGTTTATCTCAGTTTTCTCATCTGGAAAATGAGCTGGAAAAAGAAATCCCAAAGGGGCTCAGAGGAAGAGTCAGATATGACTGAAATGAATGAACAACCCCCCCCACCACCACCACCACCAGTGAATCCCACTATTTCACCAAAACAAACTATTTCTTAAGTGGGGAAGGGAGTTAAACCATGTCATCTTACTAGTCCACAAGTAATGAGGTATGCTTTCACCACATGAAAAAATGAGGAAGTAATTTTAAAAGTGGGAAGGAGGAATCCAGATACATACAGAACAAATGGAAGGTTAAAAGTATTAGCAATGGAAAAGAACTGACCTGGAAAGACGTCTTATAGAAAATGGTCAAGTATGCCACTAGGTAATGGTGAGGAGGGAGAACATTTCAGATACAGGGGATTCAAGAGCTGGAATGTCAGCTGTGAAGAACAATAAAGATCATTGTGAATAGATCAGAGTCCTTGGTGGGGAATAAAGAATTAAAAACACTAGAAAGATAGCAAGGAGTCAAGTTATGAAGGGCTTCCCTATTTGTATGTGATCCTGGAGGTACTAGTGAAATAACTACTCCTGGAGTTTCCTGAAATGGGGGGAAGTGAAATAAAGGGAGGATCAGACCTTCCCTTTCAGGAACAGCACTTTTGTCAGCAGAGGATAAATTAGAGTTGAGTCTGGAGAAACCAGTGGCATGGGAAAAGGCTTGTCCCTAGGCAGTGACTGTGGGAGTGAAGAAGTGTTGTGAAGGAAGAAATGACAGGAAAACAACAAATTGGATATTTCCTTTCCTTCTCTCTCTCTCTCTCTCTCTCTCTCTCTCTCTCTTATTTTGTTTTGTATTTGCTAAGCATTGGGGTTAAGTAGCTGGCTCAAGGTCACACAGTTGGCAAATATTGAGTATCTGAAGTCCGATCTAAACTCAGATCCTCCCGACTCCAGGACCAGTACTCTATCCACTGTGCTACCTGGCTACCTCTTTTTCCTCTTTTCTAAAGACATTTTTAAAAAGGTGTCCTTGACAGTTTGTTTTATAGATGCCTTTAAAATATTTTGTTTTTTTAAAAAACCATATCATTGAATTTCAGGAATTTGGTTTGTAATTTACCTTCTGCAAATTTAAATGGACCCCACCCCATCTCCCACTGTCCTAGTCACCTTTATTTCTCTTTCCAACTTGAGCTGTTTCTCAGGAAGAAAATACAAGTTTCTGTCTGGAACACATGGCTACAATCAAAACCACATTTCAAAATCTCCCAGTGAGTTGCCTCACCATTCTCATTTCTGTGGACACAGCTCTGGTTAGGATAGAAATCGACTCCTTAGCATGGCACTCTTTTTGGAGCAGATTTTTGCCTAAGCACTAAGGTAAAATGGGTCCCATTTCTTCTGGGGAGTACGTGTAGTACTGAGCTTTTTCTGATAAAAATATGTGCTGTTCCTGGAGCATGGCCCTTTCTGTTCGTTTTTCAGTCACGTCTGACTCTTGTGACCCCATTTGAGATTTTCTTAGGAGAGTGGTTTTGCCATTTCCTTCTCTTCACTTTTCAGTCACGTCCAACTCTTTGTGAATCCATTTGAGATTTTCTTAGCAAAGTGGTTTGCCATTTCCTTCTCCAACTCATTTTTACAGATGAGAAAACTGAGTTAAGTGATTTGTCCAGGGTAACCCAGCCAGTAGATGTCTGAGGCCAAACTTGATCTCAGGAAGAAGTCTTCCTGACTCTAGGCTCAGCACTCTATCTACCACTCATCCTAGAATAAAAAATAGGTTCATAGGCTGCTTTCCCCTTACCTTTGTGGTGGGACAACTGAGTCAAGGGGTATTTTCCTCAGAGTAGCTAGAGCTGACCACTCAGACTTTATACTTAGGGACTCAGCTCCCTTTTCAACATCCTATGATGGGGAGAAGGGGTGGCAGCTATGGAGGTTATTTACAGATGATAACAAAAGTATGTCTCCGTCTAGGTGAACCTGAATGTTCCAGTCCTAGTGCTTATGAGAGATCTGGATCACTGAGCAGTTCAGGTGACTAGAAGCAGGGTGTGCTTCCTAAAGATACTACATAATTCCCAAGAGTTGTCAAACCACGGGAAGATGATTCAGTCAGGCCAAAAGATATGGCCCTTGAAGAAGTTGCTTGGAGGTAGGTTCAAATAGTTATTGAGCAAAACTGTAAATAGGAGTTATGGGTTACTGTTTCATGTTTTTGAAGTCATTGTCATATGCCTTTGAGTATTTTGTGTTTAATACAATTCTTTTTTGTGGTTGAGGAAATAAGTAGCTGCCCTATTTATCTACCTTGTACAGTAACTGCCTTTCTAAAAAAAGACTGATAATCTTTGGGGAAGGACCACAGACCAAAGCTATGCTTAAGCTTGGTTAAAGTGACCACCTTTATTTTCCACCCCTGCCCTGGGGTGGAGCCAGAGACAAATGAGAAGAGACAGGTCTCCAAAGACTAGTCCTGGTCCATGAGAATTCAAGAGAAGGACCCAGAGACTTGAAAAGGAAAAACTAGCAGAAAAACTTTGGCCAACGTGTCATTATTAAGATAGGGAACCATGGATATAGGAAGAGTTTATAGAAACTGAAAAATATAGCAATTCCTAGGCACATCCCTGAGAAAGCCAATATTGTGTTTCTTCATGGTTCATTGTCTCATTTCACTTAGGCTTCCTCTTGTTTTTTTAGGCCCTGCTATGCCTATTTTCATATTTGGCTAAGAGCCATTTGGGGCAGGTCCAGATGAAGTGGATAAAGTTTGTTTTGGGCCCTCTCCCATTTCCTGTTTCTGCTGTTCTCACTTCGTCAGCTCCCACACCCCCTTCTTCCTCCAGTGGCCTCTTGCTGTCCATTGGTTTACCCTGAGTACCCCTGCTCAGTCTTGCCAACCCTAGGGACCTTGCCTTTGACCCAAGGGCAAAGTCTCTGGGCCAGATTCTTTACGTAGTGTATAAGTCCTCTGACAACATAAGGGGAGGTGCTCCAGCTGGAACATTTATAGTTTAAACAACAGAGGGGCAGTGGCAGAATGAACAAGCACAACGTGACTGCCTTCTGGGTAGACTTCCCAGGATCTACTGGGCCCAGATGTCCATGTCCCAAGTTCCTAGTTCCTATTGACAGACCCAGGTTTAGCTACCTATAGATTTCCCTGTTCCCGGACTTGGACTCTGCATTCCCACTATCTTTTCCCTGGCCAGATCTTGATTGTGACACCCTCTGCTGTTTACTTTCAGAGTAAAACTACTGAGCTATTGAGAGTGTTGACTCTCAAATCCAGCTTTTTACTTTTCCTAGGAGAAGAATCCTTTCCCAAGAGTTGAATCTCAAGCAGGAAGGTGCTGGTAAATGTTTAACAACTGGCTCCAGAAGGGGGGAATCTATTTAATCTGTAGTGTTAACCTTATTTCCATCACTTTTTAAAGCCTTGACAATCAATAAACAAATCAAGCCCTGATTTGCGGCATTGTTCATTTCCATGGCCTAAATGAACACACTGAAAATTTAGCTAGACTCTTGTGAGCTGTTTGACATAGTGCCAGCTCCACGGCTGCCTAAAAGGTGCTCAGAAAAAAGGAAAAAAAATGCACCTCTCATAATCCTTTGTGGAGTGAGGGAACTCTACCTATACTGTCAGCTTTGATACATTAGTTTTGAACTGTTTTTTTTGTTTCCTTTTTATTCTTTGTTACAATGGATTCCTCTCTGGGCCAGGAACTGTGCAGGGATATATTTGGAAATGAAAATGATGTGAAAGTAAAAAAAAAATCAATTAAAAATTTAAGGAATACTGTTTGTGTTATTATCTATTTAAATCCACATCCCTGAGTCCCTGTCAATGCATCTTCTTGCCAGATTAATTCAAAGTAAAAGATATGAAACAGTATCAAGGTAAATAATCAGAAATGGTTTCAGCACCAAGGACTGCTGCCATCATCTTCCCTTCCTCCAAAATTTCTTTTTTTTAACAATTTATTTATTTTCATCCATATGCACATGTATATTTTTAAGTTACATTCTCTGGATGGGGATAATATAGTTCATAGCCAGTCAAATACAGTTGTTCTAACTCTCTGGACTGCTGAAAGGAGCTGCTTCCATCAAGGCTGCTCATCTCATAATGTTGTTGTTGATGTGTATATTGTTCTCTTGGTTCTACTCCCTTCACTCAGCATCAGATCCCATAAGTCATTCCATGCTTCTCTAGAAGTCTGACCACTTATAGTTTCTTATAGAACAATAATATTCTCTTAGTATTCATGTACCATAACTTGTTTAGCCATTCCCCAATTGATGGGCACCCCCTCAATTTCCAGTTCTTTACCACTACAAAAAGAGCTGCTATAAATATTCTGGAACATGTAGGACTTTTCCCTTTTTTTAAATTTCTTCTGGATATAGACCTAGAATTGGAATTGCTGGGTCAAAGGATTTGAACAGTTTTATTGCTCTTTGGGTATAGTTCCATATTGCTCTCCAGAAAGGTTGGATCCATTCACGACTCCACCAGCAATGCATCAATGTCCCAATCCTCCCATAACCTCTCCAACATTGATCATTTTCCCCTTTTCTCATCTTGGTCAGTCTGATAGGTGTGAGATGATACCTAATTGTTGTTTTAATTTGCATTTCTCTAATCAATAATGATTTGGAGTATTTTTTCATATGATTATATATCACTTTAATTTCTTCATTTGAAAACTGTTCATAACCTTTGACTATTTATCAATTAGGGAATGACTTGTGACCTTATAAATTTGATGTAATTCTCTATATGTTTTAGAAAGGAGACTTTTATCAGAATTCCTGGTTGTGAAGATTGTTTCCCAGCTTTCTGCTTTTCTTCTAATTTTGGCAGCATTGATTTTATTAATGCAAAACCTTTTTAATTTAATATAGTCAAAATCATTCATTTTGCAGTTTATAATGTACTCTAATTCTTGTTTGTTCATAAATTCACCCCCTTTCCAAAGATCTGATAGAGAATTTTTTTGGTTTATTAATTTATCTTGGTAGAGAAGGAAGAAAATAGGGATGAGGGGGGGCAGCTCTAAATGGTTTGATGAGGCTATAGTTTTGGGAGTTTATGCTTAACTATTTTTCTTCCTTACACAGGAGGATTCAGCAGTGGAAGAATAAAGGTTTGAAAAAGATTTACACACACACACACACACACACACACACATACACATAAACATATAAATATATGTATATAAATACATAAATGTGTGTGTATATATGAAATGTTACTGCTTCTTCAATTAGACAAAAATCTCCTTGAAGGCAGAGAACACATCTTCTGTTACTCCCCCCCACCACATACATAATTTCTAGCTTAAAACTGGACCACATAGGATCATATCTCTCTTTTTTTTTTTAGGTTTTTGCAAGGCAAATGGGATTAAGTGGCTTGCCCAAGGCCACACAGCTAGGTAATTATTAAGTGTCTGAGACTGAATTTGAACCCAGGTACTCCTGACTCCAAGGCCGGTGCTTTATCCACTGCGCCACCTAGCCGCCCAGGATCATATATCTCAATAAGAGTAAAAGAAATATGTGATGAACTGAATAGATCTTATTATTGTCCCTCTACCAAGTGCTTTTTAATCTGGTTTTCCAATGTGTAGGAACTGTAAAATTCCGTTATGTGTCCAAGCCTCTGGGCCTGTGTAGAGTGAGAATACTATTAGCCTGCTAGGAACATAAGGGATCCCCTGGCCTATTGGAGCCTACCAAGTCAATCAATCAGGTCAGAGCCTGTTTGAACAGATGGGCCTATCGCTGTGGCCTGAAGGGCAGCAGACTCTAACTCCATGAATGAAGGCAAGGGAATTAGAGAGAAGAGAGTCCTTCAGAATGCCCTACAGGGCTGGAGAGTCTGTTTTCTTCTTATTCCCGAAATAGAATAACAAAAGAAGCATCTCCCGTAGAGTTTCATAAAATTTTCATCTGCTTCTTTTAATTGCAAACAAAAGACCAAAGTCTTAAAAAAGAAAGTTGTTATTGTTGTTAGGGATAGAAATAGCAATTAGACTAGTGATGTCATTGCTGTAGGGAACTCCCAATATGGAAGCTCTCCACAGATGCTGATTGTCACCTCTTCAACAATTTATATTCATTGAAAATTGCCTAGAGCATTAAAAGGTTAAGGGATTTGTTCTGGCTCATAAAACCTTTATGGAAGAGGCAAGATTTTATCTCCCTTCTTCCTGCCATCGATGCTGGCACTCTTTCCCTGATATTATTTTTTCTTAATACTACATAATAAAATAACCAATGTAAGTTGTACTTAATAGCAATGAAAAGGAACATCGTCTAATAAAATTAGGAAAAGCAGGTAGAAATTCCACCTCTAAGACTCACTAATTGAGTGAATGAGGTCAGGGCTCTAAACCTTTTGGAGTCTCAAGCCTTCCTAAAATTCTTAAGTATGGATGGTTTTTTTACAACTCAGGTGAAGGGATTTGCCATTGGCAGTCACAGATAAATAAAATTGCACATACATAATGGTGACTTAGGACTTCATGTTGGTGATAATAACTTAAAGTGTAAAATTTTCTATTCATTCAAAGCACTTTCAAAAATATTTCATTTGATCATAAAAATTAATCTGACAAATAGCTTAGCCAGAATATTAGTTCCATAGGATAGACAATAAAATGAAACTCTCTCATCTTAGCAGAAAGCTGGAGGATTATAAATATATATATAATAATATATAATAATATACAAAGAATACTTTTTATACTGTTAGACAAGGTAAGGTAACTAAGTAGATAGAGCACTAGCCCTGGAGTCAGAAGGACCTGAATTCAAATTTGACCTCAGAAACTTGACACTAGCTGTGTGACCCTGTGGCATCCAGGGCCATCTCTAGCTGTCTTGATCTATAACTGGCCACTGGATTCAAATAACTCAGAGGAGAAAGTAAGGCTGGTGACTCACACAGCACCCCCTCACTCAACTATAATTCATTGGGATCACCTCCCTGATATCATGGGCTTTGAGAACAAAGAACAAACATCACCATCATCATCATTAGACAATGTCCTTTGTTGGTGAGTTGTTTAATTGTTTTTGGAAAAGACAAGGATAGATTTTAAAAGGGAGGAAAAAGAAGAAAAGTATATGCAAGGAAGGAGTGTAAAAAACAAGCAACATTTTTAAAAGATCAGATTTTATTATTCCCAATTGACAGAAGTGAAAACTGAGGCACACAGTATCAAAGAGACTGTCCTAATACATGATTTATTATGGGGTAGACTAGAACCCAGGTCTCCTCTTCCCAGAATGGCACACATTTAATTATAGTCATAGTCCATGTGGCTATATCCTAAAAGAAACCAGGGCTGAAATCAGGAATAAAGTGTTATTAGTTATTATTATTAATGTTAAAAATAAATAGTATTGGATGAATTTAAACATCATTCAATAATGGGATTTAAGAATTTAAAGAAACCTAATGTCAGCTATGCCAACTTCTCACCCAATTCAGGAATCTCCTCTATAACATTCTTGCCAAATGGTCATCCAATTTCTGCTTGAATATGCTGACAGTAAGTTCACTACCTATGAGACAGTAAACATTCCATTTTTGGACATCTCCAGTCATTAGCAAGTACATTATTATGTTGAACTGAAATCTGCCTTCCTATAACTTCCACCCCTCCTATTCAACAAACTCCAGTGGCTCCCAGTTGTCTCCAGAAGCAAATACAAAATGCTCTGCTTGGCATTCAAAGTCCTTCATAATCCAGTCCCCATCAATCTTTCCAGTTTTCTTATACTGTACCTTATTCTCAGACACATACTCCTAGGTACAGTGACAATGGCCTCCTGGCTATTCCCCAAACAAGACACTATACCTCTCAGTTCAGAGCATTTTCTCTGACTGCACCCCATGCTTGGAAGGCTCTCCCTGCTTCAATCAGACTACTCATCCTCCTGGCTTTCTTTATATGACATATAAAATTCTTGTTTTTGTTGTTGCCCATTCTTTATTTTGAAAGAGAACCAAAGATATGTCTTGGACTTAAGTGAGGCAGAGTTGCCCAGTCATCAGTCTCACTCTCTTCCATATTATCAAAGTCCAGTGGTAAGAAAAAAGACAAGACTTTCTCTTCTTTATGATAATCACATCTAAGTATCTACATCTATCTTGTCTTTTTTAAGTCTTTTCTTTTCTAAGACAAACATGCCCATGACTGGGTCTTCTCAAGATATGGCATTCCAGGCAGGGACTCACTAATCAATG
Source organism: Macrotis lagotis (assembly GCF_037893015.1). Taxonomy (NCBI): domain Eukaryota; kingdom Metazoa; phylum Chordata; class Mammalia; order Peramelemorphia; family Peramelidae; genus Macrotis; species Macrotis lagotis. The sequence goes on along the minus strand of NC_133664.1, from coordinate 89,346,876 downwards.
AGCTTAGCTTCTGGATAGAATCATCACCAGAAGATCAGGCAGCAGTGAATGGAAGTCATAATACAGATTTACACAGGTTAGATAGTTACCCTGGGCACCAGTGACTTTTTTTTTTAACTATCCCTCTCTTCAATCGCCTTGCTTGTTAACATCAACAAACAGAGATGTGTTCCTATTATCGCTAGTTGTTATTAAAAAGCATTTTCCCCGTGGAAATGATGTTAGACTCTAATACTGAATAGTGTTGTTGTTCAGTCATACTGAGTCTATTTAATCATTATTCCTCACCTATCTACACTACTCTGGGACTTCTCTGACTTCTCTACCACACCCAGGAAGCTCATTATTGGGAAAACCTCATCATCCTACAACATTTCATCATCCTTGGTATTCATCTCCTTACTACCCTATGTCCCTCTGACTGGAGGGTACAGCCATGAACTCCCAAATCTCCATTTAAGGAGGAAGCTAGGCTCAGAATATCTAATTTCTTACCTTACTCAAGACTTCTCTGACCACCCCCCCAATAGAGAGGCACTGTCTTCCTTTTTTGTATTTGTATCCACAGATACTTAATAAATATATAACATTTTCATCATTTCTATTTCTACAATAATTATGTTAACATTTATAAAGTGATAAAAGTATATAGTTGATATATATGTTCAGTAAGCAGAGGGTGAAAAGACTTAGAAACTAAGCATGAACAAATTCTCAAAAAAAAAGACCTACCTATACACATTTCAGCCAATAGCATTTTTTTCAAAAAAATCTTTTGCATTTTCTGGAAGCATTGGACTAGAGATAGGGACATGCTGATCTCACCAATAAAAAAAAATTGTAAATCTAAATGCTTCAAAGGACCTACAATGAAAAATTAAAGGCTCTTCTACCTCAAGCTATAAAGGACTTTAGAGGTCATTGTAAAGGCTGATCCCCTCATTTTACAGAGGAAGTGCCAAAATTCAAGAAGTCAAGCAGATATACAAATAATTTGACTTCCCCAAAATCACACTGCTAGAGTCAGAAGCATGAGTTGAAGCCAGGTCTTTTCTGACTTCAAGTCCAGTGAGCTGACCAATAGATTAGCAAATATCTGAGGTGGACTTTAATTCAATGACTGCCACTCCCAGATCAGTCTTCTTTCCATTGAATCACATAGCTGATGTCCTATATAGGATAGCAAGGCAGTCTGGTATAGTGAGAAGTGAGCTGGATTTGGAGAGAGGAGACATGATTCTGAATTCCAATTATGACATATTACCTTTCTGACCATGGGGAAGTTGCTTTGCCTTTCTGGGCCTCAGCTTCCTCATCTGTAAAATGAACATAATAATATGTATCCTTGCCTACCTCACATGGTTGCTTTAAGGAAAATGTTTCATAAACTTTAAAGCTCTACATCAATGTGAGTTATTATCCTAAGAGATTATAGAGAGCTAAGGGGATGAAATGAATCATTCAGCATTCAGTTTTGCAGAAATGAGCATGAGTAAACAACTAACAACTGTTTTCACATAAGGTATAATTATGTTTTTTAGTCCTCGAGGCCTCAAAAGTTCAATTACTACTGAATTGTTAAAGTGACATCTCATAGGTAGGTGGGTTGGGGTATAATAGACTAGGGATTCTCTTTTGCTATTCATAGCCTTCATAATTTAAAAAAGAAAAGTATCTCTTCTATAAAACAACACCTTATGAACTAATTATAAATCCTCACCCTTGATCAACCTGTACTTAAAGGAGCCTAGAGTTCAAACTTCTCTCTATTGATGTGGCAAATTATATAGGTGAAAAAAGGCCAATTACAAATGATGGCATCTTAAAATGGGTATGGACCTTAGAAATCTAAAACTGAGGCCCAGGGTGGAAAATGACTTGCCCAGAGTCAACTAGCTAGTTAGTGATAGACCTGGGATTAGATAGATTGGATTCCCAGTCCCATATTTTTTTCTCTATACCACTTTGTTCCCTTCATTCACTTCTCACATTTACTCCAGAAGCTTGGGAAATTATTAGCAAGCAAAGAGGGCAAAACAATTTTAATCTATCATTTGGTACCTATAGAATATTATAAGAGGAAAGCATTATAGCAGAGTCTACTTATTGTCCTGAGGCCTATCATCTCATTAACCTGAGACTTTGAACTCCTTGATTCAAAGCCATCTCAGAAGGTTCTAAACCAGAGTTTATATGCCTTTCTATTCACTAAAATGAATTATCTCAATATCACATTTGTTTTCTCTTTAAGTCAAACCATTTAGTATCTTAAACCCTTAAGCATTTTTAATGTGAAGAGTTTTCAAATAATAGGTTTACCTTTCATTATAGACCTGTTCCTGAAAAAGTTATCAGTAAATCAACTCATAGCTTATTAATTAAATGAACCCTAGAATAAAAAACTCCTTCACTGATCTACCTCTTTTAACAGGATCATAGAGATCTCCTACTGCAACCCTTCATTATAAGGATGAGGAAAAAAACATCATCTTCTTTCAGTTCTGAAAGAGAGACTGTGATTCATGTGACAATAATGGATAAATTTGGGACTTGGAGTCAGAAGATCTAGGCTTTAGTGAGTGACTGGTTGTTTGACTGTAGGTTATTAAGCTTGGTTTCCTCATCTATAAAAAAAGGATAATAATGCTACCTATAATGCTTTGGTTTACAAATGTGAGTAGCTATTTCCCAAGGTCACACAACTAGTTTAGTGGAGTTTGTGTTAGTCTAGGACCAAGCATAAGGCTTTCTAAATAGTAAGGGTTCAGCAAACATTTTCTAAACAAATGAATTTCAGATCTCCAAAAAGTGAGTCACAACCACATTCTCTGAATTTGTCTTTCTTAGTGTCAAATTGTTTTGGAAGAACTGTTCTGAACAGTGTCTTCCAAGCAGACTGTGAAAATGGCTAGGATATAAGGGTACTAGAAAGTTTTCTTCCAGTTCCCTGAATAATTAGAAAATGAGAGACTATCCAGTTGGCTATTGATCAAAGAGTAAATCACCAATCAACAAGTGTTTACTTAATATATACCAATCATGCTAAATGAATAGTGGAGATATAAAGAGAATGATACCCTTACCTTTAAGAAGCTCACATTTCAATGGGAAAGATAACATGTACTTAAATAGGAATGTACAAATGACATAATATACCCTTTTAGAAAGAAAGCACTAGTGTATATGGGGACTAGGAAAGGTCTCTTGTAGAAGGTAGACTTTGAAATTGAATTTTAAATGATATCAAGAATGTTCAGTGGTAGAAAAGAGAAGGGAGAGTATGTCAAGATAGTGGAAAGTCAGTAAAAAAAAGCAGACCTGGAGGATGGACTATCATTTGTGACTGGTAAGTGACCCAGGAATGACTGACTATAGAGTCTAAGGAGGAAGAGGAAAACGGAAGATTTGAAAAGAAGGAGAGGATGAACTGGTGGATGAATATACTGTGCTCTGGAACATAAGGCTCTTCATAGTATGGGCTCTTCCTGGTTTTCTCATTTTCTTAGACTTCACTTTACTCATTCTAGGATCCAGCAACACCAACCAACTCTCCGTTCTTCCACCATACTCCATTTCTCAATTAAAAGCCTTGTCTTTAGTTGTCCCTATGTCTAGCATTTACCGTTTCTCACTTCTGCCTTTAGCTTCTATATTTTCCTTCAAAGCTCAGTTTGGAAACCATCTTCTCCAGTAGGTCTTTTATAGTCTCCCCATCTGTTAGTTAGTTAACTGACTCTCTAGAAGTGGAGAAACAATAGAAAAATAAAGAGGCACATCCTATAACTATGAACTTCTTTATGTATCTTTATGTACTTTATGTACTATTTCTACGTTAGGACCTTAACCTTAATTTTTTATAATCTTAATGTTCCAATATCTAGCACATTATAGATGCTTGTTGACTGACTGACTAAAGAACTTTCAATGCTGAATAAAGGAGTTTATACTTGACTCTAGTGATAGGTGGCTTGCTGGATAGAGCACTGAGCTTGTAAGCAGGAAAACTCCAAATCTGGCCTCAGATACTTACTAACCATGTGACCTTAGGCAAGTCATTTAACCCTGCTTGCCTCAGTTTTCTCATCTGTAAAATAGGTCAGAGAAGGAAATAGCAAATCATTTCAACATCTTTGCCAAGAAAATCCCAAAAGGGATCATGAAGAGTCAGAAACAACTTTAAAATAACTGAAACGGGGGGGCTAGGTGGCACAGTGGATAGAGCACTGGCCCTGGAGTCAGGAGTACCTGAGTTCAAATCCGGCTTCAGACACTTAATAATTTCCTATCTGTGTGGCCTTGGGCAAGCCACTTAACCCCATTTGTTTTGGAAAAAACCTAAAAAAAACCCAAACAAAAATAAAATGACTGAAACAATAATGGGAATTCAAAGGAGTTTTTTATTTATTTTAAAAAAAATTTTTTTAGGTTTTTCACAAGGCAAATGGGGTTACGTGGCTTGCCCAAGGCCACATAGATAGTGTCTGAGGTCAGATTTGAACTCAGGTACTCCTGACTCCAGGGCCAATGCTCTATCCACTGTGCCACCTAGCTGCCCTCAAAGGAGTTTTTAAAGGAAGGAGAATGACATGATCAGGCCTGCACTTGAGGGAAATCCCTGTGGCTGCTGGGCTGAAGAAAGATTGGAGATTGAAGTTGAAAGACAAATAATCTAGGTGGAAAGTGGAGGTGAGAGATGTGGAGGGCCTAAAATACGATAGTTGTTGTATGAGTAGAGAATAATATACTATGAGAGATGTTTTAGAGACAGAAATGATAAGATTTAGAAATAGATTGGACACATGGCATGAGTGAGAGTATGGAGTTGAGGATGACACTGAAGTTTTAAACTTGGATGACTGAAAGGATGATTCCCCCCCCTTGGGATTAGGAAAGTTTAGGAGAAGGATGGATCAAATATTTATTTGTTTTCTGGAGTTGTCTATCTCTTCCTTGGAGTGAGGTAGGTTTTTTGAAGTTGGACCTTTCAGGATCCCTATTTCTACTATTAAAGTCACTCCCATTCATAACCATTATGAGTCATCATTACACTAGGAGAAGCAGGTTTATGAAAATAAAGAAGCTATATTGGCAGGGTGGCAAGAAACAAGGAGAGATTAGAGATTAAGGAGTCAAGAAGAAAGAGATTGGGAAAGACCTAAAGCATATAGTAGTATTGGAAATGACAGGCTAGTACAGTGGGAGCATTAGAAAACTAGGGGAATTTACTGATAATCTAGGAAGAAAAGAAAAATGTAAGAATATCAGTAGCTCATCAATTTTGCTAGAACTGAGTTTATTCATTATATGTATGAACTAAAAGTTCAATGATTCAAGCTTCTTTTAGTGGGGAGTAAGGGGAAGAAACATTAGTTGAAAGTTCAAATTATGAAAGCTATTTCATAAGGAAATATAATCTTGTACCTTTCAGATAGCTCAGGCTGCCTCAACAGCATGGTATCTAGAATTAGGGAGGGGAGATAATTCCTTCTAGTACTATGTCCTAGTCAGAAAACATCTGGAGAAATTTTAGTAGTAGTTGTCCTTTAGTATTGAAGAAGTTGGGAAGTCCCCAGTATAAGGAGGATGACAATAAAATGCAAATGGAGGGGCATTTATTGAAGGAAGGCTGGGTGTCATTGTTTTGAGTCTCCATGTAGTCTCTCATGCTGACCTCCTTATACCATGAGCCAACCTTACAATCAGAAGAGTGATGAAAAGACTTGCACTCAGATTAATTAAAGTGAGGGGACATTACCCAAAGATATCATTCTCACTAACCTGACATACTAAGATTAGGATAACTGGTGATCAATGAGAGACCTTGACCTTTTAGGTCAGGGCCTTCCCGTATCATCAAAGTCATTTTCAGTTCTGATCATATCCCAGATATGATCTAGATGAACCTGGAGCTAGATGGTGCTAGAAGAGAAAGTGAGACCAGTGACTTGCCCAAGATCACACAGTTAGGTAATTAAGTTTCTAAGACTGTATTTGAACTCAGTTGCTCTTGACTCCAGGGCCAGTGCTTATAATGAAATACAGGTATCCAAAAAAAAATCTAATTTCTTTAAAAAAATTAATGGGCCTCAGGTTAAGAATGCTTGTAGTAGAAAGACCATATGATCATAGTTTTAAAACTGGAAGCAGTCTTAGAGGTCATCTAACCCAACCTCCTTTTTATAAAAATTAAAAAAACTTAGGCTCATATTAACTTGAGTAGTCACACCTGAAAAGCTATGCCATTGGAAGACAAACTTGAGCAGGTCTTACCAAGCTTAGGAAGTCTTTAATTGTGGGCCCAGGAATGGACTGTATCTAAGGAGAGACTCATCTTTGAATTGGCAACAGCAACTCACAAATATTCTTTCAAGCTAAGTTTCAGCTTTTTCCTCTTTATATTCTAGATTTTATTGACATCAGTAACAAAGATGAATCTCCCTATTGTATCAAGGTCATTGAATGGCACCAACATCCTGCAGGGGAAAATTCACATGCTTTGTTAAGGTCTTTAATGATAAGGGACAAAGATTCCAAGTTGGGAGGGACACTCCTAATCAGAGTTTCTAAACTTAATGGAATTTTTGATAAGGAACCCTATGCCTCTAATCCTCCAGGGCACTTGATATACCTGACTCCCTGGATGAACAAGCCAGAAGCAGTTTTTCAGATCCCACCTTTTGATATTGTATAAGAATCCAACCTCCATTCTAGGATTGGTTTTCTACCTGGGATCCCATGTATGTCAGTATATTCAACAAACTTAGAGAAATAATAATAATAATAATAATAATAATAATAATAATAATAGTAATAATAATAAACATGTACATTCATGCTTTTCTGTTTGTTTATACATTCATATAATTCCATTTGTTCTTTCTAGAGATCAGTCTCTGGAGGGTAACATTTGTCCCTTATTAGGACAAACTCTGGAGGCTATCAGCGTGTTTAATGTAATCCTTTATCAATTTAGCCAAACTCATGGAGATTATCAAATGCACTAAATTTTTTAATGGCTTCAAATCCGGTCTCAGACACTTAATAATTACCTAGCTTTGTAGCCTTGGGCAAGCTACTTAACCCCATTTGCCTTGACAAAAACCTAAAAAATAAAAAAATTTTAATGGCTAGACAACCCAATTCAATCTATCTCAACACATAATTTGTTGTTGTTTTAGTTGTGTCCAACTGTGTAACCCCATATGGCACTCTTTTGGCAAAGATACTGGAGTGGTTTGCCATTTCCTTCTCTAGCTCATTTTACAAATGAGGAAACTGAGGCAAACAGGGTTAAGTGACTTGCCCAGGATCATACAGTGGGTAAGTGTCCTAGACCAGTTCTGAATTTAGGTCTTCCGAACTCCAGACTTGGGAGCTCTATCCAACATCAAGCTGCCCAGATATTAAGTACCTGCTATGTTTGAGAAATTAGGGCTAGGCACTGGTGACAAATATAAAAATCCCTGCCCTCAAGAAGCTTGTATTCTACTGGTAGATATTCTGATATGGAAGTTTTTTTCACCCTACAATCATATCAGTTAGCAAGAAGCATTTACTCAACAGCTGGGTGTGCAGTGCCTAGAGCACCAGCCCTGAAGTCAGGAGGACCCGAGTTCAAATCCAGCCTCAGACACTTAACTTTTATTAGCTGTGTTAAGTGCCTAGGCAAGGCACTTAACCTTGATTGCCTCACAGCCAGGGCCATCTCCAGCCATCCTCATCCATATCTGGCTACTGGACTCAGATGACTCTGGAGGAGAAAGTGAGGATGGTAACTTAGCACAGCGCCCCCTCACTCAAAGCCTATTCAAGTGCATGGCATGTTTTATTCCAGAGTGCAAGACACGGTTTAGCACTGGGAATACAACAAAAAAAGCAAAAATATACAAGATTTTTTTAGTGTTAGTTCATGGGATCAATTTAGAGTGGGAAGAGACTTAAAAGATCATTTAGTCCTTAATTTTACTGATAAAGGAAGTGAGGGTATTTTTTCCTTGCTGCTCTTTTCTCTCCAGGTTTCTGAGATACTTTTCCTACCCATCTGACCACTTCTCAATTTCCTTTGCTAGATCTTTATCTACACCATGCCCCCTAAGGCTATCTCCCAAGGATCTACCCCCAGACCCTCTCCTCTTTTCCCTTTATACAAATTAACTATCTCATTGGCTCCTATGGATTTGGTTATCATTGCTATGTTGGTAATTGTCCCATGGACATATTCAGTATTAACCTTTCAATTCTCCTGACCAGCATCTCTAACTTCCTGTTGGATAACTTAATCTCAATATATCCAATTGTGAACTCATTATCTTTTCTCCATAACCATTTTCCCTTCCTCGCTTTCCTATTTCTAGCTTTCCTATTGTATCATCCTTCCAGTCACCCAGAATCACAAATTAGGTTTCATCTTCAACTCCTTACTCTCTTATACCCCATCCTATCCATGTCCAATCTGTTGCTAAGACCAATTGATTTTACCTTCTCCTGTACTATTGCAATAGACATTTGCTTCGTCTTCCTACGTCAAGTCTTTCACCACTCCAATTCATCCTCCCCTCTTTATCAAAGTGATTTTCCCAGTGCACAGGTCTGACCATATTACTACCTTATTCAAAAATTTCCATTGAGTATCTGTCACTTCCAGAATCAAATATAAAATCCCCTGCTTGGCATTCAAAAATATTCATAACCTGACCTCCTCTTACCTTTCCGAGTTTCTTAGACCTTCTTCAGTTGTGTCTATCTTTTTGTGACCCCATTTGAGGTTTTTTGGGGGTAAATATAATGGAGTGATTTACCATTTCTATCTCCAGTGGATTAAGGCAAACAGATTAAGTGACTTGCCCAGGGTCACACAGTTAATTTCTGAAACCTGATTTCAACTTCAGTCTTCTAGATTACAAACCTAATACTCTGTTCATTGAGTCATTTAGCTGCCTTTATCACTCTTAAATATTCTGAGATCCAGTTGACTGGTCTCCTGGTATTCCTCATACAAGATCATGTGACTTGTAACTTCAAAGTCCACTAATTCCATCCTATCCTCCCTGGCCCAAATTCCACCTTCTATAGGAAGCCTTTTCCAATCTACACCAAGCTGGTGCCTTTCCTCTGATGATGATTTCCTATTTTCCCTGTATACAATTGTTTATAAATGCTCTTTTCATCTATCTACAGCATGAGACTAAAGACTCCTTTAGAAGTTCCCAGTTACTACAGTCTTAGAATCAGTTGTCTACAGAAAACATATAGAGTACTATGTTTAACATCATAGTCTGGGGTTGAGTCACTGTAGAATAAAGCACAAAGACCTACCTGCATGACTCCTGTCAATATAAAGTCCAACTGTACAAAGTACTCTCTCAACACTCCAAAGCCTGGCTGGTATGATTCAGTACACTGAGGACACAGCAGCACCTACTTACCATATCAGAACGTGGGGGAATAGGAAGAAAACAGGGTCAGCAAGAACACAGAGTACAAAGAACACAGAAAGAAACAGGCATTCTCCATGGATCACTGTTATCCTGGATACTAATCTCCAAATATTCATCTTAGGAACTAAAATGAAAGAGGATCCTCAATTCACAGATGAGTAAACAGGTCCAGAGAGGTCCCCATAATAAATAACAGATCTGGGATTTGAATTCCAAAGCTAGAATGATCTTTCAGGATAAAGAAGTTTCTGGGGCATAGTAGAGAAATTTGGAGTACACCTTGGTGAAGAATACATTCGAGAAACAAGTATTTGAAAGCAGAGAGATTAATTAGGAGACTATTAAAGTATAGTCCAGGTAAAATGTAAGGAAGTGTGGACTATAGTGGCAAAAAACATGAGAGCTATTTTGAGAGAAAAAGTGGAAGAAAAGTTGGGTAAGCAATAGTTCAAATCAATAATTTATGAAAAAAGAGGAATTAAATGAATTATATTACTTTTTTAAAGTATTAGTACATTTTAAAATTGTATATTAAATTAGCAAGACAGTAACAATGAATTAAATTCTTTAGGATAAGAACTCCTAAACAGAAAAAGAATACTAAAGTACAAAGAATCTCAAGTTAGGATAGGGCCACACCAGAGACTTAAGGGAAAACAATGAATATATGAGAGTATTAAGTTTTTAAGAAACTGATAACCAAATATCTGTGAAATAAAGTCTGCATTTTTCCTCACTACTAATCCCTCTAACACATAAGCAATTATTTGTTTCTCCTATGATTATTACAAAAGGTAATAATATTAACATATGAGATGACATGAATTCCATGAACAGATGGAACAAATACAAAGTATAACTTTATATTTACTCTCACTCCAAGAATAACTATAATGTAAGGGTAGGGAGTGGCTCTACATAATGTTTGCTGACAGAACAATTTATAATTCATATATTTTACCTCAAATTCTCAGGGCAACTAAAGCACCTAAGATCTTCCTTCTCAAATTCAATGATCCAAAGATCTCTGTGGCTCACAACCTTGATCTCTTAGTGTTTTGGTAGACCATAGTTTTTAATTATATTTGACTTGCTTATATTAAGTATGAATGATGGCAAGAACAGAAATGGTCTTAGAATTAAAGTTAGGCTTTAAATAAATTCTAAATATGGAATCAACTTTAATAAGAGGCAAAAAATAAATTTGGCATTATAAACTTATTTAAAAAACACTTATAAAATACATTATCTATATTGATATTTACACATAAAGCTGACTTTTCTAAAATTGAGAAATCAGGGCAAGTTTGTGCCTCCCAAACCCTCATTCAATATTCTTCTTCACCTCTATAGCATAAACTCCACCACTTTACATCTGAACAACTGCAGTTGCTGCTGCCTCGTCTCTCCCCTCTCCAGTCTATTCTCCATTCAGTCATCAAAGTGACTTTGTTAAAATACATATCTGACCATGATTTACTCAATAAACTCCAACAGATCCCTATAGCCTTCAGAAAGTTGTATGTTCAGCAAAAAGCCCTTCATAACCTAATCCCCTCCTACTTTTCTATTCTTATTACAATTTCTTTAATCCAGAGACATCAGCTTCTTTTCTGTTTCCATTAACAAAGACAATGTTCCATTTCTCTACTCTGAGTATTTTTCTAGCCACTGCTTCTCATATCTGGAATGCTCTCCTTCCTCTTCTCTGACTACTAATCTTTAAGTCCCAACTAAAGTCTCATCTTTTAAAGAAGCCTTTCCCAAATCCTCTTAATTCTAACAATCAGCTAATCAATCAATATTTATTAATGTGTCTGGGTACATGGAAGACACTTGAAGTGCCTTTCTTAATTATTCATACTAGATATAGCTTATGATGATTGTCCTTTATTCTTGAAGAAAACCACGACATCAGGGAAGTGATTCCCTGACAAGTACACTAATTGGATTTGAGTGTGTGTCGGGGGGTGGGGGTGAGGTACTACGCTAAATCACCAACTTTACTTTCTCCTCCAGAGCCATCTGGGTCCAACCTCCAGATACAAATCAGGATGACTAGAGATGGCCTCGGATGTAAGGAAATCAGGGTTAAGTGATTTACCCAAGGTCACACAGTGACCTCAAGTGTCTGAGGTCAGATTCAAGTTTCTATCTTCTGACTCCTGACTCCAAGGACAATGCCCTATCCACTGCGTACCTAGCTGCCCATATATTTCTATATATTTATATCTATCTATCTATATAGATGGCTTATATATCCTTATATGTATATATAAAACACATGCATATATTATATAACCCGTGTGTGTGTATATATGAATATAACTCATTTATCATATATCCTGTGCACATATATCCATATAACATATAGATTATGTCCTGCATACTTACATATACATTTAACGTATGTATATATTATATATCCTGCATATAGATTACTTGCTTGCATGTTCCTTCCTCATTAGATTGTGAACTCCTTAAGGGTAGGGACTGTGCTTCATCTCTTTTTGTATCTCTAGCACTTAACATGAAGCACTTAATAAATGCTTAATAATTGATTATTATTACTATTCATCTATAGAGCAGCCAGGTCAATTGAATAGAGCATTGGGCCTGAAGTCAAGAAGACCTGAGTTCAAAGTAGGCCTCAGACAGCTACTAGGTGAGTGACCCTGGGCAAGACACTTTTGACTCAGTTTCTGAAGCTATATATGGCATTTATCTCCTAAGGTGGTTGTGTGGATCAAATGAAATAATATTTGTTAAACATTTAACACAGTGCCTACCACACAGTAAATTCTTAATTAATGCTTATTTCCTTCCTTCTTTTTTCCTTTATTATTTCTTCCTTCCTTCCTTCCTTCCTTCCTTCCTTCCTTCCTTCCTTCCTTCCTTCCTTCCTTCCTTCCTTCTTTCCTTCCTTCCTCTTCACCCAAGGGAGTTACCATGAGTATAACACAACTATAAAGATCCCTGAGGAAGTAGGGCTCCCTGGAAAGGAAAGAAGTCCAATAATTTATGGGCTTAGTGATTGGGGAAAGCTGAGGGACGCCTCTTGTTAGGTCAAACAAAGCCTGCTTTTATACTTGATGCTTTGTTAGCTTGAGTATTTACTTGGGAACCAGAGACCCTTATCTTTGTTGCTGAGACCAAGATATGAGTTAACTTCCTTGAGTAAATCTGAGGGAGTGATAGGAGTGGGGAAAGGAAAGAAGTAGAAATCTGATGCTCCTAGAAGTTATGAGTTAAGGTACAAACTAGGGGAAATTTTGTAAGAGGTCTCCAAATTTAGAGCTGGTTTATGTAAGCCCAGTAACTTTTCTTCTCTCCTAATGTCACATCATTCCCCCCTCAACACACACAGAGATACACACACACACACACACACACACACACATACACAAACACACAAACTCTCTCTCTCTTTCTCTCTCTCTCTCTCTCTCTCTCTCAATACCTCCCTTCATATTTTACTGAGAAGATAGAAACCATTCATATGTGGCCTCCCTCTTCTCCCCTATCCTATATCTCATCTTTGCATTCTTCATCTCTATTCTATAGACCCTTGAAATTATCCTTAATTTCCTCCTTAACTTAACTCTGGTGAAGAGGTGTCACCTCTCCCTTGCCAAGGCCAAATCATGTGTACACTTGATTTCATCCTCTCCTCTGGCAGACTGTCTGGCAGTAATCTCACATTTACCCCCCAATCTTTCACTTTCTGTGATTCTTTATTCTCTTGACCTATATGACTACCAAACCAGTTCAAGCCCACCTCACCTTTCACCTAAACTCTTGCAGCAGCCCAAATTTGTCTTTTTCCTTTCCATCCTTCTGCCACAAAACTGCCAGTGATATTCCTAACACATAACTCAAAACCATGTCATTCTCCTAGCCAGAAAGTGGTTCCTTATTATCTTTAGGATAAAATACAAACTTTTGTTTTTATAGTCCTTCACCATCTAGTACTCTTTCTCTCTCTCTCACCATCTTTTCTCTCCTTCCCAACTCCTGTCCTCCTTCTAAGGGATATCAACATACATATTGGTTCTCCCTTAAATACCCTAATTGCTCAATTCCTCAACCTACTCACCTCCTATGATCTATTCCTCTACTCCACCTCAATGACACACAAAAATGGTCATACCCTTGATCTTGCCATCACCCATCAATATACTACCTTTGTGTTTGACACGTCTGAAGTCCCCTTAATCCAACCATAATCAATTAATTTTTCACCTCTCCCTCTACTTTCCCTTAGAAAACCCTACTACTCTTCATCTGCTCTATATCCTCAATTTTCTCTCAGATCATCTCTCCTGGACTACTTAGTTTCTCTTCTTCCCATTTTAATCCCTCGTGAACCAATCCAATTCCGCATTTTCCTCCTCCCTTGAATCCCTAATGCTCTTATCATATCACTGATTACAACCAGCCACACTTCAGCCTTAGATTATTCCCACCTTTCACAGTCTTCACTCCTACACCTATAATATTGAACAGAGGTCAAGAAAATCACACTATGATTCTACCTGGGTCCAGCTTAAATTTATATCACAGAACCCCTACTGAGCCTTCATTGTTGTTAGGCTACATATAGGCTACTAACCTCTCATCAATTCACTTATCCTACTCTCCACAAAAACTATTCCAATCCATTTCATTCTTTCTCAAACCTCCCACAGGTCTCCCACAGGTTCATCTCCACCCACCCCACCACCCACTCTCTCAGCTAAGATCTTTGCCTCATATTTTACAGAAAAAAAAAATTGAGGCCATTTGCCACAAACTTCCTTTTCTCATCTTTTTCTCATCTTCTCTCACTTAGTCACTTCCTTCTACTGCCTCTTCCTTTCCACATGATAAGGGGTCTTACTCCTTACCAAGGTTAACCCCTCTGCTTGTTTTTTTTATTTATTTACTATTTTCATTTCCCCCCAGTTACATGTAAAAGAATTTTTTTTAAATTTGTTTTCAAAACTTTTGAGTTCCAAATTCTCTCCCTCCCACTCCACCCCTCATCAAGAAAACAAGCAGTTTGATATAGGTTATAAATGTGGGGTCATGCAAAACAGTTCCATAATTTTATGTTCTGCAAGAAAACATGGCTCCCCTCCCTCAGAAGCTCAAGAAAAAAAGAGTAAAAAAAAAGGTATGCTTCATTCTGTATTTAGTTATCATTCATTTTTATGCATTTTTTACCATTAGGTTTTTTTCTTTAGGTTTTTGCAAGGCAATGGGGTTAAGTGGCTTGTCCAAGGCCACATAGCTAGGTAATTATTGTTGGGCTGAATTTATTATTATTATTGGGGCTGAATTTGAATTCAAATACTCCTGACTCCAGGGCCGGTACTCTATCCACTGCACCACCTAGCCGCCCCACCATTAGTTCTTGAGAGATGTCTTGGGTCACTGAATTGCAGAGAAAAGCTAAGTCATTCACAGCTAATCATCCCACAATTTTGCTAATACCTTGTACACAGTACATTTCACTTTGCATCAGTTCATTGAATTCTTCTCATGTTTTTCTGAGAGGATCCTACCTGTCTTATAGCAGCATAACAGCATTCCTTTACAACTTGTTCAGGCATTTGTTAACTGATCGATATCCCCTCATTTCCAATTCCTTGCCACAGAAATGAACTGCTACAAAAATTTTTGAAATTTTTGCACATACAGCAATACACTTTTCTTTGTGTTTTTTTACCTCTTTTGTACCCCCTTTACTTATGAAAACAATCCTATCTTGACTCATCTCCTCCAACAGATTGACCTTCTCCTCACTGATTTCTACTCTTTCCCTTTTTTCAGTCTCTACCTCTCTATTGCCTATGAACATGCCTAATGCCTATTAACATGCCCATGTTGTCCTCATCCTGAAAAAAACTCTCACTTGATCCTTTCATTCCTGTTCATTTTCATCCTTTATCTCTTCTACCTTTGTAGCTAAACTCTCCAAAATACATATTCCTCTCACTCTTCTTAATGATCTTTTATGATCTAATTTCCAACTTTACCAAAAATCTCTCTAAAAAAGTTGCTATGATCTTTTAGTTTCCAATTCAATGACTTTTAAAAAATTTTTCTGATCTTCATTTTCCTTAACTTCTCTGTAGTCTTTGACACTGTTGAATACTCTCTCCTCCTTGATATTTTCTTCTCTTTAGGTTTTCTCTCTTGGTTCTTCTATATATCTGACTACTCTTTGTTTCCTTTGCTGGATCTAGCTCCAGATCACACTCTCTAATCATAGGTGAATTTCAGGATTCTCTCCTGGGTCGTCTTCTTTTCTTCCTCTATATTATATTACTTGGTGATCTCATCAGTTCCTTAGAAATTAAATTACCATCTCTCTGCTGATGATTTTCAAATCTACCTTTCCTGTCCCTATCTCTCCTCACCAATTTTGCATTTCCAACTGCTTTTCAGACATCTCAAACTGGATGTCCAGTAGACATTTTAAATTCAATATGTCCAAACTAAACTCTATCTTTCCTCCAAATTCTAACCCTACTCTTATTTTCCTTATTATTCCAGAAGGCAACACCATACACTAAGTTATAACCTGGGAGTGTCATCCTGGATTCCTCACCCTCTCCCAGCCCCCATTCCTAGCTGCTTCACCTTTGCAACATCTCTCAAATATATTGTCTTCTCTCCCCTGACACTGCCCCATCTCTTCATACTTGGACTCATTACCTGCCTGAAGTCTCTCACCACTCCAATCCATTCTCCATTCAATCGCTAAAGTGATGGTCCTCTTAAAGCTGTGCCTAATCACCTAAAAATTACTTTGTAATTCCTCCATGTGTGTGTGTGTGTGTGTGTGTGTGTGTGTGTGTGTGTGTGTGTACACTTAATAGCCTGTAACACAGCCTAAGAATAGGAAAACCCTGTGGAAGGGATTCTAGGTCACACAGTAAAATGGAGGTGTGTGTATCTCTATCTTTGTGTGTGTTTGTAGGGTATAGAAAGCTCTGTGAGAATCCTACCTTGAAGTCAGGGGTAGGAAGATGGGAAGGAAGAGCAATAAGGAGAAATGATGACTTGGTGAAAGTGGGTCAGACATCACCAAGAAAAGTGACATACCAGAAAAAGGAGAGAACCTAGCTTCAGAGATCACTGGGGAATCATGGAATGGGGCAGGATAAAATCAGTCAAGTAAAAGCTAGACTGTACAAAAGGGATTGTTGTTTTGCTGAGCCACAAAGGCTGGGGCCACCAACTCAAATCCTCCCTCATCTCACACAGAGTAGCTAGCTGAGGTCCTTTAAGGCTGACCTGGACTATACATCTGGTAGGAAGTCATTTCATTCCCTCCAATTGAATAAAAGCTGTGCCCATTTGGGTCAATTTAGAAAGCCAATCTGTATTTGATAAAAATAGAACTTATAAAATACTTTAAAAGAAATGGAATTTTTCATTGAAATCTGCACCTTAAATATATCCCGTGTGGAGGACAGATGGAACCAACATAAGCAGCAATCATATAGGATGAATGGAAAAATATGGTCTGTCACATGTTCCATTGGAGGAAATACCTATATCAAGATTATTAACTTGTTCTTCTTCAAAGCACTGTCAAATAGCGGAGGTAGTTCTGAGTCTACTTAAATAATAGAAGAAAAAGATTCATAAATAGTGGTTTTATAAATAAGAAGTTTCAGTAAAATTCTTTATTTTGGGGACCCTTGTCTAACCTGCATCATTTATGGTCCACTATTGCCTTTTGGTGATTCAAGTAAGCACTTTGTATTACTTGGTAACACCAATTTAAAGGATTTGGGGAAGGCATTTTTGTGCCAGAGGACAATAACTTCAGGCCTTAATATAATCTGTCATTAGAGTTTTTAAATTGTGTGAACAGAACCGATTTTAGATTTGGTCAGACATTAATTCATTGATATATGACAAGCACTAAATTGTATGCCACCAACCAACACAAGGTAATAGGCAGGATCAACTACCCATATCCAGAAAGCAGTTGTGAAGTACTGATAGACTCTTGGAAGTTGATAAAGAAGAATGACAGTGATCTATGTCATTAATCGGGCAGGACCCTAAACAAAAGAAAACTCAATCATGAGATTAATAATTTCCTTCCTGTACTTTGACTTCCCTACATCTTCACTGAAGGTAAATTTTGTAGTTTTGAACCAATAAATCTGATAAAATCTATAGCCCCAAGTGAAAACTGAAGCAAAGCTCTTTTTTGTAAATTCATCTGCAGAATCTTTATAAGAGGTGGCATAGTAAAGTTGATTCTTTTTTTTTTTTAGGTTTTTGCAAGGCAAATGGGGTTAAGTGGCTTGCCCAAGGCCACACAGCTAGGTGATTTATTAAGTGTCTGAGGCCAGATTTGAACTCAGGTACTCCTGACTCCAGGGCCAGTGCTCTATCTACTGCACCACCTAGCTGCCCCCTTTAAAAAAAAAAAATTTTTTTTTAGGTTTTTGTTTTATTTTTGCAAGGCAATGGGATTAAGTGGCTTGCCCAATGCCACACAGATAGGTAATTATTAAGTGTCTGAGGTTGGATTTGAACTCAGGTACTCCTGACTCCAGGGCCGGTGCTCTATCCACTGCGCCACCTAGCCACCCCAAGTTCATTCTCTTTACACTGAATATAATTAGAAGAACTATCCCAAACTTTTTCTAGGCTAATAGAGATCGACAGTCTGCTGACCTGAGTTCAATTTAATCTCCTTTTGATTCACGGCAGGACCTGAAACATAGCATGTAACTTAGGAAAATGATGTGCTTCCATTTTGATTCCCTGTCTAATCACTCCCTTGAAGGAAGTTAGGTACTTAGGGATAGATCAGAAGTCTCTGGAAATAGAGTTACATTTGAAAATTACCTAAAAACAACTTAAAACCTTTTAATTCCTTTACAAAATACTTTCCAAGCAATCTCATTTGATCTTCACAATCCTGATTTAGCAATAGTTGTGTATTCTTAGGGGAGCTAATTGTCCCAGTGTACTACAAAACCTTCTCAAATATATACACAATCACTCAAGTGATCAATTTAGCAATTCACATAGGAAAAACTAAAAAAATAAGGAATGCTTATATTATCTATAGGCAAACACTGAAGACAGGAAATCAGTTGGGTCCAGAATTGGATAAGAGAATTTGGATTGGATTACATTTGGGAAATTGAAGAGTGCTTTCAATGAGTCAAAGCTACTCCAAGATACAACTCATCTTTTAAAAACCAGTACTGACTGATTTTAATTCTATATAGCTGAGATTCATGGAATACCAAAATCTCTGAAGAATGTCATTTATGGATGACACAAAAGACAGCTGAAAGATCTATTGTGAGAATAGACTGGAGCACAGTACCAAGAAAGTTTTGTGGCAAAAGGTTTAAAAGTGTCATTTCTTGGTAAAGTGGGGGGCGGGGACAATGGATATGACATATTGCCTATGTTATCAAACATTCAACAGCACTTGTAAGTGTGTAGGTCAATGGGCTGTTTGTTATCTGCCCATATCAGTAATCAAGATGTTGATGTTATATTGATGGGTTGTATTTATTTTCTCATCATCACAATGGAAAGCTCTCTTACAGTTTTTCAAGTAGTAGTAGTGATAATAGATTGCAGTCCTCAAATTGAATCAACAAACATTTATTAAAGGTTTGTTTACATGACAGAACTCAGTTCTAAGACTTGGGAATATAAATACCTTATCCCTGTCCTTGTCCTCTAGGGGCTTACATTCTGGCAGGGGGAGACAATAGATATAAAAAGAAGTTGGAAAAGGACAAGGGGTTGGGAAGGAAAGGAAGAGGAATATGGGGACAACTTGGCAGAGAAAGTCCAAAGTAGAGCCTGGAAAGAAATGAATACATCTTTGGGCATTTTTCTTAAAAATGGAGGTTCTGAGAGGAACCATCCAATCAAAAGAAGAGGCACAGGGGTGGAATGTCCTCCCTTTGTTAGAATTGTAGAGGTGGAGTGAGCTTCCAGAGAAGGTGGCTTATGTGTCATAATGGAGAAAGTCCCCTGAGTCAGGAATAGAACCTAGAGAGTAATGAAAAAAAGTGGTTGGGGGCGGCTAGGTGGCGTAGTGGATAAAGCACCGGCCCTGGAGTCAGGAGTACCTGGGTTCAAATCCGGTCTCAGACACTTAATAATTACCTAGCTGTGTGGCCTTGGGCAAGCCACTTAACCCCATTTGCCTTGCCAAAAACCTAAAAAAAAGAAAAAAAAGAAAAAAAAAGAAAAAAGTGGTTGGCCCAGGTACTTTGACTTTCTAGGAAACAAAAGTCTCAAAACAAGAAAAACATGTTAAAGTCATCAGAGAAGGCAATGGGTAGGTAGGCAAATGTTGTATGAAATAGGAAAGATAATAAACAGATTCCCAAGGGTTGTACTGATACTTATGAAAAGTTAAGACTTAAGAAAAGGACTCCAGAATGTTGTGTAGAGCCTCTATGTGTATTTCTAGGACACATGAACAAGCATTCTAATAGACAAGAAAACTTGGGCAGGTTTCAGTTTGGTCCCTTGGAGAAAGTTCTCATATTGACAAGAAAATAACTGACATCAATGTAGCACTGAGTCCATATTCACTGAAGCACTGAAATAACTAACCATTAATAGCCACCAAAGGAGGGGGAAACGTCCCGGTAATACTTTCAAAAGCTATCATAGAATGGACAAAGACAGAAGTGAGGGACAAGAGAAGAAAGCAGAGTTCCTTTGCTTGAGCAGCTTAAGGTCTCCTTAAGGAGACAAGATTATCTTGAGAAGATTAAAAAGCAGATGAGAATTTAGAGGAGGAGTTAAACAGATTTCATTCCTTTGGGTCAATTAGCATTCCATCTTATATGTAAATGAACATTTCTAAGAGGCTTGAAAGCAAGCTTGAAAATGCTCAATCTGTATAAGACCACCAATCTTGTTTCCTTCAATTGCTTAGCAAATCCCTTTTTTCAAAAGTAAAGTCTAATAATAGAACATAAATTAATGAGACTTTAGCCTGTTAAGAATGATCATAGGTGATGAAAAGCATTCTAGGGACAAGTGTACAATATTCTAGTAGGAATTTCCTGTCAATTCAGTATTTTCATCTAAAATTTTTTGATCTGTCAACCAATCTTTTCCTTTTTATTTTTGACATTTCACCACATGAGAAGAAAAACATCTTCCTCAGCCTTCAGTTTTACATCAAAGAGACCAGAATTCCTTGACTTCCCCTGCTCAAGCTGTCTTAGAGATGTCACTTGTTAGGTGCAATGACTGAATTGCCATCTAATAATATTTATGTTCTATCCAGAACCAAAAAGAAAAAACAAAAGACAGAGATGTTGGGAGACTGGCAGAGAATAATGGCAACTTTTTACTCTGTCTGTCAGCCCCAAGTGAAAACTGAAGCAAAGCTCTTTTTTTGTAAATTCTTTCAGAGATTCTCTGCAAAAGAGGTGATAGAGTAAAGGTCGATTCTCTTTACTCTGAATATGAGTAGAGGGATTATCCCATTCCTTATCTGAGTTAATAAAGATCAAGACTTCAACCTGAGTTCAACTTAGTCTCCTCTTGATGCATGACAAGATCTGAAACACAATATGTAACCTAGATAAATAATGAGCTTCCATTTCTGTGTCCTGCCTAATCATCCCCTTGTAGGATATTAGATCAGGGTCTCTGGAAATACAGCTACATTTGAAAATAATCTAATTTTTTAAAAAAACTTATATAAGTCCTTTACAAAGTTCCTGCCAAGTCAATCTCATTTGGACTTCATACCTGTAACACAGGAAAGGGGAGGGAGGGTTGGAGAGAGGATTTATTACTATTCTCATTTGACAGAAAAGGTAATTAGAGCAAAAATGATGAAACTGGATGACTATCTACATTCTTGGAATCTAATTTTAATCTAGAAGTCTATCTATGGTCCACATTTTTTATATTGTTTTTAACCCTTTACATGATATTAACAGAAATGAAGGATTAGAAATTCTTTGACTATAAAGAATTATACTTTGGTTCACAAAAATCAACTTCTTTTTAAAAAATATTTTTCCCCATTATACATTAAAACAATTTTAAACATTATTTTTAATGTTTTGAATTGCAAATTCAACCCCCTCCATCCTCTCTTTCCTCTCCCTTCTCTGAAATGGTAAGCAATACAATAAAGGTTATACATTGTACAATCATGTAAAACAATTTAATATTATTGATTTTATACAAGAAGGCTTGATCAAAAAAAAGGAAATGAAAACTAGTATACTTCAATCTGTATTCAATCAAAATAAGTTCTTAAGAGATTGATGAAGCATAACAAGCCTAGGCCAAATTTTGTTTAAAAAAAGATCTAGACATTTAGGTGGATTACAAACTGAATACAAGTCAACAATATGAGTTATATTAACTGTTTTCTATGTTGTATGTATAGGTTCTTATTTGAGAAGGACTATAAGAGGAAGGAATAGTGTTTTATTTTGCAATATAGACAGACTATATAATTTGAGTCCTGGTCCAAATGCCAGATTGTTTCCTGAGAAAGGAGCCATATTGAGAAAGAATTTTATGGTTTGAAATCTTGATTTTGGACAAGTTTAACATATTGGATCTTGAGTATTCTTTCTGGCCCCTTGGAATAAAATGAGTCAGAGTATCATTTTTCTTTCTCTGATAAGGTTGTGATTTGGAATGTATCTTCATTCACTTTCTTTTAGGTTTTTTTTTTTGCAAGGCAATGGGGTTAAATGGCTTGCCCAAGGCCACACGGCTAGGTAATTATTAAGTGAATGAGGCTGGATTTGAACTCAGGTACTCCTGACTCCAGAGCCAGTGCTCTATCCACTGCGCCACCTAGACACCCCTCTCATTCACTTTCCCTAATTCCTCCCCTCAACCAGATTCACAAAGATTTATCAATAGTATGTAAATCAGAAGATCATTTAATCTATATCTCATTTCATTCTTTCTTCCTATAAGTGAAAAAATTAGAATAAAATAATCACATTAATTAGATTCAGTTTTTCTCATTTTGTTAAAGTATTATACTTTTGGGAGAAAAAAGTCACTCTTAATACTCAGGTTTTTGTCATCAACCCATTCAAAAGTCTTCAGCAATGTCACAGCACCTGTTACATAACTACAAAATCTTTAATTCCAGAGGGAAGACCTTCCACAGTTGGACTCCATTCTGGGGGGTTGTGTCCCATCACTACCAGACCCAAATAAGTCTCTACTCTTGGTCTTTTTTGCCTTCATACATTCTCCTGGGCTGCCTTCATCCCTGGAACACATTATCTCCAACAACAGAGACCTTCTCTTTCTTCAAACCCCAGCTCAGACATTGGCCTCCAATCCCTGGAACCTGGAGATGAAAATGAGTTCTCCCTCTCAAGGTTCTCAAGGTATCTATATGGATCTCCTCCTTGCCCTTGCCCCTTCTGTCTTGAATCACATACCTTATACTTTACATTTTCATCAGAATGTAAGCTCCTGGAGATCAGAGACTTTCCTGTTTCATTTTTCTGGTTATAGTGCCTTGTACATAGGTAGAGAGATTAAAAACCAGCTAAGCATAGGATCTGTGATTTCACTGATATTGAGAACTGCCTGGGAAGGAAACTATTCTAGAGGTTGCTGAGGTGTGTCCCAAAAGTCTTAGTGCTGTTTTTAGGCTATTAAAACTTAAAATTAGCACCGACTTTTGGAACACTCTAGGAAATTAAGTGACCTTCTCAAAATCACACAGTCAGTATCTGTTAAAAGTTGGATTTGAAGCCATGTCTTCCTGATCTCAAGGCAGGGTTGACTTTCTATCCACTATTCCATATTGACCCTCATTTGTACATAGGGAGGGGGAAAAATGTTGGTTATTGCTTCTTGAATTAAATATAGACAGCTTTAAAATATAATTAGTTATAATATTAGTTAATCCTATCTATTATTCTAATAAATTTGGGCAATCAGCTTCCCTACATCATTTGATCTGCAATCCACCTCTGTGGATAGGTTCCCACCCCAGAAAGTTCTCAAATTGGGTCTATAAATGAGTATCAGGTCTCTCTCCCTCCCATAGGGAGGTTCTTTTATTATTTACCACATGTCCTTTCCTCTTCAACAATTCAATTCAACAAGTGTTGATTTAATATTAGCTGTTCAAGTATTGGGTTTAGAAGCTGCATAGACAGTCAGACTGTCTTATACTTTCTTACAAGGAATATTTGATTTGCAAGTAAAAGTGATATACAATTTTACAGAATTCAAAAGAAGTATAAGACATGGTCTCTGGGGGGGGGGGGGGTGTGGCTAGGTGGCGCAGTGGATAAAGCACTGGCCCTGGAGTCAGGAGTACCTGGGTTCAAATCTGGTCTCAGACACTTAATAATTACCTAGCTGTGTGGCCTTGGGCAAGCCACTTAACCCCATTTGCCTTGCAAAAAAAAAGCTTAAAAAAAAAAAGACATGGTCTCTGCCTTCTAGGAGCTTACAATCTTCTGACATTGCAGGATGATCTAGTGGGTAAAGCCCTGGATTTAGAGTCAGAGGACCTGAGTTCAAATTCTAATCCTTTTATTTGCTACCTATGTGACTTTGGGCAAGTCACTTAGTCTTACAGGGTCCCAGTTTTTTCATTTGAAGAAATGAGAGAATCTCAACAGGTGGCTTCAGAAGTCCTGTCTAGTACTATTATCTAAGCCCATGATCTTAAGTCCTCAATGAGTTCTCCAACAATGGTGCCAAACTTTGAATTCCTTCAACTGTGGTGTTCCTTTTAGAACTACTTCTTAAGTGATGGTATTAATATTCTGACAAAGTCCAAATAATCCTTAAAAGTGAAAATTTTAGTCAGTCAAATGGCAGTTTACTCAGATCTCACTTAGCACTTTGTATATCTCATACACAAATAATTGTAATGAAAAGCAGTATTCAATCACATGTCATGCTTTCCTATCAGACTGTAAACTTCATGGGGCTAGGGACTCTGTCTTGTTTAAATTTTATGTCTTCCAACATTATGCTATTCCTACAATAAATCCTTGATAAATGATTCTGGAAGTGAAATAATTATACTTCAGGCCTGATCTTTTAGCATATTCCTGAACCCTTTTTCCTTCTCATTTTTTCCCTGAATTTAAGAAAATTTTATCACCTTTGTTTACAAATAAAATGCCTCCCCTCCCCCTATATTTCTTATAACAAAAAATAAGACTGAAACTAATAGTCTATAGCTAATGTTCTATACTCATTGATTCTACTAACTCTGCATAGATAGCAGGGAGTGCTTTTTTTTCATTTATTCCCCAGATCCAGGCTCTCCCAAGACCTTGTAATATCAACACACACACACACACACACACACACACACACACACACACACACACGCAGTTTGAGGTTAGAAGGACAAAGAAAAACACCTGGCATAACACATAAACCACAGGAATTAAATAAATGTTTGGTAATGACAATAGATTATGTGTCACTACCAGTATCCACTTATGCCAAGGGCTGCATAGTTGAAGAGTAGATACCTTTATCATTCACCTAGGAGCAGGCAGCAGGTGCTAAACAGTCAACTCCAAAAACTAAATCCAGTTTTCTGGGACCCCAAAGTCTGCAAGTTGAGCCTTTGATGTTCTGATACCAGCCACAGCTATAATTACTGATGAATAACTTTTACTATCCACCCACATAATTTTATATACATGCCCACCATCACTCACACAAAATATAGCAGTAAGAAACAAGAAAATGGGCAGAAGCTTCCCTCAAACACTATAAACTTTTTGGAATGGGTATCCTTGTCTATCATGGCCTGTAATAAGTTAGGAATGCTATGTAAATTATTCAAAGGACTTTATTTACAGGAAGTGCATGAAGAATCTCAGTTTGGCAGGACCCCTAAAGAAGGTATCATAGAAGCACTCCAATGTAGCTGTACTTGATTATTACAGTGTTTTGCACATAGTAGGTGTCTCATACATATTAGCTGGCTTAATTACCTTTTAAATCATAGATAATTTTCTGGGAAAAGCAACTGACAAAGCAGTTTGGGGAAGGTGCCACTCTGCAGAACTTTTTTTTTGACAGTTTTAAGTATCATATAATAATATTTCACACTTCCTCTAGAAAAATGCAGCTAGAATTTTTGAAACTTGAGCTGTAGCTAACCAGCTCCTTCCTTATATCTTATCCAAGTCGATGTAATGACATAACTGGCTATGAAGGCAATTATGTTTAAGGGAAGAAAACTGTCACTGCTAAGGGCCTGAGGGTTTTTTGTTTGTCTTCCTTCCTTCACTTAACTCTGACTGCCTCACATCTGGGGCCATTTTCAGTTGTCCTGACTCATATCTGGTCACTGAATCCCAATGGTTCCGGAGAAAGTAAGATTGGGGTCTTTGCACAGCACCCCTTCACTCAAATCTAATTCATATGCATATCATGGTATCATCTTCTTGATGTCATGGTCTTCTTCAAGAACAAAGGATAAATATCATCATCATCATCATCCTTTTCTTCTCTCTCTGTTTCTCTCTCTCTCTCTCTCTCTCTCTCTCTCTCTCTCTGTCTGTCTGTCTCTCTCTCTCTCTTTTTCTTTCTCTTGTCTCTCTTATACTTAGAAAACTTTTCACATTTTCCTTCCAGGAAAGTCATTCCAAATTAGGTAAAAGTTGAGTAGCTATATCTCTAGGCTCTACTTGGAAGTCCAAAGTTGGATTTAGAGGTACTTTTACTGACCTTTACTGGGTTCTAATGACACCCATTCATATTCACAAGGGCTTTGAAGAAATGAAATGAAACCCAAGATAGAAAGAGCAAGAAACAGCAGCCAACAGACATAGCTGCCTTCCCAGTGATTAAATCTATGAAATTAGAAGGAAAGAATCATTTTACCTTGCTCCTCTGAAAAGTCATACACCCTCCTACCCTCTTATGTTCAGGGACCTTGCTTGGCATCTTCCTGTCATTTATGGCCCCTCCACTGAGGGGGTCTATCTGATATAGGAATATGGAAAGTTTTTTAATATTCTGCCACCCACAAAGGATAGGATTCTGCTTATTTGTGTAGCCAGACCTTTGTGGGATAGTAGCAACAAAGCTTGGGTGAAGTCAAATGAAGTTGCACAGCATTCATTAAGTGGATCTACCCCATTGACTGATTTTCAGTATCTTCAATTACTGAATGAAAGTATTGACCAGAATGCAGGGATATTCGCAGTTGTTTGAAGCTTAGGGATTCTACTTTAGAATGTTTTAAATGCATAAAATAAAGAATGTAGGATTACAAAAGAAACCAATTATATTGGATTTTTTTTTTTATTATTATCAAATGTTAAAAAAAAAATCCATGGAACCCAGGAGAAGAACTCCCAGAAATCATACTTAGGTCTCTCCTACAGTTAAGTCATATGAGTCTATGGTTTTGATACCTATAGATTCAAACTGATAACTATGGAATCCTCATACGTCCTCCAGAGAAGTAATAAGGATCATTGTTGCTTATCACTCATCTATTCCTGCTATTATCACCATTCAGCACCCCAGAGAGTACTCTTGGGGGTAAGGCCAAAGTACCCTTTGACTCTCAGAGAGTTGGCTACCTCTTCTTTTGTGAAAGGGGACTAACATTTACTTCATCAATCTAGTGAATTTGCTCAATCAGGTCATGGAAGTTATGTCCCCACTCTGTTGTCTACTTCATTCTTTTTGTTACTGTGTGCTTCGTTGATTCACTTTAAAAATAAGTATTAGAAGGCTGTAATAAGATCATTGGGGGAAACAGTAATGCATCCAGCAAAGATGCCACCCTCAGACCTCATAATCATCTTCACAATAGTTACCAATTACCCTCCCCACGCTTCCTCCCGACACTTCTCACCTTTTTGGCAGCCAAGTCCCAAATTGAAGAAATGAGTGAGTGCTGCTGCCAGCCAAGATCACTTGGATGTAGCAATCTGTCCTCCTTGAAGGCTTTTCCTACAACCTTCCAGAGATCAGTTACAGTCTATTAGGATGAAACTTAGGGCACTTTTGTTGGCTCTCTCTTGCTCTCTGGGAGACCAAAATCTCCAGCTGCTGCCACTATTTGCTGCATTTTTCTCCCAGTATGAAACTTTACTTAGCTTCAAAGTATTTCCCAGGTCCGTAGATAAAAAGACTTAAGACTGTATCCACGTAGTATGGATGTATCTATCATTCATAATGACAGGGGAAAGCAGTGGAGCTTGCTGATTGATCATCATGATATCTTTTTTTTTTTAGGTTTTTGCAAGGCAATGGGGTTAAGTGGCTTGCCCAAGGCCACACGGCTAGGTAATTATTAAGTGCCTGAGACCTGATTTGAACCCAGGTACTCCTGACTCCAGGGCCGGCGCTCTATCCACTGCGCCACCTAGCCGTCCTGCCATGATATCTTGATAAGGTTCATGGGGTACTGCCCTAGGTGAGGCAAAGTGTCACTGAAGGGGACTCTTTCAAAAGTTAGTCTATCCAGTAGTAAAAGGGCAGAACTTAGGAGTGCTCCCTCATCTTCTCAAGCTGGCAAAGTAAGCAGAACAATATAAGTGATTGCAATAATGTGAACCACATAACATTTAAAAAGAAATCAAACTCTGATTAATTATAGTAGCTAATCTCAGCTTTGAAAACCTGATGATAAAATAGACCTTCTTCTCAGTAGAGAGGTGGTAGACTGTGGATGTAGAATATGGTATATATTGTAGATTTTGTTTTAAATGTTTTTCTTTATTATGAGGAAGAGTTGAGAGTGTTTAAAGTTTAGAAAAGTATTAATTTTTTTTAAAAAAGGTATTAATAAGTTCTTTTAAAAAGAATGAGTAGGGGTGGCTAGGTGGCGCAGTGGATAGAGCACCGGCCCTGGAGTCAGGAGTACCTGGGTTCAAATCGGGTCTCAGGCACTTAATAATTACCTAGCCGTGTGGCCTTGGGCAAGCCACTTAACCACATTGCCTTGAAAAAAAAATCTAAAAAAAAAATAAAAAAAAATAAAAAGAATGAGTAGGTCTGCCCCACTTTTCCCTTGTATTATGAATGTCATTTCATGACATAACTGAATGTCATTTACACTTGAGAGAAAAAAAGGTGACCTTTTACTCATTTTACTCAAGGTTAATTTATCATGACTTAAGTCTGGAGAAAAGATAATTAATCATAAATTATTGGGGACATATCCTTCAAGCATCGAGTGGGTTTAGCTAAAAGTGAATTTGTCTCAGTGTAGAACTATATTAATAACAATACATGATGGATGCCAGAAAGCTGAGCCTTCAAGTAAAGGCTGCAGTGGTACTTCCTAACTGGATTGCCACCACCATGTCATTAAATTTCTCAATACCTCCAAGCAAATAGCAAAGGCTATACATTATAACATTTTCTACTTGCCTGGATAGAGAGCATTCCCATAGTGGGAATTCCCTATATGGATGAAAACATAAGTCTGAACCACTCCTTTTCTCTCCTTCTTCTACCCCACAAAAATACCCATAAATTTCTAACCATTCACCAATTGTTATAGCAAGTAACAGTCAGTGAGAATTTAAGTACCTACTATATATACACTCAGAATACTCTCTATCTGGTGGGTGGATTCCACCAGTGCAAGGAGAGAGCAGAGAGAGAAAGAGAAATAGAAAGTATGAAGGGTTAACTATAGTTAAGGACATAAGTCAAGTTTATGACATCATGTTAGCTCCCTCCAACCCAGAAGTCCAGAATTATCTCCTCCTTTCCCACTCCTAGTTTAGCTTGCTATTAGTTACCTGAAGTTCTCAGCATTACTGTCATCCCTTAATAAGGTCTAACCATGACATCACTCAGTGCAAATGAGCATACGAAACACTAAGGGAATAAGATGTAACATAGTTTTGAAGGGGATCATGAAAGAAGAAATAAGAATGACAAGATACAATCCACCTAAGATAAAGCATTATAATTAGGCACCCTTAGTATCAAGAACAAGTGCAATAAAAACTAAGGGAGGGATAGAAGAGAGCATTAAAAGGGGATTAATTGGAAAAAACATCATGGACCATTTTGACCTATTTTGCAATTTTTATCTAAGACTGGTCCTACTTATACACTTACATGGTATAAGATGTTGTTATTGTTTGTCTTATGTTTTCAAAGTGGACCCATGGCATCCCTAGGTGATAACTTAACTTCTGGGTGAATTGGATTTAAGTGAGGTAGTTGCATTTTTCTCTTCCAAAGTCATCAAAGTCCAATGCAAGTCAGAACAACTAGTGATGCCCTAGGATGGAATGAATGACCTATTTGAGTTTGATGTCTGACCAAGCTCTAAATATTTCACAGAGCCTACTTCAGCTGCCTTCATGGCTATTGGAACAAATTGTTCTCATCTACCGATTCTACTAGGGAGAATCTTCACATGCTCAGGGTAGACATCCCCTTAACTCAACCAACAGGTTTCAGATCCGTCACTTATCCACATCTCCTAAGATAGTTTACCAGGGTATGACTGCTGGGCATGCTACAAATTCCTTGAGACACAGGTAAGAGTTGAGTGCTAGGTAGACAACAAAGGTGGATGAGCAGCTCTGAAAGGGGCACAGCAAGTTCTCATACCAGAGGTTCTAGTCCTCTTGAACATCTTTCACCCCATGGTAGAAGAGAGTGGAATGAAAATGCCCTATACTTACTTTGAAAAATTAGAGGTTCATTTCCTTGATTTGCTCAAAGTAAACAAAATAAAAGCTAAAATTTGAGAAGAACTTCTTTGTGGTCTCTCTCACAGTCCACAATGGGATATTCTGCCTTTTGGGCAGAATCATTGGGGCACTGACCAGAGAAGCCCATTTATTCTTTAGAGGTTCAGCCAAGCTTTTTGACAAAATGTGATGTGATTCAGACTTTCCAGGACAACACAGTATATGTTTAATGTGGTTAGGGTAATGCCCAACAAGCATCCAAAATATATTCTGATTTTGGATTTCATTTACTAAGAACTGTTGCATAACTGAAAGCAGATAGGAGTAAGCAGATTAGCAATCAGCCCAGGTGCCACCCGATAAAATTCAGGGTGAATCAAAGGGCAACTACAGAAAACAGGTGACAAGTACAATTTCTGAATTTTCTACAAGTCAGTGCCCTGATAGAATCTGGACAAACACCCACAGCTCAGAAAAAGGCTTACAAGGCTGCTCCAGTTCAAATTTCATGAGTGAAGTCATGCAAGGGAATGAGCAGGGCAGACACTTGGGGAAAGAGAACTATTCATTGGGTTACTCCTGCAAGCAGTGTTCTAAAATAGAAGAGTTTGAATTTGTCTTTACACTCAAGATAAAGAAAAACTATTGGGGGTGGGTTGATTCAGTGGTGGGTCTGCCTTGCCCAAAGAACCTAAAATGAGTGGTGCAAATAAAGAGGTAATTATGCAAGAGTGGGAAGCACAATTTTGAAAAAGTGCCCTAAAAATGCATACTCTGAAATAAATAACCTATTGCAACATCAACATAGAAGAGGAGAATAGATCATGTGTTTCAATCTCTAACCTTTACCCTGCATGTTAATGTTCCAATTTGCAGCAGTTATGGAGAAGTTGCTGACCGTATTAGAGATGTGAGAGCATTAACAAAGCTGTCACTGTGAACCCACAAGCAGTTGCAAAATTAATTTTTCCTTCATTAAGAATATCCTAATTTGCATGATTAAAATGTCATACTAGATAAACACATGTGGCTATAAATTGAATCACTGAACAAAAATGCCACCTGCTGAGCAGAAAGAATAAGACAAATAAATGACTTGCCACAGTTAAATGAGCATGAGATTATGTATTCCTTCAAAACAATATTCTAAATACTTGAAATTTGCCTTTACTGGACTAAACATTTGAGAAAAACTAGAGAGACAGTCATTAAAGAATGTTTTATGTTGAAGAATCAACTCCTGAACATACTTAAATATCTAGTGTTTCAATTTTTGAAAATTGCTATTATATAGATTTTTTTTTTTGCCTGCTCTCCATTCTACCCTGCTGCTCATCTCTTCCTGGCCAAGGGTGAACTAGGACTTTGGTCCTGACAGAGATCATGCATGCCCCTGTTCAAGTTAAGAGGCATGTTGCTGTTGCTTCAGTTGTTTCAGTCATGTCTGACTCTATGTGTAGTCATTTGAGGTTTTCTTGGAAAAAATAATGATTTACCATTTCCTTCTTCAGTTCATTTTGTAAAAGAGGAAACTGAAGCAAGAGGGGTTAAGTGACTTGCCTAGGGTCACACAGCTAAGTAAGCATTTGAGGTCAGATTTGGCCTGGAGCTCTATTTACTAAGTCACTTAGCTTACTCTAGGTGTAAGCATATTGAAATATTTGGAGGCCTCATCTGTGCCCATTTAGGGAGACACAGAGAAAAGGTAAAAGTCTGTCCCTGCCCTTTTCCCACTAGCTAATTTTTATTTGCCCCATAACTATTTCTGATGACCATTACTATAACTTTCTTATATTAGGGCCTTGCACCATGCCCAGACCATCAATGTTTTTAGCAGGTTCCCCTAGGTCAGAAATCACAACTCAAATCAAGTTTTTGGTAATAAACAAGGAGTAAATGAAGGGGACAAGGGAAAAAATAGCATCATACACAACTGCAAGTCAGTTCCATTAGTCCTTTCACAGTTGATGGAACAAAACAGTGAAATAGGGGTAATCTTTAGCATATAGGACATTTGGCAACCTAGAAGATAAAAGCAGAATTGTGAGATTTCACACGCATACATATATATGTGCATATAAACACATGAAGTTGTAACTTAAATACTTTGGCCACATAATGAGAAGACAGGACTCATTGAGAAAGACTGAAGGCAAAAGGAGAAAGGGATGAGATGAATAGGCAGTGTCATGAGCAATGAACATGGGCTGGCACAGACTTGGGGAGATAGTGAAAGATGGAAGGACTTGACATGCAATAATCATGAAGAGTCATACATGACTGAGCAACAGCACATGTGAATATGTATACATACAATATCTTCATCCATTATAAATATCAAGCCAAATATAATTTATTATATGAGTATATACATAAATATCTGAATATTGTGTATAGGCATATATTCACATGAATATATCTATATACACAAATAGGATAGAACACTAGACTGGGAACTGAGACTTTTAAAGAAAATAGATGTTTTCATTATAATATAGTCTATAAAGGATGCATTCATTTCTGCCTTTCTACTTTTATTCCTTTGTGCACTAGCATTTGATCAGGTTTTACTTGAATAAACCACTTGATCAAGTGCTAGAGCACAAAGAAATAAAGAATTCATGTATTCCTGAGACTATGTATATTTTTTACTGTTTTCATAATAGAATACCATAAACCTTTCAAACTTTTCCCCCGTCTGTTCAGTTCTATGTTTTCTCTCATTTACTTTTGTTAGATTTATACTGTTCTAAAGGAAAAACATTAAACGATCTTATAATCATTGCATTACTATCTAATTGGGGCTTGTTTTTAGTCTCACCTTTCCCAGCTGTGTGAGCTTGAATAAGTCATTTAAACTATCCAAGCCTGAGTTTTCACATCTCTAAAGATTTTGAAATGCTTTTATTAAATAATCTCTGAAGTTCCTTTGAACTCTAAAATTCCAGAGTTAGGGTATTCCTTTTTAAATATCTCCTTTGATAGCATTCAAGTGTTTAAAACCCCTCAACTTTCATTGGTCATACAACATAGCAACTAAAAAAAGATATGATCTTGGGTTGCATTAAGAGAGTATTTTTGGAGAGAAAGAAGTGACAGTCTTGCTGTGCTTTGCCTTATTCAGATTTCATATGATGTGCATCGCGTTTTAAGACAGTATTCAGAAAAGGGTCAACACAATGGAGAAATATGGTCACATAACAATCAGCTGAACAAACTAGAAATATTTCACCTGAAGAAAAGACGTCAGAGAGACTTGATAGCCATCTTCAAGTATTTAAAGGGTTGTTAAGATCAGGCTTTTTTCCGTCTGTTTCTAACAGGCAAAAACATTAAACAATGGGTCTAAAGAATAAAGAAAGTAGGTTTGGGTTTGGGTTAAGGAAAAAGTCCCTAAATATTTGAGCTACATTATGGTGGAATGAAGGACTTATAAATTAGGGTATTTTTTCTCATTTGAAGCATCCAAACAAAGACCAGATGACTTTCCATTAGAGATATTATAGATTAGAATCCAAGTTCATATGGGTTGAAACAGAAGAGCTTTCAGTACCCTTTCATTTCTATAATTCTGTGATAAAGCCAAAATTCCTTAATCAGATATTCAAAACTCTCCATAATCCAATAAATCCTCCCACATTATTCTCCTATAGGAATTATTTCTTCTAATCCCAATCACAGGCCATCAAGACATCCTAGTGTTCTCTTGTTCCATCTTTTTTTTTCCATTACCTTTCCTGGGACTGAAATGTTCCCCTTTCTACCCAATCAAATCCTTTAAGTCACAGCTCAAGTTTCCTGCCCACTAATCTCACCATGTACTACCTGCTGGTAGATCTTGTATTGTCTTATAACACAAGAAAGTGTATTTTGTCATGTAACTTCTTTATTGTTTTATACACACACACACACACACACACACACACACACACACACACACACACACACACAAAATATGTTCCCTGTAGGCACAGCTCCTTAACATAGTCTGCTTCTTCTATTAAAATCTATTGACACTTGTTGAAAAATTTTCAGGGTTTTAGAAAACTATTCCACCCTATAGTTTATGACTGACCAGAGTTTGAAACAAAGCAAAAATGGTAACTGAGACTAGATGATCTCTGACTTCCCTTCCAACTAGAAAATCCTATGATCCTAGAATATTTCTCCTTTCCATTTTGAGTTCCTTCCCCCTCCCCCTTTCCCCCTTTCCTCTTCAATTATTTTATTTTATTTTTTTATTTCATTTTATTTTGTTTTTGCAAGGCAGTGGGCTTAAGTGACTTGCCCAAGGTCACACCACAACTAGGTAATAATTAAGTGTCTGGGGTTGCATTTGAACTCAGGTCCTCCTGACTCCAGGGCCAGAGCTCTAACCACTGCACCACCTAGCTGCCCACTCTTTAATCATTTTAGAAATTGCAAGAGATAAAGAAGAGAAGGGGACTTCATGCTAAAATGGAGGCACATTTCCCAGTTATCATAGACCTACTCAAACAATACCTTGAAGTTTACAGTAGACAGAATTATGATACAGAAATTCAAAGAGAAACTTCTTTCACCCCAAAACTACACAAGAGGTCTGCTTTAGATGACAAGGGGCAAATAATTGGTCAAAAAGCAGAAGGTCCACATCAAAGAGATAGGTTTCCAACAAAGAATGCCTTGACTTGAAAAGTTTGAGTATCATTCTACAGAGTTGACAAAGGATTTTAATGGAATAGAACACCACCAAACATTTCTGATAAGAAAACTAGAGCTGAGTAAGAATTTTGAAGTATAAACATGAGTCAAAAAAGAGCAAATTTAAATAATTATACGTATATTATAACTGACTATAAAAAACCTGTATAAAGATGTAATGCTAAAGTTTAAATAGAGTAAACAAAAGTTTCCCTTTAGAATCTCAATTTCTTCGAAGGGAAAAAAGGAGAAAGTTAAATAAGAAAAATAAATGTCCGGAGGTTCTGAGGATTTGTAGAGAAAATGAGAAGGGAAAGCAAAAGGAAGAATACATTAGTGTAGAAAGGAATAATAAGGGGATGAAATTATTTCTCATAATTGAAATATGTGAGAAAAATGTACAAACACAGAAAAAAGATGTATAGGGAGTGGGTATCCAGATAAAATGGATAAAATGGAGGAAAGAGAATTTGTTATAGAAAGTCATCAAACTCAGGAGTAAAACAAGTGGGAATAGAGAACATAAGGTTTATTACAAGGAAGAATGATAAGGGAGGGAATGGTCACAATAAAGTGAGGAGAATCATAACAATCTAAAAAAGGACAATAACACCATGAAGAAAAGTAAATTTGATCAATGCAATGACCACCTATGTCTCAAAAGAACCCATGATGAAGCATGTTATTTACCTCCCAACATAGAGATGATAGAAGATATAAAAAGATACATTTGCTGATATGGCCAATATATCAATTCATTTTGCTTGATTATACTTATTTATAATATTTTATTTTGGTTTGGTTTTTTGAACCTTTTTTATTTCAGGGGGGAAAAAGAAGACCACTGTAAGATTTTAAAAATTTTTTATTAATCTATTTTTTATTTTACAAAATAAAAAAAATTATTATATATGCAGTGAAACATAAGAAAGGATTCATAATGTAAACCATTAAATTTCAATTTTGAGAAAGTCTATATAATAATTATATATATAATATATAAAGCCTATATAATAATAATATAATAAATATTACACATTGTATTCAGAATTGTTCATCTTTTCTTTGCTTCCCTATAGGTTTTCTTCTGTTTTCTGCTGTATATTGTTTACTTAATTTATTTTCCTCCCACCTCCCTACAGGATGACTCTAATTAAGCATGGAGATACACAAATATATTTATAGGTAGTTATCATATATATGTATATATATATATATATATATACACACACACACATATTTATATATGTTATCACATACACTTATATACCCATATATAGATCAATAAATAGATATTTATTATGTCAATTTATATATATATATATATACATACCTGCATGCATACACTTAGAAATATTTTTTCATATATATATATATTTAGTTTGTATCTCTTATTATTATTGTAACATTTCCTGAAAGCAACAATCCCTTCTCATTCCTCAACTCTACTTCTACTCACTACCTTGTCCTTCTACTCCTTCATCAACCACTCTTCAAAGAACCCCTTCCTTGCACCTTTCTATAACCCACCATTAATCTATACATACTTCTATAAATCCTCTTATCCCATTCCCTTTTCCTCTAATTCATTACCCTTCCTATCCCCTTCTATTTCTTTTTGAATTTTTGATTTTAGAAATTTAGCCTTATCCTTCTCTATATACTGCACCCTCTTTAACCCATTCCCATTGAAAATAGGTTTCCAGAACTAGTAGCTTTCCTTCCTCATTTGTATAAGTTGGTCACTTTTTGAAAAAATTCTTTTCCTAGACCATTTTAATTTTAAGAATCCCAATCCACTTAGCTCTATGCCCATCTTTCCTTCTAACTAACCAATACTAATAACAATCTTGTTTATATAGTTTACATTTCCATGTGGATATATATATATATATATATATATATATATATATATATCTCAAACAATTTGTCTTAATTAAATTCCTCAAAATTTACCTTATATTTCTTTTTTTGGTACTTTTAAGTCAAATTTCCTATTAAGTTCAGGTATTTTTGCAACAAAATCCAGAAAGTTTGGTAATTCATTGAATAGCCTTTTTTTTTTTGCTCAGGATTATGCTTAATTTTATTGGATATGACATGTTTTGGTACAACCCTAGTTCTTTTACTCTTCAATATGTTTTATTCCAAGAACATTGAGCCTTTTAAAGTAGCCATTCCTTAGTCCTGTGCAATTTTAACTGTGGTTCTGCCATATCTGAATTGTTTCTTTCTTGTTGCTTTTAATTTCTTCTTCACCTGGGGGGTTTTGGAATTTCTATCACATTTCCTCCTAGTATCCTTTTCAAGCGGTGATAGGTAAATTTTTTCTATTTCTACTATCCCCCTCTTGTTCTAACACTTCAGGATAATTTTCTTTAACTATTTCTTGATATATTATTGACAGTAACTTTCATATAGTTTGATTATTCTTATGTTTTTTTTCTTCTTGTTCTCCAAATCTGTTGTTTTTCTTGTGAAAAACAAAATGACCGTGTGAAAACAGATACCTCTTGTGAGGTATTTCATCTTTTTTATTTTTTATTCTTTATATTTTCTTCCTTTGTCTCATAACTTTACTGATTTCTCCTTGCTCAATTCTAATTTTCAGTCATTTTAAAAATTAAGATTCTTGATCTTCTTTATCAGTTGGTTTAGTTTCTTTTCATAATTTTCTTGATTTCCTTGGGTTGTTCTTTTCTTTTTTAGTGTTTCCTCAATCTCTGTTATTTGATTTTTTTAGGTTTTTTTTTTTTTTGCAAGGCAATGGGGTTAAGTGGCTTGCCCAAGACCACACAGCTAGGTAATTATTAAGAGTCTGGGGCCGGATTTGAACTCAGGTACTCCTGACTCCAGGGCCGTGCTCTATCCACTGTGTTACCTAGCCACCCCCGTTATTTGATTTTTAAAGACAGACATTTGAATTCCTCTATGAATTCTTCTTGAGATGGTAACCATTTGGTGTTCTTCACTGGGTAGGAGAGGATTTTTTTTTTTAGGTTTTTTTTACAAGGCAATAGGGTTAAGTGGCTTGCCCAAGGCCACACAGCTAGGTAATTATTAAGTGTCTGAGGCCAGATTTGAACTCAGGTACTCCTGACTCCAGGGCTGGTGCTCTATCCATGGTGCCACCTAGCTGCTCCAGAGAGGATTTTTTTTACTTCAGCATCTTCCTCTGAAGATGAGCCCCAATCTTTATTCCCATAGTAACTGCCTATGGTTGGGTTCTTTCTCCTTTGCCTGCTCATTAAAATTTTTTTTTTTAAGTTGCTTATTGTTATAGTCACCTTTAGTCCTGTGGAGTGGAGGATGATACCCTCTGGCCTCAGGAGCTTTGTCCTGGGCTCAACCTGTGTACGTCTTTCTCCCTCCAAGCCACAGCTAGGGCTAAGTGTACTGGAAATTTTCTGACTCCTGAGAATCCTCCAGAAGTTTTCACCTTTAGTTCTCTCCTCTGGCCTGGAACCAAGACCAAGGACAGCCAGCAACCTTATGATACTGCTTCTGTACTCACTGGGTGGGTACTGGTTCCTTCTTGCCCAAGACCCCCATTTCACTTGCACAGCTGGGTCTGGCATCTCTTACCAGCAGAGGTTGTCTCTCCCCCAGCTCAGATGTTTGACCCTATACACTGTCAGGGAGGTGAAAATTCCTGTGGCAGAAGCTGAGACTACCTCTCAACCCAGCTGCCTCTAGGGCTCACCTCTTGCTATTTCAGGGAGCTAGCCTGGATATGATTGCTCTTCACTCAGCCAGCAGAACTTTGGTTTGGGCTCTTTCTGCATATATTCTCCAACTGTCCCAGAAAGAACACTGTTCTGTCACAACTTTTGTTAACTTTTGTTTCTTTAGGCTGCTCAACTTTCACCCCGAGGTGTTTTTTTGATTTGTTAGTGGAGGAAATCTGAAGAGCTTGGAATTTTCTGACCTACTGTACCATCTTCCCAGAATATCCCCCCCCCCAAACCCAATTGTAAGATTTTTTTTTAAATGAACAGAAGAGAATAGAAGTTCAGAAGGAAACCCAGTCAAACAGGATAGTTTTGAAGGTAATATGTAAAATGAATCATTTACTTCTTTGTTAAAGCAAGTTGCAACACAGTTTCATTTAAAATTCCTTTTTTATGTTCTATGTGTAGGGAAATGCTATTTTCAACTTCAGAATTTTAAAAATTTTTTAAAGAAAAGTTAAAGGGAAAAACAAGATGAGAAAAGGAGAAAAAAAGGAAGATAGAGTAATTTAACTCTGAAACTGCACACACATGCAGAAATAGAATCAGTTGCTAAAAAAAGAATAGCAGATACCTCTATCTGCCTAGCACCAGGTCCTCCCCCTCCAATACAGTGTAACCAGACATGGCCAAAAGATTGCATGGCTCCAATTTGCCTCAACCTGGCCATATATTATAAATGTCAAGAGCCCTAAAATGCCACCCTTGTTGCTCATAGAGGCTGTCTCAGAAAGACTCAGATACATCTTTTGTGTTAGTATGAAAACTGACAATGATCAAAGCTAACTTATGATCCCTTTTATTTATTTCCAGGAAGAAAAAAAGTTTTTTAATATTCATGGATAGCAATCACAATTGAGAAAACACTATGATTGGGAGAACTACATTTCAGTCCAGGATTTCATTTCCTATCATTTTCATTCACTTCTTTACCTGATTTGCTTTGTTATATGAAGATTTATTCATTCTTCTAATATAGTATGAAAATCCAAATGAATAGAATAAAATGATCTTTCTGAACACTGTATATTGCCACAGTCAGGAAGGCAGGTCAGTTGGACTGTGAGATTGTAAAGGCAGCAGCTTTAATAGGTATACCATTTCCTTGTTTTCTTCTAATTTCTTTGCATTGCTCATTTAAGAAAAAATGTATCTCTCCTTGCTATTTTCTAGAATTTTGTTTTACCATTTGTTTTCCTTCTTTCCTTAGTAATCCTCTTGCTTTTTTGCTCTTCTTTTTCCTTTAGAATGTTTTTTGTTGCTGCTTTGTACAATGTTGCAAAATCCATAGCTTCTTAGACTATTATATTTAATCCCTTAAATCTATTCATCACCTCCACTTCACATGTATGTCTGATGATTTTCACTACTTTCTTAAATTTAAGTCTGAATTTTGTAATAAGCAGCTCATTATCTGAGCCATGGTCACCTCCAAGACTTGTGCCGACTATAGTACTTGTCCACCTTTGGCTGCAAATGTATACAATCAATTTGATTTCAATATTGACCATCTGGTGATATCTATGTGTAGAGTTGAAAAAAGCATTTTCTCTGACGAGCAAGTGATCTTGACAAAACCCTATTATTTTTGCCCTGCTTCTTTTTGTACTCCAAGGTCAAACTTGCCTGTTATTCTAATTGTATTTTGATTTACTACTTTAGCATTTCAATCCCCATGATGAATGTACTCTTTTTTTTTTATTATTTCTAGATGATGCCTTCAAGGAACTGATCAACTTTGACCTTCTTAGCATCAGTGATTGGAATATAGTTATATTACTGTGATAGTGAATGGATGTGAACAACTATCATTCTACCATTTTTGAAATTATACCCTAGGACTGCTTTTCTTACCTTCTTTATTGCCTATGAGGGCTGCTCCATTTCTTCTAAAGGATTCTTGCCCATAATAGTATACATATATATATATATACATATATATATATATATATATATATATATATATAATGATCATCTGAATTAAATTCAATCATTTTTGCCCATTTAAGTTCTCTGTCACTCAAAATGTTAATGTTTAATCTTTCTTTTTCCTGATTTATGACATACAATTTACCTTGGTTCATAGCTCTTACATTCCAGGTTCCTGAGATAATTATTTTTATATCATCATACTTTACTTTTTGTCACAAGATGCAATCACAACTGAGCTTCCTTTTGGCTTTGGCCTAGCCACTTGACAAAAGTGGTCCTAGAACTACTTTTTTGTTGCTGCCCACTCTTCTCCAGTAATAAATATTGGACAACTGAGAGGTCCTCTTCCAAAGTCATCTCTATTATCATTTTAGTACTATCTTTGAGGGTTTTCTAGGAAAAGATGCTAGAGTAATTTGCCATTTCCTTCTCCAGTAGATCATCCTTCCTCAAAATTCTCCACTATGACCTGTCCATTTTGTACTACATAGTTCATAGTTTCACTGAACTATTCAAGTTCCACTGCCATGACAAGGCAGTGATGAGGGAGAGAAGCAGAAGTGATTAATGACCAGAAATATCAATGACCAAGAAATATCTGCATGTATGCTAAAGAGTAGAGACCTTACTGACAAAGGTTCATAGAGTCAAAACTATGGTTTTTCCAGTAGCACTATATAGCTGTGAGAGTTGGACTATATAAGGAAAGCTGAGAACCACAGAGCTATGATGTTTTTGAATTGTGGTAATGGAAAATATCAAGAAATATCAAAGTTTTATATAAAAATGACCATGATTTATCATGTCTTTCAAGACAAAAGGACCATATAAGGAAGATCCTAATATCACTGATAAACTGGTATGATTACTAATCCAGAGCCAGACATCCTGGATAATGAAGTCAAGTGGGCCTTAAGAAGCCTTGCTAACAATAAGGCTAATAAAGGTGACAGAATAGCAGTTAAGCTATTTAAAACCCTAAAAGAATGGGGCAGCTAGGTGGCACAGTGGATAGAGCACTGGCCCTGGAGTCAGGAGTACCTGAGTTCAAATCCAACCTTGGACACTTAATAATTACCTAGCTGTGTGGCCTTGGGCAAGCCACTTAACCCCATTTGCCTTGCAAAAAAAAAAAAACCCCTAAAAGAAAAACAGAACCCTAAAAGAGATGCTGTTCAAGTCACATGCCAGAAATTTGGAAAACACACTAGCCACTGGATTGGAAAAGATCAGTTTACATCCCAATCCTAAAGGGAAATGACAAGGAATGTTCAAATTACCAAACAATTGCACTCATTTCACATACCATCAAGTTATACTTAAAATGCTGCAAAGCTAGGCTAAAGCAATTTATGAACCAAGAATTACCAGAAGAACAGATTGCTTTTTGAAGAGACAGAGAGACTAGAGATCAAACTGTCAACATTTACTGGATTATGGAGAAAGCAAGGGAGTTCTAGAAAAACATTTACTTCTGCTTCATTGACTATATGGATCACAACAAAATGTGACAAATCCTAAGAGATGGAAGTATCAGTATTTGTCTCCTGTGTATCTTGTATGAAGGGCCA
Source organism: Macrotis lagotis (assembly GCF_037893015.1). Lineage (NCBI taxonomy): Eukaryota > Metazoa > Chordata > Mammalia > Peramelemorphia > Peramelidae > Macrotis > Macrotis lagotis. Next base: position 89,304,853 of record NC_133664.1, on the reverse strand, counting down.
AGGAGCAACAGCTAGAATTGGACATAAAACAACTGATTGGTTTAAGATTGGAAAAGAGGTACAACAAGACCATATATTGTTCCCTTATTTATTCAATTTATATGCAGAGAACATCATGCAAAATGCCAGGCAGGATAAATCAAAAGTTGAAATTAAGGTTGCCACTGAGAAATATCAACAATGTCAGTTATGTAGATAATACCATTCTAATGGCAAAAAATGAAGAGGAATTAAGAAGCTTTTTGATGAGGAGGAAATAAAGGAGTATAAAGCTTGTTTGAAGCTTAATGTAAAAAAAACTTAAGATCTTGGCAATTGGTCCCATCACTTCCTGACAGAGAAGAAATAGAAACACTGTCAGATTTTATATTCTTGGACTCTAAGATCACTGCAGATGGAGACTACAGCAATGAAATTAAAAGATTTTGCTCTTTGGTAGGGAAAGTTATGACAAATCTGCATGTATGCTAAAGAGTAGAGACCTTACTGTATAGCTGTGAGAGTTGGACTGTATAAGGAAAGCTGAGAGCCACAGAACTATGATGCTTTTGAATTGTGGTAATGGAAAAGATTTTTGAAAGTCTCTTGAACAACAAGGAGATCAAATTAGTCAATACTTAAATTAATTCAGGCTATTCACTGGAAAGTAAAAAACTAAAGCTGAAACAAATACTTTGTCACATAATGAGAAGATGAGACTCACTGGGAAAGATCTTGATGATTCAAAAGATTGAATGCAGGGGCCAGCTAGGTGGCGCAGTGGATAAAGCACCGGCCCTAGAGTCAGGAGTACCTGAGTTCAAATCCAAATCCGGTCTCAGACACTTAATAATTACCTAGCTGTGTGGCCTTGGGCAAGCCACTTAACCCCATTTGCCTTGCAAAAACCTAAAAAAAGAAAAAGATTGAATGCAAAAAGGAAAATGGGATGGGATGACAAAGGATGAGATGGATAGTGTCATGCAAACAACAACATGGATTTGTACAGACTTCAAGATCCAGTAAGGGATGGAAGGGCCTGGCCTGCTATGGTCCATGAAGTCAGGAAGAATTGTGCCTGACTGAACAACAAAGCATCTCTCCTACTCTAAGCCTGCCTGTAAATAATACATACAACTAAGACAGGGATTCATAATCTTTTTTTGTGTGCCATGGACTTATTTGGCTATCTAGTGAAGCCTACTGACTCAATTCTTGAATTATTGTTCTTAAATGAACAAAACAAGAGAATACAAAGGAAACCAAAAGTTAGTGGAAATAGGGATGTTATTTTCCTCCCCATTAAAGTTCACAAACACCCTACTATATCCATGGGCCCAGGTTAGGAATCCCTGAACTAAGGAGTCCCTTTCTCTTTTTTATTGCTCTTGGGTTTGTTGTAAGCATTTATAATGCTTAATGATTTTCACAAATATTCATCTGCTGATTAGAGCATTCAAACATTCATGCTGGCACACGGGAGAACCCCACTCACACACTTTCCTTCTTGATTGGTAGAGACTTGGCAAGAGTAGTTTACTCAGTGGACTAGATGAGGTATTTTAATATGACATCAACAAATATGGCATGAACTGAGTCAACACCTTAGGACTATTTGGTGGCTACCACAGCCTAAGGACTCAACCTTTTTTGTGTCATAGATCCCAGCTTTGGCAGTCTGGTGAAAACCTTTTCCTTTTTGGATCTTTTCTCAGAATTATATTTTTAAATACATAAAATAAAATCCTTAAGTTTTAAAGAAATTAAAAGCTAAAGGTGACCTGGGAAGACTTATATGAATTGATGCAAAGTGAAGTGAGCCGACCAGGAAAACATTGTACAGTAATAGCAATATTGTATGATGATCAGCTGTGAAAGATTTACCTAGCCTCAGCTAAGACATCTCTGAAAGACTTATGATGAAAAATGCTATCTGCCTTCAGAGGAAAAACTGATAGTCTGACTACAGATCAAAGCATACTTTTTAAATTTTATTTTTGTTGTCTTGTGGGGGGTTTTCACACACACACACAACATGGCTTAAAACGGAAATGTGTTTTGTAGGATTGTACATGTATAATCATATAAAATTGCTTAAATTCTCAAGGGGAGGGGAAGGAGAAAATTTAGAGTACAAAACTGGGAAAAAAGAATATTAAAATTGTTTTTACAAGTAATTAAAAATGTAGAAATTTAATTTTAAAAAATGGAAAAATACTTCAAGGAGCTGAAAAAAGCTAAAGAGGAATAAAAACAAAGATTTTTTTTTTTTTACATAACAGTTAAAAGCTCCCCTGAAATCTGTTTACCTTATAACAGGTTAAGAACCCCCAAACTTGTTCTTTTTTTCTAGTGTTTTCACCCTCATCCCACATATTATATTTGTTGCTATCATGTTTTTTTGACAGTGATTTTTGCATACATTCTGCTGTTGATTATAACATTCAAACATTCTATTTGGCCTAAGGAAGAATCCCAGCTAAGCATTTTCCTTCCTGACTGATAAGAGCCTGGTATCAGGGGTTCACTCAGTGGACTGGGGTTGTTATAATAAGTCTTTTCCAAAGTATGCTGTGAATAAATAGGTAAAGCACAAGGTATAAAAAGCTGATTTGGTAGCTGCTATAGCCCTTAAGCAAACTTTAAGAACTTAGATCCATAACAATCTGATGAAGCCACTGAGTAATTGGAATGACCTCACTTTGACAACCCAGGCTATACATAGCTGAATTTCCCCCCCAAAGATAGGGTAGCAGGTGTTTGGGAAGTGGGCATGGGAATTCCAGTGGAGGTCTATTCAAAAGACCACTTATTTGGAAATGAGAGTGCCCCCTTTATATCATTATCTGAGTAATGACCTTGTTGCATTGCCACTTAAAAATAAAAGCTCTTTGAATTTTGTTAAACCTGCAGGATTCAAGCCCATACATACATGCATGCTGCTCTCAGTCACTGTTGCTTGAGAGAATGCCAATGGAACGTCCTCTCCAAGAACTTAGCAGTTTATAGTTGATTCAAGGCCTGACCATGTCTCCTCATCATTGGTAACTCATATGTCTGTTAATCCAATGGCTCATCCAAGTTTTTTCCAAGTTGCAAAACAAGACATTGCTTGTTTTGATAGAATCAAGACTCAGTCCCATCTGGTTAAGGAATTAGGGCACAGTATCTTATCACTCCTTTCATAGTTGGTTGATTTACTCAATCAACTCCACCCTTAAATATAATGGCTTCCTATTTCAGAAATGCAAATAATAGTTAATCAACCAAAAAATATAATGATTTGTAGGGCTGGGTGTTTGGAAGAAAGTAGAGCTAAAAAGTCCCTAAGGTCACTTCTGTGGCCCTGGGGAGTCTGATTCCTTAAGTCATTTGGGTATACAGTAGCTCCCATCATAGGAAAAATACTTCATGTGCTTCTTGTTGTATTTTATGTCCTTCTAGGTAAAATCTCATGCATTGAGATATATTGCAAACAACTTGGGACCTGAGGCAAAAAGGCAGTTCATCAAAGGCAGTTCAATAATAATTCTAATTCACAAAGTCAGCAACAGTTTCATTGGTGACAAACTTTTTTGAGTCTGTCCCTATGATTTTAAGCATGTCTATATCCAACATCACAGGCCCCTGACATTTTATATGCATGTACAAAAAAATAATAATAATAGTCAATATTTGTAGAGAACTTTAAGGTATACAAAGAGCTTTAAATATAGGCTGTCCCAAAAATCTGAATGTAGTTTTAAGCTTAATAGCTTCAATAACCTTATAGTTTTTTTAACAGATGTTTTCCTTAAATTTAATAGCTTAAAAATGCACTTGGACTTTTGGGACAGTCTGTATATAAACTATCCTAGATATTATTACCCTTATTTTAAAAATGAGGAAATGAAGCTCAGAAAGGATAAGTGTCATTCATAGTCAAAAGAATAGATTTGAAGCAAGATATCTCTGGTTTCCAAATCTATTCCTCATTCCACTACACTAAGCATATTCAGTAAACATTTGATTCAATAAGTATCACCCAACCAATTAACAGTATTTATCAAGGTTCTCCTATAGGATAAGTTTTAGCTTCTGTACTGAGGATACAAATAGAAAAGTACAAAAAGAAGTCTTCAAAGGAGCTTATATTCTAACTTCCGTCTATATACAAACACAACTTTCATCAGTGGAAACTTTTACAGTGATTGCTTTTATAGTGACTTTTAAATGAAATTTAAAAAGAATATATATATATATATATATATAATATGTAAAGAGCAACTCTTAAATGTATATGGCTATGAGATCTATAAAGAAGAAATAGTCCTATCCTCAGAGTTTAGTGAAACCACAGACAAAATAATAAATAATAACAATAAGAATGTTTAAAATAATAAAAGATAATAAAGAAGCTTAAGACAACAAGATAGGATTACATGATTATTTGATGAGTGAATTGCTCAGCCAATAAATTCTAAATTTCAGAGGAGAAGATCCCTTTAGGCTAAGAAGTAGAAAACTAGAAAGCTATTCTAGAAATCAGTTAAGGCTTTACTCTATAGATAAGGACACTGAGTACTTTATTTCTTGCATCAAATAAAATCTGATCCTTTAACTAATGCTTCAGTCATTAAAATTTGACCTCAATGCTTGCTCAATCCTTCCTTGGAAGTGTGCAACAGTTGGGGAAAGAGAGAAAGATAAAGATGATAGACCTTGGAGCTACTGAAAATACTTGCTGCATTTTTACCTAAAAGGCAGATCTCTTCTAGTTAGACTTGCTGGATATTAGTATTAAACCATCTATGAAAGAGGAGTGATTTAGAATGTATTCATTCACTAAAAGTGTACCTCAAAATGCCGCATAAACAAGTAGATTAAAGTCTTAGTACAAAACCAAAGGGCTTCCTTGTATCTGGATTTCTTGCTCCCCAGGCATTTCTGATTATTTTCATTTATTATATGACCTAAGCAGGTCTGGGCAAGCCCAGTTTGGGTAACTTGGAAGTACCCTTGAGGGACTTTGGAATATATCCAGATTGCCTATGATGGGAGCTACTGTTTGCCTCCCTTGATTTTCTGCTTGCATCTTTAAAACTGAGAGAAGACACTGCTTCACTCTAGCTCTCACTAACCACCCAGACCCTCACTCAGACACAGTACATTAATGTCTACCAAAGGGAAGTGTCTCATACCAATAGGCTTCAGATCATATTTAACTTCTCTACTGGTTACAAAGCATGCCTTAGGAAATCTCTTCAAGCAGAAGGATAAGGCTCAAGATTAATATGACCACAATTTAATAGGACCTTATATTAAATGTCTATTTTTTTCATTTGTCATGATTACAAATTGAACCTTTGTTCTTGATTTATAAGACAAAGACAAAAATCTACTACCTTCATTTTTACCTTAATCCTTACAAGATTTAAAGATTTTTCTAAAACTTAAAGTAGATTTAAGTTGATTGAAAGAAAGCTGACTGCAACAATCCTGGCAAATGGGATATTATCAATCAATCGAAAAGCATTTGTAAAGTACCTACTAAGGGTCACACATGTATTTAGCATTTTGGATACAAATAAAAAGGAGAAAAATCCTTCTCTTGAGAAGATGATCTATCAAAAAACTATGAGACAAGGAACAGTGCAAATAATTTGGAAACAATCCAGAAGTGGCTGCCAAGATACGAAGCCAGAGGAGAAATCTGGCTATGGGGCAGAGGTAAGGCTAGAGAGAACAAGTAGAACTGCCAAATAACACTCTGGAAGAATTGTATGGTAGTATTGCTCAAGAATAAACCCTCAAATTAGCAGTATTAATCAGCTACTTAAATTGCTACATGATCAGTTCAGTTACAATCCATCTGAATTGCTTAAATGGATGAGTTACAGCTAATCAAGCTCACGGGTTCTGTGCAACACTCCAGTTTCACCTATATATTTAAGGTCAGATTAGTCCTGGACTAAACTAAAAACTTTTGGAGATAACTCTGTTTCATAGGGCTAAGTCCAGAAAGCAGACTGCCTGCTCTGAGCTTGGCATAACAACAATGCTCTGGATGATTTCACCCTCTGGCAAAGTTTATTGCTTTGATGGCACTAGGTCTTCAATGAAGGATTTATGTAGATTTGTTGGAGTGCCCCCCCCCATTTCCCTGGGACCTAAGAGCCAACATGCTGCATCTACCACATCTCTTGACATGTACACAATCCCTGTCCCAGTAACTGCCAAGTGAACTGAACCAGGTACTGCACTCCTTGCCCACCCCACTAACTCTGGTTCCTACCCTGCTGAATGATCCCAAGGCTAAACAACCCTAAGGACTTGAGAGACTGTTCCCATGGGAGCCAGTCCACTTGTAGTTTTATTTGTGTATATAAGCTCTTCCTTTGTTCCAACATGTTATACCCTCCTTCTGATTATTTTGGCTATGAGATCTATAAAGAAGATCCTTTGGGAGGGGGGGCTTCTATTTGCAAATGTTTTCCTCATTTTAAAATTAATCAGACTTCTATTTGGTTCCTGACTCTCCTGTTTCTAATTTGCTCTGCTTGTTTATGGTCATAGGTTAGAGACCTGTTCCAGTCCTGTCCAGCAAATGTAGTCCATATTGTTTTCCATCCCCCTTTTTAGGAACACCTCATTTTTACCCTTGAAAGACTCTCTTCTTTCTTTGGCATTGCTGGTCTCCCAAAGCCCCCCACCCCATGCCACAGTCTACTCAGAAGTCAGTCTATCTGAACTTTTCTTCTTTTTTTCTAGGGCAGGAGCTGTAACCCTGGTTTTCCCAGGTTCCCAAGGGACCTAGAAATAGATTTCAAAGTACCTACAAATTTGGCTGTTTTCCTGTATTTTGATAACTATTTTAGCATAGTTTCCTTTGTAATCATATATGGTTTGCTTCATACATTTAAAAGCATTATTCTGAGAAGGGGCCCATGGCTTCATTAGACTACCACCAGGGTTCATGACACAAAGAAAAGATGAAAAATTCTGCTCTTTAATATACACATACTGGGAAAATGTTGAGAGAATTCACAGTAAAAGGACTCAGACAGTTTTAAAAGTTTAGTCAGCACCCCCTTTCTGGTTAGAAAAAAGGAGCTGAAGCTGGGTAGAGGAGAGAGGGGGGAGAGAGAGAGAGAGAGAGAGAGAGAGAGAGAGAGAGAGAGAGAGAGAGAGAGAGAGAGAGAGAGAGAGAGAGAGAGAGAGAGAGAGCATTTACTATGGGCTAAGTACTAGGCTAAGTGTGGGGTATATAATAAAAGCAAGAAAGGGAATACATACACTCAAGAAGCTTCTTTTTTAAAGGAGGAACACATCACATAAAGAAGGGATAAGAAAGGGGTTGAAGGTGTAAGGAACAAGGCACAAGGTTAGAATACCACAGAATCATAAAATGAGAGCTTCACAGATGAGGAAACAGAGGCATAGAGAGGATAAATGACTTATTTGGGGTCTCACAGATAGTAAATATTGAGGTAGGATCTGAAATTGTCTTCAGGTCCAGTGTCCTATCTGCTACTCCACTCTGACATACAGTGAAAAGAAATAGGAGGATAGAGCCAGAAATGGTGGAGGCAGTGGCTGTTGTTCGTCTCTTTCAGTTCTCATTTTATAATTTTATGGTATTCTAACCTATGTGTCCTAAGAATCTGGAATGTCTTGAAAGATAGGGAAACTGAAAGCAGAATTCAGATGTGTATCACAAAAAGAGGTCCACAAATGGCTTTGAGCCATATTGGAACAGGGACATCAGAAAAGTTAGGAAAGCAAGATAAGCTGTTGGGAAATGGGTAGCATTCCTTTTCCATGGTCCTTTAGAATCATGGTTGATCACTGCATCAATCAGGGCTCTTACATTCTAAGAAAAAAATGGTTATTTTTATCATATTGTTATCATATAAATTGTTCTCCAGGTTTTGCCCCCTTTACTCTGTATCACTTTTAAAAGTCTTGGCATTTCTCTGAATTTCTCTTAAACCATATGTTTCATAATTTCTTATAGCATAATAATATTGCATCATATTCGTATACTGTAATTTTTTTAGTTGTTCCCTAATTGATATGTACCTTCTTCATTTCTAGTTCTTTTTCATTATGAATAGAACAGCTATAAATATTTTTGAACTTCAAGAACTGTTTCTTTTTTCTTTAATTTCTTTGGGATAAAAACCTACTAGTGATATTTTTGGGTAAAAGAGCACACAGAGTTAAGTAACTTTTGAGGTAAAATTCAAATTGCTTTTGACATTGACTGGGTCAATTCACAGTTCTACCAACACACATTATAACTAACAGTCCCTCTAATATTTATCATTTGCCTTTTTTGTGACCTTTTCCAGTCAGATAGGTATGAGGTGATTTTTAAATCACCCTGTAATTATTATGAGTATATCAGATAGTTGTGCTCTTGGCCCCTTTGATGGACAGTTGAGGGACTATGGTTATGGAATATTGTATATAATGGTGGATTTGATTGATGAGTTGCTGAAAAAACTGACATTTTTTTCTCTTTTTTCATCTGTTATAAGGAATGACTTTCTGGGAAGGGCAGTTGGGTGGAATAATTGGGGGACTGGGAAATGTGAGTGATAGAAAAACAAAAGGTATCAATAATAATTAGAAGCAAAAAAAATGCTTGTGCAAAAAAGAGCTACATATTGGTAGGAGTCTTTTGCTTTCTGGACCTGAGGGCATTAAATCTATCATCTTTATTGACTGGGGAAGAGGAGGCAATGCATGGTAGAAAGGCATTGATGGCATTGAGATAGGAAAGGCATGAGATTGTCTCCTTAACATATATATATATCTGTGAGTTTGATAGAAATAAAGAAAAATGTCCTTCCTAGTCCCTGTTCAGGGAACTTTGTTAAGAGTACTGGCCATGGGAGTCAGATGTCCTATGTGTGAATCCCATCTTAGATACTTATTAGATGTATAACTTCTCACTGAAACTCTTTGACCTGTTTCCTCATTTGTGAAAATGAGAATACCTAAAATTCTACACCTTACAGGGTTGATGTGACAAGCAGCTGAAATACTATATTTAATGTGTTAAAGGCTTATCAGCTATTCATCTAAGTTGTTGTTGAAAAGCTTACTGTCATTTGAGAACATGTTCCTGTCCTGCCCTTTTGGATCTCAGGAAGCATGTGTGCTTCTTGTAGCTAGGCTGTATTTTGTAGGATTTCTGAATTAAATGTTACCTGTACTTACATCATTCTCAGATCAACTCATTTTTCTTTCTGTGCCCCACATTTCTAGTATAATACAATGCCTTCTACAAGCTGACAGTTTAATAAATAATAGTAAAATCCTTCAGGAACTCATGATGCATTTGGCAAAAACAAAATATAACTACCTAAAATGCTTAACAATAAATTTTAAAAGTAAATTAGAGTTTGCAAGATGGCAGATTAAAAGTGACTACCTAATTGAATTCTTCCAACATTCCCCTCCAAATAACTTTAAAATAACAATTTAAATCAGATTTTGGCCTGAAAGAACCAAGTAAAGGTCAGGGTGAAATACTTCTCTGGCGTAAGAAAACTTACGAGGTTGTCAGAAGTTTGTGGCTCTGGGAACTAACTGGAGACTACACAAGCAGTAGCAGCAGCAGCAGCAGCAGCAGCCACAGTATCTGCAGAAGTTTCAGGAGCTCTCAGCCCAGAGATGGTAAGGGACAACTGGTCAGAAAGAATTAAAACAGGACCTTCTTGACCAAACAAGAACCAAACATTATAAATTGCAAAATGAATGATTTTGACTATATTAAATTAAAAAGATTTTTCACAAATAAAATCAATACTGCCAAAATAAGAAGGAAAGGAGAAAGCTGGGAAAGGTCTCATTTCTAAAAAAATAGAGAATTGTATGAAATTTATAAGATCACAAATCATTCCCCAATTGATAAATGGTCAAAGGATCTGAACAGACAATTTTCAAATAAAGAAATTAAAGCAATGTATGGGAAAAAATTCTCCAAATCCTTATTGGTTAGAGAAATCCAAATTAAAACAACAATGAAGTATCATCTCATACCTATCAGATTGGCCAAGATGAGAAAAAGGGAAAACAAAGGGAAAATGATCAATGTTGGAGAGGATGTGGAAGGATTGGGACATTGATGCTTTGTTTGTGCAATTATGAACCTTTCTGGAGAGCAATGTGGAACTATGCCCAAAGAGCAATAAAACTGTTCATACCCTTTGATTCAGCAATTCCAATTCTAGGTCAAGAAATTATAAAGAAATTATAAAATTATAAATTATAAGAAATTATAAAATTAATTATAAAAAATAAGAAATTATATATAAAGCAAAAATGTCCTACACATTCCAAAATATTCCTAGCAGCTCTTTTTGCAGTGGCAATGAATTGGAAATTGGAAATTCCCCATCAATTGGGGAATGGCTTAACAAGTTATGGCACATGAATACTATGAAATACTACTGTTCTATAAGAAACCATAAATGGTCAGACTCTAAAGAAGCATGGAATGACTTACAGGATCTGATGCTGAGTGAAGGGAATAGAGCCAAGAAAACAATTTACACAACAACATTGTGAGATGAACAAATTCGATGGAAGCAGCTCCTCTCAGCAGTTCAGATAGGTAGAACAACTGTATTAGACAGGCTATAGACTATGTTATCCCCATCCAGAGAAAGAAAAACAAAACACAAACACACACACACACACACACACACACACACACACACAAAAAAAAACCTAACCCTTCAGACTCTGATGAATACTTTATAAAAATTATCTCTTATACATCTCTTTCCCATAATCCTGATTCCTCATACCAAAAATAACTAATACCAATCTGTAAACATGTTTATCAAAATATGTACGTACAATGTTTTTTCACTGCTGGGGGGGTGGGAAGGGAGGGTGGAAGGAGATTTTCTAACTTGAAAATATGCATGTGCAAATGGATGAAAAATATTTTTTTTTAAAAGGAGGACCTTTTGCTGACACTGGGTACACCTAGCACAACTCTATTACTCATATGCAGTTCTAGGTCACAGTTCCAGGGAAAAGGAGCATTAAGGGTTAGTCACAAGGAAGCATGAACCCTGGTCACACACACACACACACACACACACACACACACACACACACACACACACATACAATATCACAAGAACAGAAGAAAAAGGGAAAGGACAAAGAAAGGAGAGGTAATAAAAGGGAGGAGAAGAATAAGAGAGGCAATAATTAGAAGTCAAACAGACTTTTGAGGATGGTTAGAATAAAAAGAGAGAGAAAGGAAGACACAGAAGAAAATGAGATGGAGGGAAATACACATTAAATAATTATAATTGTGAACATGAATGGGATGAGCTCCCCCATAAAAAGAAGATAACAGAATGGATTAGAAACCAGACTCCAACAATATGTTGTTTTCAAGAGATATACTTGAAATGGAAAACATATAGTACAGTTAAAATAACGGACTAGAACAGAATCTAATGTTTCAGCTAAAGTAAAAAAGGCAGGGGGTAGCAATCATTATCTCAAATAAAACAAAAACAAGAATACACCTAATCAAAAGAGATAATGAGGGAAACCATATTATGCTGACACACACAAAGAAATAACACAAAAAATAATTTTACAGCAAGTTTTTCTGATAAAGGTCTCATTTTTCAAATATATACTGATATAGAACCAAGTCAAATTTATGAAAATAAGAGTCATTCCCCAATTGATAGTCAAAAGATTTATATAAAGGCCATTTTCAGAAGAAATAAAAGCTACTGTAGTCATATGAAAAAATGCTCTAAATCACTTTTGATTAGAGAAATGAAAATTCAAACAACTCTGAGGTATCACGTTAAACCTATCAGAAATTATAATGCTTGGGGGGCATGAGGGAAAAATACATACATACATATATATTAATGAACTGCTGATGGAATAATGAACAAGTACAACCATTCTGGAGACCAAAGGGCTATAAACCTGTGCTTACCCTTTGGCAGGACTACCACTACTAGGTTGTATCCCAAAGAGATCAAAGAAAAAAGGAAAAAAGACTTATATGTACAAAAATATTTATAGCATCTCTTTTTGTAGTAGCAAAGAATTGAAAATCAATGGGATGCCCTTCAGTAGGGAAATGACTGAACAAATTGTGACACATGACTGTGATGGAATACTATGATGTAGTGAGGAATGATAAGAGGAGGGTGGCTTCAGAAATCCATGACAACACTGATATGAATTGATGAAAAGTGAATTGAGAACTGGGAGATCATTGTACACAGTAACAGCAGTGTTATAATGATGATCAATTATGAAAGACTTGGCTACTCTGATCAATACAGCAATCCAAGACAATTTCAAAAGATGCATGATGAAAACATACTATTCAACTCCAGAGAGAGAATGATGACTCTGAGGGAAAAACCGAAGTATAATTTTCTCATTTTCTTTGTGTTTCTCCCCCTTTTTTTTTGGAAATTTGGAAATATGTTTTACATGATTTCACATGTAGAGTTGATATCATCTTCCTTGAATGGAGGAGGGGGAGAATTTGGAATTCAAAATTTAAAAAGAAAAATGTTTAGAATAAACAAGTTAAAATATTAAAAAAAACAGAGTTTAAGACAATTCAATGGATAGTAAGTGCTATAGGAATCCAGAAGAGAAGAAGATTTTTTTGGGACTGGGATTGTAAGGGAAGATTTTACTGAGGAGGTTTATAGAAAGCTGAATGCTGAAAGCTATGTAAGTGTTGGTTATGTCTACTCTTCTTAGGTACCTCTCAAACAATAGGAAAAATTGCTTAGTTTGTAATAATAATTTACAATTATGCACTTTCCTTACAACAGCCTTGTGAAATAACATGTAAGTGTTATTATCACCATTTAGGAGGCCTTTACCTGCGATTTTATCAATGTAGAGAACTCCCAGTTAGGGAAACTCCTTTTACCAATGTAGATAGCAACTCAGCTATAATTTATAGTCTTAAGAGAAGCATAAGAGTGGGCACTAAAAAGTTGTGACTTGAACTCTGACTCTGAGGTCAGTTCTCCAATACCAATGGTCTCTAAATTTCTTTGATTCAGACCTCCTGTCAGTAATTTTTTTTCCCCCCTGGTGGGTATGCTGGGGAAGGAGGAGATTTTCCCCATGATCCTTGCACAGTTGCTGCTGGGAGGTTTTTGGGCCAGGATCAGGTGATAAATGCCCAAATCTGCCAAATCATGCCTTAGAAGGGGAAGAATGAAGAGAGTAGAAGATAGGGCGTGGTCACACTGGAGACAAGCCCCCTGATTGGTCATCATGGTAAGAATGAGATAACCAGTTTTTTCATCCTTTAATTGGTTATCACAAATTCCCAGGGTCATTTCTGGGGCCTCAGGAGGTCCCACATCCTACTTTGGAGGTCATTACATTGCATTATTATTTCAGAGATGAGAAATCTAAGACTCTTAAAAAGGTTTAAGTGACTTTGTCATGTTCAAACAAGCTAGTGAGTGTCTAAGGCAGAATTAAAAACCAGATCTTTTAACACCTATTCCTACAATTTTTCTATTATAGTTATATGTATATAAGCATGGAGCATAAAGATGAACATGAATGTATTTCACTACTGGACACAATTGCCTATAGTAATTATTTAGAAAATGTACCTTGATATTGGTACCTTTTCAGTTATATTACCCACATGTTCCCTATGATCACAAAGCTGTAAAATATATTTTTCTAATTTTAATGCAAAAAATCTCTAATTCAGATGTTAGCATGGTCAACTAGCTCCCATATCATAAAAGCTTCCTGATATTTTTGCAGAGCATTCTGCTATTTCTCAATAATTCTAACATTCCATTTTTTATGAGTAGACTAAGGCAAAACTTTTGCTGCATATTCAATCTAAAAGACTGACTTCTACTACACAAAAGATAGGTTAATCATTAGTACCTTTCTGCAGAAACAATTTTTTTATTAAAGGTAGTCAAAAAGGCCTCCTGTCAGAAAGTAAAATAATCATGCAATTATGCATTCAATTATATACTATGAATAATATTTAATGTCAGCATTTCTCAAGTGCCAACAACACACTGAATGTCATTCATAGCATCTTTAAAAATGTCTACTATTCTCAAAGAAAAAGAACAGTATTATAATCCTCTAAAGTACAAGATCTTCCTGCATTTTAAAGGTAAAAAACTTGAGATCCTAATGGAGAACCACTAGTCTTTTTTTTTTCTTCACAAATTGAGACAAGACCAGAGAGCCATCATGTTTTCTATCTTAAAGAAAAGTTGTGTTCATTTATAGTTGATATATCTCATTTCAGAGATAGTTGGGATTCCAGTGCTAGATGAAATGAACATCAAGGATTTTTAGGTTGACAGAAGTGAGAATAAAATTTCTTTCAAAATAGGCCCATAAGCAGCTGAGGAATTGTTGCTTGATTGCTCAGAATTGTTGCCAGAATTTGTAATAGTACTAGAATAGTTTGTAGTTTGAAATAATATGAGAGAATGACAAACCAAGTCTGAAAATGCAGAGTTCTAGGTATTACAAATATGGAAAAGAACTACTGAATTCTCAAAAATGATGTCCAAAAAGGCAAAGGCTCTGCAGAAGGCAATGTTCTCTCCATCTGGAAAACATTCATTCCCTTTCTTATAGTTTTACTGATTATTCTAGTTCCTATTAGAGTTTCCAGCTTCTCTGGATTCTTATAAAATTATATATTATAACACTATATACCATATACTATTATATACTATAACTATAATCCCATTTATTTTGACTCCTAGTCATAGATTATTTTCTTTTGTTACTTCATCATTTAACATATCTTTCCAACTATATAGAGAATTCTTGAAAAGTAGAGATAATTTACATGAAATACTGAATATAGCAATATGGGGAAAGAGTCCTAAATTTAGAATCAGGTGAGTCTGATCTCCAGTGCCATTGCTTACTTCCTGTGTTTGCCTTGGGTAAGTCATTTAACCTCTCTGGATCTCACTTTTTAAAAGCCTCTATAATTAAGGAAGCACTGCTGAGCCTATTGCCTTCCCCACCAGTATATTCATCTGTTCTGGATCTGATGATATAATCTGAATCTGGAATAGACTCAGTTCTGGTCTCTAATTAAAGGAGTTGGGCTTCATTTTTTCTTATTGTTTGTGTCTCAGCAAGACAAGATTACCTAAGAACAGATTACCTAAAAATTAAATTGTCTATAACCTCCACAAAATAGCAGATGGGGGGGGGAGTGAAAAGATGCTCACTGAACAATATAAAACATGTATGGAACAGGTATTATATCACTGCACAGAAAAGAAATCTTAAGTATAAAGGATACAGTGTGTTTTGTCTGAATGGCTGAAAATTTCAATTCAATAATTTACCTTACAATTAGTTCTGATTTCTAAAGTGAATGATATTTAAACTTCATCAAAACATAAAGCAGTTTGTCAAATTGGTGATTAGGCATTTTACATATCATCTGAATACTGTATAAATAATTTTCAATTCACATTCTGCTGGTAAAACTTTCTTGTTGGTGGTTTTCTTCACTGATGAAGAAGCTTCACTGGATACCCACTAACTCCACTCACTGGATCTATTATCTCTAGATCTAATTCAAAGCAAGACAACTACCTCAACAATGTTATCTAGTTATTCAGGAAAGCAAACATAAAACAAAAGTCATCCAGGAACCATGTTTGCCTAGTTGAATCCATGCTTTGTATTGGGGTGAGGAAAAAGCCTATGGTCCCCTACCCCCATCACAAGAAATCTAGTGACAGTACCTGGTTCATTGGATTATTTCAACATTCCTCAATGACAAGTAATGCCACTTAACAAATACAGCATCCTATCTTCCTATCATTGTCACCATGAGGGGGAGATGACCAAAGAACCCTTGAAATTTGCCATCTTAGATCACTAAATGGCAAAGAATTTCTCAACTCTGATGCAAGTACTGAGCCACACATGTCAATTAGAAAAAAAAGGAGGAAATATGTAAGCATGCTCTTCATAATATATGTTATTCTGTAAAATGAAGATCCAAGATACCCTCAAGCTCTCAAAATATGATCTTTAACAGCTTTGTTATATTTCTTTTATATTACACATTGTACCAAACACAATGTTATGCATATACTGGGTACTCAATGCAGTGGTAGAGTTTAGAACACACAACATTAAACACTTTGATCACAAATGTTGTTATCACAAATCACAAATCACCATTATGATGCATTTGTTCCTTCAGTTAAACTCTAATAAGGACTCAAGGTTCATTTGGGCTTCATCTTCATTCTCTGGACTTATTCCCTCATGGGCAAAACAAGAGTATTGAACCAGAGAGTCTTTAAGGTCCCTTCTATCTCTAAATCTTTGGGCCTATAAATCACTCAAAATGCTAATACATTCTTAAAGATCCAACTCAACTGCTTCCTTCTCCATAAGGCTTCTTTGTCATAGATCAGAAGTGAGCTTTCCCTCCTGTGAACTTTTTTTTTCTCCCAATTACCAACCATTTACTAATTACCCATTATACAATGGGCATTTTGGCAGGTATTGGGGACACACAAAAATAAAAGTGAAACAAGAAGCCCACAAGAAGCCAATACTCCAGAGGAAAAGAAAGCATGCTTGTATACATATAGGTATCTACCTAACTGATACTAGGTAACCTTGAACAAAAAAGATATTCATGTTGCCTCTCTTTTCCCCACCTATGTCTTCTATGACTCTTTGTACAGAAAAGAAAAAACTGCAATATTCAATATGGGAGCTAAAGTGGGATAATGGAAAATTTGTTTCAGCCTGACAGGGTAAGGGGAGAGTGGAAGTAACTGATTAAGATCCTAACAATGATGTGGCTGGAATATAAGGGAAGAAGATATTGCCAACTGGATGGGGAAAACAGGATTATTCTTCAACCTCATCATCTTCATCAGCTTCATCATCATCATCTTTTTGTAACAATCTCAATGTGTTGGTCTAGCATCTGCTCCAGGTTAATATAAGCAGTCAACTTTATGAGAGTGAGCTGGAACAGCTTTTAAGGACTTTGGACTGAGGAGTTCAAGAGCTAAAAGACTACTTCCTCTTTATTTCTTCTGACCAATTTGGTTTTGATCACTAATATTGAAGTAGGTAAATAAAGCCCAGTGGGATTAAGACTGATATTTCCTAGTTATCACATTAATTTCACAACATAATTACCCTCCGGTGAGATAAACTACTTACTAGAATTTAGGAGACAATGGACCCCATGATAACAGGTAGGAGAACCAGGGAAAGGAAAATTGAAGAAAAGAATGGGGCAGTAACCAACAGTTAAGGAGGATGGTTGAAATATGTCAATAACTAAAAGTAAAAACTGTGGAGAAAACAAGGAAGGAAGGAAATATATAGGATGTAGGGAGCAAGGGCATAGATGCACTTTCAGTAATAAACGGACAGGCAGCATTTTTCACATTTACCATGCCTAATTCACCCACAGTTGAGACCAACATGACTTTTCAAGGAAAAAAGTGAGCATTTAAGAAAAAAGTTTTAAGATGTTCTACTTCTAAAATGGAAGGTTTTTATTATTCATCTCAGTCAGGAAAATATAAATTTTATTTTTTGCAAGGCAATGGGATTAAACCCAAGGTCACACAGCTAGAAAGTATCAAATGTATGAAGACAGATTTGAACACAATTTCTCCTAACTCCAGGACTGGTGTTCTATACACTGTGCCACCTAGTTGCCCCCAAAAGCTAAATTTAATGAAACAGTGAAGAAAAGAGGAAAGTCTTGTGTTTAGTTCATTTTGTTTGCAGATGTACTTGTCATCTATGCTGTTTTTGCTAGGTATTTATGAACAGATAACAAAGTCAGTAATCTGGAAAAGAAAGTCTACCTAAGATAGGAACCAGGAGAAGGATCTAAAAAAATGACTCATGCTGCTTAAGGTGGGGGAAAGGAGGTTGAACTGTCTTCCACAAAAGGGACCCAACATGAAGGAGCAAATTTGTTTCTTAGGTATCCTTGAGTCCACAAAAAATAAGACTTGAAAAAGAAAAACACACCCACACCCACACACTTGTGCTACTAGATAGAAGTGAATTGTCCTCATTAGTGAGTGTTGGATAGGGGTTCCAAAATCCTCTGTTGAGTTTTTTTCCATTGTTTTAATGCTTTAGAACAGAGGTTCTTCACCTTTTTGCTGTAGATCCCTTTGGTTGTCTGATGAAACCTATTGCCCCTTCTCATAATGTTTTTAAATGTAAAAAAAAAAACTCATTGGATTGCAAAGGAAACAAATTATACTGAACAACACATTTAAAAAACACACATATTCACAGACTCCAGGTTAAGAATCCTTGCTTTACAATATTTTTCTGATTTTTTTGATTTCTAAAATTTGGGGTAGCATCTGTTTAACTCAATTCATGAATACAAGGTTTTTGGACTGGTCTAAAAAAAAAACGAACTGGGGCGGCTAGGTGGCGTAGTGGATAAAGCACTGGCCTTGGAGTCAGGAGTACCTGGGTTCAAATCTGGTCTCAGACAATTATTAATTACCTAGCTGTGTGGCCTTGGGCAAGCCACTCAACCCCATTTGCCTTGCAAAAACCTCAAAAAAAAAAAACCCTCAAAAAAACCTGAACTAAATAAGCTCAGAAAAAGAATATATCTAAGTAACCAATATGTTTTAGAATGTATCATAATACTTTGCAATAAAGCTAATTAATTTTCAAGTCTTTCTAGTGTGATTTTTAGTGTTACTGAACTTAGGGAAAAAATTTATGTCAAATTATGAAATTAAGAAAAAAATAATCATTTGCCAATCTTTTAAAATATTTGCTTCTTTGTTTTATTTCAATAAATCTCTCTATAAACTTCTGCCAAAACAAAAAGTGCCATTCATGCCACACCTACAACTTAAATTACAAGCTTTACAAAGGTAAACAACATATCTCCACCTCTTCATGTTTCCTTATTTTCTCCAATACTGCATAGCACAGTGTACTACAAGTAGTAGGAATTTATTAAAATTTTTTGATTAAATAAAAAGTTGTATGTTTTGAATGGACTCTATACCCTATTGAGTGTGTATGCTGTTTCTTCTCTGAGCCATTTCTGATGAGAGTGAAGGTTCCCTCATTCCCCTTCGTCTTCCCCCCCTTCCATATCATTGCAAAAGCTCATTGCAAAAAAAATATACCTTTTACATGAAATATCTTAGTCTGTTGCATCTCTCCTTTCTCTTACACCCCGTACATTTCCTTTTTAGCCATTGACTCCATTTTTACACTATATTATATCTCCAAATTCAGCTCTCTCCTGTGCTTCATCTATAAAGCTCCTTCTACCTGCTCTATTAAATGTGAAGGTTCATATGAGTATTATCAGTATCATTTTTCTATGCAGGACTACATTTAGTTTATCATCATTAAGTCCCTCATAATTTACCCTTCTCCTCTGTTTATGCTTCACCTGAGTCCTGTATTGAAGGTCAAATTTTCTGTTCAGCTCTGGTTGTCTTAACAGGAACATTTGAAATTCCTGCTTCATTGAAAGTCCATCTTTTCCCCTGGAAGAGGATGTTCAGTTTGGCTGGGTAGTTGATTCTCAGTTGCATTCCAAGTTCTTTTGTTTTTTGGAATATTATATTCCGAGCCCTATGAACCCTTAATGTAGTTGCTGTTAAGTCCTGTGTGATCCTGACTGCAGCTCCACAATATTTGAATGTGTCCTTCTGGCTGCTTGTAATATTTTCTCTTTGACTTGGGAGTTCTGGAACTTGACTATAATATTCCTGGAAGTTGTTGTTTTGGATCTCTCTTTCTGGGGGAGATCAGTAGATTCTCTCAATTTCTATTTTGCCCTCTGCTTCTAGAATATCAGGGCAATTTTCTGGAGGGAATTCTTTAAAAATGAGGTCAAGGCTCTTTTCCTGATCATGACTTTCAGGTATCCCAATAATTTTTAAATTATCTTTCCTGAATCTGTTTTCCAGATCAGTTGTTTTTTCAATGAGATGTTTCACATTTTCTTCTAATTTTTCATTCTTTTTGTATTGAAGAATTGTGTCTTGACTTCTTATAAAGTCAACAGCTTCCTTTAGCTCCATTCTACATCTGAAGGATTTGTTTTCCTCAGAGAGCTTTTTTTATCTCCTTTTCCATCTGGCCAGTTCTGCTTTTTAAAGCATTCTTCTCCTCAAAAACTTTTTGAACTGTTTTATCCATTTGATCTGAGCTGGTTTTTAACATGTTATTTTCTTCAGCATTTTTTTTTGGATCTCCTTGACTAAGCTGCTGACTTCTTTTTCCATGTTTTTCCTTCATCTCTCTCATTTCTTTTCCCAATTTTTCTTCTATCTCCCTTACTTAATTTTCAAAATCTTTTTGAGGGGTGACTAAGTGGCGCAGTGGATAGAGCACCGGCCCTGGAGTCAGGAGTACCTGAGTTCAAATCCGGCCTCAGACATCTAATAATTACCTAGCTGTGTGGCCTTGGGCAAGCCACTTAACCGTTACCATTTGCCTTGCAAAAGCCTAAAAAAAAAATCTTTTTTGAGCTCTGCAATAGCCTGAGCCCAACTTCTATTTTTCTTGGAGTCTTTAGATGCTGAAGTTTGCACTTCCTCATCTTCAGATTGAGTATTTTGATTCTCCTTGGGATCATAGACAAAGTATTTGTCAATAGTCTGGTTCCTTTTTTGTTGTTGTTGTTCATTTCCCCAGTCTGTGCCTGGTTTTGGGGTGCTTCCTGAGCTTTTGAGTTTTATTGGGACACCCCCACAAGGACCTCAGTGCGTGAGGCTCTGACTGCTCTCCTGGTCTATGAATGACCAGAAGTGTACCCTTCTGCCATGGAACTGGGGGGGGGGTCCCTGTTATATGGGGGACCTAGACTTAGATCAGGATCTGAATGTGGTCAGAGCTCCAGAGTTCTGTTCCAGAGATAGAGGAGAGACCTCAGAATTCTCCCTCCACTTCCTTACCTTCAGTGGGCTGAGCACTCAGGGCACAACTGCCTAG
This sequence comes from Macrotis lagotis, assembly GCF_037893015.1. Lineage (NCBI taxonomy): Eukaryota > Metazoa > Chordata > Mammalia > Peramelemorphia > Peramelidae > Macrotis > Macrotis lagotis. Next base: position 89,283,853 of record NC_133664.1, on the reverse strand, counting down.
AGGCTCCTGCTTGCCAGCTCCATGAGCCTGTTTCTGTTTCCTGAATCTGGGCTCACTGAGTGTCTCAACTGACTGAGGGCCTGGGCTTCAGGCTTGCTCTGGCAGAGGTCTCCCTGCTGATCTTCCAAGTTGTGTTTTGTGCTCCTTGGGGTGCAGGTCAGGAAACTACTTCTGCTCCCAGGAGATACCCCAGGTGCCCTAGGTCTGTTCACAGGAGGCTGAAGTTTCTTCACTCTGGTGGGGCCACCCCTCTGACCCTGTGGAACAGAGTTTTTCCACTATTTTCCAGGTTACCTTGGACTGGAGAGTTGCCTCACTGGATCTTTCTGTGGGTTCTATCTCTCAAAAATTTAGTTAGAGTCATAGTTTTAAGATTTTTGAAATATTTTGGAAAGAGCACCTATTAGAGGCTCTTTTCCTGCTGCCACATTGGCTCCACCCCCCCCCCCCCCCCAGAGGAAGGAAGCAATTTTCAAAGATGACCAATATGTTGATTTGTTTTGCTTAAAACTCTGTTATAAGGGAGATCTTCTGTGGAGTGGTACAAACTACAACTGGAGAATAGTTTATCAAAATTTCATTGGCAGAAAGCATATGTTTAGGTCTGCCTTAATATCATGAATCTGTTAAAGAAAACCAGCTGAACCTTAGAATCAAGTTAAGACCTCAAAATAAAATAGAATTAAATGAATCTTGTTGACTGCCAGTTGTATAGGAATAGCCCCAATAGCAGAAAGAGGGAAAAAAGAAAAGAACTGGAGATTTACAAAACCCAAAATCTAAAAGCCTAGGTCTATCAGGAATTTTAAGAAACTTTTCCCCCACCTAATAATTAGATTTTTATGTGTCTGCTTTTAAAGATCTGGTATGATACTAATGGGAAGAGCAGAATTAGGAAACTCTAAAAACCAGTTTGGCAATGATAGCATAAGAACCAAATGCTTTAATTTGGGAGTTGGAGGGACATATGGCAGATAAGGAAACTCTAGTTAATACATAGAATGCTAGTTCCATGCATTCCACAGCATTTAAAGCCTTTATAATATTTTAGAAATTCTGGTATAAACAGATAGTTGACTTTTATAACCTAGTTTCAAGAAGAAGGTTATTGACATTTTGTTTATCAGTCCTTTCTGATAAGCTTAAATGAAAAAAATTGATTTGTTTTTTAAGAGCTTTGAATGTTTCAAAATAATTCATCTCCCTGGCCCTCACCCCTAAAATGTTGCATGCTACAGTGCTTAATATAACTAAACTTTTATAAAGTTTAAAAAATATTTTTTCATGTTTTATTTTCCCTTTATCCTAAATCTCTTCATTTGGGAGAAAGGGGAGAATTACTAGATACATGGAATGTTGAGAAAAGGTCCAAGAAGGGAGGAGGAAAGAACTATTGCATAATAAATCAATAAATCAAAACCAAATAGTAGAATTAACCCACACTGAAGAATAACATCAGACTGGATGTCAACATCAGATGACAGGAAACACACAATACTCCAAACCCAAAAACCTTTTGAGAAAAAAAAATCAAATTTCTTAAATTTGTTTCCAGTAATCAATGCCCTAGAAAGCAGTTAGAGAAAATCCATTATTCCTGTTAATGTTAGACCAGAGGAAGAAAAATATTGTGGCAACAGTTTGCCTGAACTGAGAAGAAAGTAAAGAGATAACTTTATTAGCAGAACTCTGAAAAAAAAAAAAGAAAGGTGAAATGCTAAAGAGAAAAATCTGGCTACATAGGCTACATAGGTTCTAAATGAAGCACTAAGAACACTAAGTCAAATAAAATAACTTTTAGCACTGTCCAAGTTTTCATGGTTCTAGCAATAACTTTCACTTTTCACATTGAAAATTTATTGACTTAAATAAAGGAATTTGTTTTGTTTTTAATGCTATTTCAAATGGTTTTGTTTGTTTGTTTTTTAGGTTTTTGCAAGGCAAATGGGGTTAAATGGCTTGCCCAAGGCCACACAGCTAGGTAATTATTAAGTGTATGAGACAGGATTTGAACTCAGGTACTCCTGACTCCAGGGCCGGTGCTTTATCCACTACACCACCTAGCCACCCCTCAAATGTTTCTTTTGTACTTTTTTGATACTTTTAAATTTTGTCATTTTCAAACATATAATTTTCCTTTACTTTTCTCAGTCATCTATTTTGCTTGTGTTTGTCTTGATTTTGAATATTATCTTATGTGCATTTTGAGCATCTTAAATCATAATTTTTGTATATGTAACACTCCATTTGGGGCTCCCAGTCCCAAACTTTAACTTTATTTAAATTTACAGGCTATGTCTTCAGCTGGCAGCCGTGATCTCCTCAGATATTTAGGGGGTGGGGATGGAGGTTTTCTAGCATGAAAGGGATAGAAATTTGTTAATGTTCACTGAAAGACTAACTGGCACCAATTTATGAAGTGCATTTTTTTATATTCATAAAGAAGAAAGGAGAGAAGAAAGGAGGGAAGGAAAGAGGGAAGGAAGGAAAAAAGGAAGGAGGAAAGAAAGAAGGGAAGAGTAAAGTATGGGAGGAAGGAAGAAGGAAGGCAGGAGAGAAGGAATGAAGGAAGAAATTAGAATGAAAATTTTTATTTCAAGGTAAAATTATATTTTGCATCAATCAATTTTTCACTTTAACAATCATTCATGAGTTTCCACCTCTGTACTCATCATTCATTATAATATAGTTAATTAACTTTAAAGGGAAGGGAATATTTGCTTAAATGTTTGAAATACTTAAAGGTTTGCAAAGTTCTTGACCTACTGAAGCAGCATTGCCTAATCTAGGAAGACCAGACTTTTCAGTCTGTTGCTGACATATACCAGCTTTGTGATAAGTACTTTAGCCTCTCCATTTCCTGGGCAACTTAATATGGTTTCATTTAACTAAAGTCTCATTTAATCTGGGCAAGTCACATGGTTTCTGAAGCTCTTCTCCATGGTTCTAAGGTGCAGAGAAAGTGCTGAGTTTCTTTTCTTGGGAATTCCCCATATCAAAAAAAAAAATCCCAGATCTAGCTCTTACCCTTATCTCCACTTATTAAACAAGTAGAGCAAGAAAAATTGTTCCAGAAATATTTCCCTTCCCTCAACTGATGGCACTCTCTCTCCTTGCATATGCAGGTTCCTAGGAAAGTGAGTCTGAAATGTAGAAAGCACATTGGTCAAAGGTGCTAGCTCTTCATTACCAAAAGTCCTTTTCTCCCTTCTTAAAGTCTTCATGAAATTACTCTTAGTTCTAGCTCTCTTCTGGGGTTCTAAGGGTCAGTAACCTTGAAGAGTCCTAAAACTGCCTTTCCTTGGTATCTCTAATTCATCTTTAGTGTATTTCTCAGTCATCAGCTACTGCTGCTCTAAGGACACTGATATTGATTCCAGGGGAAATTTCAAATCACCTGATATTTTGAAGTTCCTGATCAGTGGAGGGGCACTGGGAAGAAAAGTATGCTTCTTCTTCTACACCCAAAGATTCCCTCTTGGAGTCTTTCACCAGAGGATTCCAACACAATTGAACTCATTGTTGCTATAATGTGGAATGAGGAAATATCCTCATTCATCCTCATGTTTTATTTTCCCTTTATCCTAAATCTCTTCATTTGGGAGAAAGGGGAGAATTACTAGACACATGGAATGTTGAGAAAAGGTCCAAGAAGGGAGGAGGAAGATATTTCTTGCACAATTATTTTGATCAGTGACCCAAAGTTTTTGTCAAACTAATTGACTACTTGTTCAAAGGCAGCTAGATGGCTCTGTTGATAGAGTACTGGGCCTGGAGTCAGGAAGAACTGAGTTTAAATACAGTTTTAGCTGCATGACCCTGGGCAAGTCACTTTACTCTGTTTACCTCAGTTCCTAATCTGTAAAATGAGTTAGAGAAGGAAAGGACAAACTATTCCAGTATCTTTTCCAAAAGCAACTTCAAATGGGATCACAAAGTCAGACCCGACTGAACAACTAGTTCACACCTTAGTTCTGTAATCACATTAATTGGGACAAAAATCCCTATGTCTGTATTTGTGTGTGTGTGTATATTATATATATATATATATATATATAAAACAAAGCCACATATATATAACAAAAATAATACTTAATGGAATATGATTAATATAATTCCTTAAAAATTCATGAGTTGAAATTAACTAATAAAATGGCTTATTTGCCACTTCCTAGTTTTAGACTCAACTAAATTGGAAGGGAAATGAGAACCTTTCATAAACATTCAACTTTTAAGGGTTTGACATATGGGAATTATAAATGAAAAATAGATAATAGCTTTCTGAAAATCCTAAAGAGAGCAGTAAGTTTTGTGCTTATTGTAAATTTAAACCATATATACAGTTGTGTAGAATTTTATTAAGAGACAGTAACTTAAAAGGATATTCAGGTCGGTCTGAATGGGCAAATTATGTCTAATGCTCTTTTTAGATGTCATTCTATTGCTTTCTTTTTCTGGATAAGAGGAAGCTCCACATTTCTCTTCAAAAGGCAATCATGATAAGTTCCTCTTAGCAAGCACCTATTTTTTGCTCTTTATCAGTCTTAATATTTTTCCTTTGGCAATCAGAATGATGACTAATCAATTTTTCCTCAGTGAAATTTTCATTTTTCATTTCAGATGAAATTTGTCATTATTACTATGTACTGAAAATACCATTTGAAAGTTTGATGGCAATAAAAGTTCAGTCAGAAATCATTTAATGTCAACATAACATATTAGTGTTATGATTTATTTGAATTATTGATGACATCAATGTAGCTTTCATTTTTTAACTTTATGAAATGCTGCTCAACTTTGTGCCATAACATAGAATTCTCCCTTTTCAATTCATCCTATATTCGGCTATCATAAGAGTCCTTAATAGAATCATTTTACTCCTTTAAGTAAAAAAAAAAAACCTTCATTGGGTCCCTGTGGCTTCTGGGATAAAATGAAGGTAGCTATATGATACAATGCATAATGCAGAAGGCCTAGAATCAGGACATCCTGAGTTCAAATCCAATCTCATATATATGCTAGCTATGTGACTTTGGGCAAACAATCTCTAACTCAGTTTCCTCCATTGTGAAATAGATAATAATAGCACCTACCTACCAGAGTTGTTAGAAAATCAAATGAGGTAATATTTGTAAAACTCTCAGAGCAGTAGAAGGCAAATAGGAGGTGATATATAAATGCTGGTTATTATTATCATCTAAAAAAAAATCTCCCATCTGAAAAAGCTACCCTTAGTATCACTTCTGCCTACCTTTCAAATTTGATTTCTTATTGCCTGTCTTCCCCATCTCCATCCAGTCAATCTGGCTTAGCAACCTTCTTTCACTACATCCTATCTTCTACACCTTCGTGTTCTTGCAGATGAGGTCTCCCATGTATAAAATATACATCCTCTTCCCTCTACCTCCCAGAATCCTAGCTTCTTTCAAAGCTCAGCTCTGGCACTATATCTTGCCAGTCTTTTCCTAATTGTTAGTATTCTGTCTCTTCTGAAATTATTTAAAATCACTTGGTTTAAACTTTATAATTATTTTTCCTATTTTTGCATTCTATTACTCCTAAAAGAAGGGAAGTTCTTGAGGACAGTCTATTTCAATTTTGTCTTTTTATCCCCAGTGTCTAGTACAGTTCTTTGTGTGTAACACATAGGTGTTCAATAAACATTTCTTAAAATTTATAAATACAAATAGTTTCCAAAGCTGAATTATTTTCTTGGAGCAAGTAGGGTAAAAAAGGGAGCAACTAGTGAGCAGAACTTCAGAAGTTTCCAGGAGGTACAACTTCCAGAAATTTAATTTCAGAATAATTTGTTCAAGTTCATAAAATTTCAATCTACTTTGGTAGCAATTGTTCATCTTATTGTTCAGAGCTCTGAATACTCTCTTCTGGGTAAATAGTCATGGGTTTGGCACTTTCTCTTATGTCCCAATTTCTCCCCAATTCCCTTTCAAATCTTCCTAGTTTATGCCTTCTAGCATTAATTAGTGGAAACAGCCATCATTTGGTAACAGAACAAATTTTCTCCTTTTTTTTTTTAAATAAAAAGGCAGGAAATGGGAAGGTTAAGTTGAGAAATTATTTAAGGAATGAACTCACCCTGAAGACATAAGCTTCTGAAAATTTGGTAAGTACAACTCAAGATGTTAAAACAGAGGTTCAGAGAATCAGATTTGGATCTGGAAGAAACTACAGCAGTCATCAATTCCCTCCTTTTTTTAATAGACACTAAGGTTTGGAGATATTAAATTATTTACCCCAAATTACACAGTTGCAAATATCAGAACAGGGATTTAGAACCCAGTTCATCCCACTCTAAAATTCAGTACTCTTTCTGCTATAGCATGCCAATTCATGGGATGATCATTCTTTCTTTTGCTTTTAACAGATATCACCCCTTTGGGATTGACAGTTTGGTGAGCATTGTCACAAGAATATAAGATACCAAAAGTAACCATAGCGACTGAGAAAGTTTACCTAGAATCTGGAGGATTGGTAATATTTGAATTGACATTGAAGAGAATTTAAGGGAAAGGGGGCAACCCACAGAGTCCATCTCACTACTTTCCAATTATTTTGGGAACAATCCAAGAAGATGCCTTTACATATAGTGGAAGTATACCACTTCAGATAGCATTTGAAAGAACTGTTGGTCAGTAGCTTCCCCACAGAGTCCATCAATCTATATGTATTACATATAGTGATTTCAAAAAAAGAATGGAAAAATATGTTTGTGTCAATGACCAGACTTTGAATAAGAGATGCACTATGGCATAGATTCAAGATACCCTGAATTGTTTTTGAGAAACCAGTGATTCTCAGTCTAAAATTTTTCTAGAGGATCCCTATCAGTTTTGTTTTGTTTTGTTTGCAGCAGAGGAAGCTGCTTTCATTTCCCATGTGGTTTTATCAGTTTTAGAATGTATCACAGAGTATCTTGGGGGCACCTGCCAATCTCTGATGGAGAAAATAACAACATGAATTCTCTGAAATATTGATGTACCCAGATGACTTCATTGTCTTTGGAAAAATACTGAAAGAACATGAAGAGAAACTGATTAAAGTGTTTGGCTAGAGCAAATTGTTCTGAAGCTTTCAATTTGAAAAATGTCAGTTTATAGAGTTTCTGTCAAGTGTAGCAGTCACAATATCTCAGCAAGATATAAGCAAGCTTCTTGAATGAGTCACAGCTACAAAAACCTAAGAACTCTTCTAGTATTTAATTGTTATTATGGTAAATGTAATATGCTGCCATTGACAAGTCCCTGAATAACTTCATTCATGCATACTTGACTGAAGATACCAAGAAGTAAAAGAACAAAAAAATCTCAATTGTTCAAAACCCAACAAAGCTTTTAGGATATTTTTTGGATGAACAAGTGTGAAAAAGCTCTTAAGGATGTGGTCACTATAGCGTTGGTCTAGCAAACCTTTCTTCCTCCACATAGCTACTAGCCTAAAGGTCTTGAAAGCTATACAATACCAAAAAAGTGATGGCCACCAGAAATCATTTGTTTGTCAGAACGGGATTGGGGAAAGTGAGAATCAATCTACCCCCATATAAATTTAAGTTTCTTGCTTTGAGAGATATCATTGCAAAGTTTAAACACTGTATTTGGATCAAAATTTTATGTACAAGCAGACCCAATCAGAAGACAAAAAATTCTCATAGTTGTTAAATTGTTATGTGGAAAGTATTTTTCAGTGTATGAATTCCCTGCCAAGATTCATTTTGACTAAGGCAGAGGTTTCTGAGAGCAAGTCACTCAATGAAATGATACATTGACATGTATCATGATATCCTGAACTATTCTTCACCACCTCTAAGGAGACCCACAACCTCAGCATTTTAGTGGCAATAATAAACCTGTTAAGAACTCTAAAATCAAAACAAAAATCCCAGAAGAGACAATTGATATCATTTCTTGCACATGAGTACAACCCTATCAAAAATGATGACTTATGCTTTAAGACCTATACTTATTTATTGACTTGTAGTTTGGAGTCTCAGAAAATGGAGAGAATTCACAACCAATATGAGAGACCATGATAGACACAAAGAGAGATGGACAGAAAATGTAAAAAGTTTAACTAGTCACAACTTCAGTTGAAAAAAAGATGAGACTATGACACCCAAATTCATAGCCAAAACCTCCAAAGAGAGTTTTGTTAAGAAATCATAGTGCTCAAGGACTAGGCAAGTTAGACTGATATAAAGTTTTTTTTAATTAATTAATTTATTTTGAATTTTACAATTTCCCCCATCTTGCTTCCCACACCCTACCCCCACCCCCACCCACAGAAGGCAGTCTGTTAGTCTTTACAATGTTGACATGGTATATGTTGATCTAAGTTGAATGTAAGGGGGGGAAAAATCATATCCTCAAGGAAAAAAAATAAAGCATAAGTAATAGCAAAATTACATAATAATGCTGTTGTTTTTTTTTTAATTGAAGGTAATAGTGTTTGGTCTTTGTTCAAACTCTACAATTCTTTCTCTGGATACGGATGGTATTCTCCATCACAGATATCCCCAAGTTGTTCTCATTGTTGCACTGATGGAATGAACGAGTCCATTAAGGTTGATCATCACCTCCATGTTGCTGTTAGGGTGTACAATGTTCTTCTGGCTCCGCTCAGCATCAGTTCATGCAAATCCCTCCAGGCTTCCCTGAATTCCCATTCCTCTTGGTTTTTAATAGAACAATAGTGTTCCATCACATACATATACCACAGTTTATTAATTTATTAATGCTCAATTGATGGGCATTCAGTTTTTAATTCTTTGCCACCCAAACAGGGCTGCTATGAATATTTTTGTACAAGTGATGCTTTTATCCTTTTTCATCATCTCTTCGGGGTATAGAACCAGTAGTGGTATTGCTGGATCAAAGGGTATGCACATTTTTGTTGCCCTTTGGACGTATGATATAAAGTTTTTTTGACAAAGTTCTTTATATATTTGAGACAGTTATTGAGAAATAAAGCAACTCACTTATTTACAGAATAATCACAGAGAAAAATGAGAGCCTTATAAAGACAATACAAGATCACACCTGTTGCCCAAAGGAGCATTAACAGGACTTCACCAACCAGTTAAATAGGCCAGGGCTGTCCAAAATGCAGTCTGCCTGTGGGTTTACTAAATGCTTCTGCAAATGAAGCTGAGCTACCACAGAGCTCTCACTTAAATGGCAAATCAAAACAAATTGTCTATTGTTTCAATAAAAACTTTGCAAAGTAAGATTGGACACCCTTGATATAAACTATCTAAATCAGACACATTCTAAAAGTGATGTTTACATTGACAGAGAACTAAGTGAAAGTGGGGAAAACAGTTTAATTCAGTTTCATCTGATTAATGTCAGATATTCTGGGTCAGTCTATTGTCCTATAAAACCAGGACAAAATGTTATAAAATGAAACCATATAAAAATTATTGTTTAACCATTAGGCACAGACCAATCTCTTACACCACTTAAGGGCAAAATAGATACATGACCTAGATATAAAAAGAGATATTACAAAAAAATTAAGAATGTGGAACTTCTTATCTATCTGGCTTAGGGATATGTAAACAACTTATAAATAAACAAAAGATAGAGACAGTATGAAGTAAAAATTGGATCACTTATATTAAATGTAAAAGTTTTTCTACCAATAAAATATGTGTAGCCATGATTAGAAGGAAAGAAGAAAATTAGGAGGAAATTTTATAGACAAGTTAGTCAAAAGTCTCATATTTCAAATATACAAAGAACTTTGTCAAATCCATAAGAATGACTCATTCCAGGGGTGGCTAGGTGGCGCAGTGGATAAAGCATTGGCCTTGGAGTCAGGAGTACCTGGGTTCAAATCCGGGCTCAGACACTTAATAATTACCTAGCCGTGTGGCCTTGGGCAAGCCACTTAACCCCATTTACCTTGCAAAAAAAAAAACCCTAAAAAAAAAATGACTCATTTCCCAATTGATAAATGTTATAAACAAGCAATTTTCCATGAATAAATCAAAATAATTTATAGTTACATGAAAGAAAGCTCTATCATTATTGATTAGATAAATGCAAATTAACATAACCTTGAAATATATTACACCTATCAGATTGGCTAAAATGACTGAAGGGAAGAGTGATAAATGTTGGAGATGTGGAAAAATTGGAGTACTAATTCATTGTTGGTTGAACTGTGAACTATCCAACCATCTTCAAGAGCATTCTCCAATTATTCCCAAATTGCCTATACCCTTTTTTTTTAGGTTTTTGCAAGGCAAATGGGTTAAGTGGCTTGCCCAAGGCCACACGGCTAGGTAATTATTAAGTGTCTGAGACCGGATTTGAACCCAGGTACACCAGGGCCGGTGCTTTATCCACTGCGCCACCTAGCCACCCCCCCATACCCTTTGACACAGAAATATCATTACTTATTCCGTTTCCAAAGATGTATACAGAAAAAGGAAAAGTATGTATATATACCAAAATATTTATAGCAGATCTTTTTATGATGTCAAAGAACTGGGAATTATAGGAGATGTCCATCATTTGGGGAATAACTGAACAATGGAATAATACTGTGCTAAAAGAAATGAACTCAATGAATTAAGAAAAGTATGGACAGACTTTCATGAAATAATGTTTGTCTTTCCTTTTTTTTTTTAGATTTTGCAAGGCAATAGGGTTAAGTGGCTTGCCCAAGGCCACACGGCTAGGTAATTATTAAGTGTCTGAGGCCAGATTTGAACTCAGGTACTCCTGACTCCAAGGCCAATGCTCTATCCACTGCACCACCTAGCTGCCCCTGTCCTTCATTTTCAAAGATGACCAAGACATCAGGATGCTGATGACAAGCACATGAATTGGATTTGAGTGACAGGGGTGCTGTGCTAAGTCACCATCTGGTACCAGTGATCAGCTATGATTCGAGCTGACCCTGGATACGAGTCAATCAGGGTTAAATGACTTGCCCAAGGTCACACAGTTAGGAAGAGTCAAGTGCCTGAGTCACAATCAAACTCCCACCCTCCTGACTTCAAGGCCAGTGCTCTATCCACAGCACCATCTAGTTGCCCTAGACTTTCATGAAATACTGAAAAGTGAAGTGAGCAGAACCAAGAAAAAGTTGTATTCAGTTACAGAAATTTTTTTTAATTTCAGAATAAAATGCTTGTTGAATGAAAAAAATGTATTACTTAACCTGAATAATTTGGATACCATTATCTAGTTTAATATAATTTAGCTATTCAGACATTTAAGCTTGCTTAAGTCAGCTTAAAATGTGTTATACCTACTGCATGTATTACTTGATAAGCATTTGTTGTGAATAGTGCTAAGCTATGATTACCTGGGATTCGAGGATAATTATCATTATTTTAAAAGGTTGATTTTTTTCCCCTAATGCTTATAATGTATATTTGCAAAATTTCAAGTGTATCTCAGCTCATCTTAGCAAGGGACTACAAAATTTCCAGCCCTAGAAAGAATGTAATTACTTTAAGATTGCTAGCTTTGCAAGCATTACCATGGGAACATGTTACAATTGAAGTAATCATGGTAACAGAGCAGATTTTTAACTGTAGTTCACTTGACTTGGAAACTTTTGAATCTGGCACTGAAAATTCTAGAAAGATGGAGAAAGCAAGTGAATCCCATTTTGGCTGAGGCACATGGAGGGTGACATGGGGTTATACTACAGTCATGTTGGACCCAGCCCATGGTGTTCTGTCCTATCCAGATTTTGTACAGGTTGCTATTACAGACAATGGAGTATAGAGACTAAAGGGATGAACAAGAGGCTGCCAGAAGCTGTTATCAGTTGAAACCATTCTAGGGCAGCCTGGACTCTCTTTTCTATCCCTACTTGCTAATGGGAACTTATCCCCATCTCAAGCTGAATGGTGGAAGGATTACTTCCTTTTTTCCTTCTGTCCAGTGGAGAGAGGAAGAAAGAGAGGAAGAGAGTCATGAGGTTTGTTACTTTCAGTAGGCTAGGCAAAAACAGTATCTAAATTTCATTCCCTGTTATTTGAATTCTTACACTTTTCACTTGATATATAAAATCAGTCAATTGTCAATAAGACAATACTAGTAGAAAAGGGCTTTCCCTTAAAGGAATGGGAAGTGTTGCTCCCCCAGAAGAGAAGTGGTTGAAGGGTCATCCCCTCCTTTTTTGGGGAGGGAGGATCAAACTCCATCTGTGTGAGTCTAGATCCAGGGCCTCTTTTCAGGGAAGTACCTTTAACTCACTCCTCTTGTGACCATGAGTAACAGAAGTTCATCTGAAATCCCCAGTGCACTGGAAATTTCCTTGTTGGAAGACATATGGAAGGGCAGAGACAAGTGTCATAAAAGAATCATCAGTGTATAGTTCTTCCGGTCATGGACTAGAAATATAGACCCTGGGTTAAAATCCATCTTGTACTATTTGTAGTACTAGCTGACAAGTCTTAATACCAAAGACCAAGTTACATACAAAAGAGAAGAGTGTCAGCTTACACCAGAGGAATCACAAAGTAGCAGTAACACTTTCTCTGGGGCTACTTCTCCAACTTCCATTTGCATTGGTAGGCCAGCATCCCAGAAAGCAGATTACTACTATTCTCAGGGTAACCCTAAGAGGGGATTTCTTTTTTTTTTTGGAAAGATTTTATTTATTTTGTGTTTTACAATTTTCCCAATCTTGCTTCCCCCCCCCCCCACAGAAGGCAGTCTGTTAGTTTTTACATTGTTTACATGGTATACATTGATCTCAGTTGAATGTGATGAGAGAGAAATCATATCCTTAGGAAGAAAAATAAAATATAAGAGATAGTAAGATTACATAATATCATTTTTTTCACCTAAATTAAAGGTAATAGTCCTTGATCTTTGTTCAAACTCCATAATTCTTTCTCTGGATACAGATGGTATTCTCAGATGGTATTCTCCATTGCAGACATCCCCAAATTGTGTCTGATTATTGCACTGATAGAATGAGCAAGTCCATTAAGGTTGATCATCACCCCATATTGCTGTTAGGGTGTACAATGTTCTTCTGGTTCTGCTCATCTCGCTCAGCATCAGTTCATACAAATCCTTCCAGGCTTCCCTGAATTCCCATCCCTCCCTTTCTAATAGAACAAATGTTCTATCACATATACAACAGTTTGTTAAACCATTCCACATATGAAGGACATTTGCTTAATTTCCAATTCTTTGCCACCACAGAGCTACTATGAATATTTTTTGTACGAGTGATGTTTTTAGCCTTTTTCATCATCTCTTCAGGGTATAGACCCAGTAGTGGTATTGCTAGATCAAAGGGCATGCACATTTTTGTGGCCCTTTGAGCATAATTCCAAATTGCTCTCCAGAAACGTTGAATGAGTTCACAGCTCCACCAACAATGTAATAGTGTCCTAGATTTCCCACAACCCTTCCAACAATGATCATTGTCCTTTTTGGTCACATTGGTCAGTCTGAGAGGTGTGAGGTGGTAACTCATAGATGCTTTAATTCACATTTCTCTAAAAAGTAATGATTTAGAGTAATTTTTCATATGACTATGGACAACTTTGATTTTCTCATCTGTAAATTGTCTTTGCATATCCTTTGACCATTTGTCAATTGGGGAATGGCTTGTTTTTTTTAAATTTGACTCAATTCTCTGTATATTTTAGAAATGAGTCTTTTGACAGAAATAGTAATTGTAAAAATTGTTTTCCAATTTATACATTTCTTTTGATCTTGGTTACAGTGGTTTTGTCTGTACAAAAGCTCTGAGAGGATCTAAGATGGCAAATCAAACTATCCTCCCCGTATGTTCCTCTTTATCAGTTAATTGATTTCCATAAACTTTTAGAAAAAGGATTTACCAAGAAGATATAGCAAGAATACTTGGGAAAGGGGCAGCTAGGTGATATAGAGAATAGAGTACCGGCCCTGGAATCAGGAGGACCTGGGATCAAATCCAGCTTCAGACACTTAATAATTACCTAGTTGTGTGACCTTGGGCAAGTCACTTAACCCCATTGCCTTATAACCCCCCCCCCCAAATACTTGGGGAAAAAACATTCCCTCAAGCCCAGGGGCACACTCTGCCCTTGCACACCAAGGTCTGTGAAGAAAATGGATTTAAATCCAAAGTACAATGGTAGTTAAATACGTGTATGGAGAGTACATGTAACAAAGGGGAACCTTATAGCTTCTAGTAGAGCCCCTACTTTTAAGAAGTTCTCTAGAGTCTTTGTGAAGTCCTAGACATAGATCTCTGCTGAACTCCAAGGAACAATACCTGTTGAGTCTTACTTCTGAAATCATGACTTCCTCTGTTGTTGGCCCTTACCATTCTGACAATCACAATTTCAGCTTTTAGTCAGATGAGACTTCTGATGAGAGTTATGACTCCCCTAAGTCACTTAGATGTCCCCTAATAGGAATATTCTTTTACCTAAAATCAGGAAATAAACAAAAGAATAGAAGTTCCATGTCCCATGTTAGGTGGAAAAGAGGTCAGGCATCATTCTGCTTTCACTCCCTCTGGATATCAGACTAAAATGTCACTTTTCAGAATGGAGGTTGGAACAGAGGTGTAGTTTCTCAGGAAACCTTCCTTTTTCCTTAGCATGTTGCTGTCCTCTGCTCCTGGCAGAGGATCAAATGAGATTAGTATTTGTAAACTGCTAATATAACGTTTGAGCCATAGTAGTTATTTCATACTTGTCCCCTTCCTTCCTGACAGTATGGCATTTCTAACTACTCTGATTTCTAAACAGTTTGGTCACTGATTAGGGTATGGGAGAAAAAGTGAACTTCTTTCTTTACCATTACCTCCAAGGGCAATTTCCTCTTCAGAGTCTTGGCAAAAGTTGCTTGAATGGTGACCAAAGAGGAATATATTGATATGCTCTATCTGGATCACCTGTAATTGTGATTCATTTGAGTTTACATTGCTTTTAATTCATAGCTTTAATAACAATTCACAGGGCAATATTAGTGTTGAAAAGATAGGCTTTTGTAGCACAAGTTTCTTGAGAATTATCAGAAGTGCTATGTATTTTCTTAAATATGATCCAACTTAACTCTCCTTTTCTCTTCATTTCTGGATCTATCCAGACATGCATACTGATAGACTAAGTAACTGTACTGCCCATCCATCTGCATATCATAATCTGCATTCTTCATTCAGTTGATTTTCCTATGTGAATTGTTAGGCTGCTTTTCTTTGGAGACGCTATGGATCTTATTGAGGAGACCCTATAGTGTTTAGTGAACCATAAAACCTTCCTAAACATTCAACTTAGAGAAAATAATCTGTTTCTTTGAAAAGCAGCTCAAAGAGGCAATAATTGGAAAGTGGGGAATAGGTGCTATTTCCCTAAAGAATACAGAAATACAAATAAATATTACAATTAGGATAGTTGGAAAGAAAAAGCAATATGATTTCAGGCATGGGGAATGGTCTATACAAAACAGAAGAGAAGTAGAATATTATATATGAGGAAGTCAATCAAAGAGCATTTTAAAATTTAAGTACCTGGCTTTGGAGTAGACATTATGGCTACAAACATAAAGAAATAATCTCTACTCTCAGGGAACTTACATTCTAACATAGTTCAATTTAAAAGCAACAGAGTGTTTGAAGGAAGAGTAATGTGTAATCAACCTGGAAAGAGAGGCTGGAGCTAAACTGTGAAGGGTTTTAAAAACCAAACTGAGAATCTGTATTTTATTTTCATAGCAATGAGGAATGACTGAATGAAAAAGTGTTTTTCAAGTGTTTATCATGTGCCAGTTATTGTACTAAGGGCTGGACATAAAAAAAGCAAGCAATGGAGAAAACACATTGAGATCTACAGTTGTAAAGGGGGTAGGAAGAAGGTGAAATGATGAGGAAGTGGTATGGTGTGTTGTGTATGTAAAGTAGTACAAATAGTTATTGTTATCAATAGAGTCAGTTTGCAAACATCACACTGCATGTACCTCCCTGGTCTCAGAGCAGAAATGAAGAACTATGTAGGTAAAAAATAAAAGATATATTGCCATACATGGCCGATGTGTTGATTTGTTTTGTTTAGAATTTTTGTTATTGGTAGGTTTACAATAGGATGGGAGAGGAGAATGACTAGGCAGTGACAGTAATAAAACATTTATTTGAGACTTATACATATTTGTGATCTTCAAAAGTTGCCTCCAATGATGCAGATCTCAACCCACCCAGGCCTGACATTCCTCTGGGATTTTTGTCCATCTATTCTCATAAATTAACCACAGAAGTCCATTTGTTGCAGCCTTTCTTAATTTTACTTGATATTATGAGGGTACCAATTTAATGTTATGGCTCTCAGACACATGACAAATCCATTTTTTCCTCCTATCATTCAATTCCTTGTTGACAACTTTTACTCCTGTTCTTTTTTTGAATGTATAATTGCTTATATATTGTGGCTTACACACACAAAACATGTCTCTTACTTGCCCTCAGTAAGATATTTTTGATTCCTTAGGGACTGCTGATTCCATAGCTCAGTGTTATATAGTAATATTAGCAGTATAATGTATTAAAAAGACATCTGCTTCCATGAATTGTTTAGGGTTATTAAAGGAGGTTTGTCATTTTAAAAAGGAAATCCATTCTATCTTTCACCTATATTGTCCTCTCCAGATATGCATACTACTGGACAAGCTAGTTATCTGTACAAATGCATGTCAAAAATCTTGGCAATAAATATTCTTCATCCATTTGATCTTTAATATATGGATGGTAAGGACAAACTCTTTTGAGTGATTATGAGTCTATTCAAAAAGACTCAACAATATTGATGTAATTGCCACAATATCATTCATAAACAGGATTATTGGAAGAATCTCATCATCCAAGGGGAATTACTCTTCAACTTGGACTCTGCAATAAATCATCTCCATCACATTGATGAATGCCTTTGACAATAAGCATATTTTTTTCATTTTATAACTTGCCCAATATGTAAATCAGATGGTCATTGAACAGAACTGTTTATGTTGATCTCTTTCAAGGAATTATGAATGATTTTGATAAATATAAAGAAGGCACATTTTTAAAAACAAGCATCAAAGTAAGCATTTTGATTTACCGAATCAAAAGTTGTGCATGTTTAGGTAGCCAACAAGCAATAAGCAGAGTTGTGCATTTTTAACATTTTTTTAATGATATAGGGTTCTTTTTTTAAAAAACAAACGAAATTTATCTCATACTTCACCAAGAGGTGCCATCTAAGCCACAGAATCATAGACACAGTTAGGAAAGACTTTATGTTCACCTAGCTAAACCCTCTTACTTTATAGGTGAAGCCACCTTGGTAAAGACATATAAATTAACTTACTCAAGATCACACTAAAAGTATTAGAATTTGGATTAGTCCAAGAATTGCTCCACAATCTTATATAGCCTTAACAACCTGAAAACTGAGTCTTCATTCAATTTCTATCACACAGTTCAGTGGTTTAAGAATAACAGGTGAAAAAAGAACAACAAAGGGTAAGACAAAAGAAGCTTCAATATAATACAAAGTTCACACTGATTGCTTTAAAATTACAAAACATGGGGCAGCTAGGTGGTTCAGTGGATATAGCATCGGCCCTGGAGTCAGGAGGACCTAGGTTCAAATCTGACCTCAGACACTTAATAATTGCCTAGCTGTGTGACCTTGGGCAAGTCACTTAACCCCATTGTCTAAAATAAAATTGAAAAAAAATTGCTTACCACTTTGTCAGTTTTTATTAAGTGTTTTTTTCTCTCTCTCATACACACACACACACACACACACACACACATATGTATGCATATGGAAATATGAGATATAGAGTCCAAACTAAGGTTTCTGGCACCTAAGGTAAATTCATGTAAGGATGGGGATGAAGATGAAAAAGAAGTCTAAGATATGATTACTCCTTTGATGTTGCTGTAGATTAGAGACAGAAGTAATGGGGGTTGAAGAAGTTGAGGAACTAGGAGGCAGTGGGCAGAGGTTGAGGTAGAAAAGATAGTATATTACATATTAAAGATAGTATATTACATATTAAATAAAGATAGTATATTACATATTAAACATATGGGGGGGGATAGAATGACCTGAAGGTCTGCTGAGGTCAACAAGAAAGTTCTGGACAGGATGCTGTGACTCCTACTTTATCATTCAACAACCTTTGTCCTTCAATTTTACACTTTTCTATTCTCTTCCGTTTCACCCTTTGTTAAAGAACTGCTCCAAAATTATAATAATTAATGGAGTAAGGATCTAAACCCAGGCCTTGCAGTTCAGAGTCCAATGTTATTTCCACTATACCATAACACCTTTACTCTGTAACATGCTGCCTCTTTTAATAAAAATGAAATATTCCATAGACAGAATATAGAAAATAAGACTTGAGGGGAATATATGTCCCATAGGTAATAGAGGATGATGATAAACATCGACTAGATTATCACTAATTATACTATATTTACATATGAGAAACAGGAGGAACACTGCACCAGAGATAGGAACCAATAAAGAATATTAATTTCAAAGTCAGAAATTAGACTGAATATTGTTTTAACATATAATTTGACATGTTGAGCTGAGTACAAAAACTAACTTTCCAGTATCAAGGGATTTTTCTATCTCAGAGCTAAAGGGGACATTAGAGTCACTTGCTCCAATATACACCTTGAACAGAATTCCCTCTTCAATATTCCTAGGAAGTAATTAACCAACCTGCACTAATAGACTCAGGAATGGGGAATTCTCAGTCTTCAGAGGCAGCCCATTCCAATTTGAGGTAATTCTCATTGTCAGAAAGTTTTTCCTTTGTGTCTTTACAACTTCCATACATTATACCTAGTTCTGCCCTCTGGAAACAAGCAGACAAAATCTAATATCTCTTTCATGAGAGGGTCCATTAAATACTTTAAGATATTGCAAAAGAAAACTAAAAAAAAAATACTTTAAGATAGCTATCGTGTCTCTCCTAAATCTTTTCTTCTCCTTGTTAAACAATCACCCATTCCTTTATCTGATACTTGGTTTGCCCTCTTCTGTTACTTGTTACTACTCAAACTGATCTATGGATTCATCAGTTTGTATGCTCCCTACAACAATATAGTTCATAATCCACTTATGCTTACTCAATCTCCAAGATCTTATCTACAAATTTACGTGTCCATTTGTGCTGTGGATATCAAATCTACATAATGATGGATGTATTCTTTATGTTGTCCATCTAGCTGCATGCCATAATCTGGGCAAATGGCATTATTTACTTGTCTTTCCTATGTATTTGATCAGGTTTTAAGTGGTTACAGATCTCATCTAGAAGGCTCTGCATTGTACCAGAGATTGATGCAATCAGCACAGTGGTGATTTCTTGCAAATGTGTATCATGACAAGATTACCAAGTGTCCTATGAAATATTTTCTATCTTCTCTAGATATGCAATAAAACCAACTTGCTTAACTGACTCTCCAAGAACAGCTTGGGAGCCATTCTTTCATTTAGCAGCAACTTCTTTCATCTTCTGATTTCATTTATAATGAGAACAATAAATATTAATACAACTTAGTTTTGGGAATATGTCTATTCATTGGTCTTGATAGTTTGGTCATGGTCACTTTAGATTACAAACAGCTAAGTTAACATGGAAAGATGGTCTAAAATTTGTTATTCTTAGCACCCCTAGTTCCATCTCTACCCTTCTGCTACCAATGCTGAAGAAAGATAATGAGCTACATGGGACTAGAGGTCATTTAAAAATTTTGTTTCATAAACTGTCATGACTAAAATTTATTACCAAGTTATCAATCTATTGGAGATGAATCTCTTTGTACTTAGGCTAGTTCTCACAAAGATGGCATACTTTGCTACCTTTTTGGAATAGTAGGACCTGCCAAAGCTTGAATCCTAAAGGCATAACCACTAAGGACTCAGGGTCATTTCCATATCACAGTGAACTATTAGAAAAGTCTTTGGACTGAATGAAAACTAAAAGGCAGATTAAGTTTTCTATTATTATATGTTTCTGTTCCTTATAACTACCCTGCACTCCAGCTAAATTGGACTACTCCTCATTCTTCAAAAACTTATTTTGGTTCACATTCTCCTGTTTGCTTGAGTACTTTCCTCTAATGCTCCATTTTCTACCTACTGAAATTGTCCCTGTACTTTCCAAAATGCAGCTCAAATGGCATCTCATCTATAACATCTTCCCCAGTTCCATCAAACAAAAGTGAATACTCCCTACCTCTGAACCCCCCTCAGGACTTGCTTTGTACTTTTCTTGTAACACTTAAAACATTCTGTTATGAATAGAACTATATATCTATACATTTAACATTATAAGTATTATAAGTATCTCTAAATAGATCTTACCTCTCTTAAATTCGATTATAAAATTTATTAAAGGTATAGTCCAAAACTGTGTCTTTCATCCTGATTATAGACCCCATAGCATTGTGGAGTTCAATAAATATTATTTGATGCAATAAGGTAAATGAGCAGAACCAGGAAGACAATTTATACAAAAACAACATTGCAAAGAAAACAAATCTAAAAGACTTAACTTGAATCAGTGCAAAGACTAGTCACAATTCTCGAGGACCAATTTGAAGAAGCATGCTAATCCATTTTCTGACAAAGCATTCTTGGACAAAAATGAAATACATTTTTGGACATGGCCAATGAAGGAATTTGCTTTGAGTGACTTCACATATTTCTTACATGAGTTTTGTTTTACTTTTTTGTTTTCAAATGGGAAGTGAGTAGGAGAACAAGCTAGGAATAAGGTAAACTTCCAAAAAGGGAAAAACCAAAAAGAGTGTCATTGAAGTTTTCACTGCAACAAGTAGAATTTAGTTTCTATACTGAAACTTATGAAACACTAAAATGAATTCTAAAAATATCATGTAGATATTTTAAAAGGTAAAGGTTAAAAATAATAAAACAGCAAAAATACTGCTTTGAGGAAAATGAGAAAGCTCACTAGATGTTGAGTTTCTTCTCCTATAATTATGCATTCAGGGAAGTTACACAGTGGAAAGTTTGCTTAGCATCTTCTTTTGAATGTGAGCTGTCACTCAAAGTACTATTCAGTGATTTGGAACAATAATTATAACAGCCCTTAATTCAGAAACAATAGTATACCTTCTTCCCAAAGGTGATTAAGTAATGGAACAAGACTAATGATTAATTTAGAGTAGTACAGGTAAATTCTAAATGCTACTGTAGAGAATACAACTTCTTAAATGCTTAACTTGCTATCAGGGACTGACTTGGCTTGCACTAAAGAGAATACATTTCATTATGTTCTGCTTATAAGTCAATAGAATAACATCAGTGAAAGCTTCACTTGAGGCTAGTTGAGCCTCAAACCATCACAACATTTAACATCTGATTTCTTAATGTAAACTTGTAGTCCCTAGGGAGTACAAATGCAAACTGCATCACCATCTATACTCCTACCTGGGTATGTTATGCAAAATGGCAATGTTAGGACAAATTACCCAATGTGAAAAAATAAGACCAAGACCAGCAACAAGAAATAATCAAGCAGGTCAGGATCTAGGATATTACAGCCCAAAGACATCCCCTTATAAGTCTCCAAAATAAGCCCTGATCCTTAAATTTACCTATGACTGATCTTTGGTACACTTGGCCAAAGTTTTAATAACTTACATATATAAATGAAGCAAGAAGTCAGTGAACAAAAATTTATTAAGTGCTTATAAATGTGCTAAAATAGGAAATCTGCTCTCAAGGAGCTCAAATTCTATTGAAGGAGACAACCTGCAGAACAATGGACATACAAGATATACAAAGTAATTGGAAGATAATCTTAGGTTAAAGACACAATGGGGGAAATAGGAAAGGTCTATAATAGAAGATAAATATGCTGTCTTATACTAACACTTTGGTCTATATAAAAAGGAAAACAAAGAGCCTAAAATTTAATATCCAAACAAATTAACTGATTATGCTTTTAGCTCTCTTTTTTTTGGGGGGGGGGGAGTTGCAAGGTAATGTATGACCAAGGTCATACAACTAGTATCAAGTGTCTGAAACCAGATTTGATTGACTCCAGGGCTAGTGCTCTAGCCATTGCACCACCTAGCTGCTCCCATAGGTCAATGAAGACTTATTTTATCAAGGGCAGCTAGATGGTTCAGTGGGTAGAACACTGGCCCTAAAGTCAGGATGACTTGAGTTCAAACTAGCTGTGTGATCTTGGGCAAGTCACTTAATCCTGATTGCCTCTCATCCAGGTCTATCTCCAGTCATCCACTGGACCCAGATGACTCTGGAAGAGAAAGTGACAGCATGGAACCCCCACCCCCACCCCCACTCAAATTCAATTCACTTGCATGTCATGGCATCACCTCTGATGTCATGGTCTTCTTCAAGGACAAAGGATAAACATTATTTTAACTCCTTTAACTCAGCAATTGTGAACACTCATTCAAACTTTGGCTCCATCCTCCATTGCCCCATACCGCCAACCCAACCTCTACCTTGACCTATTCTCACCCAACCATTCTGGAATGACTGCTACATAAGAATCTTGCTATCATCCTTCCAGCTCCAGCTCAGTGAGACCTGATCAGAGAGTCACCATGGTCACCAATTCCAGAACTAATTGTACTTTCACCCATTCCCTAACTCATTGACCAAAATAGGGAATTTGGAATATTTCAAGTTTCCCATGCTACTTTCAAGTTCTCCCTCTTCTCTTCCCTTCCCTTGAAGTTCACTCATTCCACAATTGGTATTGCCTCAGATAAACTGACACCTGGAAAAAACCTTAGCTTAAAAAGACCAAGGTCTCCCACTACATCTGGGGCCATTCCCCAGTAGCTCCAACCTATATCTTGCCACAGGATCCAGAAGGTTCAAGAGGAGAGAGTAAGGCTGGTGACTTTGTACTGCTCTAACTCACTTAAATCCAATTCATTTGCAAGTCAAGGTAGAACCCTCGTGATGCCACCAGACCTCTTCAAGAATGAAGGACAAATAATAAAGAATCCAAAATCTACCAACCAATCTTCTCTTAAATTCCTTGCCCATTGTCACTGATCTCACCCCCACTCCCACTCCCACCCCCACCCCCGCCTCATCTTTGGAATATTCCTACCATTCATTGCCTTGATTCCTATATATATGCTGCTTAATAAGGCTGAAGAAAAAAATACCAGAAAGTGCTGCCTGGGTCAACTACAAATGAACAT
This sequence comes from Macrotis lagotis, assembly GCF_037893015.1. NCBI lineage: Eukaryota > Metazoa > Chordata > Mammalia > Peramelemorphia > Peramelidae > Macrotis > Macrotis lagotis. The sequence goes on along the minus strand of NC_133664.1, from coordinate 89,260,651 downwards.
TTTATAAATTTAATTGTGGCTAAGCTCCATCTTTAGGTAAACAGTGCTATCTAAGAGCTACCTAAGGGAAAAACTAAATGCAGTAAGACTTACGGCTAGCAATTTGTTCATAAAGTAATGAATTTTTTGGCCATAGGAACCCATGAAACAAAAATTTTACAGTCTTCAGTTCTTTGTGGCTCCCTACCCTGTGTGGCAATGAAGGGGTCAAAGGATGCTAAGAATCACAAAGCTTTTAAATGGTCCATAAACATTAACAGTATTTAAATGTGAGACTTTTATCCAGTCATTAACAAATTGATATACATTAGAAGAAATGGACCACATTGGTGTCAATATCATCAGTATAAATGAAATCAGAAGACAAAAGTTGCAGCTCAACAAAAGAATGTCTCTTAATAGCTCCTTGGAGAGACAATACCCAAAGGTCATAATAAACACCATTTTCTTGGGGCATGTAGTCATCTAGTCTTACAGTGTTCATGACGAGCTTAAACAATAAGTAATCCACCATGAAGATAATTGCAGTTTATGGGCCACCATCTAGAAGAAGATGCAGAGGTAGAGCAATTATATAGAGAACTTAATTAGATCCTCCAAACAATATATAAATACTAGGATACTTGATGCCTTAAAATGTGAAAGTGGGCACAATGGGAAGATACTGAAAAATATAATTGGATTTATGACTTGGTTTGGAGAAACTAAAAACCTCAAAGGAGATCAGACTGCTCCGAGACTTCATGCTTAAAGCATGGATACTTTTTTTTCCCCAGAAAAGTTCTCAAAATGATCTCATAAAATAATAATGATAGCTGGCATTTATAAATCCCTTTAAGGTTTGCAAAGTACTTCATACCCTTTATCTCATTTGACCTTCTTAAGAGCCCTGCTAGGTAGATACAATAGGCATTATTATTTGAATTTTATAGATGAGCAAACTATGGCTCCAAGAGATTAAGTGCCTCACCAATGGCCACATAGCTAGTATCAGAAGAATTCAGAATCAGGTACCTTCTAACTCTAAGTCCAGTACTCTTTCTACTACCTCCTAACAGGTATGTTGACAGGAAATGACTAGTTATTAATATGGGAGTTATGTTAGAATCAGCTATGCGTGGTAAGACCATTAACTAGGGTAGAACAAAGGTGAAGATCAATATCAGATTAAAAGAAAGGCTAAGGATGAGAAATCGTTGTAAACAATTGCAACAACTTCAAGCTGACCTCTTCAAATATACCATCTAAGCCAAAATATTGGGAAAAGGTAAAGACACTGAACTTGATTATCACTGTTTACTATAAAAGTTCAACTGAATGAAGAATTGTCAAATGAAGCTGACAAACATATTAGCCAGCAAACGTTTGATCCTTGCCATAGTAGAAATACATGGCAGCCAAGGAAGGCAACACCAGGTTAGAATTCAAACTCATTTGTAAAACATGAAGGAGGTTCTAGATGGGTGGATCATAAATAGTATTGCATAAAACATTGAAAAACAGAGAAAATGAACAAAAGGCAAAGATCCAATCATTCTGAAGATCAATTTGGAACTATGCCCAAAGGGATACCCTTTGATCCAGCATTACCACTATGGGTCTGTATTGCAAGGAGATAACAAAAAAAGAGAGGAAAAGATCCACATGTACAAGAATATTCATAGCAGCTCTTTTTGTGGCACAAATAACTGGAAATTATTGGAAATCTTCCCATCAATTGGAGAATGGCTAAACAAGTTGTGGTATATGAATGTAATAGAATATTATTGTTCTGTAAGAAATGATTTCAGAAAAATCTAGAAAGACATATGTGAACTGATGCTGAGTAAAGTAGCATAACCAGAACACTGTTTATACTTTAACAGCAAAACTATGTGATGATTGACTTAGCCCTTCTCAGCAATAAAGTAATCAAAGAAAATTCTATTAAGATCTGTGATGAAAAATGCCACCCTCATCCAGAGAAAGAATTATGGAATCTGAATACAGATCAAGGCAAACTACTTACATTTAAAAAAATTTTTTTCCTTTTCCTTTTTCCCTTTTGTTTTGATTCTAATATGAAAATATGTATAATTTATATCAGATTACTTGCTATCCTAGGTAGGGGGAGGGAAAGGGGGTAGAGAGAAAATTTTACAAAATGAATGTTGAAAATTATCTTTATATGTTAATTGGAAAAATAAATTTATTTAAAAACAAAGAAGTGAACACAAGTCTGCAGAATTCTTGGCATGGGGGCAGCTAGGTGGCGCAGAGGATAGAGCACCCAACCTGGAGTCAGGAGTACTTGAGTTCTAATCCTGCCTCAGACACTTAGTAATTACTTAGTTGTGTGGCCTTGGGCAAGCCACTTAACCCCATTGCCTTGCAAAAACTAAAAAAAAAAAATGCTTGGCATGGGACCCAACTCAACAATATCATCCAAAGATGATTTATAAATTAAACTGGCAGGACAATAGACAGGTAAATGGGACAAATTTTTCCAATGTTTCTGTAGTGATCTACTTAATCACATTTAGATCCTTACTAGATGAAAAATGGTACTTTAGTCACTTCCTTGGGCAACTCAATTCTCTGAGTTTCAATTTCTTCATCTGTAAAATGGGAAGGTGTGTTTATTTAATTAATCTTTAAATCTCTTCCAGTTACAAATCTATGTTCCTTTGATTTCAAGAGCGGCTAAGCCAGATAAGTACATAATGAAAAAAATCTGTGCTAGAGGAGACATGATCTTGGAAACACTGAGGTATTTTTTACAAGATATCTTGAGGACAGGAATATAATTCAATACAGGGGAAAAGTCACATTTACCATCCAGAAAGGGAGACTGAAAGGACATCAATGACTATCAACTCAAATGTTCATTTTTAATCTTTAAGACATTTTTATGAAAATAATAAGGATATCACCAATGAAAATGAGAAAGAAAAAGTAAGCTTTTGCAAACTATTCTCTGCATTGATTCACACTTTTACTGTCACAAACTAAGGTTAGATAATGCAAATGTATTTATTATTTGTGAATAACAATAAAAAGCATTTGACTCGATAGATCAAAATGACATTTTTAAAGGCTTTTCCTTCTAACAAGGAAATCTCTTATGCATATGTCAACATAGAAGATTTCTTGACAAATGTAACATAGAGATAGCTCTGTTTGACAATCTTCAGACTCTTATTGTAAGCAGAGGCATAAGATAAGGAAATGTATACTTGGCAAAGATGTTACCTACTGTCATGGATGTCATGCACAAGCTATATGAGGTCTGCCAGATGTTCCTGTTTATGGATGCCATTATGTTGACTACATAAAACCCCAAAACATTATTGGGGCTTCTAAATTATAGCTATGATTAATCAAAAGAGATCAGCCTAACAATCTGTTTTAAAAAATAAAAACAAAATAATGAAAAATATATTCCACATATTATGGCATGCTCTTAGATGACCTAGGTGTTTGAAGTTAGCACATTTAAACATGTACATCAGACATGTACTGAAGATGGACAAGTTGAGTTCAAAGTTGAATTGGAAAGAGAAAAGAGATTGGATTTCAAATGGAAAATTCTTCAGTTTTCAAAGATCCCAATCTACTCCCTGGAACAAAGAACCATTTGAGTTTGCTTCCTTATTTGTTTTTTGATGCAAGTCTTCTATTTGAGTCCAAATCTTTGAAAAACCCTAAGTTTAAGAAATCAAAGTTGGGAATGACAAGATAGACATCAAAAAGATAGATGCATGATAACTGCAGAGTTATTTCCTAAATCCAGTGAAGACGTATGGCTCATGAGTCTAAGCCTCCCTTGGGTTATTCACCAAAAACTAGTACAAGGACTATCACTAGGAATGTATGAACACAAAATGAAGGAGTATCTGCCAAGAAAACCCCAAATTTGACCCCCAAATGGGGTCACAAGGAATTGGACATGAATCAAAAACAACTCAACAACAAGAAGAACATAAAATGAAGGATGATAGATGGTCTGCCCTACTGTTCCATTGGAATCTATAAAATGTAAAAATAATTAAGAGAATGGATTCCAGCATGCCAGGCAATGCTCTCTGGAGGATCTTTGGAAGAACATGACCAAGAATCATAGGACAATAAAGAAGGAGGGTTATGATCTACTGCAGTGGGGAGAATACACCTTGATGGAATCACATAGTCACTTAAATATTAAAGTATGGTCTATCTAAGTTGCAATATTTTAAAAGGATTTAAGGGGATCATTAAAAAATTAATCCACAAAGCTTTTGTTTCAGTGTCTAGAAGACACCTTAAACTCTGATCACTTAGCTACTAATTCCTGATTAAAGGAATAAAAAAGAACCAATCAAATAAATCAATGATTTTTCCATATTACTACATTCAAGGCTCAGATGTCATACTCACTAGATTCTGTTAAGTTACTCAGGCAGGGATAAGTCCTACCATAAGTATCTCTTCAGGATGCCCACACCACAGACTTTGTGTCTTTGATTTAAATTAATTGGGAAGAGGCAGAGGTATTAGGGAGCAGAGACCCATATCTACATGTTCAATAAGATAGGACCAAGAGTCCTCTGGTCTAGAAGGTACCATGTATCTTAGTGGACTTTGCCTGGGGTTGTTTTTAGATAGGAGATAATCACATCAAGGCTCTGAGCCAGGAGAACTTGCACAGGTTCCACAGGAATTATATGACTATAGATAGACCCAGTTTGCCACAAACTGTCAACCCTACTGACATACATAGGATAAGATTATAGAGTGCTATGCTCAGACTCTGCAAAAATTCTGAATTAAAAAGAGAGGTAACTAGGGACCATATGCCCAACTTTCCCTTCTTCAGCAACATTTAACATCTTAATGAAGTTCAAGAACTAAAAACAAATCACATTAGCAAATGTTAGATCTTCTTGGCGAGCACAAAGTAGGAAAAACAAACCAATCATTGACAATGTTTTGCTTCACTTTTCCAAGCTAAACCAGTAAGGATAGAGAAGGCAGATCATGCCAGACTGATTTCTGTAGTTTAGTGCTAAGATGGTGCCAAAAAGCATCCTGAAGAAATGGATGTGGTCATACGTTATTGGGAGATACTCTAAGGCAATGGGTGTTGTCAGATGGTCCACATATAACACATACACACACACACATATATATGAAAATATGAAAAATGGTACTTTAGTCACTTCCTTGGACATCCCAATTCTCTGAGTTTCAATTTCTTCATCTGTAAAATGGGAAGGTGTTTTTATTTAATTAATCTTTAAATCTCTTCTAGTTATAAATCTATGTTCCTTTGATTCTAAGAGTGGCTAACCCAGATAAGTACATAATGGAAAAAATCCATGGTGTGGGCATCTTGAAGAGAGACTTATCCTTGCTTGAGTAACTTAACAGTACAATCTAGTATGCCATCTGAGCCTTGAATATAGTAATATGGAAAAATCATTATGTGATTGATCCTTTTTTATTCCTTTAATCAGGAACCAGAATCTAAATCCATATATACATGTATACACATACACAATTCTATGTGTTTGTGTTTTTATAAAAGTGTTTATAGTACAAGTGTGTTATATATAAAAGTGTTTATAGTAAGCACCATCATGACCAATCTACAGAGTGATGAAGAAAATATTTAAATCTAGCTTGTTACTAACTAGGGGTTTGAACCTGGACAAGTCACTTCCTCATGTCAAGGGCAGGTGATGACCTCTTAATTCCACACGTTTAACAGTTGTTGTATTTATTAAGAACCCACAATGTATTAGGCAAGATGTAGGGCTGGAATGTTTTTCATCCCTCAGTTTATGACATATCATCCTTCAGTTTATACGGTATGACATACATCATAGAGCAAACATCATAAAGAGAGCAGGCAAACAAGCAAAATGCCTTGACTTCAGACAAAGGCTCTCTTGTCATGCTCATAAACAAGGGACGTTAATATGGATTCAAAATTGGTTGAATGAGTTGGCTCAAAAACCAGCCACTAATAGTTCAAGTGTAAAATGTGAAGCTCTTAGGTCCTGCGCTATTTGACACACACACACACATATGTTAAAGCACAGGGATGGCGAGTTTGGTGAATTTGCAGATGAAACCTGAACCATATCGAATCAAATGAAATTTAAGAGGAAAGAACGGAGTCTTACACTCAAAAATGCTCAGTTTATGGGTAGGAGATTAAAAAAGGCAGGGGCTAAGCAATTCAAATGAAAAAGATAGGAAGATGTTCGAGGACTCAATACGAACCAGGGCGGTCAAAGCCAACTGAGAGAGAAGCAGCGGTAGGTGCGGGGCCCACCTGGCCACATCACCCGCGAACTACCGGGGTCCTTTTGGGGGCTGCATTTTAGGAGCTGGTGGGGCGGGCGGGGGGCACCTTATTTTCAACTGCCCGGCTTGGGGGGACACGACGATCTGCCTTTAAACGGCGGCTTTGGGGGCAAGCTTGGGATGAGACCGGCCTCCCGCGGGGCCCAGGTCTTGCCCCCGGGCCCGGGCGGCCGCGCCCCGGACGTGCCGTCCTCCCGGCTCCGCTCCGGCGCGCGGCTCCGACCCGGGGGCGTGCACGCGGCCACGCGCCCCCCCCGCCGCCCGAGGCCCGCGCTCGCGCCCGCCCGTTGGCAAGGCGGGTGGTGTGGCGCTACGTCATATGGGCCGCCCGCCCGCCATTGGCTGCGGCGGCCTCACCAGACCGAATGTTTACCTGGCGGGGAGGGAGGGGCGTGGCCTGGGGCGCGGGGGGCGGGGCGCGGCGCGCGGGGGGCGGGGCCAGCCCGGGCTGTGGCCGCCGCCGCCGCCGCCGCCGCTGCCGCCGCCGCCGCCGCCGCCGGGGGGTCCCTCCCCCTGGCCGGTCCGCTCGGGCAGGGAGGGAGGGGCGGGCCGGGCCCGGCCGGGTGTCGGGTAGGCTGGGTCTGGGTAACGTGATTCGGGGGCTTCGCGCCCGGCGATATAAACCTTTTAGCGCCGGCCGGACGCCGCAGGCTCAACTTTGGAGCCGCAGCTGGCCCTGCTGCTGCTGCTGCTCCTCCTCCTCACCTACCCTCCATCCTTGGCCGTCCTGCGCATCTGCCTCCTCTGCCTCCTGCTGCTGCTGCTGCTGCTGCTGCTGCTCCTGCGCCGGGCAGGCCTGTGGCCCAGCGCCCTCCTAGCAGGTAAGGCGGGCCCGGGAGGCCCGGGGCTCCCCGGGCTTGGCGGGGCCGGCCGGCTTGTGGGAAGTTGATAAAAAAGGGGAGGGAGACGGAAAGAAAGTGTCGCGGGCGGGCAGCCGGTGGCGGCACCCGGCGCCCCCCGGGCTCGGGGCATCCCGGTGGGTTCCCAAGAGCCCGTGACCAGGTGCGCGTGTGGAAGTGAGGAAGAGCGGGGGTCCCCGGGGCTCCGGCGGCCCAGTGAGTCTCCCCCGGGCCAGGAGGCCCCAGACGCCCCGAAATCCCTAGTGTGGAACCCATCGGGAGCTGACTTTATTTCCCCCCCCTCTCTCAGGACATTGCCCCCAGCCCCTCGGGGTGGCGACTTGATGCCCAGGCTCGACGGCCGCTGCTGGAGTTACTCCTGCACCACCCGAGACAGGCACAAAACGCCCCCGGGAGCCGGCGCCGCCGGGCCGACCCAGAAAGGGGGAGACATGCTGAGCCCCGCGGTGGGCGGCCCGGCGCTGGTCCTGGTGGGTCCGGGCGCCGGGGCCGCCGAAGCCCCGGACAGGAGAGCCCCCGGGACCAGCTGGCACCACCACCTGGTGCAGCGCAGCGTGGTGCTTTTCGCAGTCGGGGTTTTCCTAGCCCTGGTCCTCAACTTGCTCCAGATACAGAGGAATGTCACCCTCTTTCCAGAAGAAGTTATTGCCACGATCTTTTCCTCCGCCTGGTGGGTCCCTCCGTGCTGTGGCACCGCAGCCGGTAAGTGATGGGGGAGGGAGGCAAGCTTAATGAACTCCAGCTTGGGGGGACTTCAGACCACCTTGGATACTGTGTGCAACCAGAACTCCCATTATGACAGGTTTCCAGTAAGACTATAATAAGTGCAAACCTCTAGACCTAGGCCAAAGTGCTTCTGGGGCAAAGTGTGAGGGAGTCTAAGGATGGAGATGAGGTCAGAAGATAAGGGAGCTGTGATGTGGCCTCCTCCTCCTCCTCCCCTCTGGCAGCCCGAGGACAACCTTTGATTCTAGTGCGGCGGCAGCGGCAGCTTCAGCAGACGGGTGTCATCCGGAGCTAGCCGCCCCGCGATTGGCCTCCCCTAGAACTGGTGAGCCACAAGGCTGCCTCGCTATTGGCTCCCTCCGTGAACATGTTACACTGCTGGAGAACTGAAAACAAGCCAGTCACATGGACTTGGAAGGAGGCTGCGGGGGGAGGAACTTGAGCGTTTCCTTATGCCAAAATAGCCCAGTCAACCGCAGCCAAAAGCCAAGCCTTTTTCCTAGAACTGTATCGTGACTTTGTAAAATAAATACACGGATGCCTTTGTATTTTTTGATCAGAACCACTAAACTTAAAATTTTTTTTTTAACAAAGAAAGAGCAAATGCTGTAATCAAAAGATGGAGCTTAGGTAAAGAAAACATTCTAATATTTTGAGAAAACATTTGCTTCTATGCTGAGGTTGATTGAACACCTATATATTTTTTCTTTTATTAAAGATTTTGACTTTTACAATTTTTCCCCTAATAATACCTCCCTCCCCTCACAGAAAGCAATTTGTCAGGCTTTACTTTGTTTCCATGTTGTACATTGATCCAAATGGAGTGGAACACCTATATTTTTAAGGATTTGGTTTTACCCCATATGGGACTTAATTTTTCTTTAGCATAGGGAGCTCTCTGGAGGGGAAGGGCACTGGTTCTGCAGCCTAGTGTATTTAAGTTGTCTGAGATTCTTGAGAACTTAAATGGCTTGACTGTAGTCACAAAGCCAGTTGTGTGAAACATCATTTTTAATGCTATAAAAAAACAGATTCACATAAAAAGATGCTGAGAGGGGCAGCTAGGTGGCGCAGTGAATAGAACACCGGCCTTGGAGTCAGGAGTACCTGGGTTCAAATCCGACCTCAGACACTAATTACCGTGTGGCCTTGGGCAAGCCACTTAGCCCCATTGCCTTGAAAAATCTAAAAAAAAAAAAAATATGTTGAAAGAAAATAAAATAGGGGAAGAGGGATTGTAGGGCAACAAATTTTAAACAATACACAGAGTGCGATTTAAGCTTCATGTGTTCTAGATAAATTTTTTTGGGGGGGAGGAGTTCAATTTCTGATTATTTGAATACAAGTAAACATGGTATGCTTGCTTAAAATTACCTTTTTAAAAAAAATGAGTTTTTCATGTTCCAAGAATAATTCCAGGGCGGCTAGGTGGCACAGGGTATAGAGCACCAGCCCTGGAGTCAGGAGTACTTGAGTTCAAATTCAACCTCAGACACTTAAATTTACCTAGCTGTGTGGCCTTGAGCAAGCCACTTAACCTCATTGCTTTGCAAAAAACAAAAAACTAAAAAAAAACTAAAAAAAAAAAATCCCAAATTTGGAATTTGAGCACTGTGGATATAGGAAAATATGAGGACAATATACTTTGAGCCAAAAAACTAGAGTTGAAATAAAACTGAGAATAATCCTTCAACAAATGTGGTAGTGATGGGACAGCTAGGTGACTTAGTGGCTAGAGCACCAGCCCTGGAGTCAGGAGGACCTGAGTTCAAATGTGGCTTCAGACACTTAATAATTACCTAGCTATGTGACCTTGCAAAAAAAAAAAAAATGTGGTAGTGACATCCTAGAGAATCTAAAACATAAGTCCCCATTCACATCCCCTTGCTACTTTTTTTCTTAGTATGTTTGGTAGAAGAGACAATGGTGAACTTCAATGAAAAAGATGGAATTTTTCCAAAAATAGAAACAAATATAATACAAAAAATTTTTAAATTTTTACCTTCCATCTTCTTGACAAAATATACAAATTTTTCATTTTCTACCAAATATTTGTGATTTCCCTGTTAAAGAATAATACTAATTATTAACTGCTTATCACACCAAATCTAAATTTCTGTTGACTTTCAGGGCATACATGATTTTGACCCAGTGTACAAATTTAGGGCAGCTAAGTGGCACAGTGGATAGTGCCCTGCCTGGAGTCAGGAAGACTCATCTACCTGGGTTCAGATCTGGCCTCAGACACTACCTAGCTATGGGGCCCTGGACAGATCACTTAACCTCTTTTGTTTCGATATATTTTGTTTCAAGATATTAGTATGCCATTTCCTTCTTCCTCATTTCTTATCTGTAAAATGAGGAAGAAGGAAATGGCATACTAATATTTTTGCCAAGAAAACCCCAAATGGGGTCACAGAGATTCAGGCATAACGGAACAAAAGTACATATTTAACCCGAAAAAAAAGGTCCAACATGGATATTTTCTTTTTCTTTGTTTTTTTTTTTTTAACCAGACAATGGGGTTAAGTGATTCGCCCATAGTCACACTGCTAGGTAATTATTAAGTGTCTGAAGCCAAATTTGAACTCAGGTCTTCCTGACTCCAGGGCCAGTACTCTATCTCCTGCAACACCTAGCTGCTCCAGATATTTTCCTCTATTCAGAGCTCTTTTCTTACATATAATACAATTCTTCCCACTTCTGTGTATCTGTTCTAGCTTTTTCTGTTTTTTGGAATGTCTTGATAGGATTTAACCCCTAAAAGAAAATTCAAGGTCCTTGGATTCAAACCCCTCCTTGGAGGTCCAGGGGGCAGAGGGATTGCCTGGGGTCAGTACAACTAACAAATGTGACCAGACCTTAGCTTATCCCAATCCTGACCATCCTTCAGGACCCACCCTAAGTCTTACCTTCTATAAAGTTTTCCACTGCTACTCTGCAATGATTTCTCGCCCTTCTCTGACCACTATTGCATTTGTAATCTTAGTTCATTGAATTTTAGAGATGAGTGACAATTTGAATACCAAACAGTTGGATGTCCCATTCACATACATCTTTGTTCAGTTAGACATCTTTTATTTTTTGAACTTTTTTTTAACATTTTTTTTTTCAGTTAGGCATCTTTTGAACTCTTATCAGGTCATGACTTATTTCTTTCACAATGGCATTTAAAAAATTTTTTTTAATTCCTTTTAAAATTCCTCAGAAGCAACTATTCTCTTGTCTTTTGTTCACTTTATTTAGAATTTTAGGGGCTTGTTTTTTGTTGTAAGATACTTTTGAAAAAAGGGAATTATTTGGGTAATATTGCATGCTGTTCTTGTAACAATCTGTTTTTTTCACTTTTTTTTCCTTTTCAGCTGTTGTTGGTTTACTCTATCCCTGTATTGACAGTCACCTTGGAGAACCTCACAAGTTTAAGAGAGAGTGGGCCAGTGTAATGCGCTGCATAGCAGTTTTTGTTGGTATTAACCATGCAAGTGCTGTATCCTTGAACTGTTCTGTATGGGTGGGGTATGGTCTTAGATAATATTGAGAGGTATATTTTTCCCTCTAGAGCTACTTTTTGTTTTTGAGCTGATCATACAAATCGGAGGACACAAGCTATCACATGGAATATTATCACTGGAAAGGAGCCCTTAAACATCATCAAATCCAGGGTTTCCTAAACATGGCTTCAGGTCATATAAACAGGTTGTATGAAAAAATTGGCTTTCTTATAAATTCTCAAATAGGAAATCATGGACAAAAAATACTTAAAACAGAATTTATTGGTGTGAAAATTTCAAGGAAATCTTCCCTGACCCCAGAATCAGCCTTTTTTGAATTCTGTCAATATATTTTAATTCCCAAAGTGATCTCTGACTAAACTGATTTGAGTGATTCTAAACTATTTACATTAGTTTAATACAGACAAATCAGACTTGGCCAAGAGGGACCCAAAAAATCCAGAGTTCTGAGGAATCAGATAAAAATGTAATTGGTATAAAAAATATAAAATAACTATGCAACAATTTATGTTTTTCTAAGTCAGTATGCAGCACTCCAGAATTCATTTCTCTTTGTTTGACATCACTGGATTAGTATACCTAGAATATTTTATTTTGAAATGTTGTTTATCTTCATTTAATTCCTTTAAAGTGATTTTTAAATTCACATTGCAGATACAATATATATAATTGAATTTAATGGATCCATGAAGAAATCTATTTGAGGTGCACTTACAGACATGGAAGTGAAAAGAACATTGGTTGAGTCTAGAGACAAAAGATTCTAGTCTCTGTTCTGATGCTAATTTTTTAATCTTTCTAGGCCTTAGTTTCCTAATCTATAAAATGAGACATGACCTCTAAAGACCTTTTTAACTGTAAATTTAGAGTCTGATGACTCTGTGTTCTTAAAACTCCCCAACTCTTGGTAATGACTTTTATTTCCTCCATAATTACTCCTGCGGATTAATGAGAACTGACGGTAAAATTGTTCTTTATGCTAACAAGTGGTTTAGTAGGTAACAATAATAATAATTACTATCTCTTATGAGTCACATAAATTAAATGCACATTTTGTTTCCTGTTGGTAGTGTTGTCTTGATCTTTATACAGCTGCTCTCTGTACAGATTTCTGGAATGAGTATTCCCTGATGCTTTTCTGAACTCTGTATACCTGCTAAGCATCATAAAGTACTTATTAGAATAGTTATTTCTAACTTGATATCGGTATAGGAAAAGAAGTAAAATAATATTGCATGCAACCTGGTTTTAAGACTTACTGCTTCATTATGGAAACATCGTAGCAGAATTGTTGGCTCAGTAATCACTGAGATGTTTCAGAGCATCATGATTTTGGTGATAGCCTTATGTCCAACAAAACCTTTTCAGCATATTAAATCAATAAATTTCTTTTTTAGTTGGTGAAAAATTTCACATTGAATCCTAAATAGTTATTTACTCCTCTAGCCCCCACCCCCCCATGAAGCTCAACACTAGACTTGGAGTCCAAAAGGTCCTAAATTTGGCTCCCAGGCTTTGAACAAATGAAGAGAAGCTCTTCATCTAAGGTACCTTCTTTGAAAGGAAATTTACTAGTGTGGTTTACAGCTTCCTTTTGCCTGTGTGTAGTGTAGGTAGTTTAATGTTAAAGAAGTATTAACTATTCCTTAACTTCCACATAATCAGAAGCTGGATTTTGCCAATAATGTTCAGCTGTCATTGACTTTAGCAGCTCTGTCTTTGGGCCTTTGGTGGACTTTTGACCGGTCAAGAAGTGGCCTTGGTCTTGGAATTACAATAGCATTTCTAGCGACTCTGATCACTCAGTTTCTCGTATATAATGGTGTTTATCAGTAAGTATATTGTTTAAAACTGGACTTTTTAAATGTATTTTTATTTTAGAATATTAAAACTTGTTTTTTTATTTGTATATGCTTTGTGCTTAAAATTCCTAATCATGAAATTCTACAAAGTTATTCTATTCCTGAATCTCAAAAAAATATATGTATGTATGTATGTATGTTAATGTGTATATGGATGTATATATTCATATATACATATTTACATATACATTATCCTGCTATTCAGAAATATAATACTATGTTTGATTAATAAATCAGGCATGATTTCCAGCGATATATATTTTTCAAGTCTGCCTATATTTTGGATTGAATTTAGTTTTTCCTCCTTGTTTACTATTAAATTTTAGTGGAATTGGCATGCAAGTCACTTAATAAAATCTTGCTTTTTTTTTTCTCTAGGTATACATCTCCTGATTTTCTTTATATCCGTTCTTGGCTACCATGTATTTTTTTCTCAGGAGGTGTGACAGTAGGAAACATAGGACGTCAACTGGCTATGGTAGGAGAAAGTAAATCATTCTATAGTCTGTAAACTTTATTTCATTCAGACATAAATTCTAATATTTTGCCGTTTTATTTTCTATAGTCACAAGATTTTTTTGATGTTCTCCACCTACTACTTACTTATTCATTAGATATATTATCACAGCCTTCAGCAACTCACTTGATTAAAAAGTTGAATAAAATTTGGAATTTGAGTGCTAGCTATAGGTAGACAAATGCATATATATATCTTTGAAAGCATTCTCTAGCAATAGTTCATGGAGTCATTAGGTTATTAGTGTTGGAGAACATGAATTTTCCCAATGTTTACTGATGTCATATAGAAAGGTTAATATCAGCAGTTTATGAATCAATCTTTCAGATTAAAGATAGACATCTGTCATTAAATAATTTTATGTTCTAACATACTATGATCCTTAGGACCCCTTCCTTTGACTTGTAGAAATTTTCTTTTAACCAAAAAAAGCTAAGGAAAGAATTTAGAATATTATATGCAAACAGAAAATTTAATTTAAATTTCTATTTAAATAGAAACTAAAATCTCAAATTTTATACACTTTATTTAAAAGATGGTAAAATATTAAGAATATAAACTCTGCAGAATTAGCTTAGATTTGTTAATATATAATAACATTTAATAGCTTTTATCAGTAAATTGTAATATTAGATCAGTGATTGCCTACCTTTCTAGACTTTGATACCGTCTTGTTTTTTGATTGGACCAGTTGACCATTTAGCCAATACTGATCTACCAATTTATAGATCAAGAGCACCCTCTAGGACTTCTGATTCTTTGTAACCCAAACATCTAAGAAAGGAGGGAGAGGACATTGTTAAATAAGAGATTTACTAATTATTAAATGTCCTGAAAACTTGATTGGTCATCCAAACTAAGGTGGTTGAGAGAAGCAGGGCTTGGAATTAGAGAAGAGGGACGTGGGAGAGTTAATAGCGAGGGGAAGTTATGGAAACAAGATTACCCATAGTATGCTTGGGGATTAAAGAATAGATTAATTTAATTGAAAGGCAAGATTTGTTTTAGATTATTGGTAAAGAGAAAGGTTGAAGAGAGATTTATAGAGGGCTTTGGATAGACTCTAGTATACCTTGTATAGGTAACAATTGAAAATCAATAAAGAATTTTGAGTGGGAAGATGACAGTATTGTAAAAAAATTAATTTGGATACCTCAACTGAAGTCCTACTCCAGTCATTCTGGGTTCTTGAAAGCTGTGCTAGCATAGCACAAGTTTTGACAGATTATATCAATATGAAATGACATTGAGTCTTGGTCTACTAATGGACTGTATTTATTCTGTTCTAGTTAAGTTCAGTGAAACTCATTACCAGAAGTTTGGATGTTGGTTGATTTTTTGAGCCAGCAACTTATAAAATTGATTTATTAAGATTCTAGGGGGTGGCTAGGTGGTGCAGTGGATAGAGCACCGGCCTTGGAGTCAGGGGTACCTAAGTTCAAATCCGGCCTCAGACACTTAATAATTACCTAGCTGTGTGGCCTGGGGCAAGCCACTTAACCCCATTGCCTTGCAAAAACTTAAAAAAAAAAAATTCCATTAAGAAGAATTAAAATCTGTAATGATTTGTTAGAAGAGGGCTGGAAGAAATCACCAGTCCTTGAGGTATTCCTTTAAATAATAGGAAAGAGTAGAGACAAAACAGGATACTTGCTTGGATTACTCTTAGAATCAAAGATACAGTGCTAGAAGGGACCTTAGAAGTCATCTTGTTCAGGCTTTCCTTTTTAAATATGATGAACTTGAGGCCCAGAGGGGATATGACTTAAGTAGATCATATAGGTCAAGAACCAAGGAGGTAGTATTCAAATGCAGATTCACTGACTATCCAGCACTCTCCACTGCTTGATGATAGGGGGTAATGGTATTGGCAATGAAAATAGAAAATGTTAGAAGCATAATAAAGGATCTTTTGTATTTTATTTTTTCTAATTACATGTAAAGCTAGTTGTCAATATTCATTTTTGTAAGATTTTGAGTTCCACAATTTCTCCCTCCCTTCCCCTTCACTAAGACAGTTGCAATCTGAGATAGATTATACATGTACATTTAGATTAAACGTTTCCATATTGGTCAAGTTGTGAAAGAAGAATCAGAACAAAAGGGAAAAAACACATTTAAAAAAAATGAAAACATGCTTTGGTCTGTATTCAGACTCCACAGTCTTTCTTAGGTTGTGGACAGAATTTTCCATCACAAGTCTTTTAGAATTGCTTTATAAAAGGACCTTAAACCAAACAGGGTCAGAAATCATGATAGTAAAATTATGGTCAAAGTGGCTTAGATGAAATGACTGTATTTTGGTTAAGAAATTACTTGGAAAATTCTCAACTAATTTAATAACTAGCAGTAAACATAATTACAATATTTTCATTTCTCTCTACTCCAGTAAAATTCATTTTCTGACTATTAATACTTACATCATAGTTGTTTATATCCAACCTAACAAGGAATATTGAAAAATTTGATTTTGTAGAGTACTCCAGTGTTAGTGGAGTGGCAGTCCACCTTAGGGAGAAGAGTATGCCTTCCATACAAAAGCCTCGGGTTCAGTTATTACAAGAACTTGAGGTCCTCTTACTGGAATATCTTAACAAAGCTTTGTGGGACAAAACTTATTTGAATAGTTTAAGCCTGTACATAAAGAGATTTAAGGGAAGTTCTAGTCTCCTCAAGTTCTGGGGAAGTGTGATGCTCTGATGTGCAGAACTTCTTATTCCAGAGTCTGACCTTGCCTTTGGATTGAGCTGGGCTCAGACTAATTGGGTTAAGGATAAGGAACACTGTTTTGAAAGAAGAGGTCAAGAGTCCAGGGGGTTGCAGCCACTGCCGTAAAAGAGAAGAAAGTATCAAGTTTTAAAATAGCATAGATATTTAGGATATAATCTCTCTATATTTCTATCTTAGCTAACAAAGCTTCTGATAAGAAAAAGTATGATCTTTTGTTGTGTTTTTTTAGATTTTTCAAGGCAGTGGGGTTAAGTGGCTTGCCCAAGGCCACACAGCTAGGTAATTATTAGGTGTCTGAGGTCAGATTTGAACCCAGGTACTGCTGACTCCAAGGCCGGTGCTCTATCCACTGCACCACCTAGCCACCCCAAAAAGTATGATCTTGAAAAGAAACCTCTTTTTTAACAGAGGTGTATCATTGCACAATCATACCCCACCTAACATTGTTAATTTGGTTTTATGAAATACTGATATCAGGAAAAACATTGTTACTGGAAACAATTGTATAGGAACAATGATAAATATTTGGAAGAGCTGCATAGCATTACAATGGGATTTTTTTAATATAATGGGATTTGGTCATAGTGTATAGTTTTTATTGCAAAATAAGCATGTTCTGGACCTGCATCAGTTCCAGAGAAGTGAAGTGAGACAAGAACTTCAAGATTAATGGTGGTAATATTTTTTCAGTAGCCTAAAATGAATAGAATTTGGAAGCTGTAATATTGCATTGCTTGAAGGAAGATCTTCCTCACACCAACTCAGATCGCTGTGTCCTTCAGTTTATGGTCTTCTTGAGCTGCTTTGGCCAAAAACAAAGGCATCACCTTGGCAACCAGCCTCATGGTGGTCTTCTATGAACATAGTTAGGCTGACCTTAGTACAAGAAACAGACTGTCCATCCAAAGTAGCCTTTCAAACTTTGTAAGATCTGTCAGAGAGCATACTCTGTTGACATAGCTTGGAGAACCCATCTCCCCACCACCATGCATACTTTTTTAGTGAAAGAAAAACTCCCATGTTTTTAAATGGTAGCTTTACTCCTTTAAAGACCTGTCCCAGGATCCAGAGTTCTCAGAGACTAAGCCAGTGCAACACAAATCTGCTTTTGCCAGTTTGGATAGGCTTCGATTAAAGGCTTATTTTACTATTATTTATGTCTAATAATCTGAGAATAATTTTAACTATGTTTAAAAGAACTCATCACTTTAGACAGTTGCTCAGGCTTCAATTTATATTTCAGCTACGACAACACAAAGGTCATCTACTAATATAAAGAGAGGTTAGAGAGGTTAGAATTTATGTCAGTGGAGGGAGGAGTACCCATGCCACTAAAATCACAGATCTTATACCCACATATATACATATATATGTGTGTAAATATATACATATGTGTGTGTGTATATATTATATATATATATATATATATATATATATATATATATATATATATATATATACCACAGATTAAGGTGGATTGCATTTATTTGAGCTTTAGAATGAAAGAAATTAATATAGAAGATAAAATTCAGACAAGTTGCCTTGGGCTTGCTTCAAAAAATTATCTTGGTACCTCATGTGCTACTTATTCATGGTACATTTGTCATACTAGATAACCAGATAGTTTGAGTCCCATTTAAAAACTATTTGGCTATTTTGAGAAAATATAAGTAATTTCAAAAGTAGAATTTTTGTCAAGTATTTCATGATTATTCAGAAATATTTTGTTTTTCTTGTTCCCTAATTCATTTGTTCTACTATGGACCTGCTACTTAAATGGATAAGACTCAACAGAAGCATCCTTCTATTGCTAATTTCCCCTAACAGGCGAAAGACTTTCTTTTTAAATTACAAATCTACAGTAATGTCCTTTTTGGCTCATACACCATTTGGTTAGTTTGAAGGATAGTGGACAAAATATTAAATCAGTTTTAGCTTTAAAATTTTAGTTTCCTTTCATGGAAAATTCAGAAGTAAGACTTAGAATTCATATTGTCCTCTTACTTATTAACTTTCTTTGCAGAAGGAAATATTTTGGAGAGAAATGATAAAGATAAATGATATATAAGACATTTGATTAATAAAAAACTTAAAGATGGGTTTATTGTAGTATGCACACATATTGAAAGCTTTCTGTTTTGTATATTAATCTTGGCCATCTAGAAGTTGTTAGAGAGAATTTACCATAAATAAATTGACTTTAAGCAATTTGTTATGCTGAAGTTGACATCCTGTGCCAGATTTTGTAAATTGGATTTTCAGAAATGTTTTGTCATAGCTTTTTATGAAAGATAAGTAATTCTGTTTGTGAGTCTTAGATGTCCTGTGACTGGAAGGAGGAGGGGTGGCACAAGAACTTGTTTGAAAAGGCTTCATAAGGGGTGGCTAGGTGGTGTAATGGATAAAGCACCAGCCTTGGAGTCAGGAGTACCTGGGTTCAAATCCGGCCTCAGACACTTAATAATTACCTAGCTGTGCGGCCTTGGGCAAGCCACTTAACCCCATTTGCCTTGCCAAAAAAAAAAAAAAAGAAGAAGAAAAGAAAAAAAGAAAAGAAAAGGCTTCATAGAGTGAATCTTAATTAGGACCAAAGAAAAGGAAGGGCTTTATTAGAGGTAGTTGAGGGCAAGGCTACATTCAGAAGATAGTCAATACATATAATTTGAATACAGAATAGGAATGTTAGAAATAGGCAAAGGTGATTGTTGGACATTTGTCACTCCACTTGAAACACAAGTTTCTATCTTCTACAACACCTATGACTATGGATCTGATCACTTTAAGGCCAAGGACTTTTAATGTCATGTACATAATAGATACTTCCAAAAATATGGTTTTTTTTTAACACATTTATGGTATTTTTAGCATCCTTAAGACAAAACAGATTGTTAAATTTTACTCAGTAATCATGCATATTCATAAATAATCGTTTTCTTAGATTATATCTAATTTCATCTTTTTCCTAAACAATTTAACTTTATATGTAACCAAGAATGGTATGGTAGACACTAGGTGTGGGATCATTGGAATTAGTTTTTGGTTTTTGCAATTCATTGGGGTTAAGTAACTTGCCCAGGGTCACACAGCTATAGTATGTATCAAAGTATCTTGAGGTCAGATTTTGAATTCCAGTCTTCCTGACTCCAGGGCTAGTGTTCTAACCACAAAGTCACCTATTGTACTTATCTTTAACAAAAGCAATGATATAGTGTCTCTTCATGCTATTTTCCTTAAGGTTAAACCATAGCCTAATTTAAGACTATTTTATCACAAGATGCTTATAGTACATGTAGCCAAAAATGATTTTTTGCTTTAAAGAATGTTATTAATTTATTTTTCTCAGTTATATATCAAAAACAAAATTAAACATTTTTATAATTTTTCAGATTTCCTCCTCTTTCCCCTCTCCCCTTTTCCTTCATTGAGAAGGCAAGGAGTTTGATATAAGTTATATTTGAACAGGTATCTCCATATCAGTCTTGTTGCAAGAGAACATAGACTTAAAAAAAAAAACCCAAGACACAAGAAAAATAGAGAAAGATTTTAAAAAGTATTCTTTATTCTACTTTCAGACTCCATCAGTTTTTCCTCTAGAGATTTCAATTTTGATCATAAGTTCTTCAGAATTATCTTATATCATTGTATTGCTGAGAATAGCTGTCATTCACAGTTGATGGTTGTACAGTATTGTAGTTACTGTGTACAATGATTGCTTGACTCTGCTTACTTTGCATCAGTTATATAAGTCTCCTCAGTATTTACTCTTGTAGTACAGTAGTATTTTTTTACATTCATGTACCAAGACTTGTTCAGCCATTCTCCAACAGATGGGTATTCCTTCATTTTCCAATTCTTTGCCACCACAAAAAAAAGTTACTATATTTTTGAACTTAATAGAAACTTTTCCTTTGCTCTATTTGGGAAGTAGCTTTAGTAATGGTATTGCTGGGTCAGCAGGTATGCCGGCTTTATAACCCTTTGAGCATATATTCAAATTGCTCTCCAGAATTATTGGATTAATTCACAACATTAATGTACCCCAAATTATATTATTTTTTATTTATTTAAGGCAATGGGGTTAAGTGACTTGCCCAGGGTCACACAGCTAGGCATTTAAGTGTCTGAGGCTGGCTTTGAACTCAGGTCCTCCTGATTCCAGGGCCAGTGCTCTATCCACTGCACCACCTAGTTGCCCCCTCCAAATTATATTATTTTTAAGAGAACAGAATTGGAAATGTGTAAAATTAGTATTTATTTTTGTTTTCAGGTATTCAAAGGCTAAAAAATTCATTTATTGACATTAAGGTTTGCATAATAAATTGATATATTTCAGAGGGTAAATTGCTAAAATAAATAAAAATATACTACATAACTGGTTTTAATCATAGTATCTCTGTTCTAAGCAGGAAAATTCTTAGGGTTGTAGAAAAAATTGACAAATGAAACTACAGAAGAAAAATCCTGGCAATTAATAGCCTCAGACCTAAGTCCTTATATGTTTGATTGAGACTTTTTTGTGGCTAGATGATTTAGACTTAATAATGGAATTCATTGTCCTGCTGATAGATCCAGCCAAGTTTTTCCTGGAGGAAAAGCCCATTATAGTGTCTTTTAGGATAATAAACTAATTTTTTTTCCCAAAATATAGTTTATGTCAATGAAGTCCTAAAGGCTTCTAGTCTTTGTGATTGACATGAGCCATGGCTAATAATTTTTAGGGAACATTGCAGATTTTGAAAGTATTTTTGAACAAAACATAAGCATAGGGGATACAGTTAGAATAATATCTTAAAATTTTAAGTTTATTTTCATATTAAATCACATTGACTTAATGCCTATAATTTATCTCTGAAAGGAGAAAACAACCTCAGGAAAATTTGACTCTTTATAGTTTTTTAATTTAATTGCTGAAGAATAAAAGTCTATTCCTTTATTAAAACAAAATAAAAAATGCTACTATCTTTACTTAAAACCTGTAAGGTCACTTGATGGACTCATATTGGAATTAGTGATGCAGAACTGAATGTATTCGATTTCCATTAACTTAGGCTGACTGTGAATTGTTTACAAAGATCATGTATTCTTTGTCTCCCAAGGTCTCTTTCTCTAATTCAGTTTCATCCATGTCATTAGATAGAGTAGTTATAACTTGATAGAGTAGAAATACATAAAAAGTTAACTGTAAAATAGCTTTTAAAACAAATGGGGGTGGTGGTGGCTAGGTAACACACTGGGATAGAGTACCAGAGTTCAAATCTGACTTCACACTTAATAATTACCTAGCTGTGTGACCTTGGGCAAGTCACTTAACCCCTTTGCCTTGCAAAAACAAAACAAATAATTTTAAATTGACTGGACAGTAATAAGAAAGATAAGGAAAGAAGATTTAAAAAATATTACTCACAGAGAACTTGAACTAAAAAAGAACTAGAGGAACCCAAGGTAAGGCTGATTCATGTTAGTGACATTTTCTCCAACTGATTCAGCCTTTCTCTTTTTCTTGATTCTTTTAAAGTTCTGTCTTCTGAAATGTCTCCATCCCCCTCTCTTGTGGGTTTTCCCCCCCATTAATAGGTAGTATGGAGGATAGCAATAGTGATGAATGTCTTGTAGCTAGAAGCTGGTGTCCATTACACTTGATTAAGATACAAACAAAATATATTAACAGAAGAGACATCTATATCTCCTTTATTGATCTTTAATTCTACAGTAATGCTGTGTTATTTAAAATTGTGTTTCACTCATCTATATAGAATTCCTTATAGGGCCTGCTAAGATATCTTCCTGTCATTTTTTCTTTGAACCCATCTTCCCTGAAAAGAATGACATTAATTAATTAATCCCCAAAAGTCTAGTTAGCACCTGTTTGCCAGGCACTGTACTAGAAATACAAATACAAGGAATGAAACCCCTCTATTCACAAGGAACCAATGTTCTAAAGAGAGAGACTTCAGCTACAAAATGAAAATATGCTCTACACAGCCTTTAAATAAGGGGGCACAAGCACTGGAGGTGGGGGTAGAGAACAGGAAAGGTTTTCTCCTCAAGGAAGAGAGGAACTCTGAAGGAAGAAGTCAGGAGTAGTAGATTCCAGTCCCATGGTATGATCACAAGTTGTCAGTTCTATGCTAATGAACTGTAAAATAAGAGATCTCATTCCAGTCAATGTGCAGTCTTAAGGTGGTACCGAAGCCAATTGTGAGACCTAGTTTATACTTTTTGGATAGTACTGCATTTCTGAAGACTTACGTTGCCATATGCATATGATTTCCACAAAGCAAACACTATCCTTTTTAACATTAATGTAAGGTTATTTAAATTTAGATATCATTTCTAGTTCCAAAATGTTGATGAGTCTGTTCAGGTTTTGTAGGATTTTCTTTGGACAGATTTTCATGTGATCCTCATGCTTATCAATTCATAGTACAATAATGTACCTTAGGTGGTTCTTTTTCTCACTACAGTGTCTTATCTGTGTGTTTCTAAAACAATCAGTAGACAGAAGTTCTTGGATGATCATCCCAATGTTTCTTAATATTGCTAACATCCAGATAAATTTGAAGACCTGATTGTCGTGAAATGTTATCTTAACATTGAGCCCTTTGTTCTCAAGTACAAGTATATAAAAAATGGTTTTAATAAAACTAATCCTCTTTCATAATACTGCTTCATTCCCATGGTGAGAGGAATAAATCTGGCAAGCATGTCATATTAGTAAATAAACTAACAGAAATCTCCATTGCAAGTGAACAAACTGGTTCAAATAGTGTTATTTCCTTAAAATGTTTAACCAGGGAAATAGGATTGCATTTTTGAGCACACTTTGTTCATTAGTGTGTTCTTTGTGGACTTGGAATATTGCTTATGTGCAAATAGATGCATAATCAGACTTTAATTTCCAACTTCAGATGATCAGTTTTCCCCTTTCACCTATTTTGCCTTATGCATATGTTTTTAAAAAAAATAAAGCATCTGATTCAAGTCACCAGTGTTTTGAAATTAAAAATGTAGTACTCCATTTGTTCATTATTTTCTCTTTTCTCTAGGGTATTCCTGAGAAGCCACATAGTGACTAAAGTCTTCAGACTCACAGATGCCAATATTGAAGCAAAGTTGGAAAGAAAACTTGTGATACTGGATTGTGATTGAAGATTTTTTTTTACCTGAAGAATCTATTTAGATTGGGCCAACTGCACAAAAGACCTGGGGGAGGACCAGAAGGGTGGGGGTGGGGGGGTAAAGATGGTGGAATAATCATCTATTTTAGAATAGCCAAGTGGAAAAATAACTGCTTATCTTGAAATCTTACCTCGATTTACTGCATAAGCATTTGTACCTGGCTGTGCCCTGGAAGGATTTAAATGCTAAATTGTGTTAGAAAACTTCAAGTATTAGATTTCATTTAAGTTATTCAAACAGTTGCCATATTTCAAAGCCTTGAACTAAAATTAAATTGCAAACTATTCCTTTTGTATTTGTGCCCAAAAGAGGTAGATTGATGGTGCTTGAAAAAGGTGAGGTATGGTGTAATAAGAGTAATATTTATCCAGAAGATTAAAAATAGGGTTGTGTTCAAAAAACAAAACTCGAGGTGATCCATGTCAGGAATTGTGCCCTCTTCTTAATGCTGCAATAGCGTGCACACACACAGGCCCGTCCACTCACAAAGATCAGCAGAATAGCAACTGTACTTCTCATCCTAACAGTGAAGTTTGGTGTAGACAATCTTACTGGAAGCAAATGGCAGTGAAAAGTGTCAGCTCTTCATGTGGATGTGGCTGACATTTTTCACCTCAGTTTATGAAATTCTCTGTGAGATCTGTTGATATCTAACAGTGAGTAATTGCAGATCTCTGCCATTTGCTTCATTCTAAATGAGCCGAAATTATTTCTGTATTTCTCTGTTTCTATAGAATAGAGATTGCAACTTTTTCACAGCCCTATAGGATTTGCAATCTGTGATTGCCTTGTAAAAAGAAGAGTGCTTATGTCACTGCATTAAACATTTGGTGTTTCTAAATATCAATTTTATTGGTGAGCACAATGTATTCAGTTAATGGCATAGACCACATTGGACCTAATTTGCAACTATTGGGTCTTAAACTTAAAGTGCAATGTATATTAAAACCAATCTGAGCCTTGTATTCTCTTCAATATTTATTCTTTTTTTTTTTTCATAAGAGATGTTAAAGAGAAGGGTTCAGCATTCATTTCAGTACTGCATGGAGGCAAAATTCAGCAATAATTTCTTTAACTAGAAAAGATATTTTATTGTTGTGCCATCCATTTGAACCCTAATCCTTTGAGAAACTCCAGTTTTGTGGTTATGGTATAGATGTAATTTTTACTTATTGTGAATTGATTTTTTTTTTTGTATTATGCAATGTAAATGTTTTTGGTTTGTTTCAAATCTTGTTAAGGTGATTTTCACATCTGATATTTGACAATGTCCTTTTAAATTGATGTCACCAGTCAACAGAATGGAATCTTGGGCTTTTAATACCCTTAGAATGTGGTTTTTTTGTGTGTATATTTATGTGGTGGTCCTCTTTTTTTTCTCATTTGAGGAAAATATAAATGCTCTTGGTGCAAAACTTTAGAAAGCTGTAACTGATTACTTTAAAGGAAAGTTGCAAAAGTGGGGCTATTCTAAATTTGTAAAGGATCCCTTATAAATATTCAAAAATTGAAATTGAATAGTGATGTGAAATTGTTTTTGTTTTGTTTTCAAAATAGATAATCCTTTCAAAACCAGAAGTAATTCGCTTACATGCAGTAATTGAATATAAAAATTTATACTTGATCATGCATAAGCAGTAAGTGTTTATTTTTCTCAGTTTAAACTGGAAATTATTCTGTACCTATTAGACTTAATACAGCCAAAATGTGAATCTGAAGTTCAGTTTTTGCCAATACTTGTAGCAAGTAAACAAACCAAAGTGATCTGAGTTTGTAAAAAATTATGAACAAATTTTGCACTATTCTTAATTTGAACATTTAGGAAGATTCACGTTGATACAGAAGTTTTCAACAGTGTGGTGTTTTTTTGGTTGTTTTATTTGCAATTTTTTTTTACTATTTTAAGAACTTATTAAAAGGTTCAAGACCAATGATTGTGCTTGTGGAATTTTCTTTTAAAAGGTGGGGATGTCCTCAGTTGTTTATAAAGACAAATGCTGAGTTAGGGATAAAATCCTTTTCTAGATATTAGCCCCTGAATTCAATACACAAACATTTAGTAAAACAACTAGGCATAGGGTGGCTAGGTGGCGTAGTGGATAAAGCACCGGCCTTGGAGTCAGGAGTCCCTGGGTTCAAATGCGGTCTCAGACACTTAATAATTACCTAGCTGTGTGGCCTTGGGCAAGCCACTTAACCCCATTTGCCTTGCAAAAACCTAAAGAACAAAACAAAACAACTAGGCATAATTCTCCTGCTCTCCATGAAGGGATTGAGTTCCCATGGAATATTGTTAATTTACCTTCAGATTTGAACAGGTGGGAAGAATGTGAAATGATCCAATTTACCTCCTCCCCATCATGAAATGAGTAAAAACGTCATTGCCCTTTTCCCTCTTCTCTCCAGAAAAGTCTTGAGATCTAGAGGGGGAAAAAAAAGAACATATAATCCATAACACATATCAAATGATCCATTAAAGACAACAAAAGATAAGTAAATAATTAAAATCTCATGAAAAATCTAGTAGAGTTTTGGATAAAAAGTTTGGCAATATATTTTGCCTTCCTCTCTTTGAAATTTCTTTGTTCAGTATCTTATTTTGTGTAGTAAAATACTTAAATTAGTATAAAAATTATTTGGGAGAAAAGATGTATTTTGAAATTGTAAATTGCCTTTGAAACAAAGAAGAGGATTCAGAAGGGTCTGAGGAAAAAGGACTAAGGAGGGCACAAATTTAGTCTGTACTTTTGCCTAAGTCTGTGCTAACACCAATAACCTGTATGGGGCACACTGGTGGGTTTCTATTGCTTGGTAGACTAAAAAGGAAGCACAATAGTGAACACATGTAAATTCATAGAACTTGAGCCTTGATGACTCCCAGAGTTGAATATGTATTTACTCAATTTCTATCATCAAGGCCTTTTATTGCAAAGAAAGCAAGGAAAGCTTCCCAAATTATCACCCCAGGATGAGGTGAACAAGGGAAACCCTGACCTAAAAGTTTTCCTTGTCTTTTGCAAAGTGAAAATGGGTTTGGTTATTGGATTCCTAATTTTCCTCTTTTTTTTTCCCCCTATGTATTTCAGTCTACTAAGACGAAATGACCTGTTTTGTTTTGGGAAAGCTCTTGTTCCAGCAGAAGGCGTTGTTTGGGTTTAGCTCGTGGTTTCCATTTGTCTGCTCTCTGCAGGTGCTTTATCACAGATGGTCTGCAGTTCTTGTAGTGATTATTTCCAAGGAAAGTAGCCATCTATCTTGTGAAACTGATAAAAGAACTGAAATGTTAACTTGTAAACCTCCATTACATTAAAAACATGCTGTAACTTTTTCGGTCTTGAACTGCCTTAACCTGGACTCAGTTCAAAAAGCCCAATAATTGTTCCTTCAACAAGTTGGCCATTACCATGCATAATAAAATACTGACTTCATAAGTGCAGAAATAGATGAGTTGATAATGACAAAAATTACTTTATCCCAAGTGATTAAAATCTGACCTACTGGACCCATGTGGATTTGATGATGACAACCTACAGAATATCCCAGCTAAGCTCTAAAGCAGCATTTCTGAATGAGATTTAAACTTGGAACAATTCCTGAAGGTTTCTGGTCTACAAACAAATACTATGCAATTAATAAAGAGTAACTTGCCAAATAATTCCTTTTGCACATCACTTTTTATTCACATAAAAGTAGTTGAATTAAGGGCAAAAGAATAATTGAGTGCCATATCATATTTGTATATAAGGTGATTTTTCAACTTGATCTCTGCCTGGAACTGAACTACTTTAAAAACATATTCATTGCCATTGGCTCTAATCAGAAGCCATGGAGTAAAATTCCTGACATTTGATCTGTCCTGAACTTGGATACAGACTTTAACATAAAACCAGTTTAAAGGAACTTGGTTCACTAGGGAAGTGAACCAATTTAAACTTAATTTTACCTTTTTCAATTTAAGTTGTTCAAATAGCCTCTCCCTAAAAGAATAATTTTCTAAGAAGTTTCATCTTATTGTAGATTTAGATCATCTTTTTGTAATGTGGTAGCTATTTAACATATAAGGTTCTAGCTTAGGATATTCTCTGAACAGATTATTAATGTAGTAAAATGTTAATAGAAAAAAATGTTATTAAATGCAGCCTTACCTGCTATTGAATACATTATCCTTCGAATTATGAAGCAGTCTCTATTCACTAATCTGCCATCTTGCTTGGGGGGGTAGAGAGTGAGGTTATAAGTGTTAATTTAACCACCGGAGAGTTTCTGTGAAGAGCCCTGAATACAATAAGAATAAATGATTTCTACTACTCCTTCTGGCTCCAGTGCAGAACATAATACTTGTAACATTTGAAAATTGTGTATTGTCTCAATACCCAAAATGTGTTTTTTTTATTAAAAGAATTTAATATATATATTTCAATTATATCAATTTAAAAAGGTCCTTTTATTTCACCTCCATTTTTTCATGAAGAGGCAATTTCTTAGGGCAACATTTGCATGGGGTAGTTACAGTCAAAGTATTCAGACTATTAAATTGTATATGACTATTTGCCTGGTTCCTCTGGGCTTGGTCCTAGCAAAGCGGTATGGGATGACATTACTCTTGTTTTGTTAACTAGTTCTCCACAGTTCTTCTGTACTTCCTCAGCAACTAATATTACAAACTGCATGCATAGGCAAAGGGAGAGAGTGATGCAAATGAAATAACAGGTCCAGCCCTTCCCCCTATTCCTATTCCTGGACAAAGAAATTTAAGAATCGTGTTAGTGCAAGGATATAAGGGGAGCAAGTGTGTGAGAGCTGAAGTTACAACTCAGAGTTGTGACTCTTCAGATCATTTAGCTCAAAAAATCAGTCTGCATTTCACAAGATGCTAATAGCCTTACAAATTCATTCTCCCACCCCCTCTACAACAATTCCCAAAATATTGCTTTCATTTGTTATTCAGTCATATCTGACTCTTCATGACCCATTTGGGATTTTCTTGACTAAGATAGGAGTGATTTACCATTTCCTCCTCTAGTTCATTTTACAGATAAGGAAACTGAGGCTAACAGGATTAAATCCACAGTCCACAGTCATACAGCTATTGTTTGAGGCCACATTTGAACTCCTCCAGACCCAGTATTCATCTCTTTCACCACTTAACTGCCCAAAACATTTATTTCCATTTATTTAGACGATACTGTTAATCCAATATCAGGAGGGTATGTAGCCCATGACCACATTATCAGTGGGGATTGTGGTCTAAGTGAATTTTCCACATAATTAAAACCTTCTTACCCTTGTTAACACCAAAACAAAAAAGCAAAAAAAAATTATTTTAGTGGAACTTAGGCTAAAATACATTACACAGTGGTCTTTCTAAAGTGTTCGAGTGTGTGCGTGTGTGTGTGTGTGTATATACATAGCTTCTATAGCTTATCTATGTAATACATATATATGCACATATATATATATATACATATATATATATTTCAGTTTATCAGGAATTCTATCCTTTTATTAAATCAAAGAACATGATGGTGCTTTTGGAAAGCAATTGAGGGGCAGCTAGGTGGCGCAGTGGATAGAGCACTGGCCCTGGATTCAGGAGTGCCTGAGTTCAAATCTGGTCTCAGACACTTAATAATTACCTAGCTGTGTGACCTTGGGCAAGTCACTTAACCCCATTGCCTTGCTAAAAAAAAACTTAAAAAGAAAAGCTATTGAGATGCATAAACCTATTTGATATTGAAAGAAAACACAAAAACTACAAAAAACAAAATGGGAAATGCACAGCATTTCCTCCTCTTATCATTGACCCTGTCTTTATTATTCCCATTCTTTTCTTGTCAGTTTCTAATCTGATGAGAATTAAGAAATCAGATAAGCAAACTTGTTAGCCTACTTGTGTCAAATGAGAGTAAACAGACCAAAACTAGGGCCCAGAGAGTTTCCTTTTGTTTGTATACAGGTTCTTTCTTGTGTCCTAGATAGTTAAGGTTGCCAAGATAAGTAAGGTATGCTGTATTTTGAATTGTTTTTCCAGTAATGAAGTTTTGTTTTCCCAAAGCCATTCACACCCCTTTGTGTGACCCCATTTGGAACTAATCAGTCCTTTACTAGATAAGGCTGGAAGGGGTCAAAGGTCTGGTATCTGGTCACTGACCATTGAGATTTGTTGGAGAAATGAAATCTCTTGATTTTAGCACCATTGCCTAGCTGCTAACTAGCTACTAGTTAGATTGTTAGGCCTCTGACTTTATTAAAGTCTTTCCACACCAACTGATACCAGAGTAAACAGCAATTGTCTATGAAAGTGGTAGCTCTTCAAATTTTCTATCTGATAGTTCAGTTATAATTTTTTTTTCATTATTTGGATCATAAATGTAGAACTGGAAGGTACCTCCAGGTCAACAATATTATCCACATTTTTCAGGTGAGAAAGTTGAGGCTACAGGAGATTGAGTGACTTATCTAAGATTAAATGCCAGTACAGGAGAATTTGAACTTGGGGCATCAGATTTCAGAACCAGTGCTTTTTTATAAAGTACCATGCTGTCTCCAAGATATCTGACTAACCTTTGACAAATTACCTGCTGACTACTTACTTCCCTTTGATTTGCTATCAAAGACCCAATTTAGGCAAAAGTAGCTTGTATAGGAAAGGGTTGTTTGTCTTTTCTCAAAGAAGACTCTGAAATGGGGGGGGGGGGGGAGATGGGAATCCTTCTATTACATACATTGCTGATAAATTACTAAATCCCAATTCTTTTCAGACTTGGGTGAGATTTGCAAGTCTGTATTTCAGATATGCTATAAAATCTTGCAGAGTGTTATTAACACACTGGGTTGGTTGTCATTGTTCACATTCTCCCTGTTCCTATTGGGTTTGCTAAGTATGCCTTGGCCCCACCATTGGAAACTTATTGGAAAGGTCAGAGTATCAAAAAAGCATTTGAAAGATCACACAGAAGTTTCAACTATCCAAGTATCAGGAGCATTACCACTAGAAAGCTCAGTGCCAGGGCTAGGAATACACAGCTTGGTTAAATAATTTGGTGTCTGGAGAAGCCAAAGGCTGCTTCATAAAATCAATGCATCTTCTAAGATTGGGTTTTGCTTTTTTTCTGTATCCCCAGCACTTATTATACCTGACTTATAAGTAAAGGCTTAATAAAATGATTAATAAAATAAAATGTTGATTGATTATTCAATGCAAGTGTCTAGAGACAATCAAAGCATAATGACCTCTTCCTCGAAAATGCTCCTGTTTCTATTTCACCAAATGAATAAAATTAAGATGAATGATTTTAATGGGTAATGATAAAATAGAATTTAATGAATTAGGTGACATAATAAATAAGCAAGTCATTCCTCATCTGTAATGAGGTAACAGTTGATTTTCAAGGTTTCTTCCAGCTCAATTGTTGTATGACTTCAATTGCTCCTAAAGTTAACTCTCATTATAGAATTTCAAAACTATCTTTTCAAAAAAGGGGAATAAATATTGTATAGTGATATGTCTTAACCCCCAAGCATCCTCCATTTCTAAACTTTTAACATCTGACCTGTTTGTTGTTGTTCTTCCTGCATTCTTGAAGATCAGTGACATCAAGAAGGAGATAGCTTGACTTGCAAATGAATTGAATCTGAATGAAGCAGAGCTGGTTAAATCACCAGCCTCACTCCTCCAGAGTCATGGATGTCCAGTGGTCTGAGGGCTAAATAGACAGTTTCGAATAGGGCAGTATGGAGGAAATCTATAGGCATCAACTAATTCATTTTGGAGAGATTCCTGACAATCCAAGAAGCAGAAAAGACAAGTCAAAAATTAGGTTCTTTTCCCAGATTGCTCATGAAAATTAACATTTACTCTGCAACATAAAGTCTTTGCAAGTTGCTTGGGGTCTTTGAGAAGTTGTATAGACTTCTGGCCAAGATGGCGGAGAGAAGACAGGCAACAGTTCTAAAGTCTCCTGATCTTTTCCCATCTATGATATGAAAGAAATCTCTTAACAGAAATCCACAAAACCCAGAAAGAAAAGCCAGGAGAAAGAACATCTACCTCAGGATTTGTCTTCTGCTGCCGTGGGTGAGTTCGGGTGGGTGTGTCCAGGCTCAGAGGGCAGATTGGCACCAAATCAGCCAGATTAGAGATTGAATTGGAGCCAGGGAGCCTGACTGCCCAAGAGCCTGACCTGATGGATCAGTGATGGGGCTAGACTGTGGGGGCTTGAGTTAACTAGGGAGCAGAGGCACTGGTTGGCACTGACCCTGTGGAGCTTGCTGACAGGGCTGGGGAGAGAGTCCTGGTACAGGATAGCTTCAGACACCATCCCTGGGCTCCTCTGGTCTGAGGAACTCTGAGGCCATGCCTCCATTGAGGATAAGGCCTCATTCCAGAACAAACAATTACAGACTACTTCTGCCTCAGGCACAGGTGTGTGAGCAGAAGAACAGCCAATAGGGAGAAGGATGACCTCACCCCAGGGTAAAGCCCACCATTGATTGGAGGCAAAAGAACTCAACAGCCCCAACTCCTCCTTTCAAGCAAAGGGAGAAGGCCTCAATCAAGGTCACAGACACTCCAGAGAAAGCAACCAGCACCTCCTACTGGCCAGCCAGAGAAATTGCACTAAGTAAAGCCTCTCAGGATCCCAACACCAAACTCCTCTGAACCAGCCCCTTCCCAACTCAAGGTCTTAGCAAAATGAAGAAAGGTCAGCAGAAAGGGTCCATAGAAAAATTCTTGGAAGGAAAAGACTCTAACTCAGAGAGTCCTAGAACCTCTGAGGAGAATATGATCTGGTCTCCAGCACAGAAAGACTTCCTTGAAGAAATAAGGAAAGAGTTTAAAAATCAACTGGAAAATTTGGGAGAGACAATTAATACCTTGCAACCAGAAAATAAATCCTTAGAAAATACAATTAGTCAAATACAAAATGAGAATAAATCTCTCAGATTCTCAATTGAGCAAATACAAAAAAGAAAATAATTCTCTCAAAGCCTCAATTGGTAAAATGGAAAGCTCTTTCAAAAGTAGAATTGACCAATTGGAAAAGGAGTTGCAAAAGGTTAATGAAGAAAACTCCCTAAAAAAAAAAAGAATGGAGTCTGAAGAAACTAATGACTTCATGAGCCAGCAAGAGCCTGTTAAAAAAAATCAAAAAATAGAAAAAAATTGAAGAAAATGTAAAATACCTCATCAGCAAAACCACTAACCTCAAGAATAGATCAAGGAGGGGCAACCTGAGAATTATTGGACTTCCTGAAAACATTGAAGAGAGAAAAAAAAGACTGGACTTAATATTACAGTATCTAGTGATGGAAAATTGCCCTGTTATCATGGAACCAGAGGGCAAAGTAGTTATTGAAAGAATACATCAATCCCCTCCAGAAAAAGATCCTAAAATGAGAAGTGGTATAAGAAATAAACAGATTGGCTAATATGACAGAAAAGGGAAATGATAACTGTTGAAGGGAATGTAGAAAACTGGAACCCTAATGCATTGTTAGTAGAGTAGTGAACTGATCCAAGCAATTTGGATTATGCCCAAAGGGCAATGAAACTGTGCATATTCTTTGATCCAACAATACCACTACTGGGTGTGTATCCCAAGGAGATCATTAAACAAGAGGAAAAGATCCACATGTACTAGAATATTCATAGCAACTCTTTTTGCAGTGGCAAAGAATTGGAAATTGAGGGGATGCCTATCAACTGGGGAATGCTGAACAACTTGTAACAAATGAATATAATGGAATATTATTGCTCTATTAAAAATGATGAGCAGGTAGATTTCAGTATGGGTTAGAAGGAGGATATGTATTCTGGTCTTCTTGCTACTTCAGTTGGCTCCATTTACTATGTCATAGAACCTCTCATTGACATTGATAGATGCATTTCCTTACCAGAAATTCCTGACACCAATAAAATGATGAAGCTACTCCAAACAAAACCAACCAAACCACCCATTGAGAAATGTTGAGACCTTGGGTACATCTTGTCTTTTTTTTTTTTCAGTTAAAAACAAGGAATACTCTCACAAGTGGGTCTGTCATAAAATACAACTCCAAACTTATGAGAGACAAATAGGATTAGATGGATCATGGACTTTAAATGAACAGCTGAAAGAGACCTCAGAGACCATTTATGGTAACCATTTCATTTTACAGATAATGATCAGACTGAGACTGCAGGGCTAATTGGGTCTCCACTCTTCAAATTTGAAAGAGTTCCTTGGATGTGATTCTAGACTTAGAACTAAATAGAAGGGACTTACTTTAGAGGTCACCTAGTACAATTTTGGCTGTTAAAAGGCTGAAGGTACAGTAACTTTCCCAAAGTCACAAGATAGAAAATGAGAAGAGCTGGGATTCAGATCATTGTGCTCTAGCTTCAAATCCAGTATTCAATTTCAATTAGGCTTCAATCTCACTATCCCTTTATCCTGGAGTTTTTAAGCTTCCTGGCATTCTTTATCAAACAGCTTACTTTTTTAATTAGGTGGGTAGAAATGGGGGGAGGGAAGGAGCCAAAGAATTTAGAGCTTGAAATTTTATAATGAATGTTAAAAAGTTTTTCACATGTAATTGGGGGGGAAATAAAGAAGGAGGTGATTTTTAAATAATTAAATTTAGATGATTGGGAACTGTACTATAGTGAATAGAAAGTTGACCTCAATGCTCTCTATTGCTGCTCAGTCATTTCCAATTGTATCTGACTCTTCCTAATCTCATTTGGGTTTTATTGGCAAAGATACTGGAGTATTTTGCCATTTCTTTCTCCAGCTCATTTGACAGATGAGGAAACTGAGGCAAATCTCATTAAGTGATTTGCCCAGTGTCACAGAGCAAGCAAATTTCTAAGGTTAGATTTGAACGCAGTTGAGTCTTTTTCACTTTTTCACTCCAAGGCTGAATATATTCTCGTTCTCTCTCTCTCTCTCTCTCTCTCTCTCTCTCTCTCTCTCTCTCTCTCTCTCTCTCTCTCACACACACACACACACACACACACACACACACTCTCCTACTCTTTCTGTCTTTACCACTTTCTCTGTGTCTCTATGTGTGTCTCTGTCTCTGTCTCCCAGTCTCTATCTCTGTCTGTCTTTCTCTCTCCTAACACACACACACACACACACTCAGCACTAAGATCATACATTACACTTGGTACCAAGCTACCAAGTTGTACTTGCAGGAGAAGGCCAGGGACATTTTTCATCTAGGACTTCCTTATGTCAGTGGAATCCCCAATCCAAGCTCTGCCCTAACATCATGTGTTATATGTATATCTTTAGGAAAACAATATTTTGGTGAGATAGATGGAAACCTCATTTTTCTGGAAAAGTTCCTTTCTCCAGTCAGTCAGATGCATGGGAAATGGGTGTTTTCGGGGGAAATGGATGGAAAATAAGGACCCTGCTCCATTAGGAATCTGTGAACTTAAGCAGCTTCCTTGGGAAGTCAAATCTTTATTAAAAGACTCTTCTTGGTAAACAAGGAAAAGTTCGAAAGTATTAGTGTAAAGTTAATTGGTTTAGATTAAAATCTGCACTGCTTGGCTAGAATTTCAGTTAGTTTGAAAAGCTCTGGTGCAGGGGGAGGATCCAGTTAATTGCTTCTCTGAAACTAGCCCGTAGGGCATCTGATCCAAGCAAACAGACCTTCGACTTGACTTTTTTTTTTTTAACATTTTGCTAGTGAAAGAGAAAAGGTGAATTGTTCAGGTGTTGGGGGACCCTGGTACCCGAGGTCCCTGCTGGTCCTCTTCTCCTGATCCTACTGGCAGTTGCCCCCCCCCCCCCCCAAAGTGATGGAATCCAAAGGTGAGTTTAATCATTTGACATCCAAAGCACTTAGATTTGCTAGACTCTGCTTTGCATTTCAATCCAGATGACAACCTAGGCTCTAGGGGATCTGACCCAAGGGATGCGCCCTGGAGAAGGCAAAAAAGGAAGATTTGGCAGGAGGCATAGGCAAGCTAGGCAGCCGCCTTAGGGCATAACACTCAACAGAGTGCAACACTTTTAAAGATTACTTTTGATGCATTCTCATCCTTTTAATACCAGAGAATTTCATACTCTATGGCATGGAGACATGGCATAGTTGTTTCCATATTGTCTCCTCTGTAGACTGTGATCCTCTTAGAAAAGAGACTGTTTTGGGCCTGGAACATAGTAGGGCCTCATAAACCCTAATGACTAGTTTCAAAGAAGATGAATGGAATTCACCTTTTATTTGTATTTTCTTCAGATTTACCTTTTATAATATTTCCTTCTCACCCTTCCCTTACTTCAATGATCTTTTCCTTTTCCCTTTAACTTTCAAGATCCACCTTCAAGTCTGACCCCCTCAACCAGGCCTTGTTCTTGACCACTTTGATCATACTCTTCTCTGAAGTTCTCCAAAGCTTCACCATTCTACACTACCTTATGAGATACACATACACACACACTCTGTACAAAATTTACAAAAATAAACTCATTTAGGGCAGCTAGGAAGTGAAATGGATAGAGCACTGGCCATGGAGTCAGAAGGACCTAAGTTCAAATCAGACCTCAGATACTTAATAATTAATAGCCTAGCTGAGTGATCTTGGGCAAGTCACTTAATCCCATTGCCTTAAATAAATAAAAAAAATTAAAAATCTCATTTTAATATGATTTCTCTCTTATCACATTCAATTTAGATCAATGTATGCCATGGAAACAATGTAAAGACTAACAGACTGCCTTCTGTGAAGGATGGGGGAGGGAAGTGAGATTAAGGGATAAATTGTAAAATTCAAAATAAATAAATAAATTTAAAAAATAAAAAGCTCATGTTATACTCATAACAAGTGAGAGATGGTTGCTTTTTTCTTCTTAAATATTTTATTTATTTTTCCAATTATATGCAAAGATAGTTTCAACAATCATTTTTTGATAAGGTTTTCAACTTCATGCTATTCTCCCTTCCTCCCTTGGGAGCTGCTATTTTTAATTCCTCTTTTGTAGTTGAGGAAAGTGAAGTAGAGCTCTAGAGGCCCAGGGACTTGCCCATTGTCTATAGCTAGGAAGAGGTCTGAGAAAAAATTTGAACTCAGGACTTCCTGACTCCAAGTCCAGTATTCCATCCACCATATTAGGGAACTACCTCTAGGTAAGGCATAGAGGTCTTGATCATCTGAGGTCTTGTCCTCTGAGGTTCTTTCAATGATAATGTTCTCTGAGAGTTGCTCCAGCTGTTCCAGAGATGAATCCTTTAGGAATGTAGTCCTGGAGGAGGAAGTAAGGGCTACCCAGGGATAATTGGAGGAAGAACAAACCACAAATCACTTAGAGTAATTGCTCCACTATCTCTCCAAGGAGCCAGTGAAATGAAGAGCACATAAAAGAATGTTTACGTAACAGAAGGCTACATACAGAAAGCTTCCTCACTGCCTTGGGAAGGAACTTCCAACTTTCCAAGGCCCTCCCTAATATGATTTCAACCTAGTTCTTCAGCCTATCCTCCCACTGTTCAAAGCTAGCAGACCTAGCTCCTCATTGTCTCACAAACATGCCATGATCAGTTCTGCTTCCCCCTCTTGGCAGACTCTCCCTTCCCACTCTCCCCCACCTTCAGTGATCCTCTTCTTTCCCCTTCCTTTACTTTTTTTTGTTTGTTTTTGCAAGGCAGTGGAGTTAAGTGACTTCCCCAAGATCACACAGCTAGGCAATTATTAAGTGTCTGAGGTCACATTTGAACTCAAGTCCTCCTGACTCCAGGGCCAGTGCTCTATCCACTAGGCCACCAAGCTGTCCCTTTCATTCTTCCTTCTTTCTTTTTAACCCTTCCTTTACTTGCAAGGCCCATCTCAAGTCTGACCTCCTCAACCAGGTCTTGTCCTTGCTCCCTGTGATCATATACTTCTCTGAAGTCTTTAGTCCTTTACATTTCTATGTTACTTTGTGAGATATACTCAAACACATAAAATACTTAAGTATGCATGGGAGGTATACTAGCCATATGGCCCATAAAGTCTCTCAATGGGGCAGCTAGGTGGTGCAGTGGATAGAGCACTGGCTCTGGAGTCAGGAGGACCTGAGTTCAAATCCAGCCTCAGACACGTAATAATTATCTAGGTGTGTGACCTTGGCAAGTCACTTTACCCCATTGCCTTGCAAAAACAAAAACAAAAACAAAAATTTAAAAAACCTCTCAATGCCTATCTCTTCAAGACTTAATGTAATGCCTTTAGAGTATTCCCAGATTGACCAATATGGCGGTACTCTGCCTCCCCTACCACATGGACGGGGATAGCCTCCTTTGATTGGCTGCCCAGATGTATCTTTAAAACTGGAGAGATAATTGACTGGTGCACTTTAGGGACTATTCTTTCATGCTGGATAGGAGGGCTGCCATAACTATGCAGGTGAAAAAGGAATGATTTCCTTCCCCACTCTCTTTTTTTTTTGCTTCAGCTAAGAAAAAGGCCTTGGGAATATTTTAGTTCTGCATAATCTGTCCTTGGGTTTAGGAGCCTGCAATAGTCTTCATTGTACTAGGAATTCAAGTCATGGTGTCCTTCAGATCAGGATGCTGGGTGAGAAGTCACAGCAAGCCAGCCTTCTAGGGAAGCTCAGAGAAGCCAGGACACCTGGATCTCAAGTCCCATGGAGTTCAGGACTTGGAACTTGGGGCTGTTCCATATGTATCAATCTCTTCCCTCTCCCTGGAGAGTGAGGTGGTACATAGGGGAGGATGGAAGAGAAGTATTGATCATATTTTTTTTAGTTTTTTTCAAGGTAATGGGGTTAAGTGGTTTGCCCAAGGCCACACAGCTAGGTAATTATTAAGTGTCTGAGGTCAGATTTGAACTCAGGTACTGCTGACTCCAGGGCCGGTGTTCTGGAGAGATAAATCTACTGTGCCACCTAGCCTTATTGATCATATTTTTGCAAAAGTTACTCCAACTTTGCACCAAGCAAAGTGGTTGAAGGGAACTGGATGCAGGAGACTATCTATAAAATTAAGGGACTATCATTGGTGGGGTTTGAAGCCATTGGCAACGAGCCCAGATGACCCTCAAGGGGATCAGAGAATCCTGGGGGAAAGGTAAAAAAGGTAAAAAAAACTTAAGGTAAAAATTTAATTTAAAATATGATGGATCTTCTAGACCCTCTCTATACATACCTATCTATGCATATACATACATATGTGTGTGTGTGTGTGTGTGTGTGTGTGTGTGTGTGTGTGTGTGTATGCAAACCCATCTGGGGTTTTCTTGGCAAAGACACTGGAATGACTTGTCACTTTCTTCTCCCGCTCATTTTACAAATGAGTTAACTAAAGCAAACGGGTAAATAATCTGTCCAGAGACACACAGCTAGTAAATGTCTGAGGTAAGATTTGAACTCAAGAAGATGAGTCTAACTGACTTTAGTACCAGCACTCCCTCCACTGTGCCATCCCCCTACCCAAGGGTATTTGTATCTATATCTATACTTATATTAAATCTAAATATCTCTCTATATATGTATATACATAAATCTGTGTAAACATGTATATAACATTAATTACTCCATACACATATACACATATATGTGTGGATAATACTATCTCTGTATAGATTATGTGTATTTAACATATATGTATGCAAGTCCATTTGTATATGTGTGTTGCTACATCAACTGAAGGACTTTCCCTACTTCATCTGAGTTCCCTTATCCTAGACCAAAAAGAATTGATGTAGAGAGAATAATTGTGACCTCAACTAGTTATTTAAGCTCTCAATGCCCAAGCAATTTTCTAAGAGTTAACTTATAAGTTGCTGAGCAGATACTGAGGTGCATAAGTAGAGGTGTTTCAGAGGACAAGAAAACAACATAAAATAATTATGCATAAATAATATAAAGAGAGGAGAAACTGGAAACTCCATAGAGGGCAGGTATTAACATTAAGAGATGAAAGATCAGGAATAGCTTCTTATAGAAGGTGCAGTTTTAGCTGAGACTTGAAAAACATTCAAGGAATCCAAGAGGAGAACCAGGAAAAAAAGAATTCCAGACATGAGGGACAACCAGTAAAAATACA
This sequence comes from Macrotis lagotis, assembly GCF_037893015.1. Lineage (NCBI taxonomy): Eukaryota > Metazoa > Chordata > Mammalia > Peramelemorphia > Peramelidae > Macrotis > Macrotis lagotis. The sequence goes on along the minus strand of NC_133664.1, from coordinate 89,220,891 downwards.
TGGAGTCAAGAAAGAGATGGAGTATCTGGTTGAAGAAACAACAAAGAGGTCAGTGTCTTTGGGTCACAGAATAAATTTTAAAATAAAAAGGAAGGAACAAAGGCTTTAAAAGATTGTAAAGATAGAAAAGTAAAGAGGAACTTCCAAACCCAAACAGATGATTTTATATGTAATCCTGTAGATAATAGGAAGCCACTGGTGAGTGTCCTCAAAGGGAATTCTCAATACCAATGAAAGCAGAAGTCTGATCCAAATAAAAATTATGTATTTGTGTAAATAAATAAGTAAATAAATATATTAAAAAACATTATTTTAGACACATAGGTAAACATAATTCTTACCTCCCCAACTATGATGGGGTATTGGTACTATAATGAATAGGGAGCTGTGCTGAAACTCAAGAAGACCTGGGGTTAAGTATAGCCCCTGACCAATATTGGTGTAAGATCATGGGTAAGGCACTTACTTTCTGCCCAAGGCAACTCTTAAATGAGTGCTCATTAAGCATGGGTGGAAGTTTCTACTCTGAAAATGTATTTATATATATATATATATATATATATATATATTTATATATATTTATATATGTATATATAAATATATATATATATATAAATATATATATATATATATTTATATATATTAGGATTTCTGGATAGCCAGTCAAGAAGCCTTGAATTTGAAAACAGAAGTTCAGGATTTGAATCCAGGCTGTTCAACTTGCTTCTTGAGTGATTTTGGGGTTAAAGGTAATTTCTCTTCTCTAGACCTCACTCTTCAAGTGTAAATATAACAAATGAGCACCCTGGCCTCTGCCTGTGAACCAGCTATATTACATTTCACACCTTCTTTTCTGGTCCCTTAAAAGGGGTCTGGGGATGTCCAGTGTCTGCTACTGGCTTAAACTCCCACTGATGATGTCCTTCTAGCTCTAGAGGTTCCCTGAACTTCATTTCCTTTAACAAACAGATAAACATTTTCAAAGGAATATTTACTTCAAAGTTATAATATAGACAAGTATATACACTTCTTGCCTCCCAACACTTGAGGGAGCAAAATGACTTTTTGGACCCCCTCAGTCTCTGGAGAAGAGCTGAGAGATAAAGCTCCTAGTTCAGTCCAATTCCTATATTCCATGGTCCCACAAAATTCCAAATACAAATTTAGTTGAATTTTAGCATCCTGGCTCTTCTGAGACTCCCTGCTAAACTGACAAGAAATATCTATATCTATCCAACCATGAGAGAGAGACAGAGAGACAGACAGAGACAGAGAGACAGAGAGAGAGACACACACACACACACAACAACAAACAAACACACAGAGAGAGAGAGAGAGAGAGAGAGAGAGAGAGAGAGAGAGAGAGAGAGGAGGTAGCCGTACCACATCCCCCAACCTACTCATTTTAGTTCAAGTGATGTGTGTGAGCATGTCCTTCACCCTCAGGATGTGGCTACAAAGAGTAAATGAGACTAATTTTGTCTGATAGTTTTAAAGATGCAGCCTGGTCCATCTGTGAGGCCAAGGCAGAGAGGTTGTTCCTGGTAGGCACAGAAGACAAAATGTCTTTTTGAGAATGGACTCCTTTCCAACCTCTACATGGGTGCCTTCATCTTAGATGATCCTAACTCAGCAAAATCTGTTATATAAAAATGAGGGAGGTCGGACTAAAGTTCCCTTCCAACATTAGGATTCACAACATCCCTGGTATGACCCTGTTGAGTCAAGAAGAGCATATGGTTGCTAGTGCAAGGACAGACAAAAAAATCAAACCAGGGCAGGGAAGAACTAAGTTTGTAACAATTGAATAATGTGGAGTTAAGCAGGAAAGCCCAGACCGTCTTATAAACTATCATACAACTTCCTCACTTCCCTGTTTCCATTCCATAAATTTTCACTTTGGTCCTTTTAGTATATGTGCTGCTGAAGTGAGCACCACTTTGGTCCTTTTAGACCTATACTTTGTAATTAGTGACAAAGGTTGAATTTGCACCCAAGTTTCCCTTGATTACAAGTCTAATACTTCATACAGCATTCTAGGCCCATACCCAGAGCTTTTCTAGCTTGGTAAAAGATGACATAGTTTATATTCTGCAGGTCTGACCATTGAGCATCCAGAATAACTTCCACACTACATACAATGAGACAATGGGCAAAGAAGGTTTCAAATAGAAGAATTATTATAACTTAGATTTTTGGTGGCATTTTAAAGTTTTCCTTACAACAACCCTATTAAGTAAATAGAGCATGAATTTTTATTCTCATTTTTAACAGATAAGTTAAGACTCTGCATTTAAATGACTTACCCAAGGTCAAGCAATTGGTGTATAGCAGCCCTAGGATTCAAACCCAGCTCTTCTTTGCTAAATCTAGTATTTTAATACTACATCACACTGGAATCACTAATAGAAAAAAATACTGCCTTTCTTTATCACATTGCAATGGATATAGCACATTGGACTTGGCAGCAGGTTCAAATCTCACCTCTAGATATGTGACCATGAGCAAGTCATCTAAACTCAAATGTGCAATGTGATCTGTAAGATGGGGATAATAATGCTTTTAATTATCTCCCTTCCAGAGTTATTGTGAGATGATGGTTGCCAGTACAGCCCATCGAAAACTCAGCAATGCTATAGAAATGTCAGCAATTATTATTCATCAGTTCTTCCTCTTCTGACAGCCATATGCTATTCTCTCCCTGGGCCATAATTGAAACAACACTTAGCTGGAAATCAGACACCTGTGGGTGCTGCAGGAGGACTTCACACTGTATGTGGACTTCAGGGTTCTCTGGGCAACTCTCCCAATAAAATTCTCTTCTCCTGCACAGGTGGTGTGAACTTCAGTCATGCTGGCAACTCTCCTGGTGGCAGTGGGAAGGAGGAAGCTGAGACCAGCTGCAGAGTCTTTTTCTATTTTTATCTTCCTTCCCCAGTGAACATGGCCTTTCAGGATTTTCCAGTTCTTTCTCTAAGCAAAGTCAATTCAGGTAGCACACTCCCTTCCTCCTCCCATTGTTTCAGTATGAAGGTATCCCATTTAAGAAAATGTGATGTGCTCATTTCTGCCTTGCAAATTCTGACTTTAAGAATTTTAGTGTCCTTCCCTCCAAAAAAAAAGTCTTCACTTTAAAATGTATTTGTCTATTTATTTATTTATTTATTTATTTATTTATTTATTTATTTAAATTTTCATTTTTAGAAGAATTCTTTTAGTTGGTCAATAAACACTTAATAAGCTCCTACTATCAGCCAAGCACTTATGTTAAGTATCATGAGTACAAAGAAAGGCTAAAGCCAGACCCTGCTCTGTGAACTTGCTTTCAAGAACATTTTCATAATTGCATTTCAGTATAACTGGTTTCTTTTGTAGTCCTTTGTATCTTATTTTATTATTAAAATATTTAAAAATATTTTTCTGAAAAAGGGTTCAAAGGCTTTAGCACACTGCCAAAGGGATCGAGAACACACATACACAAAAGTTGAATTACCATTGATCTAAATGATTTAAAAGTTAAATATCTCTACTGTATAAGGTACCTAAAAGTTAAAGAAGCTGATAATAAACATCTTTGACTTGTTTGGCTTCTGCCATGTTACTTTCCAGTCATCAACTCTATTTCTAAAATCAAATTGCTCATTGGCAATCTTTATCCTTTTCCCATTTGGTCTTTATGTAAAGATACCAACATTGACAGAACTTGGACTTATTTGAACATAAGGAATGAAGGAAAGGTAAGAAACAAAGATGACTCCAGAGAACCTAGAACAACGGTGTTTCCATTGACAGGATGAGGAGTAGGAAAGATGGCTGAATTCAGTTGTATGTAACTGGAAAGGAAAACAGACCTTCCAAGTTCCATATATCCAGCCCTGCTTTCTCTTCTGAGCTTAAGTACCATAGCATAAATTTCCTAAGGGATATTTCTTTTTTAATATTTTATTTATTTATTTTTCCAACTACATGCAAAAGTTTTCAACAATCATTTTTGCAAGATTTTGAATTTTACATTTTTCTTCCTCCCTCCTCTCCATGACAGAAAATAATCTAATATAGGCTATAGATATTTAACCATGCTAAACATAGATCCATATTAATCATATTGTGATAAAAGAATAAAGTCAAAATGAAAAAAATAACACCAAAGGCATCTTTTTAAAATTGTGGATAGTAAGCTTGAGTCTCTTATTTAAACCATACAGATCCTTCTCGGGATATGGATAGTATTTTCCATCACAAGTCTTTTAGATTTGTCTTTGATTATTGTACTGCTGACATGAACAAAACCCTAATGGATATTTCAAACTAGATGTTCTATAGGCATCTCAAACTCAACTTGTTAAAAAGAGACGATCCAACTATTTTGCAGATAGTTGTAAATAAGTCACTGAAAAAAGAAAACCAAGACAAGGCTTTTGCTTATCCTAGTGAAGACTTGAGAATTTAATCTCCCATGTACTAATAATTTGTAATAATGAGCAATTTGACCATCTACAAAATATCTATACATATACTTGGGTTATGCATTTGGGATAGTCAGTTGGCTATTACTTCTATCAGTATAAATTGCAAAGCAGCTGCCTTTTCTTAATCTATGTGATTCTTATCCATTTCTTTCTATGACCTTTGTTCTTTCCATGTTAGGTCTACCACGGTTGTAAATCTTAGTTTTGTCTTAGACTTTCTTCTTTTCTTTTTATATACTCTCTCACTTGGTAATCTCATCAGTTCTTATGAGTTCAAAGATCATCTCTATACTCACTATTCATAATTCCATATATCCAATCCTGGTTTCTTTCCTGAACTCAAGTTTCCTAATGAATATTTCAAACTAAACATCCCATAGGCATCTTGAATTCAATTTACCCAAGACAGAAATTATTTTTCTTCCCAAAACCTTCCCCTCTTCTGAATTTCCATATGACCTATCAAGAGCACTAATATCCTTCCAATAATCAGATTATCCCTCTATTATTCTTGTTATACATGACTAACCCACTCAATTTGCTTATCATACATATTCTCGATGATGTGGTGCAGTGGAAATAGACCTTATTTGGAGTCAGAAAATATACTAAATCAAGAGTTTAGTTTGAGGCAAACCCATATGATTTGTTGTTGTTCAGTCATTTTAGTCATGTCTAATTCTTTGTGACTCCATTTAGGGTTTTCTTGGCAAAGATAAAAGAATGGTACAAGTAAGCAAAGAAAAGATGGACAATTTTGAATGGAATGTTTAATATTTTTATATGGGCTTTCTTCAAACCAAAATTTATTGTTTTATATTATTAATACTCATATTTTGCTGTATACATGGTAATTTTTTAAATTTTCAAATTAAAAAATAGGAGGGGAACCCAAAAAGATAAAGGAATGGTTTTGCAATTTTTTACTCAGATTCACTTTGAAAATGAGGAAACTGAGGCAAACAAGGTTAATGACTTGCCTAAGCAAACAGGGTTAAATGACATGTCTAGGGTCACACAGCAAATTTGAATTCAAACCTTCCTGACTTCAGGTCCAGAGATCTATCCACTGCACATCCTAACTGCCCAGCATATATGATATGGCAGTCAAAAAAGCTAAGGCCCCCTTCAGCTGACTTGAGAGGCATAGCACTCACACATAACAGGGTCTGGTCATACTCCGCCCTATAGCAAACCAGATTTCTAGTATTCCTGTTTAGTTCTGAGAATCTCAATTTGGGAAGGATTTTGGGAATCTGGAAGGAGTCCAGAGGAAGGCAATCCCCATCAAAAAATCATATGTTATGTGCCAGACACTGTACCAGGTGTTGAAGACACAAAGGCAAAAACAAAATAGTCCCTGTCCACCAGAAACTTACATTCTTTTCCAACTATCTTAGAAGACCTACTTCATATCTCCATGAAGCCTTTTCTAATCATAGAATCACTGAATTGGAGAGTTGGAAGGGACTTCAGTGGTCAGCTCTTCCAATCATTTTGTGAAAAGAATTCCCATTAAAGCATTCAGCATTGTGTTGTTAACTAGTGTGAGGGCAGAAATAACAATGAAAGAACAGTGAAAGAAATAACAATCCCTAAATTTAGATTAGAGAAATAAGAGATGAAATCGACTTTTGATAAACCAAATTGGCCACCAGTATCTGACAAAGGAACGATCTCTTGCTTCCACATTTTTAATTGGTATTGCCTAATTTAGCTCCTGGTTATTATCAGCTTATATTGGCTATTCATTTTGTCAGTGTTTTTTTTCTTCTCTTCTGATTAGATTACAATATCCCTGAGAGACTGGATCACATTTAAGCCTATTCTGTTATCTTTTACAGCCTCTAGAATGGTGGTAGGTTCATAGATGGGGCTTAATAAGTACTTGTGGAGTGATTTGCTCTTTTCTTCTTTTGTGGCTCACTTTGGGGGGGGAACAAAATTCTCACCAGAGATAGCCCTTGCAAAAGAATCTCACTGAGAACAAAATGACTCTGATAAGAAGACTGGGGCAACAATTTTGACAAGTTACTAATGGAGAGGAGAATAAAATGCATCACCACAGTAATGAAAGCTTAATTACTGGCGTATTGCAAATATGCCTAACACCAAGAGTCAACTCTTAGAAAGCATGGTAAATCTTCATGAACCAACCTAGGAACCACTACCCAAGAGAGTTCAGTTATGGAGATAAACATCTTTTTTTGGCATGTTATTCTATAGTCCAGGTTTGGATTTTTCTTGTTTGAACAAGATGGAATTGCTTATTTTGGCCTTTTGGCCATCTGGCTCTTGTTTATAAGAAGTGGAAATGGTGATAAGGCTTGTTGGGTGGGAGAAAGGATGAGAAGTTAGCATTTTTTCATGTCTTATTTGACCCAAGCTATATTTAAATGAGTGTGTTGCATTCAGAGACCCTTTGATGGAGATCCATTCCAGTTGAGGGATGTTCAGACACAGACGCACAGGCTAGGCTTCTGCTGTTTAATTTTGACTGAAATGTGAAGTTTCAGGGAACTAAAATATTGTACTGAATAGGACAAATCTGAGATCTAACTTTCTGTCCCACCTGATGAAAGTATCCCTCAAAGCAGTATTTTATTCCTTAACATCACATTCTTTACCATCCTCATGTCTCTCTCCTCCTTTTCAAACCTTAAGTTGTTACATAAACAATTTATTAATATTTTGTTATGCTTCAATGTCTTCTTTCTTCTTTTCTCCTACTCTCATACTTCCCTTTTCTTTACCTTTTCTTCTTTTCTCTCCCTTTTGTGTTTTCTTTCTTTCTTTCCCTCTCCTTCCTCTCTCTTCTTTCTACTTTTCCCATTCTATCTGTTCCCCTCTCCCCTTTCTTACATTTCTCCTTGTCTCTCACTACTCTGCCAAGACTCAAAACTTCAAATTTATTTACATTCATACAATCTCACCATTCTTTCTCTTCTTGTTCAACAGTTTATATTTATATATTATAATATATTTATATTATATTGTATTTATATATATATTTTTTTTTCCTAAGGTAAATATTACTTACATAGCCCCTATATTTGCACTTTCCAAAAGAGTTTTGTAGTGATTTGCATTATAGCAATATTTCTTCCATATGACACTATTCCTGAGTGCAAGAGGATCCTTGTTATTTAGTCCCATGGATTTGGCTTATGACTTTTTTCAAGGCTTCAACCAATCTCTTACCTATCACAGTAATGTAAATGATCCCTCTAAGGGTGCAGATAACAGCAGAGGTTCCTTCATCCTGTAATACCCTTGTTCATCTCCTCCTCTAAATCCTCCATAAAGGATTCACCTCATGTGCTGATGACCTTGCTCTAGACCTCATGACATTTAATTAACAACTCTGGAACACCCATACTGTTCATCTGTTATCTTTCCTCCATTTACATTACTGGCCTGCCTTGGGTCATATAACTCTCTAATGGTATCCTCCACATTTCTTGGATAATTCACTGTTAGTAATAAGATTTGTGTTGATTCATATATATATATATGTATATATATATATATATATATATATAAATTTTTTAAATGACATGACATTTCCATTCTTTGCATATTTTATATATGAAAATTATACATTATATATAATTTTTTAAAATGTATTGAGGTTTAACAATATGAGCCTTTCTAATATGACAAAAAAAGGAAAATGATGGATATTGGAGGGGATGTGGGAAAACTGGGACACCTAATACATTGTTAGTGGAGTTGTGAACTGATCCAATGATTCTGGAGAGCAATTTGGAATTATATCTAAAGGACTATAAAAATAAACATACCCTTTGATTCAGCATACCATTGCTTGGTGACATCAAAAAAGGAGAAAGGACATATTTGTACAAAACTATTTATAGCAAGTCTTTTTGTGATATCAAAGAATTGGAAATTGAAGAGATGTCCATCAATCTGGGAATGACTAAATAAGCTGTGGTATTTGATTGTAATAGAATATTATTGTGCTATGAGAAATGACAAACAGGATGGTTTTAGAAAAACCTGGAAAGACTTGTATGAACTGCTACAGAGCAAAGTGAACAGAACCTGGAGAAACTTATTTATAGTAATTCAATATTATTCAATGAAGACTGACAGCTATTTTCAGCATTACAATGATCCAAGAAAAGGACTAATGAAGAAGCATATTATTATCTGCCTGTAGAGAAAGAACTGATATCATTTGAATGAAGACTGAAGTATTTCTTTCATCCTTTTCTTTTATTCAGGGCAGCTAGGCAGCACAGTGAATAGAGCACTGGTCTTAGAGTCAGAATGGGAGTTCAAATCCAGCCTCAGACACTTGACACTTATTAGCTGTGTGATCTTGGACAAGTCACTTAACACTGATTACCTCAAATTCAGAGGCATTTCCAATCATCCTGATTCATATCTGGCCACTGAATCCAGAAGACTCTGGAGGAAAAAGTGAAAGTGGTAACTTAACATAGCAACCCCTTCATTAAATCAAATTTATATGCTTGTCATGGCATCACCTCCCTGATGCAATAGTCTTCAAGAGCAAAGGACAGACATCATCATCATTTATTTAAATCTTCTTATACAAAATGACCTATATGAATTTAGAATTCAAAACTTTAAAAAATGTTAATAATTATTTTAATACATAATCGAGGGAAGGAACATAAAATATATGTTAATTGATATTTTATTTTATTTTTGCAATTACATATTATGGCAATTTTTCAACATTCATTCTAATTGCAAATTTATAAGACACACATTTTTCACATTTTTCTACCACCCTCTCTTTCTTCCCCCCCTCCCCTTGGTGGTGGACAGACAGGTACAAATTGTACATGTACATTTGTAGGTAACGTATTAATATAATAGTCATTTTGTGTAAGAGAAATTAGGACCAAGGGGAAAGAAAGAAAACCTTGACACAAGTAGGAAAAACAAGATAAGTTTTTTAAAAAGTGAACTAGTATGCATTCAGATTCTATGGGATCTTTTTTGCCCTCTGGAAGTGGATGACATTGTCCATAGCATTTCTCCCAAGATTGTTCTTGATCTCTGAACTGCTGACAGGAGCTGTATCCATCATAGTTGATCAATTCACATTGTTGTTTCTTAATGTCTACAATATTCTTTTTTTTTTTTTAGGTTTTTGCAAGGCAAATGGAGTTAAGTGGCTTGCCCAAGGCCACACAGCTAGGTAATTATCAAGTGTCTGAGACCGGATTTGAACCCAGGTACTCCTGACTCCAGGGCCAGTGCTTTATTCACTGTGCCACCTACAATATTCTTTTGATTCAAAGAAAGTTCAAAGGATATGAAGAAGCATTTTTTTGCCTTTTTTCAGATTTTTTTTATTTTTCCAGTTACATGCTATGAAAGTTTTTCAACATTCATCCACTTGAATATAAATTACACATTTTTATACCACTCTCTCTTCCCAACCCCCTCCTGTCAGTAACCAGTCTGGTAAAAGTTGTATATGTACATTTGTGTTAGCATGTTTACATATTAGTCATCTTGTATATGAGGAATTAGGACTAAAGGAAAAGAAAGAAAACCATGGGATAAGAAGGAAAAACATAAAAGAAATTTTTAAAAAATGAGTATAATATTGATTCAGCTTTTGTGGTTTTATTTTCTGTTTGGTTTTTTTTTTCCTCCTCTGGATGTGGATGTTGTTCATAGCAGGGTTGTCCTAGGTCTCTGAACTGCTAAGAGCTGCTGTATCCATCATAGTTGATCAGCTCACAGTGTTATTATTAATGTGTACTATGTTCTCTTGGTTCTGCTCCCTTTGCTCAGATCAGTTTGTGTAATTCTTTCCATGATACTCCAGAGTTCAACTATTCATGGTACTTAACCATAGTATTTCATAATATTCACACACCATAACATGTTCAACCATTCCCCAAATGATAAACATCCCCTCAATTTCCAATTCTTTGCCACTACAAAAAGAGCAGCTATAAGTATTTTTGGATATGTGGGACTTTTCCTATTTTCTTTTTTATTTCTTCTGGATATGGGCCTAGAAATGATATTGCTGGGTCAAAGAGTATGATCAGTTTTATTGCTCTTTGGGCAAAGTTCCATAGTGCTCTCCAGAATGATTGAATTAGTTCACAACTCCACCAAAAAATGCATTAATGTCCCAATTTTTTCACAACTTCTCCAACATTGATCTTTTTCTCTTTTTGTCATCTTAACCAATCTAATAGGTGTGAGGTGGTACCTCATGGTTGTTTTTCATTTACATTTCTCTTAAGCAGTAATGATTTGCATTTTTTATTTGATTATGTATTTAGCTTTGATTTAGCATTTAAAAACTTCCTGTTCATATTCTTTGACCATTTATCAATTGTGGCATGACTTGTAACCTTATACTTTGATTCAATTCACCATATATTTTAGAAATGAGACTTTTATCAGAACCACTAGCTGTGAAAATTGTTTCCTAGCTTTCTAATTTTTGCTGCATTGGTTTTATTAGTGCAAAACCTTTTTAATTTAATATAGTAAAAAAGCATCCATTTTTCAATTTCTAATATATTCTATTTCATGTTTGGTCATAAATTTCTCCCCTTTCCATAGATCTGACAGCTAGAGTATTTCTTGATCTGTTCATTGGTCTATGATCTCACCCTTTATGTCTAATTCCTGTACTCATCCTGACCTTATTTTGTTATAGGATGTGAGATGTGGGTCTCTGCCTAGTTTTTGCTATACTATTTTGGAGTTTTCCCAGCAGTTTTTGTTGAATAGTGAGTTCTTATCCCAGAAGGGTGTGTCAAACAGTATATTACTATAGTCATTTACTACTACTTCTTTTGTACTTCTTCTAATCCACTGGTCCATTACTCTTTCTCTTAACCAGAACCAGGCAATTTTAATAACTGCCACTTTATAAAATAGTTTTAAACCTGGTAGAGCTAGGTCACCTTCCTTTATAATTATTTTTTTCATCAGTTCCCTTGATATTCTTGATTTTTCATTGCTCCAGATGAATCTTGTTACTATTTTTTTCTACTCTGTAAAATAGTTACTTGAAAATTTGGTTGATATTGTACTAAATAAGTAATATAATTTTGGTAGAATTATCATTTTTCTTATATTAACTCAGCCTAACCATGAGCAATTGACATTTTTCCAATTTTTTAAATCTGACTTTATTAGTGTGAAAAATATTTTGTAATTGTGTTTATATAGTTTTGGGGTTCATCTTGGGAAGTATATTCTCAAGTATTTTATGTTGTTTACAATTACTTCAAATGGAATTTCTCTTCCTATCTCTTGCCCTTGGGCTTTGTTGTTCATATATATAGATGCTGATGATTTATGTGGGTTTATTTTATATCCTGCTTTGCTGAAGTTGTTACATTTTTTTCAAGGAGTTTTTTAGTTGATTTTCTAGGGTTCTCTAAATATTCTGTCATTTCATCTGTCAAGAGTGAAAGTCTTACTTCCTCATAGCCTGTTCTAATTGCTTCAATTTCTTTTTCTCCTCTTATTGTGAAAGTTAACATTTCTAATACTATATTGAATAGTGATGGAGATAATGGGCATCCTTGTTTCATTCTGATCTTATTGGAAATTCTCCTAGTTTATGACCATTACATATGTTTGTTGATGGTTTTAGATAGATACTGCTTATTATTTTAAGGAAATATCTATTTCTATATGCTCATACTTTTAATAGGAATGAATGTTGTATTTTGTCAGTGGCTTTTCAGCATCTGTTGAAATAATCATATGATTTCTGTTGGTTTTGTTATTGATAAGTTCAATTACGTTGAGTGTTTTCCTAATACCTGGCATAAATCTGACTTGATCATGATGTATTATCCTGGTAATAACTTGTAATCTCTTTCTAAAACTTTGTTTGGGATTTTTGCATCAATGTTCATTAGGTAGATTGGTCTATAATTTTCTTTGTTCGTTTTGACTCTTCCTTGTTTAGATGATAGTACCATATTGGTGTTATAAAAGGAATTTGACAGAATTTTTAAAAAATAGTTTATGTAAAATTGGAATTAATAGCTCACTAAATGTTTGGATAAAATTCACTTGCAAATCCTTCTATACGTGAAGACTTCTTCTTATAGAGTTTATTTATGATTTCTTCAATTTCTTCTTCAGAAATGGAGTTATTTAAGCATTTTTTTCCCTCTTCTGTTCATGTGGTTAGTTTGTATTTTTGTAAATATTCAGGGTGGCTAGGTGGCGCAGTGGATAGAGCACCAGCCCTGGAGTCAGGAGTACCTGGGTTCAAATCCAACCTCAGACACTTAATTAAGTAGCCGTGTGGCCTTGGCAAGCCACTTAACCCCATTGCCTTGAAAAATCTAAATATATATTTGTAAATATTCACCCATTTCATTCTGGTTGTCAAATTTATGGGCATACAATTAGGTAAAATAGCTCAAAATTATCTCTTTAATTTCCTCCTCATTGGTGGTAAGTTCACCCTTTTCATTTTTGATACTGGTAATTTGATATTCTTCTTTCTTTAAAAAAAAACAGATTAACCAAAGCTTTAATCTTTTTTTTTATAAAACCAGCTCTTAGATCAATGGTTTTATTGCTTGCAATTTTATTAATATCTCTCCTTTGATTTTCAGGATTTCTAATTTGGAATTTAATTGGAGATCTTTAATTTGTTATTTTTCTAGCTTTTTTAGTTTCATGCCCAATTCATTCATCTCCTTATCCTCTATTTTATTCATATAAACATTTAGAGATATAAAATTTCCCCTAAAAACTGTTTTGTCTGCGTCACCTAAATTTTGGGTATGATGTCTCATTGTTGTCATTTTCTTGTTTAAAATGGTCAATTATTTCTCTGAATTGGTTTTTTTTTTGCAAGGCAAATGGGCTTAAGTGGCTTGCCCAAGGCCACACAGCTAGGTAATTATTAATTATTTGAGACCGGATTTGAACCCAGGTACTCCTGACTCCAGGGCGGATGCTTTATCCACTATGCCACCTAGCTGCCCCTATTTCTCTGAATTGTTGTTTGATCCACTCATTCTGTAGGTTATTTAGGTTATTAGGTTATTTAGTTTCCAATTAATTTTTGGTTTATCTTTCCTTGACCCTTCATTACATGTCATTTTTATTGCATTATGATCCACAAATGGGATGCATTTATTATTTCTGCCTTACTGCATTTGATTGTAAGGTTTTTATACCTTAGTACACAGTCAATTTTGGTATAGGTGCTATGTACTACAGAGAAAAAGGTATATCCTTTTCTATCCCAGTTCAGTTGTCTCAGAGGTCTATCATATCTGTTTTCTAAGATTTTAACTTCCTTCTTGTTTATTTTTGTGATTAGATTTATCTAGTTCTGAGAGAGGGAGGGTGAGGTCCCTCACTATTATAGCTTTGCTGTCTATGTCTCCTTGTAATTCGTTTAGCTTCTCCTCTAAGAATTTGGATGCTATACCACTTGGTACATATACCTTCTTTGCCTGTAGAGCCTTTTAAGAAGATTTAGTCCTTTCATTTAATGAGAAATATTTTTTTCTTTTGCTTTTGCCTGATTTTTTTTTTTACTTTTGCTAAAGCATAATATATTTTGTGTATATCTCCCTGCTTCAAATGTGTTTCTTATAGACAATATTTTGTAGGGTTTTGATTTTTAATTTAGTCTTCTATCCACTTCTGGTTTTTTTAATTTATTTTTTTATTTAAGGCAATGGGGTTAAGTGACTTGCCCACGGTCATACAGCTAGGCAATTATTAAGTGTCTAAGGCTGGATTTGAACTCAGGTACTCCTGACTCCAGGGCCAGTGCTCTATCCACTGAGCCACCTAGCTGCCCCTACTTCTGTTTTATGGAAGAGTTTATCCCATTCACATTTACAGTTAAGATTACTAATTCTCTATTTCCCTCCATTATTTCTTACTCCATTTATATTTTTTCTTTCCTCTTATTCTTCCTCACAGTGTTCTGATTCCTTTACCCTTTAAATATTTTTAAAATTTTAACTTTTACCTTCACCTTCCCTTTTATCAGTCCCCTTTCCCCCTTTCTTTTCCTTCATATCCCTCCTCCAACTTCCCTGTAATGTAAGACAGATAGATTTTTAAACCTAATTGTGAATATCTGTTATTTCCTCTCTGGGGAGGGAATCTTCTATTGAGAACAGAATTTATATCCCTACTTTCTCTCTCCTCTAATAGGTCTTTGTGCCTCTTCACTTAGTGTTATTTATTCACTAATGCCTAGCCTCTTCCTAATATAGTCTTTCTTTTTATATCTTTATTGTTTTAACCCTGTCTTATATTCCTCTTTTTGTTTCCTAATAGAAGTACCATTCTTAAAGTTTGATTGATTGATAAGTAGCATTGCCTCACTCACAAAGTACATTCCCCTTCTCTGTCCCAGAAAAATATATTTCTCAAGAGTCATCAAAAACATCAAATTAAAATTGATTTTTATACCCCCTCTTATGAAATATCCTTACAATGGATATATATAATCCTCATGAACCCTTTGGCTCATGGCATCATGCAAAGCAAAATCTTTTCAGGAATAGTTTAAACCTATTTTTTCCCCTTTATGTTTGCTTTTTTATGCATCTCTTGAGTCTTGTATTTGAAAATCAAATTTTCTGTTCAACTCCGGTCTTTTTATAAGAAAATTTGAGAAGTCTTTTATTTCATTGAAAATTCATCTTTTCTTCCTGACAGAATATGTTGAATTTTGCAGGTTAGTGAATTCTTGGTTGTAATCCAAGGTTCTTTGCCTTCCAAAATATCATGTTCCAGGTCCTCTGATCCTTTAATGTTAAAGCTGATAAGTCCTGTGTCATTCTGCTCTTCCTTTGCATTTAATTTTCTTCTTTTTGGCTCCTTGCAATATTTTCTCCTTTAATTGAGAATTCTGGAATTTGGTTTTATTTTGGGGTCTCTTTCTGTAGGCATTCTATGTGTTCTTTCAGGGACTATTTTGTCTTCTTAATCCAGTATATTAAGAGCATTTTCCATGTTTTCATCTAGTATATTAATAGCATTTCCATGTTTCCATGAAAGATATTTTTCAAGCTCTTTTTTTGATCTAGACTTTTGGGTAGACCAATAATTTATAAATTATCTCTTCTGGATCTATTTTCCAGGTCATTTGTTTTTCCTAAAAGATACTTTACATTTTCTTCAATTTTTTCAGTCTTTTGATTTTATTTGATGGAATCTTGGTGTCTCATAAAGTCATTAGTTTCTATTTGTTCACTTCTAATTTTTAGAGTTTTGTTTTCTTCAGTTAATTTTTAAGTTTCCTTTTCCAGTTGGTTAATTTTATTTTTACATACTTTTTTCCAGATGGTCATTTTTACTTTTAAAGGAGTTGATTTCTATGGTCAATTTTCCATAATTCTTTTTCAGGGCTCTCATTTCTTTTTCCGTTTTTCTTGTTCCTCTCTTCTTTGCTTTTTAAAATCTTTTTAAAGCTCTTTCATGAAATTATGGATTTGAATCCAATTCACAAATTCCTTTGAAACTTCTCATGTAAGTAATTTGTCATGGCTTTCTTCTTCTTCTGAGCTGACATTTTTATCATCTCTATCAGGGTGACTAGATGGTACAGTGGTTAGAGCACTGGCCCTGGAGTCAGGAGTACCTGAGTTCAAATCCATCCTCAGACACTTAATAATTACCTAGCTGTGTGGCCTTGGGCAAGCCACTTAACCCCATTTGCCTTGCAAAAACTTAAAAAAATCATCTCTATCTGAATAGTAGCTTTCTATAGTCAACCTCTTTTTATTTTGTTTTATTTTGTTTTTTGCTCATTTTGATAGTTGAACTTTACTCCTGGGGTATATAGAGAATGCTGGGGCTGAGATCTGGTCCCTGGCTTATCACTTTCTAAGGAATTGCCTATACAGCCCAGGCATTGCCAATGCAGGGGTTTGTTTCCTCCTTTTTGCCCAGTTTTTGCCTATGCAGTGATTGTTCCCAACCCAGTTCTATCTGTTGCCCTAGTGTTCCTGGGGCTCAGAATTTATTTGCTGCTGATCTGCTATTTAGCTGCTGAAACCTGGGCTGCTGCCTTATTGCTTTCCAGTTCTCCCACATAACTGGGTTCTAGTTTCCCTTTGCCCCAGAAGAAACAGACCTTTAAGTGAAGATCCTCCATAATGGCTAGAGTTGAGATCTTGTTTTGCTCTTCTTTTTTTTTTTTGAGGGGCTCTGTATCTTTAATGTTTGTGTAGAAGTTTCACTTATATTGTGTAGGGAAAAGCTTCATGCTGCCATATTGGCCCTGCCCAAGGCATCTGAGAGGCAGTTTTCAAATTAAGAAATTAAAGCTATATATAATCCTATGAAACAATGCTCCAAATATTATTGTTTAGAGAAATGCAAATTAAAACAACTATGAGGTACCCACCTTGCACCTATCAGATTGGCTAAGATGTCTAAAAGGGAAAATGATCAGTGTTGGGAAGTGTGGGAAGTATGGGAAGATTGGGACATTAATGTACTGTTGGTGGAGTTGTTAATTAATCTAATCATTCTGGAGAGCACTATAGAACTATGCCCAAAGAACAATAAAACTGATCATACCTTCTGACCCAGCAATACCATCACTAGGTCCATATCCAGAAGAAATAAAAAAGAAAATGTGAAAATTCCCACATATTCAAAAATATTTATAGCAGCTCTTTTTATAGTGACAAAGAATTGGAAATTGAGGGAATGCCCACCAATTGGGTAATGATTGAACAATTTATAGTATATGAATGTTATGGAGTACTATTGTTCTATAAGAACCATGAATAGCTAGACTCTAGGGTAGCATGGAAAGAATTACACATTATGGTACACATTAACAACAACATTGTGAGTTGATTACCTATGATGGAGGCAGCTCCTCTTAGCAGTTCAGAGATCTAGGACAACCATGGGATACCTGTATGAGCAGCAACATCCACATCCAGAGGGGAAAAAATAAACAAAAAACAAAACCACAGAAGCTGAATGAACACTATGTTCACTTTTTAAAAATTTCTTTTATGTTTTTCCTTCTTATTCCATGGTTTTCTTTCTTTCACCTTAGTCATAATTCCTTATACACAAAATGACTAATATGTAAGCATGTTAAACCCAAATGTATATGTACAACTTTTATACCAAACTGTTCACTGATGATGGGAAGGAATTGGGAAGGGAAAATGATAGAAAAATGTGTATCTTATAAATATTCAAGAGGATGAATATTGAAAAACTTTTATAACATGAAATTAGAAGAATAAAATAAAATAAAATATCAAAAAAAAAAGAACTCTAAACACTTCAGTAGCATCAGATTGAAAAACAATAGGGGGAGTTAAGGAAAAAATAAATTTACATGATAACTTTATTATATATTTTAAAAGGAATAGAAAGTTATACACAATAGCTTTGTAATTTCATGTATAATCATATTTTTATTATACTACATTATGAAGATGCTTGTTTTGTTTCATAAGTTGAACATAAATTTTTAAAAGTTCTTTTGGTTTTTCATCCTTTACTCAGCATCAGTTCATATAATTCATATCCTTTGATCAATAAAATATATATATTTTTAAAAATTATGAGTCTTTGTTTCAGGAAGCAGCTTGGGATCATTTAAAGATAGTATTTAATCTTCCCAAATGCAATTTAACCTATTTTATTCTATGTGTCACTTGTTGTCTATTCACAATGTTAAGCTAAGAACATGTACTCATAGATGAACTCTATTGGTTTGCAAACTATCTTCATATTCCACTCCAGATAATAGACATTCTTCACCACTTGAATTTTCTTCTGTAAATGATTAGACTCAACTCTTTGTGGGTGATCAAAACTCTCCTTTTTGAGGTTCTCAAATGTTTATGAGCTTGCTGCAAACCAGCAACATATCAGTCATAAAAAAAGGAACTAAAGGCTTTTTAGGGATGAATTAATTTAATGTTCGACCAGATATAGCCCACAAATAATACTATGCACATCCAGATGATCCTTGGAAGAAAAAAAGGGTTCCCCATTCCTGATCTCTCTTTGATTAGGTATCTGTGTTGGGCATTAAACTAAATTACACAAGCAGTTCAACAACATAATTCAATTACACATATGAGCTTTTAAAAGTACCTTTTATATAGAGAGACCCTGGGTATAAAGCCAAAACAAGAAAAAAGCCTGCCCTTGAGAAGTTAATATTTTCCAGAGGTAAGAGTTGGTGAAGATAAAGCATTTAAACAGATAAGAAAATAGGAGAGATAATCTGGAGAGAGAGAGAGAGAGAGAGAGAGAGAGAGAGAGAGAGAGAGAGAGAACTAAGGACAAAAGGGATCAGGAAAGACCTACATTGGAAGAAGCACCACAACTGAACCTTGATGAAAGCTAAAGATTCTAAGAAGCCAAAGTGAAGATCACTCTTCACTTTGCATAGAGTAGTGATCATTCAAAAGAAACATCCTCTAAGACAATGGTAAACGTTGTTCACACACATATATTACTATTTTATGCCTTCCTCAATACTAATTATCAGCTTTAAAAATACACCTTTTAAAGAAATTTATTTGATTTTAACCATCATGTACTGAAAAGAGAGTGGGATTGTAGAGTTTAAACACTGACTCCATTATAATGGAATATTATTGTGCTATAAGAAAGATATTTCAGAAAAACCTGGAAAGACTTACACGAACAGATGCAAAGTGAAGTGAACAAAACTAGAACTTTATACACAATAACACCAATATAGTTTGATGAAAAATTATGAATGACTTAGCTATTCTCAGCAATACAATGATTCAAGAAAATCCCAAAGGACTAATGATGAAGTATACTCATTTTATTCTTCTGGGTCTTGGTTTCCTCATTTGTAAAAGGAGGAAAATGAACTAGATGGCCTCCAAGATCATCTAGTTTTATGATATTATGATACTATGAACACATCCATGGGGCACTGCTTATTCAAGACACATAGTAGAGGAAAAATGGAAGAAAATTTTCAAGAAAGGAATTCTTGGTTTTTGGACTGAGAGAAAAGGAATGTTTTGTTTCATTTTGTTTTTCTTTCTCTATTAGTGCCTAGAAAAGACTGAAAAACCCTCAAGAGCAAGAAAAATTTGCTGTTTTGTCCTACCTGACTTTCTTCTGCCCATTTCCACACAATATTCTCTGCTTACTTCATCTTTCTATCAGGCCCTTCTTTAATATCGCTCTGTTGAATTCCCTAACCTAATCCCTATGCTTATGTGCACCAGGTTTTAAAAATCTAACCCAAGTTTAACCAGTGATGAAGAGTATGGTGATAGACTTATAAATTTACTGATTTTCACTGATTTACTCTTTTGATTGGTCATGTATCTTGTGAGTAAGGAGATTCCAAAATCCCTTTAAAAATTATTAATGCCTTTTGTTTTTGCATTACATTCATTTCTGGATATGCTACTCCTATTCCCACCTCTCCATGCATCTCACTTTATAAGACTATCATTGTAACAAAGAAAACAATATTAGGATTGTAGCACATGTGCTATTCTATACCCATAGCCCCCCACATCTCCCACAAAAGGAAAGAAATAACATACCCTCATCTCTTTTCTAGTGCTGACAGGTTATTGTATTTACAAAATGATCAACTTCAAATTATTTTTCTAGTCAGTTATATTGTGTAAATTTTCCTGGCAATAGTTACTTCATTAGGACACATCTTCCTATATTGCCCTGAATCTCTCATACTCACCAATTCAGATAGTATAAAAATATTCCTTCAAGTGCATACACCACATCTGGTTTAGCCATTTCCCAAATGGGGGCAGTCAGTTTGTTGCCACTCAGTTGAGCAAGTGAGCAAGTTTATGGTTGAGCAAGTATATTTTCTTGGGGTATCATTAAAACCAGATAAAGGCTACTCAGCAAAGTTAATCATGGCATGATGGGAACTCTGGAGTCTCAAAAGTTATGCTGACTCAGATGCAGATCCTTCTTCACTGAAAAGGTTTTGGATGATAGCCTAATGACAATGTCCAAAAACCATCTCAGTTAAATTATTTCATCAGTATAGAGAGTTCCTAGTCAGGAATATTCCACACCCTGGCTCCTCCTGAACCTCCTCTTTACCCATGAGTAATCTTCAGTAATCTTGTTTGCTTCCCATTCTCCAAGTCTATCATCCCTAGTCTGGTTTCAGGATTCCAATCCTGACCAACTAGTGCAACTGCCTTCTGAAATCCCTAGCCTTCTGGTCTTAATCCCTAGTCCCAAATAACTTTCCTTTCTTCTCATTCCCCTGCAGGCAGAACTCACAATTGTGTTGACTGTGTTTCATACAAATGAATGCTTTCTAATCACAGCCTTGATCTTATCTTTCCTTTACCTGACTCTGTATTTGCATATATTATCTCCTGCCATAAAATGGATGCTTCTTACTGCTTCACCTGTGGAAATACTTCCTAGGCTTCTAGATCAAGTCAGATACCTACTTACTCCACAAAGGCAGTTAGATGTAACTAAATTTCTTTTTTTTTTTTAGGTTTTTGCAAGGCAAACAGGGTTAAGTGATTTGCCCAAGGCCACACAGCTAGGTAATTATTAAGTTTCTGAGACCTGATTTGAACCCAGGTACTCCTGACTTCAGGGCTGGTGCACCACCTAGCTGCCCCAGTAACTAACTTTCTCTGCTAGAATCTCTCAAGCAAGGTGCTCATTCATATTTTAATTGGAATTATGGTCCTGGGATTGTAGTCTGACCATTTATCACCACTAAATTATGAGCACTAATTTTACATCATGAACTAGGTTGCTTTTATCTCTGCAATCCTAGCACCCTGAACAATGCTTTGCCAAAAAAAAAAAAATGTCTTTACTTAATAAATATTTCTTGGGTTGAATTGAATTGAATTCAATTGCAGACAAAATTAAAAAGAAACTTATTGCATAGAAAGCTCCCATTAAATTGGGGGGGCAATTTTAGAATATAAGGACTCCTCCAACATGAGGAGTAGATGAGCCTTACTTCTTAGGGCTCAATTTACTGAGTCAATAATGTAGTAGTAGTACTGGATTAGAATTTAGAGGTTCAAATCCTGTCATTGCCATTCCACCTCCCCACAGTTGTAGTAATTTAACCTTTCTGGTCTCAGTTCTCTCATCTACAAAATGAGAGAGGGATCATACTACCTCTAAATCTAGTATTCTATTATGAAGACTTTTTTGTTGGTGGTGGTGGTGGTGCATTTTGCAATACCTTGTCAGTCTTTCTATCTGATCCAGTCAAGTAACAAGACAGGGAGGTGTCCTAATAGCTACGTTCAACTTGACTATCTATGTTGCTGAAACTGCTTAATTGTTGGCAGATTGGGGTCAAGTCTGAAACCAATCATTTCTCTCTAAATCACTGTGAATGAATGAAAAACCATTTACTATGGGCCAGGAATGCCTGATGCTGATAATTAGGGCTGCCCCTAGCAAAACTTATAAAGTAAATGAAGTTAATTCTTTGTGCCTCACCTCTCTCCATTTAGAGTGCAATCGACTCTACTCTACCCGGTGTCAATCTGGTGCCATCATTTTCTAGAGTAAGGGCCTAGATTTCCCTGTGAGATGCCTATACTCAGACCTGCTCTGTGGCCTGTCATGTCCAAACCCGTCCAACCTCACCTACCCCCACACACTATGGGTAATATGTAATTCAGTTTAACTCACCTTAATTCAATGAATAATTTTAGTATCACCTAATACCTTATATTTTCAAAGGAACTTTTATATACATGATCTCACTAGACAACAATGAAGTGGGAGAGATCTAGTAGGAAAGCTAAAGCTATTAGAAATAGGAGAAGGGAAAGGGCAGCAAAGAGAGCAAATTAGAGGATCTCAGTTGAACTTTTTTTAACATTCCCTCTCCAAAAACTTCAAAATAATGCCTCAAATCAAATTTTGGATTTTAGATGTAGGTGGAGTGAAACTTTTTTACAGCAAGAGAAGTTTGTGACAGTTAGGAATTTAACTATTAAGGCAAATGAGATGAGCTCCCCTATAAAATAAGCAGATAACAGAATGAAAACCTGAATCTAATTATATTGTTTACAAGGGACACACTTGAAATAGAAAGACACACACACATAGGGTTAAAATAAAGAGCTGGAGCAAAATTTAATATGCTTCAGCTAAACTTAAAAAAAGGGAAAGATAACAATTATGATCTCAAACCAAGCAAAAGCAAAAATAGAATGAATTAAAAGGGGGATTATCAAGGAAATTACATTTTACTAAAATGTTCCATAGACAATGAACATAAAAAAATTTACACCAAGTTTCTTTGATTAAAGGCTTCATTTTTCAAATATATTCAGATTATAGAACTGAGTCAAATATATAAAAATTAAGAACCATTGATTGCCCAAATGGTAATGTACCAAAGGGTATGAAAAGACAGTTTTCAGAAAAAATCAAAACTATTTGTAATCATATGAAAAAATGCTCTAAATCACTTGATTGATTAGAGAAATGAAAGTCCAAACAACACTTGAGATACCACCTTATACTTATCGGAAATTACAAATGCTAGAGGGGATGTGGGAAAAGTAGGTACACTGGTGGAATAAGGGACTGATCCAACCACTCTGGAGAGCAATTTGGAACTGTGCCAAATGGGCTATAAACTGGGCATACCCTTTGATTCAGTTATACCACTATATTCTGTATCCTAAAGAAACTTTAAAAAAAAAAGGGAAAGGACCTATATGTACAAAAATAGTTATAATAACTCTTTGTGATGGCCAAGAATTGGAAATCAAAAGGATGTTCAACAGTTGGGAAATGATTGAACAAGTTGTGGCATATGATTGTGTTGGGAAAACAATGAGGGAGTGGTTTCAGAAAAACAGAGCAAGACCTATATTAATTGAAGCAAAGTGAAATGAAAAGAATGGGGAGATCATATGCACAATAACAGCAATGTTCTAATGATGACCAACTGTGAAAGACTTGGTTACTCTGATAAATAAAAAAAAAATACAAGACAATTCCAAAAGACTCTTGATGAAAAAATGCTATACAATACCAGAAAAAGAATTGATGAACTGAATGTAAATTGAAGTATAATTTTTTCTATTTTTCTTGTTTTTTAAAAAAATGTGTCTAATATGGAAATGTTTTGCATGATTTCACATGTATAATTGATATTGCCTTCTCAATGGGTAGGGGAAAGAGTAGGAGGAAGGAAGAGAATTTGGAACTCAAAAAAATCATTTTGATAATTTAATAATATTTTTCCAATTACGTGTAGAGATAATTTTCAATATTCATTTTTATAAAATGTTCTTCTTTCCTCCCCAAGACAATAAGCAATTTGAGATCAACTATACAAGTGAAGTCAATTCAAAACATAGTTCCACACTAACCAAGTTGCAAAAAAAAAAGGCTAAAAGGCAAGGAACAAAATGAAAGTGAAAAAATTATGTTTCAAACCATAGTCAGTTGGAACTCAAAATTTAAAAAGGAAAATGTTAAAAATTAAAATTAATTAAAATATATTAACAATTAAAAAGGAATAGCAGTAGGGCACTTTTCTGTACAAAATGGTTTTTTCATTAACCTGAACAAAAGTCTATTGAACTCTAAAATCTAGGTCACTTTTCTTTCTACCAATCATTTGTTGTTTACCAACATATCTGTATGCTTTTTCTTCATTAGAGATGCAAAGTTGTAACTAGGAACTTAACTCTTCTCTGTTTTGCTCTACTGTCAGCAAAAGAAAATTTCATGAATTGGCTAACATAATGAAATGAGTTAAAGAAGAAATAGACAAACTTCTTCAGTAGTGGGTATGCTTCCCCCCTAATTCCCAATAAAATAAGTATTAACCTCCCCATCATAGACATAAGAGGTTAAATGGGCTACAAGGTTACTGACAAAGCTGAAACTGAAAAACAGAGCTCCTGAAACCTAGTCCAGGCTTTTTTTTCCCCTACTTATCTTTTTCTACAAGCCCATGCTGCTTCTCACAACCACAGAGGCTGCTCAGGCCAAAAAGAAACTCATCACCTGGTGGCCAACCTTCTGGTAATGTTCTGCTCCAAATTTAGCTGAACTGGGTCTCAGATGACAGACACCTGGTCTGCAGAGAGTTCTGTCCCCAAAGCCTTTTCCTGTTTTCTAGACATGCCAGAGTCTGTACTCAGCATGCCCTTAAAAAAGAAAAGGAAAATCCAAGGTCACCTTCTTATCACAATGAAGCAGCGGAGTTGTTGAGGAAGAGCATTTGTGGCCATAATCCATTCTGAATGTTTTCTCTGGCTCTCCCCCAGGCCTGGAATCCTTTCTCTTGTCCTCTCTGCTTCCTGATTTCCCTGGCTTCCTTCATATCTCAGCTAATGTCCCAACTTCTCTAGGATGATTTTTTTCCAATCCCTCTTGATTCTAGTGTCTTCTCTTCCTTGCTAACTTATTATGTATATAATAAATAACAATAAATACTGTTTGAATAATAAATAAATATATAAAGGTATGTGCCTGTGTATATCTTTATTACGAGGTCTTTTTTTTCCCTCTCCCCCTTTAAACCAGGGACTGTTTTTTGCCTTTCTTTGTAAGTCTGATTCTTAGAACAGTATATTAGCACACATTAGGAACTTAATAAATGTTTATTCTCTACTTGCCATCCATTTAACTACATAAAGAGAGCAATGTCGACCAATAAAAAAATCCCATTTTATGTTTTGTGACCTTGAGCAAATCATCAATTTCTTCCCTGGGTGTCATTTTCCTCAGCTATAAAATGAAGAAGATGTTTGGATCAGAAGTCCTTAACTTTTTTTTTTGCATCATTGAATGTTTTGGCACTATGTCTTTTCAGAATAATGGTGTTAAATGCAAAATCACAAAAAAAATCAACTCTATTAAGATATAATCAAATTTTTAAAAAAAAAATCAACAACACCACAGGCTTCAGACCCCTGTACCAAATTCTCTCTAAAGAAGAAAGGAAACTAGGCAATTGTTAAACATCAGTTAAGCCAGGCACTGGACTAAAACACTTTACAATTCTTATCTCATTTGATCCTCACAATCAACTTGGAAGGTAGATGCTATTGCTTTACAACAGAGGAAACAAAGACAGACAGAAGTTATACAATGAGAAAGTTCATATTTGAACTCAACTCTTCCTAACTCCAGGTTTAGAGCTCTATAGCTGCCTCAAAGAACACTCTATTAGTCCTTATTTCTAATTTGACCTCAAATCCTTGTTCTAGCACCAGCTTCAGTCTACAACAATCCTACTATCATCAATCCTTTTTTTTTTTTTTTAGGTTTTTACAAGGCAAATGGGGTTAAGTGGCTTGCCCAAGGCCACACAGCTAGGTAATTATTAAGTGTCTGAGACCAGATTTGAACCCAGGTACTGCTGACTCCAGGGCCGGTGCTTTATCCACTGCACCACCTAGCCGCCCCCCATCATCAATCCTTAAAGATTTTTGGGCTTCCAGAATGAGATTGGTATTTTGAAATGAACACAGAGTCAGAGCCCAAGGGGATTCTCAAACACCTGGGCGCTTCAGGTGACATGCTACTTCCTCTTCTTGCTACCCTCACAGTCCAAGACAGGCACCAGACTGTGTGACATAAGGGCCAGGCCACCTCAGCTGCAGGAAATTAGGTCAGTAGCTCTAGGTTAACGAGGGAGTGGAATGAGGTTCTGCCAGTCACAGTTGCCACAGGGCTGCTGGAGGGCAGCCCTATCTCCTAACCTTCTTCCCTCCCTCTGTGGGAAGAGACAGACCTTGTCTTACCGGAGGACAAGCTGAGAGTCCACCCTTCATTCTTTTCTCCTGTTTGCCTAACAGAGGATTCCCCTGGTTGGTAGAGGTGACTTTGAACACTGGTCCTTTTACCCTCACTCACAATCAGAAAACAAGAGAGGCATCTGAACACATTGAACACATAAGGGAGCTACTCTTCAAAATACCTTTCCAACTACATTTCCTTTTCCCAATATTTCTTCTTTTTCTCTGTCCTTCATTTCCTTCTTATCTTCTAACCTCTTCTCTTCTTCAAATCTTTTTTCATTCTTCTTCACCCTTGTTAATACTTCTTCATTTTCCTCATTCCTCTTTCTGCATTTCTTTTCTTACCCTTTACCTTCTCTTTCTTCCTTTCTTCTTCTTTTTTCTTACTTATTTCTCCTTGGCTTCCTCTGTTCCTCTTTCATTACCCTTTTAACTCTCCATGCCTTCCTTTCTTCTTTCAGTCCTTTTCTTCTCAAATTTCACCCTTCCTTTATTTCCCTTTTCCTAACCTTCCTTTTTTATCTTCCTATTCCCTCTTTCTCTATACCTCTACCTCTTTTGTCTTCCATGATCCTTTTAATTGTCCTCTTTGCTCTCTTTTCCAACCATCCCTGCCATTACCAATAAGTGTGAAGGACTCAACCCATATCTTCTATTAAGGTGGCTAAATGAGAGGGCTGGGGACAGGAAAAATAGTATTGACTGGAACCAGAGGCTCTTAGCTTCAAATCCCAACTCATATTCATATGACCTATGTGACATTGGGCAAGTCACTTAATTTCCCTAGACCACATTTTTCCTATTTAGAAAATAGGAGTTTGCATGACATGGTCTCTGAAATCTCCTCAAATCCAAAGTAACAGTACACCAAAACTCAAGGCCAATCCATTCTGTCAGTTCTCAGTTCTCAACTATTGTCATAGGCAACCAAAGTGAATTAGCAAGGGAAGAAAGTATTCACCAACAGACCAAGAAGAGGGACTGGGCTCAAGAATGAAGCTAAGAACTTTTATCTGGAAGAAAGATCTACAGATACATACCTTCTTCTTTCCTCTTTTACACTGATGGGTGTTTTCAGTTGGGGGGGGGTCTTCCCTGCCTTAACCCAGAGTAATTGTAATTTAGAGAATCTTAAGGACTATGGAAGGGTAAAAGGGAGGAGATACTTTTCAAGAGAATTCTTTAGTGTTCTTTCTTTACTTTCCTTTACCTTTTATCTTTTTGCCACCACCAGAAAAGGTTAGTCCAATTGAGTGTATCGTAAAGCAGCATCTCCTCTCAACATTCCTAATAAGGGTATCAGCCTCTTTCCTTTTCTGAGACATTATTGTTTATGATAGTAGATAAAATCAGAGAGAACCTTGATCTCTTCTTTTTCTGAACTGTCCCATACACTTTTGTTGATTTTTTTGAAAGGAAGGAGGTTAAGACATCAAGGTGATGTCTGTATTGTAGCATATCTTGGGGAAATTTGGTTACCTAGTAGATTTTCCCTTTGCTTTCATGTCCTAGTGTTGTATATGTTCTAGAAAAGTATTGTGCATTGGATTATGTTGCAAGCAGCATTTTAGCTTGAGCACAGATTATGCCAAAGGGCTAATATTGATCACTCCATCTTATAAGGTCATCAATAGCTAGACCACAGTTTTGGTCACAATAAAATGAGATGGGTGGACAAGATAATCACTTTGTCAATTTGACAACCTTCTGAATACTCTTTTCTCTGGGAACATAGCAGTGTTAGTAAATACATGTCCCTGGCAATAGTACCTCTCACATTATAATATATAAGTCTCCTCCTTCCTATAGAACCAACACTAGTTCCCATGACTTAACACAAATACCTTATGCTCCTAAATAATATTGAGCAATCATATAGATTGGGTCCAGTCCTAGACAAAAAGTTCTCACCTTTCTTGACCTTCTTCCTTCCAAAAAAATTATGTAGATACTCATAGTACACAGCTCCCCATGAGGATTAAGATAATTTTCTTTCTTATGTTCATTGCCCCTATCTACAGTTACTGTAGAAAGTTTTAAATATAGTCAGTATTTGAGTCATGAATTAATGAATAAAAAAATCCAAGCAAAAATTCAAATCAGAAAACATTTATTAAGGCAGGTACCATTTTAAGTATTAGCAATATGAAGAAGGGCAAAAATAGTCCCTACCTTCAAGGAACTTACATTCTAATGGGGAAATGAAATGCAAACTATTATGTACATATAGGTTCTAGATAAAGCAAATTACTGGTAATCTCAAAATCAAGACAATATAGAGCTGAGGGAAACCAGTAAAGTTCTCTGGCAGAAAATGTGATGTGAAGGAAGACTGGAAATCCAAGGCAGTCAGAAAGTAGAAATAAGAAGCTAGAACATTCCAGTCATGGGTGATCAGCCAATGAAAGTGAATAGAGTAAGGAGATGAAGTGTTTGGTTTAGGGAACAGCAAGGAGACCAATGTCACTGAGTTATAGAGTATACAGCAGGAAGGAAAATGTAAGAAGACTGGGAAAATAAGAAGGGACTCACTGTGAAGGCCTTTAAATGCCAAATAGAGTATTTTCTTTCTAATCCTAAAGGTAATAAGGAGGCAGGGAGCCAATGGAACATGTTGAATAGGAATGGGAGGAGTGGGAGGAGATGAGCCATTCAGAACAGCACCTGAAGAAGCTCACTTTGGATTTTATGGAGAGAAAAGGAAGGGAGAATAATCATCAGGCTATTGCAATTGTCCAGGTGTGAGATAATAAAGGTTAAAAAAATCCGCCATTTGTTATGTACTTGTTACATGCCAAACACTGTTCTCTGTTCTTTTTGAGAACAATAATGGTCACAAAAGCATGAAGTCCAATGGTCAATCATAGAACATAAATTGACATTCCCTTTATTGGTCTGATCATTGTTTCCTAAAGTTAAAGATAAAAGGGGGGGGCGGAGCCCCAAGATGGCGACAGGAGAGGATCCTCTCTTAGGTGTTCACTCTCTGATATTTCCAAACTTATAAAATAAGGACTCTAACTAAATTTTCAAGAGACAGAACCCACAGAGGGATCCAGTGAGACAGTTCTCCAGCCCAAGGTAACATAGAAAATAGCAGAAAGGCTTTTCTCCATGGGGTTAGAAGGGTGGCCCACCAGAGTGAAGGAACTTCAGCCTCCCAGAAGCAGCCCCAGGGCACTGAGAGCCATAGCTCCCTGCAGCAGGCGCAGTTTCCTGATCTACACCCCGGGGAGTACCGGGCACAACTTGGAAGATCAGTGGGGAACCTCTGCCAGGGTGAGTGCATGAAGTCCAGCCCTCAGGGCACTCAGTGAACAGCATGGCCCTGGCAGCCCAGATCCAGACACTGGAAGCAGGTAGAGCCAGTAAGGAGGATCTGGAGCCAGTAAGGTGGAGCCAAGCCAGTAAGCAGGAGCCGCCAGGCTTGGGAGCTCAGCCTAGGTAGGGGAAAGGACAGAGACTTCTGAGGTCTGTCCTCTGTCCCTGGAACAGGACTCTGGGGCTCTGATCACATTCAGATCCTGATTGCAGTCTAGACCCTCCATAGAACAGCAGCCCCCCCCCCCCACCTCAGCCTCATGGCAGAGGGGAGCACTTGTGGTTATTCACAGACAAGGAGAGAAGACAGAGCTTCATACAAGGAGATCCTTGTGTGTGGGGGTGTCCCAATAATACTCAAAAGCTCAGGAAGCATCCCAAAACCAGGCACAGGCTGGAGAATTGAGTAAGCAGAGAAAAAAGATGAACACCATTGAGAAATGCTTTGGCTATGATCCCAAGAAGGATCAAAATACTCAATCTGAAGATGAGGAAGTACAAGCTCTTGCATCTAAAGACTCCAAGAAAAACAGAAATTGAGCTCAGGCTATGACAGAGCTCAAAAAATATTTTGCAAATCAAGTGAGGGAGATAGAAGAAAAATTGGAAAAGAAATGAGAGAGGTGCAGGAAAAACATGGAAAAAGAAGTCAGCAGCTTAGTCAAGGAGATCCAACAAAATGCTGGAGAAAATAGTATGTTAAAAACCAGCATAGGTAAAATGGATAAAACAGTTCAAAAAGTTATTGAGGAGAAGAATGCTTTAAAAAGCAGAATTGGCCAGATGAAAAAAGAGATAAGAAAACTATCTGAGGAAAACAAATCCTTCAGATTAAGAATGGAACTGAGAGAAGCTGCTGATTTCATGAGAAATCAAGACATAATACTTCAAAAACCAAAAGAATGAAAAATTAGAAGAAAATGTGAAACATCTCATTGAAAAAACAAATGAGTCTTCTCGGGGGCGGAGCCAAGATGGCGACATGAAGGGATCGAGTCTTAGGAGCTCTCTGATAAAAACTCATAAACTAAGGACTCTAACTAAACTTTTGAGAGACAGAACTCACAAAGGGACCCAGTGAGGCAGTTCTCCTACTCAAGGTAACCTGGAAAAGAGCAGAAAGGCTCTGCTCCCTGGGGTCAGAGGGGCCGCCCACCAGAGGGGTGGCCCGCCAGAGCCAAAGAACTTCAGCCTCCTGGAGGCAGCCCTAGGGTGCTGGGAGCCACAGCTCACAGCAGCGGGGGAGTCTCCTGAGCTGCACCCCAGGGAGCACCGGGCACAAAGTTGGGGAACAGCGGGGGACCTCTGCCAGAGCAAGCACATGGAGCCCAGCCCTCAGGGCACACAGCAAGCAGCTTGGTCTTTCGGCAGCCTAGACCCAGAAACAGAATCAGGCGGAGCCAGTAAGCAGGAGCCCCCAGGGCATGAGCCCATTGAGCTGAGGGAGGGGAGTGAAGAGAGACTGCAGAGCTCTGTCCTCTGCCCCTGGAACAGGACTCTGGGGCTCTGAACACATTCAGATCCTGAACCCAGTCTAGGCCCCCCATAGAACAACAGGGGCCCCACCTCGGCCCTGTGGCAGAGGGGGGTGGTTATGGTCATTCACAGACCAGGAGGGAGGACAGAACCTTACACACTGAGACCCTTGTGGGAGTGTCCCAAAAGCTCAGGAAGCACCCCCCAAAACAGGCTTAGGCTGGGAAAATGAACAAGCAAAGAAACAAGAGGAAGACCATTGAGAAATATTTTGCAAATGAGCCCAAGAAGTATCAAAATACTCAGTCTGAAGATGAGGAAGCACAAAAAGACTCCAAGAAAAACAGAAATTGGGCTCAGGCTATGATAGAGCTCAAAAAAGACTTTGAAAATCAAATGAGGGAGTTTGAAGAAAAACTGGGAAAAGAAAGGAGAGAGATGCAGGAAAAACATGAAAATGAAGTCAGCAGCTTAGTCAAGGAAATCCAAAAAAATGCTGAAGAAAATAGCATGCTAAAAAACAGCTTAGGTCAAACAGATAGAACAGTTCAAAAAGTTATTGAGGAGAAGAATGCTTTAAAAAGCAAAATTGGCCAGATGGAAAAAGAGATAAGAAAACTCTGAGGAGAACAAATCCTTCAGACAAAGAATAGAATTCAGGGAGATTGATGAATTTACCAGAAATCAGGAATCAATACTTCAAAACCAAAAAAAATGAAAAATTAGAAGAAAATGTGAAATATCTCATTGAAAAAACAACTGATATGGAAAACAGACTTAGGAAAGATAATTTGAAAATTATTGGAATACCTGAAAGTCATGATCAGGAAAAGAGCCTTGACATCATTTTCAAAGAATTACTACAGGAAAATTGCCCAGATACCCTAGAAGCAGAGGGCAAAATAAAAAATTGAGAGAATCCACCGATCTCTCCAGGAAAGAGATCCAAAAAAAAAAAAAAACCCAACCCCCAGGAATATTATAGCCAAGTTCCAGAACTCCCAAGGCAAAGAGAAAATATTACAAGCAGCCAGAAGGACACAATTCAAATATCATGGAGCTTCAGTTAGGATCACACAGGACTTAGCAGCAACTACATTAAAAGTTCACAGGGTTTGGAATATAATATTCCAGAAGGCAAAAGAGCTTGGAATGCAACCAAGAATCAACTACCCAGCAAAACTGAACGTCCTCTTCCAGGGAAAAAGATGGGCTTTCAATGAACCAGGGGAATTTCCAATATTCCTGTTGAAATGGCCAGAGCTTATCAGAAAGTTTGATCTTCAAATACAGGACTCAGGTGAAGCATAGAGAGTGGAGGAGAAGGGGAAAATATGAGAGACTTAATGATGATGAACTACATGTATTCCTGCATAGATAAATGATACTGATAACATTCATATGAACCTTCTCATTTAATAGAACAGGTAGAAGGAGCTTTTATAGATGAAGCAAAGGAGAGAGCTGAATTTGAAGATATAACAGTGCAAAAATGGAGTCAATGGCTAAAAGGGAAATGTAATGGGAGAAAGAAAAAGGAAAGGTGGACTAGGCTAAGATATTTCATATAATAAGATTTTTTTATTACAATGAGCTATTGCAATGATATGGAAGAGGGGAAGGCAAGGGGGAAATGAGGGAATCTTCGCTTTCATCAGTGGGTATAGACATCTAGAGTGAGAAGGAGAGAAGGGAGACAGGGGGAAGGGGGTCATGTGAGTGATGGAGGAGAGGGTGAGCCATGGGGGGGGAGAGTGATCAGATATAACACATTTTCTTTTTTTTACTTCTTACAAGGGGCTGGGATTGAATGACCTGTCCAGGACCACAGGGCCGGGTGGATGCTGGGCCTAAAGGGTGGTATGTGGGGGTGGGGCCTCTTGCCCCCAGGGTTGGGGATCTGTCTGCTGTGCCACTCAACTACCCTACAGAACATTTAAGAAGAGGGACAGAGTGAAAGGAGAGAGAAAATATAGTATATGGTAGTGGGGAAGTACAAATGGAAGGAGTTTCGAACAGCAATGGCAACAGTGGAGAAATATGGAAGTAGCTTTTGTGATGGACTTATCCTAAAGAATGTAATCCACCCGTGACAGAGCTGGAGGTGTTGGAACACAGACTGAAGCACATTTATTATTATTATTAATTATTATAATCATTATTTTGTGGGGGGTTTGCAGGGCAAATGGGGCTGGGTGGTTTGCCTGGGGCTGCACAGCTGGGTGATTGTTGGGTGTCTGAGGTCGGATTTGGACCTGGGTGCTCCTGGCTCCAGGGCTGGTGCTCTGTTCTCTGTGCCACCTGGCTGCCCCTAATATCATTATTATTGTTATTATCGTTATTGTTATTATTATTTTATTTTATTTTATTTTATTTTGGGGTTTTTTTTTGTTTTTTTGCAATGGGGTTGGGGTGGCTTGCCCAGGGTCACACAGCTGGGTGATTGTTGGGTGTCTGGGGTCCATGCTCCATTCACTGTGCCACCTGGCTGCACCTATCATTATTATTATTTTTTTTATTTTAATTTTAATTTTTTTCACCTTCCTTTCCTTTATTGCTCATGCGGGTCAATATTTTTTGGGGGGAGGGGTATTATGTTTACTCTTAAACAAGAATATTTTAGCAATGTATAAAAAAATCATTTGTACAAAAATAAGAATAAAAAGTAAAAAGAGGGAGATGTAGGATGGTATGGGGCATGGAAAGTAGTGATAAAGCAAGGGGGCGTGACTGGGGTCTAAAGGTAGTGGACCTTTATCAATCAGTTCCTTGATTTTTAAGTTTCCCCTAATTTGGGGAATCCTCATGTAAGCATTCAAAGTAAGAACACATAGAAACAGAATAACCTTTATTTTACTCCAGAGAATATACAAAATATACAAAGAACTCAAATCTATAAACAGATACAGAAATTTGTGAAACATTCAAATTACCCATCAACTCCCCTTGGAACTAAACTTTGGTTTGCCATTGGGGTAATACTTTGACATTCTGGTAGTTCAGCAATCCTTGTACAGGATCCTCTACAGTACTTTCCGGATCTGTAGTGTAACCTTGTAGTTTGGATTCCTTCCAGAAGGCAAATATGCTAGGACTGCTGAATTAACAAGAACTATACAGAAGAATGGAGGAAAGAAGGAGGGAAGAAAGTTGGGAGAGAAGGAGGGGAAAAAAAAGGAAGGAAGCCAGAAAAGAAGGAAAGAAAGAGGGAAGGAGTAAGGGGAAGAGAGAGGAAAAAAAAGAGGGAAGGGAGAGAGGAGAAAAGAAAAGAAGGAAAGAAGGAGGGAAGGGAGGAAACAGGAAAGGAGGAAAGGAAAGAAGAATGAAGGAAGAAAGGAAGGAAAGAAGGAAGGAAGCACTTATAAAACTTACTATGTGCAAAGCATTGTTCTAAGTGATGGGGATACAAATAGAAAAATAAATCTCTCAAAGAGCTTACATTCTAATAGGATAGGCTTTCAGATGCAAGTCTAATGGAAAAAGTACAATGATCCTTAGAGGTTAATGGCAAAGCAGATAGTAACTTCCCTTCTTTAATGTTATTTTCACTAATAAATCATATTCATTTATGATATTGAATTCTTTGGAAGCACTATAAGTCCTTGGTTGCAAACCTTTCTTTTTCAGTAAATTTATTGTAAATTCATTTTAATTTTGCAAGTAATTCAAAGGCCTTATTCTCCAAATCAGATGCAATATCAGAAAATCCTCACCTCCCATTCCTGAAGATTTAATCCCTTAACTCTCAAACTTGGGGTCATCCAGGAGATAATTCCCATGACTGGCATACCTCCTACTAGATTATGTGGATCAGAATACACGACAAAAAAAAAAAGAAAAGGTTTAAAAGAGACTGAGC
This sequence comes from Macrotis lagotis, assembly GCF_037893015.1. Classification (NCBI taxonomy): domain Eukaryota; kingdom Metazoa; phylum Chordata; class Mammalia; order Peramelemorphia; family Peramelidae; genus Macrotis; species Macrotis lagotis. The sequence continues at coordinate 89,186,002 of NC_133664.1, read as the reverse complement.
TGGTCTGTCACACCACTTCTATAGAACACAAAGAGGGAAAACTCCTCAATCAATCAATCATCTCAGATGGATTAACAATCCCTAGTAACCAATTTTCAGTTTTGTGCACCCTCAGCAAGGCACCAGTCGGTATTATCAAACCCTCCATTTAGAAGGATAACTTAGAGTCTTCCCAAAAATGGTTTACATGCTATAACATGCTATAACATGCTATAAAGTTGATTGGGGAACTCCATCAACCCTTTAAAGTTCTGGAAGGTTCTCCTAGGGAACATTCATATTTAGGAAAAAGAAATAAAATATTCTGGAAAGATTGCAAAAGGAAAGAGGTTGCAGCCACATTCCTCTCTTATCTTTTCTAGAAAGCTTTTCTTTCTCTTACTACTTTACAGAAAAAAAATCCCAAAGTAAGGAGTATAATGAAAAATGTATTATCAATTACTTCTCTACCCACCATTAATTGGCTAGTAATGGAGAATATTTAACCCCTTTGAACCTTACTTTCCTCACCTGTAAAATGAAAATTGTAATACCTATCCAACTTCATAATATTAGTATGAGTCATTATTGAAAAAATAAATATGAAAACTCATTGCAAAGAATAGTAGATTCTCAGAGATGGAAGCAACCTTCCAGGACATCTTATTGAACAACTCACAGAGAGTGAGAATTTCTGTCAATAATGTCTCTAGATTAATGCTCATTCATCCTTTCCTTGGACATTTATTTGGGGTCTTGGACATTTATTTGTGGTCAAGGAAATCCTTTATTAGGGACCCTGCAACTTTATGTGTAATATCTAAGGTGTTATTAAAAACAGGCTCCAAAAGAAAGAATCATAGGGCATTTGGGAATATTTAGTTCAGCTACCTCATTTTACATGTGAGGAAATTAAGTTCTGGGGAAGTAAAAATGGCTTGTTTAAGGTCATTCACAAAATAACAGAACCAGAATTAAACCCAATCTTTTTTTCCAATAACCTGGATAAAACCATAGATAATATATTCATCAAATTTGTAGATGACACAAAGTTGGGTGACAAAGTCAAGACCAAAAGCATTTGCTAGAGCAATGAACTGACTCTGATAAGGTGAAATTCAATAGGAACAGATGTAAAGTCTTGAATTAGGTACAAAAAAAATCAACTTCACACATTTGAATTGTGGGTAAATAGTTCTTTTGAAAAGCATCTAAGTAGGAGTTTTAACAGACTAAAAGCTCAATATGAATTAGCTGTGTGATTTGGGCAGACAAAAAAGCTAATGATATTTTGGGGCCACATTACTGGGGGGCATGCATGACTTCTAGGATTAGTGAAGTCAAAGATATCTTTTACTGTACTCTAGCCTCATCTGACCTTACCTAGGGTACTGTATTGAGTTCTGGTCATGCAGCTTAAGGACAACATTAAAAAACTGGTGAGTGTCTAAAGAAGGCCCACAAGGATGTTGAAGAATCTTAAGATCATGTCATAAGAGAACATTTTGGACTGGAGAAGAATAAAATTACAAAGCACACAACAACCAAGTAGAAGTATTTTAAAAGTTGCCACATGGAAGAAGGACTGGATTTGTCCTGCTGGGCCCTTCATGGCAGAATCACGAATAACCAAAGCAAGTTTTAAAGAGTCATATTTAGGCTTGATAAAGAAAGAACTTCCTAATGATTTGATCTATTCAAAAGTAAAATGGGTGGTCTGAAAATGTAGTAGCTTCTCTTCCCCTGAAAATCTCCAAGTAGGACCTGGATGTTTATTTGTTGGATGCTATGATTACTCCTTCTTGTGTGGGGTGACCCAGTGCTGCTGATTCATAACCCTATGATCTTTCTGCTATATTTTGATTCCTTTCCACAGTCTTTGAAAGAGAAGTTGGAACTTTCCAAATATCCAAAATTTCTTCAAACTAAAGATGGGGGATGTCCATCAGTTGGGGAATGATTGAACAAGTTGTGATATATGAGTATAATGGAATACTATTGTGTTATAAGAAATGAGAATAGACTGATTTCAAATAAATCTGGAAAGACTTATATGAATTGATGCTGAGTAAAATGAGCAGAACCAGAAGAACATTGTACATAGTAATAGCAACATTGTGCAATAATCAACTATGATAGAGTTGGCTCTTCTCAAAAGACAATTCATCCAAAGACAGCACATCTAAAGAAAGAGTCATGGAGTCTGAATGCAGATCAAAGCATACTATTTTCACTTTTTTAAATTTATTGTTTGTTTTTTCTTTCTTGTGTTTTTTTGCTTCTTTTTTTTCTGATTCTTCTTTGGAAGTATGTGTAATATGATTATGCATGTATAACCTATATCAGATTACTCACTATCTTATGGAGTTGGGAGGGAAGGGAGTGAGAGAAAATTTTACAAAAATGAATGTTGAAAATTATCTTTATAGGTAATTGGAAAAACAAATAGATAAAAATTGAAAAAGAAAAGAAAGTTAAAGCAAATGGGACATTGTCCAAGTTCAGACAATAGGTATAAAAACTGACCCAAATTGTGGGAAGTTGTCTTTGCTACAGTTTAGTTCACAGTCAGCTTATTTGGATCACAGACTGAGGCAGTAGATGTCTTAAGATTTCCAGTCTACTTGGCAGATCTTGGCAGTGAAAGAGGGACTTGGCTCAGAAAGCATGAGTATACAGCAGAAACTGCTGTGCATAATTTTGTATTATGTATTAGTGATGAGTGTTAGAAAAAATTAATATTGATTCAAATCTGTCATCTTATAACTACCAATATAATTTTTAACACTGCACTATAGAGCAGTCAGTACCACTCTAAGTAAGATGGGGAGAACTAGAGGCTTGGAAGTTGTTAGCACTCTGGTATAAACATACTAGATATGTTTTTTAATTGTCCACAATTAAATTGTAAAGTGAGGGTGTGCCCCTTCAGAGGAAAATGCTAACCTCAACTTGACAACAGAAAGACCACTGAGTGGAGTGTTGCCATGATTATAAACAATTCCATTGGCCAGGGTGTCACTAAGGTGGGACAATTTTGGGGGGTGATTAGCATAGAAATAGCACCTAGACTTCAATGACTTGGGAAAAACCATCTCTGCTTTGAATAGATTTCAAATTCTTGCACGTTCCATAAATCTGGTTCACAAAGACAAGATTCCAGCATAAAAGCTAGTCCCTGGAATCAAGGTGTGTTAAGGAGAAAAGTTTGAGGACAGTATCTGCCCAAGGAAGAGAAGTAGCAACAAAAGAATGTACAAGTCTATTCCTCTTACAAGACCCGAAAGTACAAATACGATGTAGAATATAATTGAAATGGTCATTTTTACTAATCATCCCTTTAAGAGAACAGGAAGGAATAGTCATAGAAAGGAGAGTGCTGGGCATAGAATATTGAATTATACGATACAACTTCTTAAACAATGTGGTACATGGGAAAGAGTACTAGATTGAAGATAGAGGATATGAGTTCAGATCCTAACTCTCTCAGCTACTAGCTATGTGCCCTCAGGCAAATCACTTAACCTTAATCTTCAGGTTCCTCATCCCTAGAAGACCTCTGGGGTCACTTCTAGCTCTAAATCTAGATGCCTGTGAGACTATGAGTTCTATGGAATTCCCTGATGAAGGAAAGTAGCCAATCAACAATAATCAACTAAACAACAGAAAATCCTGGAACCAATCAGTTGTAGACTATACACATTTAACAAGGAGAGAAAAATAACTCCATGCTCTTGCTAGTGTGAGACAATTCCTCCCAAGTCTATTGTTAATAAGCCAAATCACATAGTCCCTCTCAGAAATGGGTAGAGAGGAAGATGAGTTAGAAGGGAGCATAATATCCAAAGTGATCAACACCATAGTCAATGATTCCAAAACAGACTGTTGGTCGGGTCAGCACTAAAATAAGAGACAGAGAGCTTAGTAATACATAGTAGATCTGAATCGTGTTACCCTCATAAGAGCAGTGGATTATTAAAAAAAAATGAAGTAGACTTCCTGTCTTTTGTATCTTTGAGAGATTTGGGATGTTCAGAGAGTAAGAATATTTCTCCCCATCTTGAGCTGGGAACTGTTTTATCCCAACTTGGTAAGGAAGGAAATGTTCATGATTCTGTCATTTCTTCAGTCCACTTGGGGAAGATTGTGTATTTATGTGCTTCTTCCCTAAATGTCTGATGTGTCTTGTGGCAAACCTTGGTATTATCATCAAGTGTCAAGGCCTCAATGGTAAGGGATTAATCTGTGATGAAACCTTTCAAAGAAGGCTTCATATGTATTTCTGATATAGCTACATATCCTGAGACTTCACCTCAACACCCTAAGGACACATTTGAGAGCTCAGACTTAACACTACGGACTCCTCTACATGACAGCTCTTCAAATACTTTGTCAGTAATCAAGTCTCCCATAGGTTTTGCCTTCTAGTTCCTTTAACCTTCCTTATGTGACATGGTCTATTCACTGGGTGTAGTGGAAAGAGAATCCAATGTAAAAGAAAATGAACACTGAATCCAAAAGTTATAGATCTTCTATTAATTAGCTATGTATCCTATGTAGATTATGGGATTGTATATTTAGAAGTGGAAGGGTCATTAAGAATCCTTTAGACCACCTGGGTCATTTGACAGACAAAACTGAGATTCAATAAAAAATTAAGAAATTTATTTGTGGTTTCACTTGTAGTAAGAAGTAGATGTGAGATTTGAACCTGATTGCTATTTCAATTACTTCATGAGTTGATTTGGTATTATTTAGCATATTCCCTATCTGAGTAATCTGGTTATGGTTTCCAGCAAGATTTTTACTCTAATTAAGGAGAAATTTTTTTCTTATCTTCCTCCAGGTAGAAGAGTGAATTTCACTGGAAGGTTTTCAAGTATCCCTAAAACTGCCCCCTGGTGACCAAGTGTAGTTTATCAACAAGAAAGCCTTGCCAATCACTTAGGCAGCCACCTCCTCATTTCATGTTACCCCAACACTTCCATTTTGTGGAAGTAACAAAACAAGGCAGGAAGGTTCCTTGGCCTTTGGTTCCCCTGGAATGCCATGCTTCCAAAAATTACCTCCATTAAAATACCCCCCCCCCCAAGCCTAGGTTGTGGGAAAGAAGATTTTTGGAAGTAAATGCCCAACCCTTTATATTAATTTAATTGTTCTTTGTTATTCTACCTGGTTATTCCTAACTTTGATTATACAGTGTCAGCTCCCCCTGCTGGTTATTATAACATTTGTGCATTTTCTCTTTTCTCTTTCCTTTTTCTCTTGTTTTTTCCCTCTATTTGCTCTCCCCCCCCACTTTTTCTTCTTCCCCACTCTTATCTCTCCTTTTCCTCTCCTCTCCTTTCTTTCACACCTTCTATCTTTCTTTCTCTCTTTTTAATTCCTTTCTTTATTTTTCTCACTTTCTTTTCTCTTCCTTACCTTCCCTCTGCCTTCTTTCCTTTCTTCTTTCTTTCTCTCATCTTCCCCTCCTTCTTTTCCTCTCTCTTTTCTTCTACCTCAAATTAAAGACATGAGGCAATTTATTAACTATGAATCTTTACATTTTAGTTCTCCCTACCACCCCTCAAACCCTGTCCAAATTGAAATGGAATTTGTCAAATAGCAAAACATTAGGATTAATATACTCCTTTTCCCCAAAGAAATTGTGCTTTAATATGTGAGAAAATTTAGTCAGTGAATTTATCATCTAAATAGCAAGAATCTGGGATTCAAATTTGTTTTCTGTGTTCCTAAAAACTAGAAGTTTTGAAAATTAAATGATCTAAGTTTGTCACCAGAAGGTCAAGTTAATTATGCAATAGAGATTGCCATCTTATCATGGATGTATTCTTTCCCAAGCCACCTTCAAATCTGTTGATTAAAAAAAAATCAAACCAGAAAAACTCACACTCATGTTAGAAACCAACAGATATTCCAGACTGTGGGGTTTCTAGGGAGGACTGAATTCTCGGAAAGAGAATTGCTGACACTTCCCACATCCAAATATGCCCCCAATTAAAAGAGTTTCTCCACAGGGAAAGAGAATTCCTGGCTCGAAAACTGACTTAGGAGGCTGGACTGTCAGGAATTCAATGAAATGGGATCCTTGGTGGGTATGAGCTTGCTACAAGATTTTGTGTGTGTGTGTATTGCATGTGTACATGTGTGTGGTATATGTGTATTTGTGTGCTCGAACATGTGGATACACAAGGAATCATGTATGACACAAAGTAGAGCCCAGACCCTAGCAGACACAACTGCCTTCAGGTATCTCCCAGCTGCCAAATCCACTGTGAATCTAAGGGAGCCGTCTGTTGACCTGGTGAAGAAAACAGAGCTTCCAGTTAATTCCCAGATGCTCCTGCCTGCTGTTGATGCCCAGAAAGGCAAAGAAAATACTTATGCGCAATAATTTGAAGCTGGGAAGGTAAGAACCTTTACCCTTGAGGCCCAAATAAAAATATAACAGATGCTGTAGCCTTTGCCAAAATGAATTTTTAACATAAGAAAAAATGATAACAGGAACATTAATGAAGCAAATTTACTCCCTTTCCCTCCCTCCACCACAACCTTCATGGAGGAAAACATCTGGAAAATAACATTAGAAAAAATCTATTGCAGACTGGGGAAACTTTCTGCATATAAATTACTGGAACAAATCTCTCCATAGTTGTTGAAGATGATGAAGACTCGATTTCATTCCCCCTTTGGATTAGGAATTGATATTTCTGGCTTGTCACTACAATAGCCTTTGCCCTCTAAATCCAAAGAGCCTTTATGAATTAACATCAATTATTCCCAGAATTAAGCCTGGAGTTACTCACGATGGGTATATTTGGGGTAGTTGGAAGGAGCAGTTACTTAAGGTACAGCTTTAAAGGGTGGGTGGTGAGGTTTAAGAACAGGTTGAGGGCTCCATGATAATGTCCACATTGCCACATAACCACATCAACTATCCTACAAAGCAATGTCCAGGGGAATCCATAGTACTACTAACAAGAATAACAAAGAACTGAAAAGCTTTTTCCACAATGGGGAATTTTGCAGTAATCTGCAATGGATATTTGATGTTTGTCTTCCTATCATGGCCCTTTAAAGATGATCTGTACTCACTCTGGGTTGCCATACCTGCTAGAAGAGAAGATAAAAGGACTTGAATTTCAACACTCTCTAGGTTCTCAGATAGAATGAAATGCTTCTTTCCCAAATGGAAGATCATAATAGTAGAGTCTCTGTTCTCACTACCAACTACAACTGTCTTTGGTGGGCCAGGACCCCAGGAAGTGGCTAACAACTTACAACTTACTACTTATTTCAGTGTTAACTCTGGTTACTATCTCCTACAAAGTTCCTCCCCCCCCCCCCAATATATTCACTTCTCTAATTATCAGTTGATATCAATTAGCCAACCAAAGTAAAATTAGCTTTAAGTTGGAGGTAATACTTGATAAGATGGCACATTAAGGACAGTTGGTAAAAATATTTCTCCCTCAAAGTCTGGGAAAAAAACTTGTCCACAAATACAAAGTTCAGGGCTGGAAATGTGATTAAGCTTGGAGATCACAAAAAAAAAACTCATAAATCCTGATTTTTGGAAGTCCTTTGCTCTCTTTGTGTAGTCTTCCTGAAGGTACAACTTCCTATAGGACTTCTTGTAAAGTTCTGAACCCACATTTCTTCAGTGTACCCATTTAGTCCTTGGGCCACTGCTATTCATAAGACACTGTTGAGAACAAGACCTAAGATCCAAACCTTCTAATCTTTTGACGTTAACATGATCATTTTTTGGTAAGGGGCTAGACAAAAACTCGAGGCTCACTTTTTCAAGTCCCAAACTGGTAACTGGGTCTCCCAAAAGTGATTGGTTACTACTCCTCCCCAATATGCCCTGAGGGGTGATTTGTTTGTTTTGTTATTTCTACTACTCATAATCCTTCAAACCTATATCAAAGAAGCAGAGAGATATAGGTAGACATGATCGTTTAATAGATAGAAAAATATAGAATATGTCTATGTAGGGAGTTCAGGAGCTAAGCTACATGGTATTTTGAACCTTCCAGCAAATGCTTGCAGCAGAGGAATGACCTGGGGATGGGGTTTCCTCTCTCAGTGTAATGTAAAAAGTTCTTGAGAGCATGAATTCTCTTAAGTTTTGTCTCTGTATCCCCAGTCTGTGGCACAGTGATTTCTACAGTCAGGTGATGCAATGGAGAGAGCATAGAACTTACAATCAGAAAGACCCTTATTAGCTGTCTGACCTTGGACAAATCATTGAATGCTTGCCTCAGTTTCCTTATCTATAAAATAAGGATAGAGGGAGGGAGAAAAGGAGGGGAAGCGAGAAAGACAGTCAGAGAAATCCAAGCTCAACATAGACAGTAATGTGATTTGGCCATCAAAAAAGATAGTGCTATGTTAGATTGCATTAAAAAATGCACAGGATTTAGGAATAAGGAAATGTGAGTCCTCTTCTGCTTTCCCATTTGGTGAGTCATATTTAGTTCTGGTTGTCTTTTTTTTAGGAAGGATGGATGATGGATAGATAGGAGACTATCCAGAGTGGGAAAAAAGGGCCTTGAGATCATGACACATGAAGATTAGCTGAAAAGATTGAGAAAATTTAGCCTGGAGAAGAGACCGATTGCCAACTTCAAGTGTTTGAGCAATGAAAGATAAATTAAGTGGGTTCTGCTTAGCCCTAGGAGACAGAACTGGAACCAGTAGGTAGAGAGATATAATGAAGCTTGATAAAAAGAAAAACTCCCCAACAATTAGGACTGCCTCAGAAAACAGTAGGTTTCTTTCACTAGAAGCCTTCCCAAGAAGGCTGGATAACCACTTTGGACATGTTGAAGATAAAGGTTACTGTTCAGGAATGAATTAGATTAGATGGCTAGTGAGGTCCTTTTCAATTCTGAAATGCTGACATTCAACTTCAATTTCATTTTCTAGGAAATGTGGATAAATGTTTATACCAAGGATTGGGGTCCACACATCCCTTGGGGTCATTTCAAGATTTCCATGAAATTGTATAGGAAAAAAAAATCTTGATTTTAACTAACTTCTAACTAAAATTTAGCATTTCCTTCAATTATTTCCAAACATCATTCTGAGAAGAGCTCCATAGGCACCAATAGATTGCCAAAGGGGGTTCATGACAGAAAAATAGTTTAAGAATCCCAGCACTAGAGAACAGCATACTATTGTCCAGGAAGGGAAGATGTCTTGGACTTTTAGAAGGTCCTAGCTGGCTTATAGGTGGACACTGGATTCCCAGGGGGACCTAGGAATATGGTATAACAAGACGGGAGGACATCAGAGACAAATTTGGCTTGTCTTTTCAGGAATCTCTGCTCAACAATGGTTACTACAAGTTACTACAAGTAGGTAAGGATGTCCCTACTTACATGTGGCAAGGAGATTATAACAGAAGTTCCCTTGAAAAATCCCTCACCTGCCTGAAAATGAGATTCTCCCAGTGCTCCCAGAAGCACCTAATAAAATAAGTCCCTCATCCCCTTGGATGCCCAGTTGACAATTTCTTCCTAATGCTTGCCTGTGTGAGATTGCAATACTGCTTCCAACACTGCTGTAGAATGAGACCAGAAGAATTTTCTTCAGCCTGTAGATCTCCCATGTTGCCACCTAAAACTTCTTGAGATGAAAGTCCTCTGACTTCAGAAATACCAATGCCAGAGGGTCTCTTCACTCAGAGAGGGAGTCCAAGTCATTCAAATACAAAGGTTTGGTTCCTGGAGGTGTTGAACATAAGGTCTGTAGCTAGAGGGGAATGGAGAGGCCCTATATTGTAGATCCTAGACTATAGACTGTCAAGAGTTATGATTTTTATATTGATTACTATTATATAAGCAGTGAATTTAATAATAATAATTTAGCTTCTAGACATTCTTTTCCCAGGCAGGTTCTGGGCCTGGGGAAGCAGTGAAAACAATGTAGCTGGAGTAATTTAATTCTGACAAGTCCTTTATTATTTTGCCTGTGTTAAGTGAAGTGAATCAGTATAAACTGTTCTATAGCCAAGCAATAATAATGTACCCCCAAGACTTTCCAACCAACTTAACCATTCCCATAGGACTCAAGGACACCTGTGCAGTCCTATTTGGATGGACACAGCTGATGCAACTGTTGTATTGCCCTGAATGGTGGGCTTGTCCTGGGAAGATCATTCAAGTCCCCAAATTATTGTTCTATGATCTATCTTCCCTTTCCCCATATGATCATGTACATATTCTCTGCCTGAACTACAGCAAGGTAGAACTCCAGAGAAGGAGTAATCCTATGAATTGCAAATCACTTCCTTGCAAAGGAAGCTGTTTATGGACCTCTGTCTCTGGTATGCTCTGTTATGCCCAGATTAGAGACTGACTCAGTAAAAATTAAGTAAACAAGAGATAGAATCATTTTATAGATAAGTAAACTGAGGCCTAAGGAGGTGAATTGATTTACCCAATATCACAAAGAGAGAGAAGATCTGATATCAAATCCTCTGATTCCAAATCCAGTGTTTTACCTACTATGTGATGCTACCATGCACACTGGTGCCAAAAGATCACGTAACTGAAAGAACAGAGAAAGATATGGTCCAGTGTCAGACTAAAGTTTCCAATACTGGAAGAAACAAAATGTTAAGATTCACAGAGTCTGAGGTAACTTGAAAGGATAGAGTGTTGTGGTCCATTTTGCCTTCTAGACTCCTTGGTTCAACTACTTATTAGTTCTTTGACCTTGAGCAAGTCATTTCTGCAATCTAAACCTATTTCTTCATTTGTGACTTGGTCAAACAACTAAGCATTCATTAGGCATCTACTCTGTGGCAGTCACTGTGCTAGGCTCTGGAAAATAGAAAGACAAAATAAAAAATAATCACTTCCCTCAAGAAAGGAGAAGGGTGGGGAAGGGAACAAGCATTTATTAAATGTCTACTGTATGCTAGGAATGGATATTGTCTTTTTTAATCCTCTGAGGATTTTTGAGGCTATTTAAACTTAGATTTTCCTGATTCCAGACTCAAGGAACATATATTCTAATGAGGAAGATAATGTATGTGTGCATTTTATAAATATAATATATGAATATACATATATTATATATAAAACACACAAATGTGCAGAAATATGCAGTTATGAAAATAAGATGAAGAATTTAAAAATGGGGCTAGTCTCTTTCCCAAGCAGAAGAATTGTACTTTCTCATTCCAGATATCAAGGTTAGTTTCACATCCCTTGGAGGTTCAAAGAAGGACACTAAAATGATCAAAGGCAATCCTAAAAGACTTGTGATAGAAAATGTCATCCATATCCAGTGGAAAAAGCTAGGGAGTCTGAATTCAGATCAAAGTATACTATTTACTTTTTAAAACTTGCTTTATTTTTTCTCTTTCTCATGGTTTTTCCCCACCCTTCAGTTGTGATTCTTCTTTCACAATATGACTAATATGGAAATATGTTAAATATGACTGTATTTATACAACCTATATCAGAATACTTGCTGCCATGGGGAAGGGGAAGGGAAGGGAGGGTGGCAGAAAAATGTGGAGCAAAAAAGATGAATGCTGAAAACTATCTTTGCATGTAATTAGGAAAAAATAATAAAAAATAACATTAAAAAGGGCATTAATATATCACTTTAAATTTTCAAAGCACCTTTTCCCAAATATTCTTGCAAGGAATTTTTTCCAGATTTTACATTTTACAGGTGAACAGTTTTTACAGGTTTTACATTTTACATTTGAAGAGTATTTATAGATTTTACATTTTATAGGTGAGAAAACTGAGGTTCTTTGGGGTTATGTAACTTACCCTTGCATGTTAAGATATTGAAAGTCTGGTTCATGGTATCTAGATAATAAACAAGCTTTATAACTGGCTCTACCAATTATATTCCCTAAACTTGAGCTCACGTTTACAGGCATGACAATATGTCACAGACTTTATTGGAGGAAAATTTTATAATGACTCTTCTAACTGTATTATCGTTGCTATTGTTAAGTCATTTCAATCATGTCTGACTCTTCATCACTCCATTTGGTGTTTTCATGGCAGAGACATTGGAATGCTTTGTCATTTCCTTCCCCAGTTCATTTTACCGATGAAGATACTGAGGCATATAAGGTGAAGTTAGTTGCTTAGAATCACACAGTTCTGAGGCCACATTCGAACTCAGGTCCTCCTAATTCTGGGGCAAAAGTTCTATCTATTTTGCCATGGAGCTGCTATCTTAATCATTATCCTCCTTTCTAAAAGCTACTTAAGGCTTGTTGACTAAATTGATTCTCAATTTATAATCTTTCAGAGAAGCATATGAATAAGAGCTTTAGAGCTATAACACTAGAACCTTCTCTCAGGTATACCCATCTCTTCAGGGCTACCCCTAGAAACTTCAGGGGATATAACAGCCTTAGGTAGCATTCTCTCCTCACAGTATATGCTACACTTGATTTTAGTGGAATTTGAATTTCTAGCTTTCTTCTTTGGTATTCTCCTCTCTGGTCATATCGTCCTACGCAATTTTATGCTCTGGAGAGGATATATCAAGGACCTTCTTAAGTGTTGACTAAGTTTCAAAAAATGTAAAAAGCAAAGATCGGTTAAAAATGTTTACAAAGGGCAAGGTAGTTATAAGTTGTCTCATCAACTTTCTCCTCCTCTCAGCACCCCCAAGAGAACCCAAGAAACCCTATACATATCACTGGGCACTGCATAGACTCTAGGTCTGACAGAGTACTGAAAGGAGAAGAGTCAGATATGGGGAAAAATAAGAACCAAACCCCACTAAGTAAAGAAATATTCTGACTCGGTCATTATGGGTTCTTTGTCTTAGTAACCATGAAACTTTACATGCATTAAATGGGGTCTCAAGCTCTTAGAACACCATCTCTGGAGCAGCATGACATGCTCATTCTAGTTTAAACCATAATAATTCTTAAATTTATTCTGCTTGAAGGGGAAGCTGCATCGAAAGCTAAAAGGAAACTCATAGGAAACAAAGCCCCCCCCCATTTCAACATTTTATACACAGACTCAGAGATGTTCAGTGACCTACTTAAGGTCACATAGCTAGAAGGTGGCAGATCCAGGATTTGGATTCTGATCCAAAAGCAAATACAAGACTTTAAGATAAGGATTCTTTCTACTTGGTCACAGGATGGTTGACTTGAAATTTATGAATCAGTTCATTGAAGAGATAATCAATGAAGAGAGGCATCATGGTCCCTAATGGATAGAGAACCAGACTTAGAGCTAGGAAAACCTGAGATCAAATACTATCTCTTTCATTTATTAGCTATATGCTCCTGAGGAAATCATAAGTCTCACTTTTCATAAAAAGTGGGGACTGGGTTCAGGAACCCTAAAATTCAATAATGAAAATTTTGAGCTGGGCTTCAAAGAATAGGTAAGATTTGGATTGACCAAAACAGAAAAGTGAGTAAGTGTAAATAAATTCGTATCAGTATACTTTTCTTCTGCCTATTGAGCAGAACAACTTTTTCATTTTGCTGGGGTGGGGTGTAGGGGGGAGGGATGGAGATATGGTTGTAATATTTCTCAGTACAGTTACCACTGAAATGAAATGGAACAAAGAAATACAGCAGGTAGCTCTCCACTGGGGAAAAGATGGGGAGGAACACACATAGGCTTGTCTTAAATAAATTGGAAATCATCTGTCCAATTCTCTAACCAATTTCTCTAACCAATCCCTTTACCTTTAAGCTTTAGAGTATTCTATCTTCCAGAGATTGGAGAGAGAACAATTAAAAGATCCATTATTTAAGACTCCATTTGTAATTCTATTTTGAAGACAATAATTTGTTATCCAAAAAAAACCTGCATCTTTACTACAAATATTGACTGAGGTGGCAACCTGCAAGGACCTCTTATCACCACCAACCCTCCCAAGTTGTGTAAATGAAAATCCAAATATATTATCATCTGATGCCATGCACCTAAGACTCCATGGAAAGCATCCAAATTAATAGTTAAAAATTCAAAGTAGAAGGGACAATAGAACACTAATTAATGAGTTGTGCCAATTGTTATTCACTGCTAAAAATTAACTCCTGTTGAAGTTCAAAAGCGTCTCAGTATAGGACAAGTTAAGAGACAGTTGGATAGCACCATGGTAGAATATTGAATTGGAATGAGGAAAACCCTGGTTAGTTGCAGCCACAAATTGTGTGAACCAAGGCAAGTTACTTTACCAGTAAAATAGAAATAATAATTTACCTCCCAGGTTTGGGGCCATTGAGATGTTAAAGTGGATAGAATTCTGGGCCAGGAGTCAGAAATACTCATCTTCCTGATTTCAAATCTGATGTCAGACACTTAGTAGTTGTATGACCCTGGATAAGTTACTTAACCCTGTTTGCCTCAGTATGCCCATTTGTAATATGAGCTAGAGAAGGAAATGGCAAACCATGCCAATATCTTTGCCAAGAAAATCCCAGATGGGGTCATGAAGAGTTGGACACAACTGAAAATGACAGAACAAAAACTCCCCAGGATTATTGTGAAATAATAGTTCTGGGCACATAATATGATTAAGAACTAATTCTTTCTTTCTAAATAAACTGGGGAAGGATAACAAATCAAAACAAAGAATCTTGCAATAATCAACCATTTGGGGGTGACTAAGTGGTGCAGTGAATAGAGCACTGGCCCTGGAGTCAGGAATACCCAAGTTCAAATCTGGCCTCAGACACTAAGAATTACCTAGCTGTGTGGCCTTGAGCAAGTCACTTAACCCCGTTGCCTTGCAAAAACCTAAAAAAAAAAAACCCAACTATTTGAATCCAGTTTATGAGGTTTGGTTGCCCTTTTTGATTCATGAGAGATTAAAATCACTGTCTGCTTCCAAGAAAATCAATCAATAAGTATCTATTATTTATCTACTTTCTCACAATGATGATTTGGAGGCAAGACAAAACTTACATTATAATCAGAAAGGGGAAAATGGAGTAGAAACAACTTATGACTTGAAATTGGGAGATCTGAATTTCTCTTTTGGTGCTGCTACTTAGTGACTGTGTAATCTTGGGTAAATCACTTAATCTTTTTGGCCTCAGGTTTCTTAACTGTAAGGGGGTTGGACCAAGTGGCAGCATAGGAGTACTATAAGAGAACTAGGAAACCCTAGTCTCAAGTCTGCCATATCCTCTGACCTATACTGGGGAAGGGGAGCCTAGGCAAATATCTTAACCATAACCTCTAAGCTCCTTCTCCATCCCCCTGGTGATTCTTTATGATAATAAATTGGAAAGCAGGTTGGCATATATATATATATATATATATATATATATATATATATATATATATATGTATACATATATATATATATTTAAGTCCCTATTACCCATCAGGCACCCTGTATGCTAAGAGCAGGGACACAAAGAAAGGCAAAAACAGTCCCTGTGCTCCAGGAGCTCATAATCTAATAGAGGTTGTCCCAGACACAAATCTATACATCTAGACAAAAGAAGGGGTTTTTTTCCCCTAGAAGTTCCCCACATCATAAAATCATAGATCCATACTTCAAAAAAGAAAATATTGGGAGGTCAGAGGTCTTACTAGCACTGAACACAGCTCCATTGGAGCTTCTGAAATCCAGGGAATGCATGGGCGAGATAATGTGGAAAAAACAAGAATAAGTAACCAGAAATTGGGGCTTCTCATTGGGTGATTCTGACATTAACTGGCTGTATGACCTGACCTCCAGCAGGTCTTGGAATCTCTCTAACGCTCAACTTTTTCATCTGCAAAATGGGAATTATGTATGGTTTGTCTCACAGGATTGTTTTGAGAAGTACTTTAGCACTTTGCCATCCTTCATCAATCCCTGATTCACCTTTTGATTTTCGTTCTAGTTGAGGAGAAAATAGGAATGTGTAGAATCATCAGCTCTTTTTTACCAAGATGGAGAGAAAAGGAGAGAGGGAGAGAGGAAGAGTGGGAGAAGAGGGAGGAAGAGAGAAACAGAGAGAGAGAGAGAGAGAGAGAGAGATCCTGATCTATGATTTCATCAGGACAGGAGCTCTCAATGTTAAAAATCTTCCCACTGATAAGAAAAAAAAGTCTTCAATATATGGGTTTAGAAAGTTGCCTTTGGAACTGAGAAATTAATGTTTCAAAGGCAGATCCCAACCCAGATGGCACTGATTCCAACATCACTCATTTATGCATTACACTCTCCTATGGTGCTTTTCCTTTATACTTTACTACAGATCACAGAAACATTTAAATTTCTCTGTCAAATAGAGTAAATCTGTTGGAGGTAGCATTGAACTTAGTGTAAGGAAGATCTGAATTCAAATCCTACCTCAGGTAATTATTATCTTTTTTGTGCTTCTGTATGTCCCTTAACTTCTCTGTGCCTCAGTTTCCTCACTTGTAAAATGAGAGGGTCCCTATATATGGATATATATGGATATTCTGGGATGATGAGTTGGTAGGAGTTAAGAAAAAGAAGCTTCCCCAAAGTCATTGCCAATGAGATAAGGCAAAACCGTGTCGGCAGATGATTTGTTACTAATTGCCTCTTTCCTTTCTTAGGGAAGCTCTTTGTCTTATGGGGGTATTACTGGTTTTTAATTTTTAACTTCAGCAGCAGCAGCAGCAATAGACTTCAAATGGAGCAGGGAAAGCAGCCTGCTCATCAAGAAGGGTAAGTAGTTCATTGTTTTTTCATTAAGGTCTAAAATTACTGATCAGAGCAGGTGCGATATTATCATTTAATTTGTCTCTATTCAATTTTTTAGGCTGCAAGGGCTCTCCTGGGCCTCAGGGGGCACTAGTAAAAACCTGCTCCAGGCAGCAATCATCTCAATGACTTGCAAAATCCAATGGAACTAGCAAGCTACTGACCTACCATAGCTGAAGCATTAACCACAATGAGCTCACGGGGGAGACTTCCACCAGGAGGTGACTCTTTGTACTATGATGCCATCCAAGTGTGGACTCCCTTGCAGGAAGGATCTGTCAAAGCAGCAAAATCATTCTACTATTTAAAAAAGAAAAAAGAAAATTCTCTCCAAAGCTATAGCTTATAGAGAGAAACTAGGGGTAAAAATGTACATCCTTCCTGCTCTGGAAATGATGGTTAGTTAAATGCCTGCCACACTTACCCAGAACATGGCAACCAAATTGTCAATAGCCACCGATTTTGAATGTGGCAGGAAACAACTTCCTCAGTTTTCAACCAGGAGAGAAAGTAGCTCATTGCTTCTTTTCATAATGGTATAAGGTTACAGAACAGAGCACATACAAAATCCCAATTCTAAATAAGTTTTATCATCTATCTTCTGGGCTACTTAACCATGTGCTACTGAACCAGGCAAATTTACAAAGGCCCTGACTAGTTCCACTCCAGATATATTTTATCTAGTCTCATAATGTGTATCCACTTTCATTGCTTTCATCCCCTCTCCTCTCACTTCTCAAACCTTCACAATCTGACTCTTAATAATAATATTCATCTGAAACCATTCTCTCCAAAGTTACCAATGACCAATTGACTTTTTCTCAGTCTTCATTCTCTGTCACCTTTTTATGGTATTGATATTGCCGATAAAATTCTCTTCCAATATGTTCTCTCCTCCCTGTGATTTTGTGACACTGTTCTCTGGATTCTTAATCCCTAGCACTACTGCTTCTCTCTCTTCTTTGAGGTATCATCATCCAAATCACATGCTTTAATTACTAGTACATCCCAAGGCCCTTCCCCCTTTACACTCCTGGTGTACCTCATCAGTTCCCATGGGCTTAATTATCATCTCTATACTGATGACATTCAAGTCTATATGTCAATTTGTTGCCAATTGTTGGCAAATTTTTATCAGCCTTCTATTGAATGACTCCAAAATAATGTCTTATAAGCAAACTCAGCATGCCCACCACAGAATTCATGACTTTTCTACAAAACCTTCTACTCTTCCAAATTTCCCTGGTATTAAAAGCCAACATTTAAATAGCATTCGAATAGGTGCAAAATGTGTTCATTCATTTGATCCTCACAAAATTCCTATGATTATTATTATTATCCCATTTTACAAATGAGGAAGCTGAAGTGACCTGTTCAAAGCCATACAACCAATAAATGTACGAGACAGAATTCAAAGTCAGGGCTTTCTAACTCCACGTCACCACAATACTTTTTAGTCAATCAGGAATACAACCTCAGAGTCATCTTTTTCTCACTTTCCCTCACACCAAGAATTTGCTAGATCTTGCCAGTTCTAGATTTCCAACATCTCTAGAATCTTCTCTCTACTTATACTGGCCCCATTTCTTTTCAGGTCCTCCTTACTTCTCACCTGGACTATTGGAACAGCCCCTAATTGATCTGGCTGTCTCATCTGCCATCTTCAATCCATCCAACCCACAACTTCAAAAATGACTTTCCTTAAGCATTAATCTGACACAAACAATAAACTCTGATGCCTCCCTCTTACCTCTGGGATTAAATACAAATTACATTGTTTGGTATTTAAAGCCCTTTACCATCTTGACCCAATCTACCTTTATTACTTTTATATACATTATAAATATACATATATGCATTATATATTTTTATGTCATGAACTCTATGACACAGTACCACTGACCTCTTGGACACTCCATCCCTCTGCCTTTACCCTGACTAATTCCTTCAAAACTCAACCTGTGTCTTGTTCTACATGAAACTTTTCCTGACCCATTGCCCCTAGCTACTACTACCTCCCCCCAAACACCTTTTATATTTTTAATTTACTTAAGTATATGCTTTCAATGGTATAGGAAACTCCTATCCATGAAGATGGTACCTCCCCTTCAATTTATACTCTTATAGAGTTGCCTGAGGCACTCAGAGGTTCATTGATTTCCCAAAGATCTCATGGTCAAGAGATGTTACAGGTAAGCCTTACTCCCAGGATTTTCTGACTTCACTCTACTAAATTACCTCTCAATGAAATCCAAAGTCTGGTCTAAAAGACAAACCAAATATACGTACATGATAAACAAACCAAACATATGTACCTTGATAAAATGTAGCCTCCTTGTAGGGAAATTGTTTCACTCTTGTCTTTCTGTCTCTGGCATCTAGAATTCCTAAGATGGTGCCTGACTGTAGGAAGAATATCTTCTAGAAAAACAACCCTTTCAGTAAATGCCAGATTGATTATGAAGATTTTACTGACTCATGGGACCAAAGGTTCCAGTGGTTAATGACAATTCTTAGTAGTCTGAGATGATGATGACTATGAAGAGGAGGAGGATGAAGATGATGATGACAATGATTTTTCATTCTTGAGGAGGACTGATGTCATCATGATAGTAATGTATTGACTTGCTTGTGAATTGAATTTAAGTGAAGTTGACCTGCACAAAGTCATCAGTCTCTCTCCTCTGGAGTCATCTGAGTCAGTATAAGACAAAAGTCAAAATGGATAATGAAGACCCAGGATGCAGAGAGTGACCTCGGTCTTTCTAAATAAAGGCCTTTCCAGGTCTCAGTCTGGTTGAGGCAATGGCTATTCAATAATTAAGTAAGAACTGAGACAAAAGATGACCTAGTTTACCATCACTAAAGTATCAATCTGAGAAGGCTAGTCTGAGTACTAAGGTGAGGAACTAAAGATGTTTCCTGATGCCTGATTGCCTGATCAGTGGACCACTATGCTGAGGCAGAGTAGTTTATTACTCAAATTGAATCAACTGTCATATCCTTGTTAAATACTTCTCCTGCTATGGCTAAACAGATTTCCTTTTGCTGATTATTAAGGTCTGGTTTCATTCTAATCTCAAATCTAAACTGCCAAAATACAAACTGGCCTGACATATTAAGTAGATGCTCAATAAATATTTAATAATTGATTGGTGGGGGCAGCTAGGTAGCATAGTGGATAAAGCACTGGCCTTGGAGTCAGAAGTACCTGGGTTCAAATCCGGTCTCAGACACTTAATAATTACCTAGCTGTGTGGCCTTGGGCAAGCCACTTAACCCCATTTGTCTTGCAAAAAACTTAAAAAAAAATTGATTGGTGGATGGCAAAGTGTATGGAGTGGATCCATAATATTATTGATCATGATAATACCACCACCACCCTTCTCTGAAAAGTCAATATTCTTCTATGCCTGTGGTTGGGGTGAGAAGAAGGTATGAAATGGAAAGTTGGTAAGAAGGAAGGGTAGCACTTATAATGCATTCCACTTTTGCCTTACAACCCTACTCTTTCACCTATTTGACTCAAAGACTGACTTTAATGTAGAACAATAATTAAAAACTATGGATAGGTAGAAACATCTCTGGGCAAAATTGTGAAATTTGTCTTTAGTATTCCCATTTCTCTATTCATTCCCCTTTCCTTCCTAGCCCCATCATTCTGTTATTCTCTATTAAAATACCTTGGCTAATAATATAAGACTTCTCAAAGATATTTGTACTTTAGATGAAAATTTGGGGAGGATAAATATTGGAGAGAATAAACCTATAATACTGGAGAATTATACTAGAGTGAAGCAATGACAAGACAAATTGGGATGGGAGCACCTAATTCATCATAAGATTAACTTCATTCATAGACAGGAAATATTTATTGAGAAAGGTCTACACAGGTGCATTTCTGAGTACTTGTGACCTCCTGAAAACTATCTTCAGTAGGCAGCATGTTGTGTGGGTCAGTATCCCTCAAAATCATAAATCAAGAGATCTAAAAAAAAGTAGATCCCTATTTTTACTGTAGTTAGTCCTACAGGACAAAGAAATCCAAAGTAAAAAAAAAATTATTAAATAACAAAACAATTGGCAAAAAAAAAGATTTTCCCTAGACACATGACATTAAATAATTCTCTCTATGCAGTTTCATTGTCTTACAGGTTATCATACCAGTGAGAAAGAGTATACATGTAGGAGACTCACAGAACATGCTCGAATGGACAAGACATGGAGTCCCATATATTCAGAAAACAGTTTTATCCCAGAAACAAATAACATCAAGATATTTAGGGAATATATAAAGCCAGAAAGCATACATGACTAAGATAACCAATGTCTTCATTGCTGCAGTCTCAGACATACTCTAAAAATGTCACTGCATTGTTTTCTGGGGGTCCCTATTGATCATCAGCTTTGAAGCGACTTCTTCATTGAGCTGCTGCTGCTGCTGCCATCTACTGGTCTTCAGCTGTGATAGTTTCTTCTCTGCATATTGGGAATTGACTTTTCTCTTCTTAGCTTATAGCCCCAGGAGCTCTGTCTTTTATGACAAGGAACTCAGCCAGCTAGAGAAACCTTTAAACGTTTCAAAATTTTTCTTTTGAACTGTGTTATACTTTGCTACTCCAATTCACTTATTCTCTTAACTCTAGAGTTATGGTCCACAATTCTTTTATGCTCCTATCACACCACTGGCTCACACATCTTGAAATCAGTTTAGGGAATTCATGTAAGAAAGATGCAAAAAAGCTACAGAACTGGGATGAGGGCAGTCTTTTCAAATGCTATAATGCCATTGGTGACCATGGAAGTCACCTTGGGTACATGATTAAAAATGAATTGGTGGGGGCAGCTAGGTGGTGCAGTGGATAGGGCACTGGCCCTGGGGTCAGGAGGACTTTAGTTCAAATCTGACCTCAGGTAATTAATAATTACATAGTTGTGTGACCTTAGGCAAGTCATGTAACCCCATTGCACAAAAACAACAAAAAATGATTTGGTGAAGCTGGCAACTTTTGCTCTATATGCTCCTAGTAATCAAGCTTACTCTACTATCTATAGAAGTGAGGGAAGATTCATCCTTGCCTTACAGTAGAAGGCACTTAAAATCTGTTGGATTGGACTGGTATAGAATGCACTTGAAGTTTTCTGATATTTTGGTCACTCATTTCAGAGGGTCAAGAAATCTGTACAAGTTTGTAATTTTGGTTTTCAGTACACATCTCCTTTTTGTTATCTTTCACCTCCTTCCTCTTTCCCTAGGGCTCTTTTAGTCTCAGATTTCTAGGAATTCTGGCTCAGAGCACAATAAGATTTTTTCTGAGTTTTCAATACTTTCCCTCCTCTAGGACTCTTCTTAGCCTTCTGCTCTAAGCTATCTGTCACTTGACTCCAAGTCATGGAGTCATAGAAAGACCTTCCTAATGTCATGGTCCTCTTTGAGGACAAAGGACAATAACAATCCATCACTTAGAGAGCTATCTTAAAACCCATTCGAACTAAGTATGAAGAACTACTAATACTCAAAACTGTTGAACTCTTCCCAGGTCGAATTAAGAAGAGATTTGTTTAACTGAAGGGATAGTATTCTCAGTATCGTTGAATATTCAAGTATCTCAGGGAGCACATTTCCCTGTTGGGGAGAAAAGCCCAAGATAGAATCTATTTTAAAATACACCTTAAAATTCTCTTGGGCTAATATCAACTATACTAATAGCTGAAACTGACCTTGGGAAGTGTTTGAGAAGGGGAAGGAGAGGGATATAAGACAGATTAGAGTTCTTTGACAGCTTTATTTCTGCTTGTCATCTACTGATGAGGTCCATGCTGTACTTGAATCAGACTCTGACCCTTCCTTTCTTTTTCTCTTCCTCTCATCTTCCCTTTGGTTTTCCTTATTTCTTTCTCATATTACCCTAATCTTCCAAGACAAACTCAAATTCAGAAAGTGGGACATTGAGAGCATATCTTCAAGAAGTCACCTCATTAAAATGGCCAAAGGAGAACCATTAGAAACAAGATGGGACAATGGACTGATTCCAGACTTTTCGATCAGAGCATTTAAGTTCAAATTCAAGCTATATTGTTTACTATCTTGAAAAAAGATCTTGAAAAAAGCCATCAGTGTTCCAACCATGGATGTTCCTTATCTATATGTGTTCCCTACACATATATATGCATATACTTGTGTGTATGTACATAAATGTGTGTATAAACACATACATATCTCTGGTTCCATTTTTTTCCTAGTTGTGTCTGACTCTTTATGATCCCATTTGGAATTTCCCTGGCAAAGATATTAGAGAGGTGTGTCATTTCCATCTTCAGTTCATTTCACAGATGAGGAAACTGAGGAAACTGAGGCAAACAAGGTTAAGTAACTTGCCCAGCATCACAGCTAGTAGCTCTCTGAGGTCACATTTGAACTCAGAAAGATGAGTTTTGATGGAAACAATATAAAGACTAACAGACTGCCTTCTGTGGGGGGGGGGGAGCAAGATTGGGGAAAAATTATAAAATTCAAAATAAATAAATAAATAACTTTTAAAAAAAGAAAAAAGAAAGGTGAGTCTTTATGACTTCAGGACTAGGATTCCAGTCACTTTACCACCTAGCTGTCCCCATGTGTTTCTAGGTCAAAACTACTGCCTATCTTATGATCTTCCATATAGTTTCTCAACTTTTCCTCTCTGAGCCTTAGTTTATTCACCTGTAAAGTGAATTGGTTAACCTAAATGACTCCTAAGGTTCTCACCAGTTCCAAATCTTTGGGCTGTCTTTCTCTACATGGCTAGCTTCCATTTCTCTTTCTCTCTCTCGAAGTTTCTGTTCCTTTTCCCTATTCTAAAGCCTAAAGCATAGTATGATTGTGTACTGAGAACTGGTGGAAGACTGACAATTTACCATTTCAGTTACTCTTCCCCCCTAATCTCAAGGCTTGTATTGTCATTATAGAGACAGAAATACCTTTCATCCAAATATTTCAAAACAGATGTGGAGCCAGATTCTCCCCATGTATCACTATAAGCTTGACACCTTTCAAAGTTGTGTTCTGTCTTTCAAGGTCACCGGGGGTCCTCCCATTCAGTCTACTAAGCAAGTGGTTACACAGTAGGGGGAAACATGGTTTGATCGAAAATTCAGTACTTCGAATGGTTCCTAGCCTTCCATCCTCAGGCATCAAGACAGCATATGAAGAAGTCTGTAAGTCACTGCAGAGAGGAGACACTATGAAAGCTGAGTGTGCTCTGATATCAGCTTAGTTTATCTTCCTATATAACAGAATGTCAGCGCCAAGACTGGCCTGTGGCAACATCAGAAAGGAAGTGAAGTTTGGCTTAAGCCCTCTATTCTTCCTTATAACTATTCCTTGACTCTGATTTGGTCAGAAAATACCATTGTATCTGTTAGGCCAACCAGTCTTTCCAAGACTGATATCAGCATTAAAGAATGAAAAGCTCCACGAGGATAAAGCTAACTCTTATATAGGAGAAAGACCTGATTGTTTTTATTGTGCAATGTCCTTGATTATGTATGCTTCCATTGTCTTCTATTAACCTGGCTAATTGCAAATTCACTATCTGCCTAGCTACTAGTGTCAAAGAATAACAGGGTTTGTAGCTTGAAGGGGATTGTAGAGTCTGTATTCCAACCTTCCTCATTTATAACTCCTGTCACCAGAGTCCTTCCACCGGATTGATGAATGCAACTGAATGTCTGCTTCGGAAGCTCCTCATCTATCCCCAAAGCAAAAAATGTGACAGTGGAAAATATTGAGGACAGAGGGCCAAACTGAAGGCATGGACTAGATTTCAATAAAACCCAGAAATGGGGAGACAAAGTCTTACTTTAATACATACAAATATAACTTCAGGAAATAGACCCTAGAAAAATTGACAAGTGGTCAAACATAAAATGGAAAGGACCTTCTCTTCAACCCCATTCTAAACCTTAAAAGGGTTTCTTTGGTTATTCTCTGATTACATTCTCTTTTTTAAAATTTATTTATTTATCTTCATCCATATGCACATGCATATTTCCAAGTTACAAAATTTCCCTCCACCCTCCCTTCCCACCTCCCTCCCCTCAGCAGGGAACAATCAGGTTAACATTTTACATACATATTTTGATAAACGTGTTTACAGATTAGTGATTTTCAGCATGAGGAATTAGGATTAAGGGAAAGAGATACATAAGAAATAATTTTTATAAAGCATTGAGCAGATTCAGAAGGGTTGTTTTTTTCTGTTTTGTTTTGTTTTTCATCCTCTGGATGGGGATAAGATAGTCCATAACCAGTCAAATACAGTTGTCCTAGCTTTCTGGACTGCCAAGAGGAGCTGTTTCCATCAAGGTTGTTTATCTCATAATGCTGTTGTTGATGTGTACACTGTTTTCTTGTTTCTATTCCCTTCACTCAGCATCAGATCCTGTAAGTCATTCCATGCTTCTCTAGAGTCCAATCTTTTATGGTTTCTTATAGAACAATATTATTCCATAATATTCATGTACCATAACTTGTTTAGCCATTCCCCAATTGATGGGCATCCCCTCAATTTCCAATTCTTTACCACTACAAAAAGAGTTGCTATGAATATTTTGTAACATGTAGGACTTTTTCCTTTTTTTATAATTTCTTCTGGATATAGACCTTGCTGGGTCAAAGGGTATGAACAGTTTTATTGCTCTTTGTGCATAGCTCCATATTGCTCTCCAGAAAGATTGGATCTGTTTATAACTCCACCAACAATGCATCAATGTCCCAATCCTCCCACAACCTCTCAAACATTAATCATTTTTCCTTTTTCTCATCTTGGCTAATCCAATAGATGTGAGATGATACCTCATTGTTGTTTTAATTTGAATTTCTCTAAGCAATAGTGATTTGGAGCATTTTTTTCATGTGATTATATATTGCTTTAATTTCTTCATTTGAAAACTGTTCATATCCTTTGACCATTTATCAATTGGGGAATGACTTGTGATCTTATAAATTTGATGCAATTCTCTATATATTTTAGAAATGAGACCATTATTAGAATTCCTGGTTGTGAAGATTGTTTCCCAGCTTTCTGCTTTCCTTCTAATTTTGGCAGCATTGATTTTATTAGGGCAAACCTTTTAATTTAATATAGTCAAAAATCACTCATTTTGCAAGTCTATAATGTGCTCTAATTCTTGTTTGGTCATAAATTTGTCCTTTTTCCATAGATCAGATAGATATTTTGGTCTATTAATTTATCTATGGTATCACTCTTTATGTCTAAATCCTGTACCCATTTTGATCTTATTTTGGTATAAGGTATGAGATATGGATCTATACCTAGTTTTTGCCATACTATTTTCCAGTTTTCCCAACAATTTTTGTCAAATAGTGAGTTCTCATCCCAGAAGCTAATGTCCTTGTGTTTGTCATACAGTAGATTGCTGTAGTCATTTACTGCAATTTCTTTTGAACCCATCCTAATCCACTGACCCATTACTCAATTTCTTAACCAGTACCAGGCAGTTTTGATGACTACTGCTTTATAGTATAGTTTGACATCTGGTAGAGCTAGGCTACCTTCCTTTACAATTTTTTTTTATCAGTTCCCTTGCTATTCTTGCCCTTTAGTTGCTCCTGATGAATCTTGTTACTATTTTTTCTAGCTCAGTAGTTACTTGGTAATTTGATTGGTATGGCAATGAATAGGTAATTTAATTTGGTAGAATTGTCACTTTTATTATATTAGCTTGATCTAACCATGAGCATTTGACATTTTCCCAATTATTTAGATCTGACTTTATTTGGGTGTGGAGTGCTTTATAATTGTGCCCATACAGTTTCTGGGTTTGTCTTGGGAGGTAGATTCCCAAGTATTTAATGTTGTCTACAGTTATTTAGAATGGAATTTCTCTTTCTATCTCTTGCTCTTGGGCTTTGTTGTTCATATATATAGAAATGCTGGTGATTTATTCAGGTTTATTTTATATCCAGCTACTTGGCTGAATTTGTTAATTGTTTCAAGGAATTTTTAAGTTGATTTTCTCAGGTTCTCTAGGTATACCATCATATGACCTGCAAAGGGTCAAAGTTTTGCTTCCTCATTGTCAATTTTGATTCCTTCAATTTCTTTTTCTTCTCTTACTGCTACTGCTAGCATCTTAATACTTATTGAATAGTAACAGTGATAATGGGCATTCTTGTTTCTCATTCCTGATTTTACTGGAAATGCTCAGTTTATTCCCATTATATATAATATTTGTTGATGGTTTTAGATAGATACTATTTGTTATTTTAAGGAAATATCTATTTATTCCTAAACTTTCTAGTGGTTTTAATAGGAATGAATGTTGTATTTTATCAAAGGCTTTTAAAACATCTATTGAGATAATCATATGATTTCTGTTGGTTTTGTTATTGATATGTTCAATTATGTTGAGTGTTTTCCTATACATTCTCTTTTGGTCTTAAAGATCTCCAAGGTTTCAATTCCAGAGGGCTAATGATAAAGCATCCTACCCACCTCTTCACAGAGATGTGATGGATTTAGGCAGAATGAGTCATTTATTTTGGGGACTTGTCCAGGGTGGGAATTTTTGGTTATGAACATTTGTAACAAATATGATTTTTTTCTTTTATTTTTTCCATTGGGGAGGAAATGGGGGGGGGAGAGAAGAGAGGAGGGGAGAGGAGGGGAGAGGAGGGGAGGGGAGGGGAGAGACAAAGACAAAGACAAAGACAAAGGCAGAGAGACAGAGACAGAGACAGAGATAGAGGTACCTAATTTATCCAGATAATATAAATTTCTCAAAAATCAAAAAAAAAGAAACAAACCTCATTGAGTCAAATTTTTTTCTAATTCAAAGTTAAAAGAGTTTCCATTTTTGAACCAGGATTATGTGACATCTTGAAATCGACTTTTTAAGACTACATCATTTGATGTGTAGGGTGAGATGGGATCCCTAGGATAGTTTGATGCTACTATTGGTGATGCCCCTAAGGAGAAGGCGTGAGGATGGGGGAGGAAAAATCAAGATGGCTTTGGATCTGGGAGGAACTCACTTGAAATGCAACTATAGAGGGAAGAAATAAACCATACCATTCCTATTTATGTATTTTTTCTTGCTTAGTACAATTTTCTAGCCACCAAAGAACTGCAAATGTTTTGTTTCTCTAAATTTTGGCATCCTGCAAAAAAGCTCTGTCACACCTCAGTTATAGCTCTGGCAACTGACACTTCCCTATATACTTGTCCTTTTGCATAATCGTTTGTATATTTGTGTAGCATTTTATAAATTTTTGAAATGTCTTCACATATTTGAACTCTTTTTTTAGTCCAGTGCTATTTAGCCCCAGTCTCTAAAAGAAAGAATGTTAGCAACCATTCCCAACACTTCAGTTTAAACTTGTCACGTTGGGTTTTCCCGCCACAGAAATGGACCCAGATTGGATTTAATAGGACTCCATTGTGAAATTGTTGTCTCTTTTCCTTGAGCAAAGGTGATATCTGGTCACTGACAAAAATGTAACAAAAAATTACAGAGGGAAAAAGTGTCTTGATAAGCATTTGATGGATCTGATCCTTGACTATAATTTAACTGATTCATCAAAGAGACCACGGTACGGTTTCATTTACTGGTCTTGGCATTTTAAATTGGATTTATATTGTCAACTAGACAATACTACAAGAAAATGCTTAATATCTGCATTTAGGAGGTCAGGCCCATTTTAATTCTCTGTTAGCTTATTGTTAGAGCTAAAATGAACCTTAAAGATCACCCTTTAAAGCACTTTCATTTTTACAATCAAGAAAACAATGGTCCAGAATGCTTTAGTCATTTACATTGACGAGTCAACAAATTGATGGATTTCTTTAAAGAAAAAATTCATTTGTACCTTACAGACAAGGAGCTGATCTACTAAATTGCAAAAGATCTTCCCTTTCTAGCCCCAAGGATAATAGAGGGTTGTATGCTTAGAACATCATGGGCTATAGAGCAAAAAGAAACCTTAGAGGTCATCCTGTAGAACCCTCTCTCCCTAGCAGGGGGCTTTTGGGGGGTTTGTTTTGCATTTATAATGCTGATTAGCTTGCGCCACAGGAAATGGTCAAACTGGTTCTCTCCTGAACAGGCTCATGGGGGATCAGGAGAAGAGAATAGCAGAGCTTTACAGGCAAGGAAGAAATATGCTATGGGTTTTAGCCGGCTTTGTAATTAGCTTATACAGTGTTCATAACGAGGGACTAATTAAGTCAATGTTGGATTATTAGGAGGCTCAGCTCCATCCTCAAACCAGTTAGTGGATTAGCCTGGATTTTGTTTTCTTCTTCTACCCTACACATTTAATGTCATGGCACAGTTCATCACCACCTCCACCAGAGGGTGGGCAAGGGAGCTTAAAGAGAGGAAACTCCAACAGTCCATTTTAAAATTCATCAATAATTCCAATAAATATATAAGAAAATTTATGTGATTTCCATCCTTGTAGTTCCAAGTAATAGATAATTCATTGCATTTGAATGCTATTCCCCTCCTTCATCTATGATTCCTTCCACTGCTAACATAGGGCACTAAAGTTTCCAGAACAATAAGATAAATCCCATAGTGGGAAGGGTTGCTGATCTCATTCATAGGTTCCTAGACCTAGAGCTGAAAGGTCCCTTAGATGTCATCTAGTCTGATTCTCCTCTTTTTACAAGTGAGAAAATTGAAGCCCAGAGAGTTGAGGTGATTTCTCAAGGATATAGAGTAAGGAGCAGGGCTAGAATTTGAACTCAGACTCTGACTCCAAATCCAGGTCTCTTTTCTCTATTCAGATTGCAATAGAGAAAAGATAGCTGATTGTCTTCTTTGTAGGACCATGATCCTCCACAACAGAATGGGAGATAGGTAAAGAGGATGCAATTAAAAAATCAGAGATAGAATAAGTTCTGTTAGGTCAAAAACTATTTGGGATTTTATCTCTATATTCTAATGCTATACAAATAATAGCAATAAGTGATGATGATGATGAAGAAGAAGAAAATTATAGCTAGCATTTATATTCATCTTTAAAGTTTGCAAAGCACTTTATTAATATTCTCTCAGTTGAGCTCATAATCCTAGGAGGTAAGTATTATTTTATGGACGAGGAAACTAAGGCAGACAGAGGTTAAGTGATTTGCCCATGATCACACAGCTATAAGTGTCAGACAGTGGATTCAAATTCAGGTCTTTCTGACTTCATTCCACTCCACATTCTATCTACTTGCCACTGAATTGCCTGTGAACATTAAATACCTATTTGCTGAATTGAAATGCAAAATAAATAGTAAAATTGTAAGAGAGAAATAACTCATTTTATATCATAATTTAAGATTTATAAAGTATAACCATTTTATATCTTTTGTTTCCATAGCCTTGCAAACACACTAATATATTTACTTATTATCTCCCACTTTACTGATGAAGAAACTAAGGCAAAGAGAAGTTTAATGATGACCAAGGATAGTCATACATTTAATATATGTTTGAGTTTGAAATTAAATCCAGGGGTTGGAGAAGGAATAAGTTGAATTCTTTAAGAAATGGATAGGTTAGTATAATGAGATTCTATTATCTGTTTTATAAGGGAGAGAGGAGTGGGAGAAGAAGAGGGAGAAGAAGAAGGAGAAGAAGGAGGAGGAGGAAGAGAAGGAGAAGAAGGAGAAGAAGAGGAAGAAGAAGAAGAGGAAGGAGGAGGAGGAGGAGGAAGAAGAAGAAGAAATATTTCCCCTGAGAAAAATTTGTTCAACCAATGATAAACTTTTCACATAAAGTTTTGGGAAATTTTATGCAAATGTAAAAAGCATATTCCTTATTCATTGGTTTGATTTCAACAGAGACTTATTAGAAAGATATATGGAATAAAGGTGGGCAATATACCATATGTTCTGAGTCCACCAATAATGTATAATAACAATGAAGAAATTATGAAGCACTTAGAATATACCACAGGTAAGTAACGAATGGCTTGGGTACAAGACAATTATTAGTGCTAATCTTTGTCTCTTAATAGGCACATTCCCCACCCCCTTTCTCTTCTTCCATCTTTAAATCCTTTCCTTCTTCTTCCTCAGTCCTCTACCATCTCTATTCCCTCCTCTCCTTGCCACATACAGAACCTTCTTCCTCTTTCTTTTCCTTCCTTCTGTTTGTCTGACAACTGTAAGAGACACAGGTTAGAATTCATGGATCTTGTTTAGTCCTGTAACCTTTTACAGATTAGGAAACCCACAGATCATTAAGTGGCTTAGTCTTTAAAGCATCAAAACTTTGCTCATTTAAATCATTTTAAGTTGAAATATGTTTAAACTTATTATGATAATGATAACCTTTTCCCAATGACTGTCATTTTTAGACTGTGTATATTGTAGTACAGTGACACTCTCAGAGACTTTTGAATTACACACACATACACACACTCACACACACATCAGGCTATTTGTTCAGGCACTAAACAACCCCAGAGAGTTGAATTTTTAAGAATTTTGTATTTTTTTTCTTTTGTTCTATCCTTTCTTGTTGCTCTCAGTGTGACGGCTGTTATAAACTCCTTAGAAAAAAAAATTCAAAATATGTTAAATCAAAAGTAACTAGACTTTGAATTAGACTGAACTATATTGACATTATTATTGCATTTTTTGCTGATCAGAATATGTTTTTCTTCTAACTTCATGATTCTTGACTGTGTTTCAGATGAGATTTCTGAGAAGTGAGTTCCTGAACAGTGAGGCAAAACTATGTACTTTCATTGCAAACTTTTCCTGAGAAAAGTCATGATTGAACATAGGCAAAAATTTTCTTCTATGCTCCTAAGGATAACCTAGGGACAACTATTTACAATTCTTTTATGATTATGAAGTTAAGGATCGATCCAAAGATTTTGCTTGATATCCCTCAC
This sequence comes from Macrotis lagotis, assembly GCF_037893015.1. Taxonomy (NCBI): domain Eukaryota; kingdom Metazoa; phylum Chordata; class Mammalia; order Peramelemorphia; family Peramelidae; genus Macrotis; species Macrotis lagotis. The sequence continues at coordinate 89,154,426 of NC_133664.1, read as the reverse complement.
AGTGCCCAGAACATACACAGTGGTTACTTGGAATCATAGAGCAGTGTGGTAAACAGAGCCCAGAAGCCAGAGTTGATAGACTTGGGTTTTAGGATCATAGGTATGGAACTGAAAGGGCCCTCAGAGTTTCATCTAGCCCAAGTAAACAGACACAGAGAATTGGCATGCCTGAGGACAGAAAGAGCAGGACTGGGATTTGAACCCAGGTCTCTGAACACCAAATTCAAACACTTTCTTCTAAACAGTTCTGCAAGAAAATCCCAGTTCTGCTGTTAACAAACTGTGGGGGACCTGAAGCAAATCATTTAACTTCTTTGGCCTCAAGTTCATCCCTAGTAAAATAAGGTGTGTGTGTGTGTTTGTGTGTGTGTGTGTGTGTGTGTGTGTGTCTGTGTGTGTGTGTATGTACTAAGTAATCTCTCAAGTCTGCTACAGTTCTAAAATTCTATGATTTTTAAAGATTTATTGAGAGATTAAATCACTGGATGTATTTCCAAATGTTCTCATCAGGATATCATTTTCCCACAGAGAGTCTTAGTTCTGGACTATATGAATGACCTTTGATGGTTTCAACAACTCTGCCCAGCAAGGTCTGCCCAACAATACTAAACCAAGATGGAGAGAAAGGAAAATAGAAAGAAACACTTGTGAGAATTCTTTAAAACGTGTTCTTCCGGAATAAAGAAGAAACAGAGAATACACATTGTAATAACTTTGGCTCTAAGAATAAAAGTTTAAAGTTCAAGTTCTTCTGCATTCTTTCTCTCATTAGGTTCACACAAAGAATGCTAGAGCTGCATAGAGCAGGTCACTAGTGTTTCTTGACCCCAGTTTCCTCATTTTAAAAATAAATGACCTGTCCAAGGTCACCTAGAAAGCATGCATCTGAAACAGAACTAGAAGCCAGTTCTCCTTATTCCTGGTCTAGTGCCCTAACTAATGAGAAAAAAAAATGTTGTTAAAGCCTAAATATAAATGTGAGCTGTTAATTATCATGGGATTTGGAGCTGGAGGGGCCCTTGGAGCTTGTATTCAAGCCTACCCATTTTTTTCTGCCTTTAATATAAAAACTTAAGGAATGTTGGGGGGGGAACCTCCCTTAAACTAATCTTTCTATTGTAATTATTCCCCTGCTTCTGTCTTGTCCCTCCTTCTGCTGTAGATGGGATACAGTAGTCTGTTTCTTCTACATTTAGAAGATGTGTTGTTGATACCATATGCTCCCCTCCCCCTCCCACAATGTGGCCACTATGGGACCCCAGCTCATAGACTAATAGGATTTAGAGCTGGAAGGGACTTTAGAGATAATCTAGTCTAGTCCAACCCAATCATTTTACAGATTACAATGATCTGATAATCTTTCCAATTCAAATCATAATGGAAGGAAGCATTTTATTTTAAAAAGGAGGGACACCAGATCTGGAGCCACTATAATTGGGGTTGGATCCCAGCTCTGATATTTATTACCTGAGTGTCAGGGGTTAGTCTCAGTTTCCTCAGCCTCAGTTTCCTTGAGGGTTAAAGGAATGAATTTGACTAGAAAGTCTTTAAGGGTTTCCATCTAAGCTCCCAATACCAGGGTAATAACAATTCATATTACTTGTATCCTGATTTTGCTGTTAAGGAATAGGTTCAGGAAAGGGAAATTACTCTCTCATAAGACATACAACTATCAAGTGTGGGAGCAAAGACATAAACCTAAAGTAGATGTGCTGACTCCAAGACCAGTACTCTCCACCATACATTATACCTTTTCTCCTAACCTGTTGTTTGCAGGGTGGGGAGGAAGGCCAGGTCATTGGGCATGGGATAAAGCTAAGTGGTCCTGGCAGTCAGCCTCCCATCAAACCTATCAACCTGACCTCTTAGCTTCCAAGCTCCAACTGACCGGACTAAGAAATCACAGAGCCTGCAGAGGGGGGTTGAATAGGGCTGATGATCCTCCTGCTTTTGAATTTTCTATTCTCCATTCTTTGTGAAACTTCACAAAGGCATTTCACTGCTCCTTGCACCTGGGAACTGTATCACAAGTCGAGCTGTAGAGAAGGCAAAGGAAATATAATGCCCCTTAATCTGATCACCCTCTTATTGGTGGATAGTTTAAAGAACAAACTCTCTTTTGTGTTTCCTTACTGAGTGTGTCACACGTTGATAAAGGGAAGCAGAGGGAAAAGAAAATGCAATTTCATAGTAGTTCTCCCTCCTCCCTCCCGCTCCCCCCTCAGGATACTGCCCTACCCACTTTCCCAGTTAGTAGCAGTCCAGTTGTACTTGGTGTACTGGGTGGAATGGCCTAGCTGATGCTCCAGGAGGATGGAGATCCTGGGTCTTCCCAGGACGCAGGGCTTCTGGGACAATGAACCCAGGAGAAGGAGGCGGAGATGGGCCTCGTGCCACCTGGGAAGAAGCGGCCAGCAGAAGGAGGGTGGCATGGCATTCACAGGCTGCTCCAGGACCATGCTTGGGGCGCCTCGGCGGGAATTTGGCAAGACCAAAGGCTGGAGATTTGGGCCATAATTAATCTGCTGCTCTCCCCCAAATCAAACTCCACCTCCTTCTAGCATCAATATTCTGAAATCGAATGAAACCTGAAAGCAGGTTGAGCTTGCGGCCTTATGCTAATCACCTGAGGGAGTTATATTCAGCTCTCGAAAGCCTGCCTGGTTCTCTCGGAGCCCCTGCCAGGTCCCTCCGCTCCCCGATTGCCTCCGTAAGGCTGGAGGCTGGGGACTTTCCTCGGGTTTTGAGCATCACAGAGAAAGGCGGCCCTGTAGGAAGAGGTGCGCTACCCTGGAGGGACACAGCCCGGATGGCAAAGCCGAAACGTGACTGGAGGAAGCAGCAAAAGCGAGAAAAAGCCCAAGGCTAGAGTTTTCATTTAGCAAAACTCCTTCCAAAAGCTCTTCCTGCCTTCCTGCCCCACCCACTCCTTTCTTAAACCCCATTTTTCTGTGGGTGCGTGTTCGGAGAAGAGCTCTTAGGCTCACTTGATCTTCGTAAGTGAACCTGGAGACAAGAGACCTGACCTCGAATCCCGAAATAATTTTTTAAAAATCATTTTACCTCTCTGGGCTTCTGTTTTCTCCTATGCCAAAAGACAGGGGTTAGATCGTGATGGCTCTGGAGGGTTTTCTGCTCCAAGTGCTGGAGCTTTTGATTTGCTTGGGACGATGTATAGGATCAGGCGTGCTGATACCTGATTTATAAAGATGGATTGTCCTGCACAAGTAGCACTCAGGCATTTAAGATCACAACCACATCATCTCTCACTATATCTGTTCGCCTTGGACCAATGGAAATCTGAATTTTGGCATTTAGTGTGTCTGGAAAAATAATGTGTGTTTGTGAACCCACACTTTTGCCAAGCGCTCTTAGGGGCTTCTGAGTTCCTTTCGACTTAAGATTTCAAGGGGACCGATCTATTGCCTTCTATGATCTCCCCAAATCGGATCGAAGTCTGAAACTAAGCCTCCGACTCTGGTCCATTGCTTCCCCTCCTGTCCTTGAATGGTACTCTCCTAGGCTAAGCTTGGGATCTAATTCGGTTTCTTCTCACCTACGACCCTGGGCTTTTGATGTTTAGGTGAGCTCCCACAGGGGCTAAGCAGGGGCACAACTCTCCCTTTTCTCTGGCCCCACATCACAGTTTGATCGTAATCAGTGAGTGTTGTTTCAATAGGTTGCTGAGCCGAGAGGAGATCTGGAGTATTGAGTGGGGCTTGGCTCAGCCTTGGACGGCCAATGGAGCGGGTGATTTGTCTACATTTCCTACGTGTTTGGCCATGGAAACTCACCCCATTTCTGAACCTCAGTGACTTGTCTGTAAAATGGAGAAGAGCTCCTTACTTGACTCACGTCCTAGGAATGGTATCAAGCGAAGCTTTTGAAAGAGCCAAAGAACTGTTTCGCAAATGTTAGAAGTAGATAGCACGAGATAAGTCATCACTATTGGAGTATCATTCCCCTTTTAGACTTAAAACTCCATGAGGGCAGGGATTTTGTCTTCCTTTGCCACCCTTACTCTGCGCACACTAGGCGCTTAACAAAAAACTTACTAAATATTGAGTGAAACAAACTTAACTTGTAGCAAAGCAATGTTCTCCACGGGAAACAGAGAAGAATCAATCTACCAGTCTTCCGACTTGGCCTTGAGACTTGCCCTTCAGCAGCCACCACTCCCCTAGTTCAAGGGCAGGCTAAGTTGGGTCAAATCAACCCTTTGGCTGACACCAGCTCCGAGAACGATCAGACTCGAGCAGATTCATGTCCAGAGAAGGAACGTGAAGTGAACGTCTCTTCCCCGAAATAATCTGACTTAGAAACGAAATCTAAAGGCACCGAAAGAAAATGGGGGCGGTTGCAGCTGTAGTTATGGCCATCTGCACCACGAGGGCACTTTTAGTAGAAGAATTATGGATTTCTCTACACCTTGATGTTATAACCACTTTAGTGTCCTCTCGTTTTTTGTTCCTCTTGATAGTTTGGAAACAATACTTCTCGCCTGATGAAGGCAGAACCTACTTCTCTGAACAAATCTTCCATTCTCTAGAGATGATTGCAACCACTGGGAAACTTGAGGAGAAACCGGGATTAGGGACTGAGGGACAAGAAAACCTTCACCTAACGAACACATAGCCTGGAAATTATACTTTATGTGCTCATTAGATGTTTCTTTCCTCCCGCTTCAAAACGACCAAGCAAAGCAGTATTTTCAGTCTGTCCTGAATGTTTCTACATATGAATTAATTGCAGAATAAGCTCCCTTCTCATTCCATGGGTCCCAAACAACCGAGAGGTTTATATCTTTGGCTTTAGGGCAAATGACTTTTGTTAGTTATTAAAGCTTTTCCGCAAAAGAGTTCCTCGTCTTTTCTCCTCCTTGTCAGTTCCTCTCTTCCCGAGAGTAAGGAATTCTCCCAATGAATAAAGAATTTCTCCCGAGCAAAGAATTAGGTTTCATCGAGCTGTGCACACCTGACATATTTGTTGGGTATCTTTTTTTTCCCTTTTTTAAGTTTTCTGGAAGTGGCTTCTGGAGAGATTCTTCCTTCGAGAGACTCCGGAAAGAGATGGTGCAAATTCTGTGGACAGCTACATGGAACCATTATAATATTAGTAATAACAACTATCCCTTCTATGTGAGACTCTAAAATTTACATTTATGTAACACAAAATCGGAACCCCCCCCCCCTTGGCAAATCTACCTGAAAGTGTAAAAAGGGGTTTTGGCATTCTGCAAACTTTATCATGTTTTTCCTAGTTGTTTTCAATCTTCTGAACACACAGTCATCTATGTAAGTTTTTTTTTTAATGTAGTAAATGGGCAGCTAAATGAATTTCAAATTGTAATTTTTATGGTTAATTTGAAATCTCGCCCTTGTTGAATAATCCTGTTAGTTGGTAGCAAAACAAGTCGAAACTCTTGTCGAGGCACTCGCGATTCTAATAGGCATTTTATGTTAAATTATAGCTAATAGACTGAACAAAAGAGAAATGCGGATTTTCGGTCTGAGCCCTCTTCCAGGGTCAGCTTTGTGAAGTGATCACGAAAATTAACCGAGGGGGAAGGGACTGAGAGAGGTTTCTCTCGCCCCTCAGTCTTTTTTACAGCCTCCCTGGCTTTGAAATTAAACAGCCAAATTTGGCAGCCCTATTATTTTATGTTAATACATCCTTGTGCCCTAAATTCGCTCCCGTCTCCGTCTTACCCTGGGGCCTCCCAACTACTGAGCCCCCAACTCACTGAGGAACGAAGGAAAGCTGCAGGGAGCCTGGACTGCGGGGTTCAGTGTCTGAAGGTGTCTGAGACAGTCATCGGGCCTAGTCTAGGCCATCAGGGCATGGGTTGGGAAGCTGAGGACTGGCTGAGAAGCAGAGGATGAGGAAATGGACAGAAAATCTCTTTCAATCTCTCTCTCTCTCTCTCTCTCTCTCTCTCTGACCCTCTCTTGGTCTTTCTCTCTCTGTCTCTCTCTCTCTGTCTCTGTCTCTCTGTCTCTGTCTCTCTGTCTCTCTGTCTCTCTGTCTGTCTCTCTCTCTCTCTCTCTCTGACCCTCTCTTGTCTCTCTCTCTCTCTCTCTCTCTCTGTGTGTGTCTCTCTCTCTCTCTGCCTCTCTGACCCTGTCTTGTCTTTCTCTCTTTGTCTCTCCTTCCTCTCCCCCTTCCCTTCCCTTCCCTTTCATTTTTCGTCCTTCTCCTTCAGAAGGCTCTTGTTTCCACATCTCTGGATGAGTAATGGAGGCAGTCCACACCCTTTGCCTTCTCTTTTTCACTACCATCTCACCCAAGTCCCACCTCCTTCAACCTACCTCCAACCTAGACTAACCCCCTCCCTCTAGTAGGCCTGGCCGTAACCCTGAAAGCGTCCAGACGCCTCGGAACTTGGACTTTTTTCCCTTGTGATCTTAAACACAAGACCCCGAACCCCCAAACAGCCCACCCCCAAGGGGAATTCAACCGGTTTATTTACGTTCGCGGGCCCTGAACCCTAGAGAGAAGATAAATAACCTCTGGGCCAGAACCTTGGTCCTGGCGGCTGGGGAGGGGGTTGTCGGAGAGACAGGCAGCGGCTGGGACTGAAAACTAACTCGCTCTCTTTTAGAACAGCCGGTGTGTCGGCGCAGGGTTTCCTGGAGTCGAAAGCATCTGGCTGGGGTGGGGGGGGATAGAGTGGGGGTAGGGAGGTGGGAGCTGTGTTATGTCTTGTTCTCCCGCTTGTCGCTGCTACTCTGTTTCTTGTCATTGGCCACTGCTTTTTACCGTTCCAGTGAGTTTGATTGAAACGCGACTGGAAGGAAGGTGTCGAGGAAAAGAGGGAGAGACTTGGAGAGCAGGGGGAGGGGGACGGGAAAGGGAGAGAAAAAGAGATAAGAGAAAGAAGGGAGAAAAAAAATAAAGAAAAAGGGTGCGGCATGGGGGAGAGAGACAGGCGCGATGGAGATGGAGAAAGAAATAGAAAGGAAAAAAACCAGGAGAGAGAGAGAGAGAGAGAGAGAGAGAGAGAGAGAGAGAGAGAGAGAGAGATGAGAGATGAGAGAGAGAGCTGCAGAGCTGAGGCAACGAGCAGAAAGCCCCTCACTCCCCGAGTCTGGGCTACTACCGCCTCGTGGCAGACTGGGCAAGGGACTGCTATTTTGAAATCCACTGACTGGACCCTCTGGGGTGCAGAATTCGGAGGTCAAGTGTCACTTCCTCTGCCAGTCAATCTTCAATATTCCTCGTAATGTTTTTAAATGGACGAATTCATTACGTGGGGACATGTGAATGGGGAGAGGCAATTCAGCACGGTGTTCGATCAATAGCGTCCACTAATGGTTCATTTTGCTCAGTGGAATACGGTATTGTAAAACCGGAAAGAGGTCCCTAATCGATATTGTTTACCTTCTCTCAAGCTACGGGGAGGAAAGAAAACGGTGGGATTTTTTAAAGGTCACTTCAGTAAGGTGGGAAAGTTTGAGGATGGTAAAGATCCGCATTTTTATTCCTTCTTTCCCCACCCTCTTTTAGGTTTGTTTTTTTTTTTGCTTTGGACCCCGAGTTCTACCCCCCCCCCCTCCCAGGCTTCCTCTAAAACTCACCCACTCCACTCCATTTTGCAAAAGAGCGGCGGAGGATTGAGTGGACGTGGATGGAGGAATCAGTTAGAAACCTATCGCACGCGGTCTCCTCACACACCAGACACCTACACGCCACTGGATCGTCCACGTGTTGGCAGTAAATTCATCTCCGTTCAACTAAATCCCATATCAATTTCCCAAACAGTATTAAAAAAACAAAAGGTCACTTTAAAACCAGGGATGGTGAACGGAACGGAAGGTTAATATTTCCAAGTGACTTTCTGCAACCTTTCGTAGAGAAAATATTAGATAAATATTGGGGAGATACACTCGCTTTATTTTCCTCCCCACCACGCATTCTAGGCCAAGATAGGGAAAGAGCGAAAAATCAAAATCAAAATTAATCGCTAAGATGTAAATCTATTCAAACAATAAAACCCTAAAATTGGGGAAGAAGGGAGATTAAAGCAACTAAAGTCCAGAAAAATTAGGATTAGGAATAGAATAGAAGCTGGTTTTTTCCCCCTTTCTCTTCTAAGTTTCTGAAGAAAGAGAGAAAGAATAGGATGAAAAAACGTAGCCAGTGGAGCTTCTGTGGATGGTTTTAAAATGACATTCAAAACAGAGTAAGTTGCCTGAACTAATAACTTGCCTGATCTCCTTAGTACCTCGGTTTGGTTATGAGATTGTCCTCATTAGAAATCACTCCATTCTCCTCACCACCATTTATTTTGTGTAGTCAGTCAGAACTTAGAAAGCTATGAATCCTTCCTCTCTCCCACCCTCACCCTCATAATTTATTTTACACGGGGAGGAAGAACATAATCAAAACATATAAAAAAAACAGGCTCTACGAACTAGTTTGTGGTTGTCTCTGACCAATAAAAACTTAGCCTTCTCCTTGTGTTGATAAGTATGACAAAAGGAATGTGATGTCGATACTGAGACCAATTTAAATCTTTGGACTGAAAGGGGCATGGAAGGGTGGATCTATTTCCAGTTTAGGGAAAGGAGATTGACTTAGGTGAACCCAAAGAAAGTACAGAAAGGAAAATTTGTGTCTCTGTTATTGAGCTGAGGAGCCCTTGTACCACCTCAGTTTCAGCTCTTCCTACACCTTCTAAATGAATCTCATTGGAAAATGTCAATTGAAGTTAAAGAGTGGCATTCAATATGAATATAAAGGGAAGTCATCTTTTAACCCTGAAAATGTAAAGACAAAATTATAAGCACAATTAATAATTATTATTATTATCATGATGGTCTTTGCTCCCAAGTAATTAGATCTTTGTCCCTACGTCGTAATGAATCAAAGTAATGTCTAATGGTCTGAAGTTACACTAATCAGGTTCTTCCTACCACGGTCAGTTTATTAAAACCTAAGGTTTACACTGGAACCATGTCTATTACAATATATTCTTTCTGATGTTTCATTTGCCTGGTTTGGCTGCTCCTTAAAGAAGCACTTTCCATAGTTCCTTCACTGATTATTGTTTGGGTAGCTTTTCTTTTGTTTGATGTGAAGAATTTATTTTTTGTGCCTAGGATTATTCATCTGCCAATGAAAATAAATTGTGAGCTGAATTTTAAGGAAGCAAAGGACAGGTTGCTTTAAATAAGAATTGGGGAAAACATGGAACAAAGTAACAAAACAAGGCAAAGTCCTCACAGTTCTCAGGTAAGCCTTGAGACTCTCCATATTATTTCCTGTCTTCACTCATCGCACACAAAAAAATGACCAACATTAAACGTGAACACCTTCCGTTAAACAAGCTCTCGGGAACATCTCTTCTTACAAATATGTAATCTTGTGCTTAAATGTGTCCATCATCTGGCTTCTCAATTAAATGTGCCACATTTAGGGCATTTTCCTAGCCATCTTCTTTAAGCCAGGATGCTTTTCATTTTTAAAAACGCAGTCTATTTAAAATTTCTGCTAGGGTTTGGGTTGCCAAACATAATGTGTCAGAACAGGAGGCAAATGTTGTTTTAGCTGGAAGGTCCTAATAACAAACCCATTTATGCAAGCACATTAGGATGGGAAGAATAATTTCTGTTAGTTAAAATTTTTGAGCCAGAAAATTAAAAACAAATATTTAACTTCCCAATTTGGACGCCAGGCTTTCAATGGCTGCTAAACTTTTACAATGCATATTCAATGAATTAAACACAATCTTTACTAGCCAAATAAAATGGATTTAATATAGTTCAAAAATAAGTTTAAATATATTCATGTATAAATAAACTGGATGGGTGTATCCACAGAGGACAGAAATTGGGGTGTGTAGTGTATAAGTTTGTTCAAAGTGGAGTCTAAATTATTTCAAAACTGACTTTAAAATGCCAAAGAACCACTGATAAAGATGATGGGGGGGGGGGGTCTAAATACTTTTTCTTTTGTTTTACTCTGCTTCTAACAGAGTTGGGGGTCAGAAATCCCCCCCTTTTAAACTATATTATTGGAAAATGAGACTCCCCCATCATTCTTTCAAGTCTGGTTCATTTTTAAGAGCTTTCCAGTTTCTCCTCTGTAGTTGGTAGCCTGAACTTGACAGATATGTTTGCATGTACATACACACACACACACACACACACACACACACACACACAGAGAGAGAAAACTAGGCTTTCATTAATTAACATTAATGACTTGGTAATTCTATTGTACACTAGAATTGAACTCTCACCAAATTATCACAGAGTTTCAAAAGATGAACATTTCTGGCATGTTTGTAACTACCACCTATAGTCTGAGTGTTGGCCACTTATCGAGTCAGCATAAGAACTGAGCTTGTTTCCAAAAGCCTTCCAGTGAGGATGGATTCTGGGGTGGGATGGAGAGATAGGACTAAGAAGGTGCCAGGCTGGCTTTTCCCTGAGATCTGTGTTAAGTGGTTTCTTGGTTTGGGGAATGGCACCAGGCCAGATGTCACCTGAGCTTTCTCCCAATGTCAGCCAAATCAAACCTTTGCCTGCAATCATTTTAAAATCAAAAAAGCAGGGTTTCCATGTTAACTCTCCCTGGTCCTTAAACTCTCAAACCTTGTGTTTCCATGATATTTTGTGTTCCAACTGATTGGGGAAAAGGGCAGCTCTAAAGCATCTGCTAAAATCTTCCTCGAAATGTCTCCTCTCCTGCTCCCTCCCCACCCTAGCCCTGGCTTCGACCCAGGACAATTCAACCTCCAAATCTTGGGGTATCTATTTCTCTCTCCCTGCCAAGGTCAGCAGCACTTGGCTACCAGTTCAGCTCTAGAGCAACAATGAAGGAACCAACAGGCCTCAGGTGGAACAAATTTCTGTTTGAGCCTTCTTTGGGAGATGTCGTATTTGGAAGCCTAGAATTAGGTCTCCAAGTACTGACAAGGGTAGGATTAAGGTTGAGGAGTGTAAACAAAAATACTAAGTTTCCTTAGGACAGATTGTGTAGAAGGATATATTCGGTTATTTAGAGCTTCCCTGAGTCCACAGAACTTCTCTAGTCCACCATAAGTGGACCTTTTCTCTCCATGTACATTGTTTATTTCTAGTTATTAGCCTTAAAAATCAATATTCTCACTTATTAATAAAGGGAATAATATCCATCTATGTGATCTGCCGTACTCAATGACATAATGCCATATGCACAGGGATGATATAAGTATGCATAAATCTAGATAAGTACAGTAAAACACAAATGTTTAGGGTATGTCTGGGCAGCTCTTGCCTCCTCTGTTATTTTTCAAAGATTCAGCTTTATCAAATATTCACCAATTTAAAAGTCCTTGGTTGTGACTCCTACCCCCACAAGACCACACTAAAGGTCCTGGCCCCAAGTAAACAGAATGATGTGCCAGGTAGGAGATATTTATTGTGTTGGTATAGGCAGACTGGGGTCTGTTGGACCCCCCATTCATTCAGTGCTCCTAGTCCTGTAGAAGGACATATTCCAAGAATGACAGGAAATCAGAGAAAATTTAATATTATCACAAATCATAGTGAACTTGCAGTCAGATAGCAAATATTTAATAGGAAGTAACACTCCTCAAAAGTGTTTTTTCAGTTTTTTAAAAGTTCAAGATACAGATATTTAAATAGTGAGTCCAAAATGGATCAGAAAGATTTGGGTTTTCCTGAAGACTTTAGGAATTCCCATGGTCATTTAATCCATAAAGTATGTATGTACATATTGTAGCATGTGTATATAAAGGAGATGTGTGTGTATATGTACACAAATACACATATGTATATAGACACACACACACACACACACACACATTTCCAACCTTGTCAAACCAAGTGATGAAGCCCCCATTTCTTAAAAAAAAAAGCTAATATATGTTACCAGTATTTTCAGCAATATTCTGTTGATTTTTTTTAAGAAGCTCATGAGTCAAGAGTTTGAAAAAGAAGTCAACTATTCAAAATGAAACCAGGAGATTATGGTGATTTTAGATGTGTGTAAATGTAACTAGACTACTGCTAAGTTATATAAAACTGTTTGGGAATACATATTGTGGATTTACAAGTAGACAGGAAGAAGGTAAAGCAAAAGAAAATTCTTGGTCTTGTTAGAAGAAAAGAAATATAAACTTTTCTTTCTTGGATACTGATTATAGTCAAAATAGTTTAATCTTTAAAAAGTCACCTCCAAAACAGAATGTCTGAAGAGGAAAAACCCTATGCACTTGAGCTCACCTAAGTGTACAAGCACACACACCCACACACACACACACACACCCTTAAGTGCTCTTCTTAGACAATAATTAAATAAGGTGGGGGTGGGGGTGGGGTAAGGGAAGAGCCAGACCAAGCAATCTGTGTTTCACTTCTTGTGTTAAAAAACAATTCTCTGCTGAAGCCCTTCCAGAAATGCTTCAGGCTGCTCTTTTCAGGAAGTTCTGACCTGGGGTCTTTTGGGGGCACCTGTCGCACGTGATAATCCAACCTGGGAGCTTGCCACTTCTCTATGTGAAGAGAATGAAATAGACAGCACAAGTATAGTCTTTCCTTCCCTCTCCTACTCTACCTCCAGCCACCACCAAAATAATAATATATTTAATAATTACTATTATTAGTTTTATTATGGCTCTCCGTAGGGGCTATTGGCAAAATAAAAAAAGGATTTCTTTTCATTTGGTAGAGAACACCATTAAATCTACCACTCCACCCTGGATCCTAGAGATCTCCTTCAGGTCAAGGTTTAGATGCTTATTTTTTGCCTCTCTATCATCGTCTGCAAAAACCTCTTTCTTCCATTTATCCCAAACCACTAACATTCTGATCTGAACACCCCAATCAAACACAAAGACATTCGTTAACCTTTAATAGATCAGCTAAACACAAACTGTTTTGGCCTAACAAATAAATAACCCAAAAATCCCAGAAAAATCTACATGATTTCCTGATAGAGAATTAGATTTGCTTAATTTAATTAGTTTGGATGAGTAAGGAGGCAAGCAAGGACAATAGAAAAAACCTAGACCCTTTAGTAAACATCCCTGATCCATTTGAGCCTGCACATCTTTGCCTTCAGTTTAGTCTAAGGACTCGGCGGCGGCGCTAGGTTTAGAATCTTAAAAATAAAATCAATCTTGCGTTGACCATTAAATAATAAATCGAGTTGAATGACAAGATTCTCCTTTGGTTCAATGTAGGGGAAAGGATTATCGGTTTAGGAAATACCAAAAACAAGACCAAAAAGTAAGGACTTTGCCAGAGCGTGAGCTGTCCTTACATCCAGGGAACGCCAGGGGGCAAGAGGAGTTAACAAAGACCTGCTAAAAAAGCATCTTCCCCCCTCCCCCTTTTCCCTTCATCTCTTCTGGTGTATCACACGTTACAAGGCTAAAAGTCGTTTTGCAAGGTTATACGTTTTCGAATTCCACCCAGACTCCTATCGCTCATCATTCACCTCTGGGGCACAATAAACAGACTCTTTTAAATAAATAAATAAATGAATGAATAAATAAAAAAATAAGCAAATGGAAAGAATATTTTTTTAAACTGCAAAAGAATGCCAAAATATATTTAACCTCCCCATTAATCCGACTTACCTTGCTGATATTTTGGCCTAATCCTATTTTCTCCATGCATTATAATGACTGTGAAATGACATATTTTGTTCTTCTGGCGGACGTTTTACATGACAAATGCATTGTTATGTGGAATTTTTTCTTTCTCTTCCCCCCCCCCCCCCCTTCCGTAGTCGACTAGGTAGAGAGAGAGGAGAGCAGAACTGTTCCCGGGGCCACTGATGGTCCATGCTGGAGGTCTTCTGAGTTATACAGGCTTCGAGGCTAGACAGGAACCAAACGAAATCACTCAAGGGAAACTTCACTGGAGACAAAAACACATTCAATTTCCTGACTTCATTCCTTTTCCTGGGTTATTTGTTTTTGCAAAGGCACATTAAATAAATCCAGTGCTCCAAATGAAATCTCCTTTGCTTCCCTCAACTACAAAAATAAGATCTAAAAATATTTTATGTGTGTATATACTAGAATAATGATAACAATAAAAGGAAAATATAATACCCAGTTTCTTTGGAAAATAAATTCAACCTCCACCTAAAGACCTTTTGGGGCCAACTTTTCTTTGCCAAATAGGGTGAGAGAGGGAAGGGGGGGGGTGCTGATGCTATCTTTAACTGGGATACTATTTCCCAAGAAGATTAGCACTTCTTATACAGTTCTCCTTTCGCATTTTAGCCTTCCAACTTCGTCAGTGATTTTGACTCAGATAATTCTTGATTTCCAAAAGTATAGTATCACCAAACCGCAGGTTCTACTGCCAATGCTCAGATAAAAAAAAATTTAATTTGCAAGTGGAGAGGTTGGTGGATGACATGGGGAGATGGTGGAGTCAAATATGGATAGCCTGGTATTTTATTTTTTATTTCATACCTACGCCTTCAAAGGGAGATTGGGGGGGGGCAGGGCTCTGAGATCCCTACCCTAGTATCATTTCTCTTTGAAATGTCATGAACTTGGCGCTTTCAGACCCAACCAGCCCGGCTGAGCCTGGAGACAATAGGGATTGTCAGAGGGCCCAGCGTTGAGCTTTTTCTGCGTGTTCACAAAGCGTTAAAGCTTTATCCAACAAAACGGCTCTGTCTGACCCCAGCCAGACAAAAGCCAACTTCCATCTTCCTCCACAGAGGGGAATTGGGGCAGAGCGAGGGGATGTACAGTACTGCAGCTGAGAAAGAAAAGGGGGGAGAAGAGGAATGAGGGGTGCAGTGGTGAACCTCCCCACTTGCTCCTCCTCCTCCTCCCTCCTGGAAGCACGACCTGACGCTTACCTTGCCTCTAGTGTATGTATGTATATGTGTCCGTGGATGAGTGTGTGTGTGTGTGTGTGTGTGTGTGTGTGTGTGTGTGTGTGTGTAGGAGGTAAACAGAGGAAGGACGAGCTGCAACTACGCCCCCCCCCCCCCAACTCCTCCAAAATTGCGAGCGGTACCTGGTGGACCTACTCTTTCCTCTCCAAGTCCCTAGTAAACGTTGGGGCTGCCCTATTGCACCCAGTCTATTCCCTACATTGGCCTAATTAAGGTCTTAGGAAAATGGCGACCTCCCTCTCCTCCTCCTCTTCTCCATCATTCCCACTTTCTCCCCTTTTCCTTATCCATCTCCTTGCTTCTCCCAGTTTCTCTCGTCTCCTAGGCAGCGCTCTAGCGGCCGTGAAACCCAACTGCTCCCCAGCCCAGGACTGGGTTTTCAGCATTTAATCAGAGGTTCCTCCTCCCGGCTCCCCAGTCTATCTCACTGGGAGGTGGACATAGAGGTGACCTGGCAGGCGGGGCTGGGAGTCCAAAAAGGACAGAGTGAACCTTGATCCTTTCTCCCCCAAATCTAGGCCGATGACTTCCTACCTTTTCTTCTTCCTACCTTTCTCCTCCCTACACTCAACCCGGGACAGAAACAAAGATAACAAAGCCACGACAAACACTCTAGGTCTGAGATTCCGGGTGAGAGATTCGATAGTGGGGCGGAGTTCAATGCCCTCGGAGCAGCGGGTGTTTCTCTGGGCTATTTCCACTGCTTAACTAATCCTGCTGTGTGCCCCAGGGGTCGGTCCCTGACCTGGCAGCTCATTTCTTTCTTTCACAGGAGGCTACTGTGGGTCTGACCTCCAGTTCCTCCAGTCCCCCCCCCCCTTCACTATCACTAACCCTCCCTCTTCCTTCTCCCGCCCCTCACTCAACCCATAACCCCAACTCCCAGGCACACTTCCCATTTAGTGACCCAGGCGGGACCCTGCTTGATAAGGATGAGGCCTGCTCTTTTCGACCTTTACAACCCCTTTGACTACAGAAAACTGAACCTTCCTCTTTTAGACATCCTCTCCCAGAAAAAAGAAAGTGGTTGGGGTGAAAGCCTGTAAGTCCCCTCAGGAGAATGGTGCTTCTGATGTCTACTGAATTTTCTTCAATGGGAGGTAAGTGGGTATGGGTTGTAAATCCCTCAACCTGGGCCCTGTCTTTACTTTCTTTTGTCCCAGGGTGGTTTTCAGCCTGAATATATCTAGATGGGACCATTTCTTCTTCCTTTGATCAACCATGCTTTTGTGTCAAAGCTTAGGCCGAATTTATAGGACAGCTGGCCTGCCCTTAGAAAATGACAACTTTGATAATCTAAAGTGCAGAAAGTTGGGGTTTTTTTTATTTAATTATGGAAGGAGGAAAGGAGAGAATTAGAGTCTCCCCAAGCAAATATGCCTCCAAAATCCTGATGAGGAATGACTCAGAACTGGTTGCTCTTTGAGGAGGTTAGGCAGACTTCAAAAAGGAGAAAATTCTACCCCCCCCCCAATAACTTTAAGAAGTGGGACTCACCCTACAAACTATACTTTCTCATCCACTTCTTTAAAACTTCAGGGGAAAAAATGAGAGGAAGGATCATTTGGATTCTTTTGACAAGACTTTATGTCTGTAACTTGGCTTCTTTGCCACCTGCAATCTCTGAAAATACTTAGGAATAGCTGGCATTTCTATGATAATTTCAGGTTTAGAAAGTCTCTCTCTCACAGCAATTGGGAAAGGTGATCAATGCAAGAATTAACATATCCCCATTTTACAGATGAGGAAATAGGCTAAGAGATTGTTACTTGCCTAGGGTTATATGACTATGCCCCCAAACAGTTATGGTACTACCTCTTCTCTCTCCTGGAATGGTTAAGTCATTGTTTGCACAAGATAAGGACCTAGGTTCATTGAATCCCAGTTCAACTCTTTTCTTCTGCTTCTTCCTTTGATCATCTCTCTAAGACCTTTTGTATAGTTCTACTTCATGAGATGACTGTTTAGAAACTGTTCCTCTTAGGCTTGGGGTACTTAGAGATAACTGAAAGGCAGATTTATTTAACAACTTTGAGTTGTAGAGGAACCACCCCAAAGGCCCAGAAGCTCAAAATAACAAGGATCAATGTAGACTCACAAGCAGCAAAGTGATTTCATACATTCAATCCATGAATTAAATCACTTCATCCCTGCAATAGGTTTATCCTAGGGATTCCCCTGAGCCTCATGGCTAGTTAGTGTCAGGAGCCTAATTTGAAGTTGCCTCAAAAATCCAAATTATCCATTTAGGCCAAGTCAAGTCTCCCATGCAAGAAGGAACTGGACTGTGCCTTTTCCAATAAGAAGGCTCCCTGCATATCCTATTTTAACGTGGTGTGAAGCCTAAACGAGTCTATCTACCAGAATATGTCAATATATTTAAAAAGTGATTACATTCCTTATTTGGCTAGGCTGTCATCTAGACGGTGAGATCTGGTTTCATTTCATTTGTGATCCTACAAAACCCTTAACTTCCAGCCAAAAAAACTCACATCACCAGAAATAGCCACAAACGTTCCATGCGCAATCGTATGTGAGCAAGCAGCAAGGGAACTGGAGAGTGTGTGTGTGTGTGGGGGGGAGGATCGGCCCCCCAAATTGTCTAGGCGAAGCAGAGAGGCTGCATCCCCCGGGGAACTTTATTTAAGATGCTGTATATCTTCCATTGCGGATGATTCTCCTGGGAACGCAGCCCAGGCTTTTTCCCTTGAAAGCTACACGGGATGAGCTGGATGCTTCTTAAGCCACGTTGGCGGTGCCGGGAAATGCAAGCACAGGTGCTAAATCCGTTCCGACTTCTCTAGCGAGCGGTTACAGTCAGACGGTGGCGAGCGAGTTCTCCCGGAACAACAGCTTCCCTAGGCCTTGGAATGAGGAGGGAGCCAGGGATGGCACCAAGCTTCCTCAGGGCTACCCTCTCCAGGCCCCCCTCTTCTTTTCTCTCCTCTCTAACCAGTCTCTGTTTCTGCTTGGGAGATGGAGACGCGGAGGGGTTATACACGACCCAGCCTCTCCAAGAGCCAAGTCCAGCCATCGGCTCACTATCCTAACTTCGATCATATCTGCACTTACTAGCTGTATGGCTTGGAACCCTTAACCTCCATGACCCTATGTTTCTTCAGGTATAAACTGGGTTAAGTAAGATTAATGAGAACTTATGCAGTGTAAAGCAAACAGATCTGGGAAAGCAATCTACACCGTACAAAACCGGAAAAACGAACAACTTTGAAAGACTTTAGGTACTCCGTAATGGTCAACCATGATTCCAGAGGACCAGTGGAGGGGAAAAAAATGCTACTCACCTCCTGACAGAGAAATGTAGAATTAAATACGAATTTTTGAATGTGACCAATGGGAGATTTTGTTTTGTTTCATTATCATATATTTGTTTTAATAATTTTGGGTTTTTTTCCTTTTCTTTGAGGGTAGCCTTATTTGAAAAAATAAATTTAAGTTAAATGTTAAATGTTAAAATAGATATGTATTGATCACATACAAGGTTACTGTAAGAAAAGTGTTTTAGGATTTATGGAGGGTCATATTGACATAATTACTTTAAGAATCCATCAGGTCCTTGTAAACCCTCCATGCCTTAGTATATCCTGTTCATGAATTGCTGTAATTAGCAGCATTTCATCCTCTGATAGCCAACAATGGTGATGAGTCCTTCAGTATCTAACTAATCTGGTCCACTGTGACAATATGTCCTTGGTCTTGACTGTAGACTTTAGAAGTCAATAGGATCTACCAGTGACTGCAGTCATAGTGTTCATGAATTCAGGGTCATCTCCATGAAGTCCTAAAGCAAGCAAGATTTTAGGTGAGGGTTATTATTATAGAGGCTGTAGGGCATTCTGGATTTCATGTCTTTGTCTTTCGATAGTAGAGTTACTTGCACTTTGAGCTGGATTGGGACATCCAGGAGCCCACAATTCTCAAGTGCCAGGCAGTCTGTCTTTAGAAACCCAGAAGGTAATACTCTAAGCAGTAAGTAAGAAGGTTATAGGAAGAATAATACAAACAATGAACATTTGCTTGGGCAGCATCTCTTTCTCCTCTTTTTGATCCCATACCCAGAAACTTATTTTCCAATTCT
Organism: Macrotis lagotis; assembly: GCF_037893015.1. Classification (NCBI taxonomy): domain Eukaryota; kingdom Metazoa; phylum Chordata; class Mammalia; order Peramelemorphia; family Peramelidae; genus Macrotis; species Macrotis lagotis. Next base: position 89,135,453 of record NC_133664.1, on the reverse strand, counting down.
GTGTTCTCTTCACTTCTCCAGACTATATAAGGGTTGGTCCTTTGTGACATTTTCCTATCTCTTCTTCACATGAAATCCAACTTGCTCTGTGTATCATTGCCTTGGGAACCTGATCTCTTCTAATAATACTTTCCATATGAGTAGTTGCTTTATTCCTTTCAAACACATTTTTAAATATATTATCTCATTTGATTTTCATGACAACTTTTTGGGCAAATCACTTAACCTCTTTGAAGCTCAGCTGTCAAATCTCATCTCACAGTCACACAGCTAGCTAATGGCCAAACATGGATTAAAACCCATATCTTCTGACTTCAAGTCCAATTCTCCCCTAAAACAAAAATAAAAAGCTAAAAACCACTTTCCTTTGACCCAGCTACCCCTTGCTACTCTCCAGGCAATTATTGTACTCTTTCTTCTCTTTCCTTTACTGCTAAATGTTGAGAATATTCTACTCTTAATAACCTTTTTTTTTACTATTCATTTGCCCTTGAAACCAATTACATTCTGACTTTTGTGTACCACCACTTTACCAAGATTTTTTTTCTGAGATCACCAATGTTCTCTTATTTATACAAATCCAATTCCTATATAAAATTAATTTTTTCAATAAAATCTATTTTCTCTTGCTTTCACCTCTTCCCTTCTGAGGAAGTGGGGGAAAACAAAGCAAATTCTTGTTATAAAAACACATAGTCAAGAAAAACAAATCCAAATCATTGATACACACACACACACACACACATACATACAAACATACATATGTCTAGGTATATGCATTTTCACTCTGGGTCCATCACCTCTCAGTTAAAAGGTAGATAGTATGTTACATCATGTCTCTATTGGTATTGTGGGTGAACAGTGTTTTTGGTTTTCTGGTCAATCCTTACCCTTTTCAAACCCCTCCTTTATAGCCTTTCCTCTGTTGACCTTCACAAAACTATTCTTTTCTTTGATGTCAGACTAATGCCCATCCTCATTCATCTTCCCTTTCCTGGGTCCTTCTGCTTGAGTGTGCCATTTTCCTCTCCCCAGGGTCATTGACCTTTTCTCTTCTTACTCTTCCCTAATGACCTTATTTAATTCCATGACTTCAATAATCTTTCCTTTGGAGAAGATTCCAAATCTATATCTTTAGCCCCCATATCTGTTCTGGACCCTCAATTTATATTCCTTACCCCAAGACCTCTCCACCTGAATGATCTACTTGCATTTCAACTTACCATGTCCAAAACTCAACTTTGACTTTGTCATTTTTCATTTAAAATCCCCTGAAACCAAACTTTCTTATTGATTAGGGATTTGATAGAATTACTAACTTAGATGCAAAATCTTGGGATTGATCATCAGAGACTTTTTTTATTGTCCTTTACACCCCACTCCCCCTATTCAATCAATTAGTAAATTCTGCCTCTTTGAGTAGACTTCCTATTCATACATTCATTTTTCTTTACACTGTCACCACCCTAGTTAATATCCAGGTCATATGAAAAATGATGGCATCCTAGGCAAGGATTAAAGACTAGAGGAGAACAACAATATTTAAGGCCTATAATATCATTTCATCCCCTGATTCAGAGTCAGGAGTCACATTCCCCCTTGAACCTCAGATAGTCTTATAATTCTCTAAGAAGACATGCAGAAAAGGGAAAAATAGCATGGACATAGTCATAGAGCTGGAAGAAAACATTTTGCTTTCAGGATAACAATTAGACTAGTTTGACATGAGTGGTTAATATGAGATCAGGTTGGTACTAAATTTTGGAAGCCCTTGAATACAAAGTCAAGAAATTTGAGCTTTCCAGAGGAAGCATTAGGGAGTCATGGAAGATTTTTGGAGCAGAGGAATGAAATAGCCAGACCTATGTCTAAGAAAGATTAATTTTGCTAATGTTAGCTAATGTTAGGAACAAAGGAACAAGAGAAGTAGGAAGACATAGGTAAAAATTTAAGACTTTATTTAGTAATCCTAGTTGAGGGAGGGGAGAGAGCAGAGATATTCAAAATTTTCATCCAATATTTCTCACACTCTGAGTGAGAATCATTCCCCAAGGAGAGAAGAGGCATTTTATTTGATGCCTATAAGTTTCAAATTGCCTTATTATAAATATTATATCATTTGATTTTCATTACAACCCTGGAAGGTAGTTACTTTTTTATATATATTTTACAGTTGAGGAAATTAAGGCAACCTGAAGTTAAGTGACTTACCTAAGGTAACAGGACTTCTATGTGTCTGAGAATGGCTTCAACTCAGATAAGTCAAAGTCATTTAACTTCTTTGAGTCTGTTTCTCATCTGTAAAATGAAGATTTTTAAGGTCTAAATATATGATTCTCTGATCCTAAGTATTCCTCCAACTACACAGTGCTGACATTCACTTGGAACTTGGGTGGTGTGATATGGAAATCAGTAGCCCCCTCCCTTTCTTGATCAGTCAAATGAATTAACTAATTCAAGATCAAGGAGTAAGCAGAAATGGATCCTCAATCTCTAAAAGATTTCCCAAAGAGCCTTCTTCATGGAAATCCCAAGAGTCGAAACTGAGATCTTCTATTCCCCCAAGTAAGAACCATGACTCTAGATCAGAGAGTGTTTTAGACTTCCATTTTTTGTCTCCATCATACACCAGTAAATCCCCAAATGGAACAAGGGTATTTCTTGGGAACTGCAGAATAAGACTGTAGTAGTAAAGTTTCCCCCGTTCAGTCCTTTAATGGGAGAAGGAAATTGTCATGATTACAAGGGAGATGAGGAAAGAACAAATATGAGGGCAAAGGCAGCAAAGAGACTGTGGTCTAGTTAAAAGAGCAATTATAACTATAAACAAGAAGAACCTATCCTAGTTCTTATCCTGTCAACAACCAACCATTTGTGTGAAATTCTTCAATTTTACCCACAAGCAATTCAAACCTTGACATTTGTCCCACAGCTCTCTAAAGTTGAAAGTTATAAAACAATGCCCACTTGCATTTATGGAGAGATAGAGGCCTTACTGGAAGTTCCACCCATTGATGAAATAATAGTTCATCCATACACACAACTACTTCAGCAGGCCTGGAAACATCAAATACAATAGCATAAAGCACTATCCATGCATAAAATGTTAGTATTATCACCATTGCTATTTTCATTCTGCTTTAGTATACAGAAGGGGTAGTTCTGAATCTTTTCTTCCCTGAAAACTCACTAACAGAAATGACAACTTTGAGGTGCTCAAGAATGATCTCAAACACCAAATAGGCAGAGAACACTTGTGCTTCAGTTGACATAGTGAAAGAAGGATTGAAATGAGTCCCAGGATTTTGGGATTCCAATCCCTGTACTTCCATTCACTATATGAGCTTGCACAAGGACTTTCCCCCTCATTTAATGTCAGTTTTCGTGTGTGTGTGTGTGTGTGTGTGTGTGTGTGTGTGTGTGTGTTTTGCAAGGAAATGGGGTTAAGTGACTTGCCCAAGGTCACACAGCTAGGTAATTATGAAATGTCTGAGTTCTGATTTGAACTCAGGTCCTCCTGACTCCACTGTGCCACCTGGCAGCCCCTAATTTCAGTTTTCTCACCTTTAAAATGAAGTAGTTGACCTAAGATCTGGAGTCATTTCTAAGCCTTGCTGGTTCTTTGACCCCATTCAAAATCAATGTCTCTGTGTCATTTTAAAATATTTCCTTTGCTCAAATTCAGTGAGTCTGAAGTAAGATATGTTACACCTCTTCCAGGTTAACAAAGTACACAGTTCCACCTTGGGAAAATACTTTCTGTTTCACTAATTAAAAGTCCATTTTTCAACCCTTTTCTATAAATATATTCAGAGTTTGAGCTCTACAGGTGTCTCCTCTCCTGAACAAAGATCTGACATCTTAAGAAAAATATAACTAAGAAAGTTTTTCAGTACTAGAATCCCAAAAATCTGACAGTGTTATGGCCAAGAGGTTTCCAAAAATGTCATTCCCCAAATCTTAGGTATTCTTTGTGATCAATAGCCAGTCTGGAACACCAGGTTCTCAAAACAGTGCTACTGTGCCACAAAGATCCTGAAACTTTGGTACAATGGAAAGAATCCTGGATTTGAAATCAGGTAGACTTGGCTATGCCATTTAACTTAACTATGACTCAGTTTATGCATATGTAAAATGTGGGAATTTGATTTGATTTTCTTTGAAGTTCCTTTCTACTTTATAGCTATGTTCCATTCATTAAGGACTTCAAGTCTCCTTTAATTGTCTTGCACACCTCCCTAATAAGACAATCACCTCTACAGCCATAATGTAAAGGTCAATTGTCACAAATTCTGGGTTTTCCTGCTTGGAACACTTCATGCAGGCAACTTCAAAGCTGAGACTGACTAGGGCCCTCCTTCAGGCTATTATCAGAAACTATTGTCTTCTTGATCCCACATCTCCACTGCTCTTCCTCTCTTATAGTGCTAACACAGGGAATTGCACTCATTGAACTTTACCTGAGAGCATTTCTTACATTTGGACAAGCTTACTTCTGAACATTTTCAATTCTTACAAAGAGATGCTTTGGGCTGCACAGTCTCAATTGAACATCTTCCTACCATTCTTATTGACCTTATCAATAAAGCAGCAAGAGATTATTGAACAGCATCGTGGTGATTGCTATAAAGACTATAGAAAAGTGTAACATGTAATCCATCCCTACAAATAACTTAAAATCTATATGGGAACACAAAATTAGTGTTAAGAAACAAGTAAAAAAATAATCACTATAATCACTAGGCAGAATTTAAAATCAGGAATATAGAGATGGAAATCTATCTCTGTCTTGTATTAGCTGTGTGACTCTGGGTTATCTTTTTTTAATCTTAGTTTAAGATGGCATCAGGTTGTCATGAAGATCCAGTGAGATAATGTATTTTGTTGATCATGTATTTTCATCATCCTGTTTGAGGTGTTCTTGGCAAAGATACTAGAGTAGTTTGCCATTTCTTTCCTCTGGTTTATTTTACAAATGAGGAAACAGAGTCAATCAGGGTTTGACTTGCACAGGGTCACACAGCTAGTTAAGTATCTGAGGCCAGATTTGAGCTCAGGTTTTCTTAACTCTAGATCTGGCACTCTATCCACTGTTCTGCCTAGCTGCCTCAAAATAGTGTATATTAAGTATTTTACAAACCTTAACCTATTCCAGTCTGAACCATGTAATTTAGTGCTTAATTATTTATTAAAGACTCCAAGTCAGGGGTTCTCATCCTGGGATATCTGAACCTTTTCTAAAAAAAAAAAAAATTGATAACTGTATTTCCATATAATTGGTTTCCTTTGTAATCCTAGGTATTTTATCTTATACATCTAAAAACATTATTCTGAGTCTATTTCATAGGTTTCTCTAGACTACCAGGACATACATGAAATAGGTTACGAACCCCTGGTCTAAACACCGTAATGGTATAAGTACTGGAGCAATCAGAGATGGCTTCACAGAAAGAGTGAGCCTTGGGTCAGCTAGGTGGTGCAGTGGATAAAGCACCTGGCCCTAGAGTCAGGAGTACCTGGGTTCAAATCCAGACTCAGACACTTGATAATGACCTAGCTGTGTGGCCTTAGGCAAGCCACTTAACCCCATTTGCCTTGCAAAATCCTAAAAAACAAACAAAGAGTGAGCCCTGCACTGAGTTTTATGGAATAGGATTTTGATGGCAGAGGGTAGGAGGAAGGGCTCCAGTACTATAGAATTTCTTATTCATATTATCTGAATCCTCCCTTTCAGTGCTGGTATTGTTTAAACCATTGTTTGACCATTTAAAGATTTTCAGAGTACAGAAACACATGTCACCTCCTACTGTTTTCCTCCTTACAAGTGATCATATTCTTACCTCCCTTTATCTTCAGCTCTGTTGCTTTTTTTAAAAATAATCTCTATCTTTCAAGGACCAATTCAAATTCTTTATCCTCCATAAAATCCTCCCTTACTCTCCTAAATCAATATGAATTCTCCAGCTGGACTCTCCTAATACACTGTGTAGATACTTGAAACATTCTATTTTTTTTATTAGAGCTATCCTCTGCAATATCCTTTTAAGGTAAGTAGTGAAAATAAAGTCATACTCATTTTAGAATTGAGAAAACTAAAATGCAGAAAAGTCACTAGACTAGGAAATTTCTTTTTGCTTTCTTATCTTATCTTTCTTATCTTATCTTATCCTTCCAAAATTTATATCTCAGTTTAAATTTAATTGAATGGGTTGCTTCTCTTAAGGAGCTGACAGGCATAGTTAAGGCTTAGGGAAAAGCCCAGTAAAAAGCATGAGAATCATTGCATGTGTGGGGACCTAAAAATTATCTAGTTTGGCTAAAATATAAGATCTACTTGGGAAGGTATGGTAGTGCTAAATGACCTCAAATGCCAGGAAGAAAGTTTGAAAGGAACAGAGAGCCATAGAAGTTTTTTTGTTTGTTTTGATTTTTTAGCAGAAAAGTAAGATGGTTAGATCTAAATGTAAAAAAAAAAGACTTTTCTGGTGATGATCTGTAGAATGTATTACGATTTGGTTATATGGAGGTGGGATTAGAGGAGAGAACATTGATGAACTATAATTTTTATTCAACTATTAAGAGTTTTAATTTAGCTGGAACATAGGCTCTGGACCTCAAATCAAGAAGGTTCATCTTCTTGAGTTCAAATCCAGTCTCAGATTCTTACTAGCCATCTGATCCTGAACAAATTAATCCCTTTTGCCTCAATCCTTCCTCTGTAAAATGAACTAGAGAAGAAAATGGCAAACTACTCTAGTATCTTTACCAAGAACACTCCAAACAAGGTCACAAAAAGTTGAACATGACTGAAATGAATAAATAAACACAAATAAATGGTTGATATTATACTTGGATAGGTACTTTGTAATTCTAACTATAACCTCTCCCCACTCCCCATAACATTTTGTTCTTAGTTGTACCTCTATAAGAAACTTGGTAAGCCTCAAGGCTCCATTACCATTATCGTAATTTTTATTGCTATGATAAACTTTAATTCAGAGAATGCACAAGGGGTAATTTGTGAAATGAAAACTTCATTTCAGTATAATCAATTATATTTATTGAAGGCAGACAAAAATAGAGCCTCGTTTTATTCAGTATAGAAAGGTGAAATGCATTTTTGTTTGCCCTTCTTTTTGAGGAGAACCATGATCAGGAAGTTGATTGCCATGACTTGTAAATGAATTGAGTTTAAGTGAGGGAGAACTGTGCAAAGTCAGCAGCCTCATTTTCTCCTCTGGAGTCAGTGGCCAGGTATGGATCAGGATGACTGGAGATGGTCCTGGATGCAGTGGGAGACCTTAGCCTTTTTAAACTAAGGCTTTCCCAGGTCTCAGTTTGTTTGAGGCAACAACCATTCAGTGATTAAGACTAGGTAAGAAGTGAAGTAAAGAATGACCTCTTTACCTAGTCAAAAAAATAATCTGGAAGGGAAAGACCCTCAGGGTTTCTGATCAAAACAGAAACAATAGGTATTTACTTTGGGAGAACAAGACATACATATGGCTACATCACAAAGGAAAAAGGCTTTTCAAAATACATCCAAAGTAACATTTTAGCAAGAACAAAGCAAATATCCTTTAAATCATGGAGTGATTTGACTGCTCCAACCTGGATTAATTTGAGTTCTGGGAATGAGTCTTTACATTATGAACAATCTAATTGTTAGATTGTTAGGTAACTTGGTGGAGCAATGGGTAGAGATTTGAAATCAGAAAACCTCAGTTCAAATATGACCTTAGATACTGGATACCTGAGTGACCTTTGGCAAATCATTTAATTTCTATGTATTTCAATTGAAAATAGGAATAATAAAAAACATTTACTTCCCAGAATTATTGTGAAGATGGTTGCAAAGTTTTTTGTAAATCTTAATGAACTATATAATTGTTATCTATTATTATCTATTGTTTAAAAAATTCTTGATATTCTAGTTGATCTATTAAAGACCATTGAAAAACCTCATTTTGTATATGCGAAATAGAGAATCCAAAGCAACCTCTCTAAAAGAGAGTTGCACAAAATAAAATCCTGCCACCATTTCTCATGCATGGTTGGATGAAGAATGAAGACTTCATTTCTCAATTATATAAAGAACTGAATCAAATTTATCAATAAATGGTCAAAATCAATAAATAAATGGTCAAAAGATATAGACAGGAAGTTTACAGACAAAGTAATCAAAGTTATCATTAGTCATATAAATATGCTCTAAATCATTAATTAGAATAATGCAAATTAAAACAACTGAGCTACCACTTCACACCTGTCAGATTGGCTAACATGACAGAAAAGGAAATGATAAATGTTGGAGAGGATGTGGGAAAATTGAGACACTAATATAGTGCTGGTGAGGTTGTATTCTGAGCAATTCTGAAGAGAAATTTGAAACTGTGTCCAAAGGGTTATGAAATTATGCATACCCTTTGAGCAAGCAATGCCACTACTAGATTTAAAAAGAGTAAAAGGGAAAGGACTCATATGTACAAGAATATTTTTTAGCAGCACCTTTAGTGGTGGCAAAGATTTGGGAATTGAGGGAATGTTCTTTTTTTTTAGGAAATGATTGAACAAGTTGTTATATATCATTGTAACAATATTATTGTGCTATAAGAAATGAAGAATAGGATGCTCTCAGAAAAAACCTAGAAAGTCTTACCTGAACTGATATTAAGTGAGTAGAACTAGGAGAATGTTGTATACAGTAAGAATAGGTATTATTCTTCCCTGATACACAGCACCAGAAATGGCACAGAGGCAAGATACATATTAGTAATTTGAGAGTTCTACATTGCAGACACTAGCATGAAACTACATTCTGCTAAAAGTGAAGGAGTGATAAATTATTGCCTCACTGTTAATTTTTACTTTACAGAAGGTGAAGGAAACAATGAAAGAAATTGATACTCTGATGGGTTCCCCCCCCCTTTAGTTTTAATATATAACAACATGACTAATAAGGAAATACGTTAAACAAGATTATATATGTAACTTTTGCTAAATTGTTCACCATCATGGGAAAAAGGGTAGGGAGGGAGGGAGGGTGGGAGAAAAATGTGGAACTCATAACTTGTAAATGGATTAAGGCTGAAAACTATCTTTGTATGTAATTAGAAAAATTAAATGAAAAAGTTTCAATAAAAAAATAAATTGTTACTCTGAATTAAAATTCTGGCAAAGAAATGAAGTAATTGAGACTATTGGAGAAAGAGGCCATTACATTACCAAGGGAGGAAGTATGCAACATTGTTAATGATGTATTTTAGACTTTAGTAAAGCAGATTTTTTTAAAGGATCAGAGAAACACAATAAACCTGATTTTATTTTAAAAGGGAAAAATGGCTCAAAGGAATGGTAAAGGGCTTTCAAAATATCTCTACCCCAGAATAAACTGGGAAGAAATTAAAAGAAGCCAATGTGCTTTCACAAGAAACTCTCTGAGCAAACTAAAATTTTGGCCAATTCCCCCCGCCAAAAAAAAACCCCAATGATATGAACTTTTAAAAGTAGTGTCAAGGAAGATGAACCCAGGAATGAACAGAGGATTTATGAAGTTCTGCACACAACTTCCAGGACATTTAAACTTATGTTTGGACAAAATAAAAAAAAAATAAGAGAAAAGTCTAGTGCTTGGGGCTGATAGTGTATGTTAACAGACAACAGACAGAGACCAGGGAACTAAGAATGAGCTTTAGGCTGGAAAGGGTAGAACAAACATCTTAAGAAAAAATCGAAATCCATGGCAGACAACAAGAATAAAATTTAACTACTCAAAATAAATTCAAGTCTTTTGACCCAGGAGAATTCTGTCTCGGGGTATGGAAAGGCTTTATAGGTGAGAGGGATTGTGAAGAATGGTAGAGATTCCTAAAAGACATGACATAACTTTAAAAGATCTTGGTGCTGTCTCTAGCATTTGGGGTTAATATATGGCACTCAAAAAATACATATTTCACACATTATATACTGATAAGGGAAATTAAATGACAGATTGTTAGAAAGTTAGTAATTGATTCTGAGTTAAAGAATATTCATTGATTCAGTCAGATCTTTTGGGATATTGAAATACTTTATGAAGACAATAGACATCATTTTGTGAGCACTTTGAAAGGGAATCAGTGATCCTGAGGAGGGAATCAAAATTAATTCACTAAGAACAAGGCAAATCAGAGTATGGGGTAACAAGGCTGATCAGGTTTTAGGTATGTATATTCAACTGATTTCTCGACAAGATATTTGACAGTCTTTCATGATAGTCTTGTAAGAAGGAGAAATATAGCTTGACAATATGGCTTGAAATGTGCCAATCCAGTTAAATAGATTCATAGCTGATTGACTGAAAAACTACATCCAAGGTGCTGTTCAGTCACTCATTGTCAACCTGGAGGAATTCTTCCTTGCTCTGTTCAACCATTATATAAATGTTTTCAGTTTCCTCTAAAGTCCTACTCAGATGTTTTCAACATGTCTTGACAGGGACTTCTTAGTGTTGGAAGATAAAATTGAAATACCTCAAAGTCAGAATATGTAGCTTTTGTCTTTGTATTCTCAGTATCCAGCATACTGACTTCCATTCTATAGACACTTGAAAATGGTTGTTGAATTAATACATTGGTGGAAGAAATGAAAACTGGTCCAGCCATTCTGGAAAGCAATTTGAACAATGACCCCCAAAGTTATTAAACTGTGCATATTCTTTGACCTAGAAATAACACTGCTAAGCTTGTATTTCAGATTTCAAAGTAAGAGAGAATGAATCCAAAGATAGAAATGTATTTATTGCAATTCTTTTAGTAGTAACATTGAATTGGAAACTGATAGAATGGTCATCAATTATAGAATGCTATATAAAGATGATGGAATACTATTTGTTATAAGAAGTGACCCAGAAAATGGTTTCAGAGAAACCTGTGAAGATTTATGAAGTGAAATGAGCAAAACAAGGAGAATAATTTATATAGTAATGGCAATACTATAAAACCAACTCACTTTAAAAAACTTAGGAACTCTGAACAACACAATGATCAAGTGCAAATACATGTTGAAACATGCTACCCACCTTCTGATAGAGAGATGATCGGAGTATAGATTGAGGCATGGTTACTGTTGTGTTGGACATGACTAATAATTAGAAGAATTTGCTGTGTATGACTATGTTTGCAACTGTGCTGTTGTTTTTTCCCTTGCTCTCTCAACGTAGGGCTGTGGGATGTGGGAAGGAGAGATTGCAGAACTGAAGAGAAAATAGAATTTTAAAATAAATAATAAAAGTTTGTTGAATTGAATAAGCTCTGACATCCTACCAAGTTAGATAGCCTTTGAGAACAGGCCCAGTCAGGAGCTATCAGTTTGTTGCTAGTTTAGCTAAGCCCAGAGAGGCTCATTATTAGAAGGTTGGCCACTAGGTGATGCATTGCTTGGCTACTACAACAACTTATGAAACCATCCCCTAGGACAGTTGTGATCTTTATCAGTGAAGAGGGTACTTATTGATTCAGTCAGATCTCTTGGAGTATGAAAATGCTGTATGAGGACAATAGATATCATGCATAGCCAAGTTTCAGATGGCATTGAGCTGGAAGAAAATTGAATGTTAACTTCATTTTGCAAGTCATTTAACATCACTACACCCCAGTTTCTTCATTTCTAAAATGAGGTACTTAGATTAGTTGATTTCTAAGTTTTACTGTGCCTCTCAGATCCTAGAATGCTTCATACTATGCAAATGCTTCATACTATGCATTTATGTGACAAATACAAAAAACTCCAAAATTCAACAGGGTAAATCAAAAATTAAGTCAAAAATTAATATTATAAAATTTTAAAGGAATGAAAAGTCACACTTAGTCTCTGTACCCTTGTACCAGCTACCCCCTGTGACTAGGAATGAATTCCCCCCCTCTTTTTTGTCTTTCAGTGTCACTGGTTTCATTCAAGCTGAAAGCACCTTCAACTGAAGCACTACCTTCCAGGTGACTTCTCTCTTGATCCTCCCATCCCCAAACTGCTTAACTTTCATTTTGCATGTGTTATGTATATATTGTACATTTTATGTATGCGTCATCTCCTTGTATAAACTCCTCAAGGACAGAAACTGTTTTTATTTTCTGTTTATATCTCTAGTATCTAGTGAAGTTTCTGACATATAATAGATGCTTAATATAATGCCTTTGATTGATTAGGGGTCAGACCAAGTAATCTCTGAAATTCTTCCCAGTTTCTAGATTCTAGAATATTTTTTAAATCTTAATAGTATTTTATTTTTCCCAATTACATATAAAGACAGTTTTCAAAAATCATTTAAAATATTTTTATATTTTTATTTATTTTTCCAATAATATGCAACAACAGTTTTTACCAGTCTTTTTTTGCAAAGTTTTTTGAGTTTTATATTTTTCTCTCTCACTCCCTTCCTTCTTCCTTCTTCCCAACAAAAAGCAATCTAAAATAGGTTCTTTATGAGTATTTATGCTAAATATAGATTAATAATTTTCTTGTTGTGAAAGAAAAATCAAATCCAAATGGAAGGAAAAAAACCTTAGAAAGAAAAAGTGACATAATACATAAGACAGCTTTTAAAAATTGAAGATAGTAATCTTTGGTCTGCATTTAAACTCTACAGTTCCCTCTCTGGATTTGGATGGTATTTTTCATTACAAATCTTTTAGAATTGTCTATGATAATGGGGCAGCTAGGTGGAGCAGTGGATAGAGCACCAGCCCTGGAGTCAGGAGTACCTGAGTTCAAATCTGGCCTCAGACAATTACCTAGCTGTGTGGCCTTGGGCAAGTCACTTAACCCCATTGCCTTCCAAAAAAAAATTAAAAAAGATTTGTCTATGATGATTGTACTGCTAAAATGAACAAATTCATCATAGTTGATCATCGTTCAGTATTGTTTTGGGCTCTACTTATTTCATTCAATAGTTTATGTAGGTCTTTCCAGGATTTTCTGCAATCCTGTCCCTCGTGATTTCTTATAGAACAATAGTGTTCCATCACATTCATATACCACTATTTTTTCATCCATTTCTCCAATTTCCAGTTCTTTGCTACCACAGAAAGAACTGCTATGAATATTTTTTTGCACCTGTGGTATTCATTTTTGTAAATTTTCTCCCTCCCTCCCTCCCTCCCTCCCTTCCTCCCTCCCTTCCTTCCCTCCTCCCCAAGACAGCAAACAATAGGATTCTATGAAATATAAAATCTTGCACTTAGGTTAAAAAGAAATCACTTCATAGGATGGGGAGCTGTGGGTTAACAGAAGTTTACATGAAAGAAAAGATCTTCAGAACTTTAGCTGATCAAAAGTTCATTGAGTCAACAGTGCCAAAATACATGCCAAAATAGCTAATCCCATCTCAAGTTACATTCAATGAAAAAATGGTGTCCAGAATAAGAGAAGCAAGAGAACCACTGTACTCTACCTTCATTGGTCATAGCACTTCTACATTGGGGATAGTTTGGGACAATACACTTAAGGTTTGTCTTTTTTTTTTTTGTAAGGCAAGCAAGGTTAAGTGGCTTGCCCAAGGCCACACAGCTAGATAATTATTAAGTGTCTGAGACCGGATTTGAACCCAGGTACTCCTGACTCCAAGGCCGGTGCTTTATCCACTACGCCACCTAGCCACCCTGGGACAACACACTTAAAGGAGGACTTTTACAAAATGGAACATGCTCAGATCAGGGTGGAAAGTATGGTAAAGGGACACAAAAGCATGAAGAAAAATGGAAGGAACTTGTTTTGAATAGCACAGAGAAGAAAAGATTTGGGAGGGACATAATAGCTATCATTTAATATTTGGAGTTTGGCATCAGAAAGAAGGTTTAGGCTTTGTAATTCCAAAAGGCAAAATAGAAGTAGTGTGTAAAAGCTACAAGAAAAAATGTTGAAGCTTATATCCATGAGGAAAAAGTTTCTAACATTCAGAACTATCAAAAAAATTAAGTGAGCTTCCCTGTAATGTTGTAAGTTGCTTTTCACTGTGGGTATACAACAAAACTCTGGATGACCCTCTCAGGATTATTATAGAAAAGATTCCACTATCCAATGGAAATTAGGACTAAATGACTCCTAAGTTTTCTTCCAATTCAGTATTTCTATGTTTTATGAATTCTGGAGTCACATCATCATATTAGCACTCTTCTTGATTATTGCTTTCTTCCTAAGCCCTTAAATCAGGGTTCTTAACCTGGAGTCCATGAATTTGTTTTTAAAACATTTCCATAATTGTATTTCAATATAATTGGTTTTCTTTGTAATCTTACGTATTTTATTTAATGCCCTGAAAAATATTCTGAGAAGGGATCCTTAAGTTTCATCAGATTGCCAAAGGGATCTGTGACACAAAAAAACTTAAACATTCTTTCTGTAAATAAACTTTCAGACCTTGGTTTGAGATGTCAGGCGCCAAGAGGAATGCCATTTTGTTTCAAATTCCAATGATTGAGGGAGGTTTTTTAATGGAACTTTAGCCTTACCTTTAGAGAATCTTTGAACTACATAATTGCTATCATCTTAGGCACAGTCACTGCCTAAGAAGCCCCCACAGCACCTGAGGTACTAAAAAAGGAAGAATCCCAATATCAAAGGTTTGAGGGGAGCTTTCATATTAAAACTGACTACCAAAATAATTTTCAGTGTCATTATCATCTTTCATTAGTCAAATGTGTATTAAGTCCAACATTGTATTGACTTTGGAGGACCCTTTCAGTTCCGATTTCTATTTTTCTATAACAATTCATATACATTGACAGAAGCACTAGAAATATAAAAGAAATAAATAGAAATATAAATGGATGAAACAATTTCATTACCCAAATTTGGAGAAGTAGAATTTGATGGACCAAGAAGTGAGATCTGGAAGAGGGAAGCATTGTGATTGCAGTAGATGGTTTTAGGGCAGAAGGAGGAGAAATGCAACTGCTAATTAGTTCTTAGTTGTTGCTACTGATCCAGAAATTCCTACAGTATATAAAAGTAATGGAAGGAAGTGTCTTTCCAGCAACAAACTTGTTATGAACAGTTGAGCCTGAAAAGGGACAAAACATGAAGGACAAAGGAAGGTTCTGTAGAGGTTTATTTGAAGGTCTTGAACTTACTAAGTTCTGTTAGTGTGTATAAATCAGATCCAATTGGTAGAAGCCCATTGTTAGGAATCTGGTATTCAGTCAAATATAGATCTCTTCAGTGAGGTTGTTTTTTTTAAAAGGTGTATTAGGGGGAGGCTTTGTGGTACAGTGGATGGAGCACTGGCCCTGGAGTCAGGAGTACCTGAATTCAAATGTGGCCTCAGACACTTAATAATAACCTATATGTGTGGCCTTGGGCAAGCCACTTAACCCCACTGCCTAGCAAAAACCTAAAAAAAAAAGGTGTACTAAAGAGAATTTGAGGACTGTATAATTCAAGAATATGGACTTTTGGGGGGCACATTTTAGTCACATTTATAGTCACTCTGTTATCTTGGGAAAGTCAGTATAATGTATGAGAAAGAAGATTGGTTTTGGAAGCAGGTTTAAATCCTGTCATAGTGCCATTTATTGCCTCTGACCATGGCAAGCTACTTTTCTGAATCTGAGTCTCAATTTTCTTATCTGTAACATGATGGGTTCCAAAGTCACTTTCAGTTCTAGATCTTATGTTTGTATGACCACTCTATACTTTGATTTCTCTTTCTGCAAAGTTGGGGGAGAGTAATATCTGTTTTAGGGAAGCAGTGAGTTTATGGATTATTCATTTTCAGCAGATAATTGTAAGAATTAACATCCTCTAAAAATTAAATGGGATTTGTTTTTAAATGTAAGATATTTTAAAATTAAAAAATATTCCTATCTAGGAGAATTTATATCTATAAAGAGTTTTTAGTCTGGGAAAAAATATGACATACATTTTCAACTCTTCATTGGAAACAGCACTAAAGTTCAAATCCCAACTCTACCTTTTGCATCCTATATGATAATGGGAAAGTCTTTACCCTTTATGGTCTCAGTTTTCTCATCTGGGAAGGAACGATGCTGGACTAGATGATCTCTATGGTCCCTTTCAGCTGTAGACCTCAGATCCTAGGATTCAGTGGCCTTATTCCTGCCAAGCATTATTTTACTGGTTAGTAAAACAGTACACAAGCACGGTTCTTAGTTACTGAAAAATGGATCAAATTCTGCAGGAGAATTTATATTACATTATAAAGTACTACTGCCCTATCAGGATTTTTTTTTTAAATCAAGGAAGAGTCTCAGTTGGTGGTTTTTTTTTTTTTCATTTTTCAAGTCGGTAAGGCTGGGCTGAGCAGAAAAAAAAGCTATCCACTGGAAGGTAGCAGTGATTTGCATGTGATTTGCATATACTTAAGTCTTTGTCTATGAAATTCCAGCTAACTGATGCTCTACTAAATAGGGGAGATTAGTGGAATTCATTCAGCCAGTTTTTTTGTTATGGGAATTGTTAAATAACAAGAGTGGCTATAAGTCAAGACATTATGGAGAGAGCCCAAGAATATACAGCTCTTTAGGTGTACACATATCCAGCTTTCCATGACTAGCTACACAATATAAAGTCAGAACTAAACTCTATGAAACTGTATCAAGTAAGAAGGCTTGGATTGAGGGTTTCTGGGGTGGGGGGAGGTGGAAACAAGCATTTATTAAATGCCTACTATAAGTCAGACAGTACTTTATAAATTAATCATTTGATCCTCATGACCCTAGGAGTCTTATTAAAACCATTTTATAATTGAGGAAACTGAGATAGACAAAAGTTTAATGATTTGTTCAGGATCACACATACCCCTAGGGAATGACTGAGTACTGATCTGAACAAGTCTTCCAGACCCATTGCTCCACTCATTATTACCTAGCTGCCACAGGTTGGGGTGGGGGAATTGTTTTAGCATTAAACAATGACTCACAGACTCAGCATTTGTATCTGCCTTTGCAGTGAGAAGGTACTTCACATACATTCCAATCATTTGATCCTGAAAACAAGTGGGAGGTTTCATCATTCCTATTTTACAGATAGGGAAACTGGGACTCATAGTTGTTCATACAATTGTATTTATTGGGAGAGCTTAATCTTGTACCCAGGTTTTCTAAATCCCTTTCAATCAATCTACAGGTGCTCAAAGTGGCTGGTTTGTGCCAGTCATTGGACAAAGTACTGGAGATGCAAAGTCAGAAATGAAATAGTACATTCCACCCAATAGGCTAAGTCACATCTACTTATCATGTAAACAGTATATGGGTGTGTATTGGTAGGGTAAGGATAGGGGAAAGTAAATATGTGTACGGTCCTGACAAAATTGGTAAGGTGGGGAATATAAATATTATCACCATATTGTCTATATGTGTATGTAAACCTAGCAAAATTATCATAATATACAGCATCTCCTGATGTGTGTGAAGAACAAAAAAGTGTGTGAAGTATTCCATTTCCAATTTCATTCTAAAATCTGCCTGTGCTGTCCTCACTATAAGAAGATAATGCTGCTGGTCAGGAAGTAGGGGTAGTTATGCATATTCTAAGTAAGTAGAGCTAAGGGTTCTGTCTCAAATACAATATACAAAAATCTTAACATTCCTTTTGAAGTACCTGAGATTATCAGGGTATTTCAAAGTCAAGAAGGTAATTTTACTATGTGCACTCAGGGACATTGAATTAATAATGCATTCTCCTTTGCAACTCAAGCTTCTAATACTGTGTATGATGAGGCAGAATAAGAAATTAGTGAAGTTAGGAAAATACTAGGCTGAACAACCTGAAGGAATGGGTTTATCTATTGTCTAGTGATTATAGTTTTGTCTATATCTTGGGGTTGCTATGAAAATAATACTTGGCAAACTTATACAAATGTTGACTTTATCATCAGGGAAGCTAGGTGGCTCAGTGGACAGAATGCTCTACAGTCAGGAAGACCGCTTGAGAACAACTCTCTCTGGCCTCGATACTTCCTAGTTGTATGACTCTGGACCAGTCACTTAAACCTATTTCCCTAAGTTTCTTCATCTGTAAAATGAAGTAGAGAAAGAAATGGCAAACCACTACTTTTTATATCTTTGCCAAGAAAACCCCAAATGGGGACAATAACAAAATTGTTGTCATTAATTATTATTTTCATATCAGTTTAGAAACCAATATTAACTTTGTTGTTCAATGTCCACAAAAAATTGAACCAAACTGGCTTTATGTGTAGATATAGTAGATGCTCACCCACCAAGGATGATCTGACCTCCCCAAATGTCTCCTTCATCGTTACTTCAAATTCCACCACTAAAGATAACACAATATAAAATTAGAAAGGGCAGCTAGGTGGCATAGCAGCCTTGGAAACAAGAAGACTGGAGTTCGAATCCAGCCCCAGACATTTACTAGCTGTGTGACCTTGGGCAAGTCACTTAACCATGATTGCCTCACATTCAGGGCCATCTTCAGTCTTCCTGATTCAGATCTGACCACTGGACCCAGATGGCTCTGGAGGAGAAAGTGAAGCTGTTCTCACTCAAATCAAATTCATGTGCTTGTCATAGCATCATCACTGATGTCAAGGAAAAACATTATTATTATAGAATTGAAAAGAACCTTGTGAATGTTACAAAGTCCAATATTATCATACTGAAAAATATGAAACAAAATTCCGGTCAAGCTAAGTGACATAATAAATGGCAGTCTTCTGTACTTGGAACTATGTACAATTTTCTTTCTACTAAACTAATACTGTAGCACTCCACTCTTATGGTTCTGGAGGGACTGAAAGTCTTGATTTAAATGCAAATGTCCTTGAAAGAGGATGCTAAAGGTGCAGAAGAGTTTATCAGGTCAGCTAATTGGAACATTTTGAGGAGAAAGAAGGCAAATGGGAAGAGAGAGAAGGCAAATGAACAGTAAGCTGAGAAGGGAAATACTGAAAGGGATGAAAAGTGAGATGAAGACAAATTTTTTTAGCACCATAAACTTGCCAAGGAAAGGTCTTACAGTTGAATGAGCTTTGTACAATTTATAGAAAATACAAAGTTCCAGTTTGGTCTGGATTTCCCCACAGAAAACCTGTTTGGTTTTCAGTTAAAAGGGATTCCATATCTTGATGATAATCATGCAAAGATAAGCAAGGATATTGAAGTTTCCCATTACACCTTAAAAGAATTCCATTTCTTTTCCAATGAACAAGAACAGTTTGTATAGTTTTAAGGCAGAAATATGTGACGTTGACAGGGAATGAACATTTTGTCCATTTGTGATGGAAAGTTTAAAAAAAAAAAGTTAAAACTTGCCCAAATTGCAAAGCACAGAGATGTCATCATTTAAAGATTTTAGCTGACAGATTTTGTTTTCTGCTTGGATTTCTCTTTTGTGATTTTTTATTATTATATTTGAACTATAAACTCTTCATTTTATTTGCTGAGTGAGTCACTAGCATTATCTCCTGATTGATAGGATTGTACATTAAGTGAAGCTGGAAACTAAATTTAGGAGAACTAATCTAGATTTCCTTCCACATGAAGCAAAATGTACTAAGTAGTAACCCAAAGCCTTTCCTTTGCTGGAAGTCCATGCTTTCTGTAACCATTTTTGCCTGGAGCCTGTCCCATAATGGATTAATGTCTATTTGCTTTCTTTACCATTTCCCTCAGATGGTAGCCATTTTGTTGGTGTGTTTGGTAGCAAAGGGGGGAAAAAAGAATATTTTCAGATCTTATAGGCTCAGGCTTATATATCTTCAAAAAATAGTTTTGTAAAGGTCCAGTTTATCATTATTCTCCAAATGTATGGCTAGTTCTCACTGGGGAATCCCCAACTCATATCTCTTTCATGACAATTTGCCAAAGGACAGAAGCAATGGAAGCCATTTTAAAGACACTGCCTATTACCTGCTATCCTCCTATGAAGAAATCCATCTCCTGCTAGTTAATTAAGGGGTAAAGCCTTACTAAGTTTAAATTTTAAGCAGACAATATACATGTATGCACACATGTGCACATACACACACACACTTACATACCTAGGTTGAAAATCCATCTGGTCTCTGTGTTGCTATTTTTTTTTCATAATATGAGGGATGACAGGGGTAAAGAGGAAAAAGATTAAAGTAACTAAGGAGTAGGAGGAGAATGGAGAAGTCAATTCGATCTGCAATTGGCAGGCCCTAGTTTTGTATTCCAGTTTTAAAAGGGAATTATTTGGATGTGGGGTGGATTGATTGGAATGTTGGAGATCATTTAGGGCTCATTCTTGCTTAGTGGGGCTGAACAATGAAAGTCTTCTTTCTGGAGTTGTACTCTGGAGACAATAGAGTGGCGTTTCTCTCTCCCATACAATGCCTTTTCCAGTCATGTGAAAAAAAGAGGTTAAGTCTGGTTCCAAGAGAAGGCATTACATTTAGTAAATACTTTTCTATACTAAACATTTTTGACTCTGGTAACCCAGGCTGAAAGGAAGCATCTGAATATCATTCACCCTTTAGGCAGCATCTGAATATCGTTCACTCCACATCCTGGAGACCAGTTCAAGAATACAGTTACATGTTCCAAATTATCATTGGGTTAGAGTTATAGTTTTTTAAAAATCCTTTTTTTTTTCTTAGCAAGAGGTAGGTAATAAAATACTAATAATTAAATAGTTATAAGCAGTATGTAATATTACTTACTAAGGGCTTGAAAAAAAGCTCCAGGCAATTGCTGAGACCTCTTACTTAGCCTTAGGGATCAATATGTAATGAGGGGGAAAAACTTATGGAAGGGATTTCCAATTGGTTATATGTTATAAATATAAACTCTAATGCTTGGATTAGGTGCAGTGAGGAAGAGATCTTCCTTTGGTGGTATCTATAGTTATTTTGTTGAATTCAGAAGTATGAAAACCCTCAGGGGTAAGTGTATTACAATACTCCCAGATATGCAGTCTTCAGATAGAAACTTGTGTATTCCTAACACTTAAAGTAAATTGATCTAAAATATGCTGTAGCAATAACTCTTCCCATCATTATTTTCCCCCATCCTCACTCCCTTCATATCACTCTCTGCAAAGAAAACTTTGGAAGATGAGAATGGAAATGTAGTAGTCAGATCAACAGTTCTATTTTTAGCAGACTTAGAATTTTCCTAAAAATTGCTCTATAAAGGGTCCCAGTTCTTTCCACCATAGTGAATAGAGTTGTCTGCCTTGTAGATATTGCTAAGCAGACTCAGGACCAGTCCCTATTATTGGTTTCTCCCATTTTTGTTGTTGTTCAGTTGTTTTTCAATCATGTTTAACACTTTATGACCCCATTTGAGGTTTTCTTGGCAAAGATTTGCCATTTGCTTCTCTGACTCATTTTACAAATGAGGAAACTGAGGCCAATTTGAACTCAGGAAGAAGAGTCTTTCTGACTCTAGGTCCAGAGCTGTGCTACATAACTGCCCTCTTATGGTAGACATTGCTAATTTACCTGGGACCATAAAACAACTAATAAGATATTTTGTCTCCCAACGAATTCCTACTTACCAGTTTATAAATACATATTCATATAATAACAATATCTCTTTTGAGAGATAGAATTTGTCTATTATCATACCACTAGTTAGTGGCAGAGATGAGTAGAATCCAGGCTTTCAACTTGGAGTGTTCTTTCCACTGACACTCTTTTTAAAATTAAATTTTGTTTTAAATTTATTTTTCTTTTCAGACCATTCTTCTCATCTACATGATGAATTAGCTCACTTTTTCTTGATTAATCTTTTTTTTCACCTCATGAAATTTTGAGTAAATCATGGAAAGGATAGATGATGAGTGCCCTTTGATTTTAAAGAGTAGAACTGATTATAATCATTCTAAACACTTCTAAAACTTTGTTTTTTATAAATTTGAGAATTTCTTCTCTTTCATATTTTTTATATTACTTGCATTAACATTTTTTGAATGAAACACCTTTCCCCACATGTCATCATTATTCATGTACGTATTGTTCCTTCTTCAAACCCACACTTGATTCTAAAATCTTTGAGGGTCAATGTGGTTATCTTTTTTTGTATTTCAAGAATTTAGCATATCTCCTTACATATAGTGAATGCTTAGTAAATGCTGATTACATTAAAATTGTCTATATAAATGTAAATTGTATCCAAATGAGACCTCAGACAAACACCTAAGGGAAATCTAGTTTCTGAAGGTTTTTATAGTAGGACATACAGAAGTGAGTGTGTTAGTTTTTTCCTCTATTAGTGAAACTGAACTAGTCAGCATTACTCAATTTCATCCATCTCTGCCATTTCTTTCTTCTTTTTTTTATTTTTTAGGTTTTTGCAAGGAAATGGGGTTAAGTGACTAGGCCAATGTCACACAACCAGGTAATTAAGTTTCTGAAGCTGGATTTGAACTTGGGTCCTCCTGACTCCAGGGCCAGTGCTCTATCCACTGCACAACCTAGCTACCCCCATCCTCTGCTACTTCTATGGATTTAGTCAGTTCTTCAATATGTGGAACACACTTCCTCCAGTTCTTTGCCCAATTAAATCATTGTGCTCATTGTGATCTTTCTTTTCTCAGATTTCTTTTTGTTTTGTTTTGTTTTGTTTTGTTTTGTTTTGCAAGGCAACTGGGGTTAAGTGGCTTGCCCAAGGATACACAGCTAGGTAATTATTAAGTGTCTGAGATCAGATTTGAACCAAGGTACTCCTGACTCCAGGGCAGGTGCTTTATCCACTATGCCACCTAGCCTGCCCCTTTTCTCAGATTTCTTATACTGATCAAAGAAATGCAAACCAAAATAGTTTTATCTATTTCACACCTATTAAAATGACATAATTAGAAAAAAAAGTAATATTAAACATGGGTGGTGCTTTGGGGATAATCAGCACTCCATTATTAGTGTAACTAAAAAACTGATGCAAACATTTTTTTTTTGACAGCAGTATACCATTATATAAGAAAGAGTCACAGAACTGATGAGGGAGAGGAAAACATAATAGTTATAGATATTTTATCTGTAATAACTGAGAATAGGAAACAATTATAAAAATTGAAAATGCTAAGAGGAGGTCAGCTAGGTAGCACAGCAGATAAGAGCACTGGCTCTTAACCCCATTGCCTTAAATAAATAAAAATAAAGAAAATGCTAAGAGGTGACAGATAACTGTTCAGGGAAGACACAGCAATTATTCCACTACTCATAATCAAGAATTGTCCCTAATCATGAAGAAAAATATTATCCACATCCAGAAAAAGAACTTCTAGAATCTGACTGCAGATGAAAGAATACTTTTTTCACTTTTTTGTGTTTTTTTCTTCTTTGGGGCTGTTTCTTCTTTCATACCATGACTAACATTGAACTGTGTTTTACAGGGATTGCCCATATTATCTATTTTTAAAGTTCTTATCTTTTTAGGGGGTGGGGAGGAAGGAGGAAGAAAATTTGGAAATGAAAATTTTATTTAAAAAATGTGAAAATTGTCTTTACAAGTAATTGGAAAAAAATACTGTGTTTTTTTTTAATTGCCCCCAGCCTATAAAAGAACCTGTTCTTTTCATACTGGTGATCATTGTTGCTATGGCAGTGTAAGATTCAGCTCTACTATGTGTCTTTGATGGTATGTGGAGTGGTTACTGTATGAGGTGTAAGTAGAATGAAATGCATAGAAGACAACAGAGTTGGGTGTGTTTATAGTTATTTGGGAATGCATATAAGGAAGAAGGGGGTTCTTCAAATCCATGAATCTTATTCATTAAGTCTTCCTTCATAGAATTTAATTGAGCATTGAGGTATGGAAATGAGCATTTTAAAGTTGAGCAGAAGGCAACTTCCTTCCTTGTGGGTGAAAAATTGTGGTCCTAGAGCCTAGGGTCATTCTCCCATAGAACCAATCAGTGTTCTGGGCATTGTAATGACAAATTCTGATACATGCTAGATTTGAATGGGTTTATTTTGAGCCTTTAGTAGGTAGCGCTGCACAGAAAAAGGGAGCATATAGGAAGAACAACTCCAGAGATTGGATGTGGAGTGTAATTAGTGGAAAGTAATAAGCTTGAGAGAGTCTATGTTAGTAACCTGTATGTCCAACAATTGGAGAATATGTAAATAAAAAATATTATTAATATAATTCAATATTATGGCAGTATAAAAATGAAAAGCATAGGGATTTGTTCTTTGATTTTCATGCTAGAGGGCTCTCCCAGGTGAGGAAACTCCCACAACTAGTGCTGGATAGTGCGTTTTCTGCAACTTCTAGTCAGACCTAAAAATTCCAATCAATGGTCAGCCACAACTCCAGCAGATCTATGAAGATCTCACAATGCACAAAGGGGTAATAGATGCAGAATGAGACATGCATTTCAGGAACATGGCCAGTGGGAATTTCTTTACTTATTACAGTGGCTTTGGGTTTCTTTTTCTTTTTTCAATGAGGATGAGATGCTATCTTTGGATAAAGGGATAGGATTTCCCCCTTTTCTCCCTCTTCTCCCCAAATAAAGAGAGGAGAATAGAAGGAAGTTTAGACAGAAGATAGAATCAAAGAGAAGCAGATCACCTTTGAAAGTTACATACTGGATTTATTGTATACTTTTTTTTTTGCAAGGCATAGGGGTTAAGTGACTTGCCTAAGAACACATAGATAGGTGATTATTAAGTGTCTGAAGTTGGATTTGAACTCAGGTCCTCCTATGTACTTTTTTTTAAAGTAAACTTTACATAGTGGAGATTTGCAGTTTTGTGAATAATCATCTTCCATTCAACAATGAATGTTGAAATGATCATTTTATTTTGTTTCCTAGGATCAGATTAAAAATTGAATTTACTTTTAAAAAATGTACAGCCTTAGAGAATTCCCTAGAACACTGTGTAGGTTAAGTGAGCTGCCCAGATCACGTACCTAGAATGTAGCTCCCACAAGTAGGACTTAAACCCATGTCTTCTTGGCTTTGATTCTCTATCCACTATATCAATCTTCTCAGTATAAAAGGGAAAAATTCCATGGTGAATACAAGGAAATATGTGCAATGATGCAAGGTAAGATCAGCAAACCCAAAACAGGATGTTTACAATAATAGATCTATTTGTATATATGTACATGCGTATGTCTATATCTACATATCTATTTGTTGCTGCTGTAAAATTATTTCAATTGGAGGCAGCTAGGTGGCATAGTGGATAAAGCACTGGCCCTGGAGTCAGGAGTACCTGGGTTCAAATCCGGTCTCAGACACTTAATAATCACCTAGCTGTGTGGCTTTGGGCAAGCCACTTAACCCCATTTGCCTTGCAAAAAAACTAAAAAAAAAAATTATTTCAATTGTGTCCAATTCCTCATGACCTCATTTCAGGTTTTCTTGGCAAAGATAAAGGAATGATTAACTATTTCACTCTCCATCTCATTTTGCAGATGAGGAAACTGAGGTAATCAGGGTTAAGTGATTTTTCCCAGGACCACCCAGCTGGTAAGTATTGAAGTAAGATTTGAACCCAAGTCTTCCCAACTCTAGTACCAGTACTTTATCCACTGAATCACCTAGTATGCATGCATACATACATATATTCATACATATATATAAAGCTAAAGTTGTGGAATTTCAGAAGGGCTTAAGGAAAGGCATTTTTAATTTGTTGATCGATTATTTTGTCCAATTTACTAAAATATGTATTTTGCTAAGGATTTTATATGAGACTTGTATTTTATTTTTACTTTTTTTTGGTGGTCATTACGTTTTAAATGAATTCAGCATTTTTTTTTCTTCTAGTACATTGTCTAGACACCTTTGGCCATCTGACATACTATGTTGCATCAGTCAGAATTATTTATGCCATCGCCTTTTTCTCCTCTTGTAGATTGTAAGCTCCTCAAAGGCTGACACTGTCTTGTCTATCTCCCGTACTGATATTAATATTCAATTAGTAGATGTAATTAAGGTGCAGACTGCTCTTTCCTTGAGGATAAATTTCCCATTTCCACCAACTTTTTAGTGCTAAACCCTAGACCAACTGGGGCACCTGCAAGGATTTCTTTTGAGATTAGCAACAAAGCTTGGCCTCTAATCTAGACCCTCTTTCCTGGTTGGTAGTGGAGATATACAGTTCATCAACAGTACTTTATAGAAACAAATGAGGTGATGATCTATGAAGGTCTCAATCATTAGTTCAAACTTCTCAGTATAGTGTCCTAGAGAACTCTTGTCTTGAAGTCAGGATATTTGAATTCAAATCCTGACCAACAATTAATCTCTTTAGCTCTAGGCAACTTAGTTCAACATTTCTGAGTCTCAGTTACCATATTTGTAAAGTGGGAATAACCTCCTTGTCAGAAGAGCGGGGAGAAAAATATTTGTGAACATTATGCTAAAGAAAGGTAAGTTGCTTTGATCATCCCATCAGTCCCTGCATGCAACGGGAAAGAATAGGGAGCTGTTAACAATTTTTGATCAGTGAAATGATCAAACTGTGCATTAGAGAAATTCTTTTGGCAGTGGCTCATATTTTCCCCTTGTGTCTCCTTTGATTTTGTGGTGTGCAGCCTAGATCTATGTATCTCTGGAGAGGGAGGTCAGAAGCTTGTACAGTGCACCTGTGTTTCCCTGGGTGGCTCAGGTCAAGTTACACAAGTCTGATTCTGTACTGCTTAAGAACCAGGACATAGATTTCATTTAAGAGCTGATCTGAGTCTTGGAGATTTGCCCAGGATCCTGCAGATGAGCTGCAGAGCCACGCGTCTGAGTTTGACAACTGTGCCTATCCCCCCACCCCTTTATGGGAACTAGGGAGTTTTCTTTTATCTATGCTAACATCCTTACCCTGTTGTCTTATTTCTGAATGTTTATGGTCTGTTTTGCCTCAGAAAACAGCCCCCTAAACTAAGATGCATTCTTGTGTCTGGAATTGTCAGGGAAAGAGATTTGTAGATCTCTAGAAGGCTGATGATGAAGCACATATCCCTCTCCTTGTTGGAGAAGTGATGCACTGTGGGCACAAAATGAAGCATACATTTTTCAGACATGACTGAGATAACACACATTGCTTGACTAGACTTCTTACAAGGGAGGGTTTTAATTTGGGAATAGAGAATGGGGGAGGGAGTGGTGCTCATGATATAAAAACAAAGAAAAGTACATTGATGAAATATTTAGAAAATACAAAGAAGAGAGCAGAAGGAAGTTCGGGAGACAAAAGCAGAAAAAGAAACTTCCATGTTAAAATACACACATGCAAATATGTACATAATGTACATACATGCACACATTAAGTTATATATAAAATTCATGGTTTCATATATCATCCTTTTTAATTGGCCTTCTTTGTATATGAAAATGTTCGTGTTTCTCATTCTTTTTAGTACATAATTTTTTGTTCTGTTTTTGTAAGGCAATGGGGTTAAGTGACGTGCCCAAGGTCACATAGCTAGGTAATTATTAAGTGTCTGAGCCTGGATTTGAGGTCCTCCTGACTTTACCCAATGCGCCACCTAGCTGCCACTTTTAGCTCATAATTTTCAAAATAAGCACATTTTTAAAAGAATAAAAATTCCAATGAAAGTGGATGTCAGGACTAGGAGGTGAAAGGCCAGAGAGCAGAACATAAGAGTCAGAAAGATCTGAATTCAAATCCTGCCTCAGCCAAGTCACCAAGGCTATGTCTCAGTTTTCTCATCTTCAAAATGGGCATATATTGTACCTATTTTCCAAGATGGTAGTGAAGATCAAGAGTTAATATTTGTAAAATGCATTGCACATCTTAAGAGGACATATAAGTTCTAGCTATTAATATCATCAATGATAGTTAAACAGTCAGAGGGTACAGAAGAAAACGGAGTACAAGTAATTAGTTTGAATGTAGCAGATTTCTAGCTATCATCCCAAGAATTGCTTTAGGTCAGTAAAGTCTGAGATTCATAGTTGACTTCTTGTGCCACCTAAATACTTATTCCCTCCCCTCCCTCACTGTCTTACTTTTCTTGCTTCTTTCCAGATTCAACTCTCACTTTCTGTAGAAAACCTTTCCTCTTCCCACCCCCATCTGTCCTGCAGTTAGCAGTTTCCCTGGAAGATCATCCTGCACCTATACTTTATACTATTTATTTATACATTATCTCCTTCATTCAAGTATAAGTTACTTTAAGGTAGGGATTGTTTTTGCCTTCCTTAGTGTTTCCTGAAGTTTAGCCTGAGTACACAGCAAGCGCTTAATTACTGCTTGTTGATTGAATTGAATTGAAATGGAGTTAGACTCAACAAGTCGGTTGTATTTTCTGGCACTTGATATTCTTTACCCTTGAAATATCCTCTCAGGTTTCTTTTATGGTTCCCCCCCTTCTTTAAAATCTACCTAAAACTTATCTTCCTTGACTCATTCTTCACTATAAGCAACTTTCAGTTGACCAAGCAAGCAAGCACAAGTGCAGATAAAGGAACACATGAAAATAATTTATTTGCCTGAGAGAACCAGAGAGAGGTATGGAGCATACAAGACTGATGTTCACCTCTGAACATCTGGTTTTGCCTCAGATACCCTTTCCTCTCCTTGATGCTTCGGAATTCTGCCCACTTCAATGACTATTTCTTCTTTAAAGCTTTCCCTGACTATGCTTGTCCTTACTGCAACTCAACATCAGTCAGCAAACATTTATTAAGATCCGAACACAAACCTCATTTCACTCATGTCCTTATTTTGTCCATAGCAAGGGCTGAGCTAAGAACTAAGGTCATTTATTTAAGGCATGCTATGTTCCAAACCCTGTACTAAAGTGCTAGGGATACAAAGAAAGGCAAAAGGCAACTCCCCACCCCCTTTCTCAAGGAGCATCAATCTAATGGTGAACATAATGTGTAAACAACCATGTACAACCAAACTATATACTATATACAGGATAAATTTGAAGTTATTGCCAGAGGGAAGGGACTAGCATAAAGAGGAACCAGAAAAAGCCTTCTGTAGAAGGTGGGATTTTAACTGGGATTTGAAGGAAACCAGGCAAGTTGCAGGCAGGGATGAGGAGGGAGAGCATTCCACAAATAGAAGACAGTCAGTGAAAATGGCTAGAGTCAGAAGACAGAGGGTCTTCTTCCTCAAGGATTCCATTGTCACTGGATCTGAGTAGGTGGGAGAGGAGGAGTGCAAGATATAAGAAGACTGAAAAGGTAGGAAGGGACTGGATGGTGAAAGGGGATTTTATATTTGATCTTGGAGGTGATAGGGAGTCCGTGGAGTTCATCAACTCTGGGAGTTGACATGATTAGACATGTACTTTAGGATGAACACTTAAGCAGCTGAGAGGAAGATGGACTCAATCAGGGGGAGCCTTTAGGCAGGGAGACCGACCACTCAACCAACTAATCAATTAATATTTATTAAAGGTTTACAATATATCGAACTTTTTGATAAGTGTAGGAAATATAGAAAGAGGTGAAACACAAGCCCTGTCCTCAAGTATCTTACAATCTAAGGGGGGGGGGGGGGGACAACCTTATTTTTCCAATTACACATAAAGATAATTTTCAACATTCGTTTTTGTAAAATTCCGAGGTCCAAATTTTTCTCCTCCATTCTATCCCTCCTCCCTTCCCAAGATAGCAAACAATCTCACATATATGTGTGTGTGTGTGTATGTGTGTATGCATATATATATGTATATATATATATATATATATATGCAATCATGTTAAACTTATTTCCATAAAGGTCATGCTGTGAAAGAAGAATAGAAACAAAAGGGAAAACCTATGAGAAAAAAAACAGCAAAAAATGTTTAAAAGTGAAAACAATGTGTTTCTATCTGCTTTCAGACTCCATAGTTATTTCTCTGAATGTGGACAGCATTCAGTATCACAAAACTCTTTTATTTTTTTTAGCAAGGCAGTGGAATTAAGTGACTTGCCCAAAGGCACACAGCAATTAAGTATTAAGTATCTGAGTCCAGATTTGAATTCACATCCTCCTGACTCCAAGGGCAGAGGCTCTATCCACTGCTCCATCCACCTACCCCATCACAAAATTTTGCAATAATTTTGATTCACTTTATTGCTGAGAAGAGTTAAGTCTATTATAGTTGATTATTGCACAATGTTGCTATTAGGCTATACAATGTTTTCCTGGGTCTGCTCGCTTCATGCAACATTAGTTCATGTAAGTACAAGCTTTTCTGAAATCTGTCTGCTCATCATTTCTTATAACACAACAGCATTCCATTGCATTCATACACTACAACTGCTCAATTGTTCCCCAATTGATGGGCAAACTTTATTTTCCAATTTTTTACAACTGCTATATAATAATCTTTTTGGAACACAGGCCTAATAGGGATATTGCTAGATCAAAGAGAATGCAGTTTTAAAACCCTTTGGGCAGAATTCCAAATTACTCACCAGAATGATTGCATTGGTTCACAACTCCACCAAGAATGCATTAGTGTCCATGGGAGTCTTTCTAATGAATTGGCTTTGAGTGAGGCAGAGTTTCACAAAATCATCAGCCTCACTCTCTCTTTCGAAATCATGGAAGTCTAGTGCCAGGTCAGAAGTCTATACCTTGACTTATTTGATGTCTGACCAAGTTCTAAGCATTCCATGGTGTTCCAGTAGCCTTCGTGGCTATTAGAACAAATTATCCTTATCCACCCATTCCACCAGGGAAAGTCTTCACATATTTGGGGTAGATATCTCACAACCTGATTTAACCCATCTAGTCAGACACTTTTACTGGAGTGTGGCCCTTCTTCATGCTACACAAATTCTTGGAGCCAAAGATGAGAGTTTGGAAGAATTACATGGACACCAAAGGTGGATGAGCAGCCCTGAAAAGAGGTCCCCAAGTTCTTACACCAGAAGTGTCAGCCCTCTTGAATACCCCATACATATTATAGTATGCATGCGTGGTATTAGATGTAACACCACACACACATATACATGTACATGTGTGTTGTATGTATACACCATTCCATATATGTGATCAACAAGGAATGATGTTAAATGGTAAAAATGAACCCATGATTTGGTAGAGAAGATGAAAACTGGAAATCATAGTAGAAGTTGCTGAAGGGGCTCTGACAAGACATATAAGAAATCATGGTTAAATTCGCAGAAAATAGGGGCAGCTAGGTGGCGTAGTGGATAAAGCACCGGCCCTGGAGTCAGGAGTACCTGGGTTCAAATCTGGTCTCAGACAATAATTACCTAGCTGTGTGGCCTTGGGCAAGCCACTTAACCCCATTTGCCTTGCAAAAAAAAAAAAAAAAAAACCTAAAAAAAATTCGCAGTAAATAGAGTTGAGTCAGAAGCTAAGAGGGCGAGGCTCTTAGGTAACCATGACTTTCTGCCTTTGTTTCATTAAAACAGAACTTAGGCTTTGGTAGTGCTAGGTCCTTAGTAGGTGTTCAACAAATGCTTTTTGAGTGATTTACATTAGAAATGTTTGCCAGAATAGGGGGTCTATTCTGAAAGCTCATAATACGTCAAATAAAATAAAGGAGTAGTTGGGAAGTCTTGTAATTACCCCTCCCCGACCCCCACCTTAGAACTTTCCTATTGATTCCATGGTGACTGACAAGAGCACTAAGAAGTTAATGTTTGCTTTTTCCCCCCTCAGACTTGTGTTATTTTTGTTTCCTGGTTAGGAAGAAGAAAAGTAGATGCTTTGACTTGAAAGATGCTGTTGACTTGTAATCTGGAAGTAGAGTAAACTGGGGAGCAAAATAAGTTGACCGTATGATCATTTTTGTTTGCACATATATTAAGAACTCAAAAGCAATATTTACCTTGAGCAATTAATGTCACTAAACGCAAAATGTAGATACTATAACCACTCCCTGCAAATTCATTTGCACTATATTCCTATTTATACCCAATATTTAATTTTTCATTTTAATTTTATGTACATAATTATGTAGCTTCCTCCAGATACGGAGCTTATCCATTTTTTATTCCTTTTTTGATCATTCTGCATTCTTTTTCTCAGCATCCAAAGCAAGGATTGGTAAATAAAATTTATTTGCAGGCCTTAACTAACGTCCATTAATTAAGTTATGTCCATCAACAAATCATTAGATTGTATTAGATTGTATTTGTGCTGATACTTCTGTCCCCAACTAAATGGCTTGTTTAACTGAAGTCTGCCCTTAGGGACTTTTAGCATATCAAAACAGTATTTGTTGAGCCTAACAAAGTGATAAATTGGTTTGTGTTTTACCCTTTTCTTCTGAACGACTAATTATTTTTAAACCCACTTTTGTTGTGCTAAGAAAAGTCCTTTTGAGAAAGTAGTCCTCAGTTAAATAAACAAATCATTAGTCTGTGGACAGAACTGTCAAAGAGGCACAGTCTACTAACTTGCTGCTAATTAATGGACAATAGCCAATTGGGCTTTAGTTGTGATATACATAATTAGTGGGTGATTCTAATATCAGGTGATTAGCCACTCTGCCCTGGAGCCACAAATCACTGGAACACCTAGGATTCCTAATCTTAAAAGGGCAATTTTATCCCACTATCCACACCTTTTGGTCCTCCCCCTTTCAGAATCCTTGAGTCACTTGGGGAAGTCTGCAAAATGCTGAAGGCTACACCGTGTGAACTGCAAAAATCAAAAGTTTTCTGACTTTTGCCAGCCAAGTAACACTGCTAGATGCCAGCTTGTGGCATTTCTGTCAGAACCCCAACTGGCATGAAAGTGGATTTTTTAATCCAGCCTGGAGTAACCTCCTGCATTCACAAATTCTTTGCATGACTGTAGAAGTCTAAATCAGATTGAACTTTCCCTAAAGCAAGAGGAGGAAGAGGACCTCAGACCTTCCATAAAAAAAAAAAAAAAACTGGCACCATTCTGGGAACCAGATTAACACACCCCAAGAAAGGCTGGGCAAGTCAGATTTCAATAGCACTACTCACCCACCCCCTGTCAATGCCAAGCTCTCAGAGCTGAGAAATGACAGCCCTGAGTAGATGCTGATTTTCAACTTGTGCTCCAAGGCTGGAAGAAGAAAAGGCTCTGTAGCCATGGGTGGGAAAATGGATTTATCTATCAAAGAAATAGCAAAATCCCATGAATTGATTGGTCTCCAACCATTCCTTTCTGTTTCCAATCTCTTCTCTTCCCTTTTCCAAACCACCCTGTCTGTATACAGCTACTGGATTAACTTTTATAAAATACTGGGGAAAAAGGCTTTACCATGCTCAAAAATTTCCAGTTGCTTCTCATTGCTTAGAGGTTACTTTCCTAACTTTTGATATTATGGAGAACCTGGAATTTCAGGTCCTCTATAGTCAGGACCAAGGTACTTCTCCAACTTTAACTCCTGCTGTGCTTCAATATACATCTACAGTTCAGGCTGCCCTCCAAACAGAACTTGATAACATGCCATATTCATGTGCACTGGCTAGCTGATGGATCAAGGTCAATTCCTTAGCAAAACTGACAGCATTTGGATTTTCAAAAGATGACTATAATTGAATTCCTTTCTCCTAATTCCTGGATCTAGAACTTTTTTTTTTTTACTTTTTCTTTGCAGCTTTGACCCCAGGCAAGTCTCAACCAACTTCTGAAAGCCAAATCCACAAAGTAAATTATGTGGAGCAAGTTTAGTGTAGAAGATGTGTATGAAAATGAGATTCCTCTAAGCTTAGGGTTCAATTTCTCCTCTGTTAGTAACTTCAACTACTTACAAGTTAACATCCAGAATGTAATTTAGTATTTATGTTCTATTGACTTATATTGTTGAAGTTCTTTTTTGTTTGTTTGTTTTGTTTTTCAGTCATGTTTGACTCTTTTGTGATTCTATTTGGGGTTTTCTTGGCAAAGATACTGGAGTAATTTACCATTTTAGGTTGAAACTGGAGCAATAGAAGATCACCTAACAGTTAACAAAAAGAGCTTTACTTACCTGTAGCAAGAAAGTATACTTAGCAAAGATATAGCAATGACTGGTATAGCCGAAACTCTTACTCATCTCCAAATGGTAATTTGTTTGGTTTGAATAATGTAGAAACTACCAAGGCAGTAGGACAGTAACCACCAAACTGAGCTGCCCTGACTTCTCAGATCTGATCTCTTTTATAATTTTAGGTGACTAGAAAGTCAAGTCACTTCTTTGAGCCTTAGCTTCCTGGAACAATCTGGTTTAAGGGGCAATTTTCTTACCCTTGGAGGGAAGTGAGGAACCTATCCTAATCTACCTGGTAGAAATTATGATATCACCCCTTCATGGCTGAACTTATTGCACAGATGTCCATTCCCAATGCCTACACTTTCTCATCATTCAGGCTTGTTTCTTCTTGCATTTAGTTTTTTTCTTCACCACTCTATACTCACAAGGGCCTTGACTTCTAAAACAAAATGCTTCCCCATTTTTCATTTTAAATCTCCTTCTGTTTCCCTCTATATATCATCTGTCTTCTCTTTAAAGCTCAATTTAAAATGAACATTTTCCAGGAAGCATTCTTCAAACACCCCAATAATTCCTGACCTTTTCTTTTTTGGGAGGGCTTACATTATATTTTGTTGTGTTTCTATTTTATAATTAGCTTACATGATTTAGTATCATATTTCTATATTCCTTTCCCTTCAAACACTTAAAGTACTCCAAATGACATCACTAGGGTTCTTCCCTGTTGGTTTCTACCATGAGAACAGTGAGCATTTCTTAGATAATCTTGACATTACCTCAGAGTTTAGCACATTAGCTTGCACTTAACGACTGCTTAGAAAATTTTTTATTGAATTGCATTTCCCCGATATTATTGAATTGAATGTTTTTCTTTAGCTCTGTGCAATGTAGGTGATTAAAAAATGTTTGTGACTGCTAGCATTAAAGCAACATTGTGTAATGAACAGCCAGGCCAATGGATTTAGGAGTCAGAAGACTGGTTCTAGGTTTCAGAGCTCTGCCTCTAACTGGCTGAATAACCCTGCATAACACTTCCTCTCTTCTATCTAGTAAAACAAGGGATTTGCTTTCTAACTTACACTTCTCAGATTAACAAAGATGAAAGAACAGGAAAAGAACAATTTTAGGAAGGGCAGTGGGAAGACAAGCATATTAGTTTGTCATTGATGGATCTATTAATTGATTCAATTCTACCCCTCCAAAGTCCCTAAACCATACAAATACTTTGACTCAACAATACTGCTGTTAGGTATGTACCCCAAAGAGGTCAAAGACAGAGCGAAACATATGTATAAGAATCTGAAGGCACTTTTTGTTATAAAAATAAATAATAAAAAATATAAATAAAAATATATATAATATATATATTTCCTAACTAGAATATTTTTCTAGAATTATTCTAGAATATATTTTATATTCTAGAATACATTATATTATATTATATTCTAGAATATATTATATTCTAGACTATATTTATATTATAAATAAAAAATATAAATAAAATAAGTACTTAACAATTGGGGGATGGCTATTCAAATTATGGTACATAAATGTAATGGAATGTTATTGTATCATAGGAAATCACAATATGAACAAGAGCTATTTTTCTTGTGGCAAAAAAATGAGAAGTTATGGAATTGCTCACCAATAGAGAATACTGGATAACATGTGGTATATAAATGTGAGGGAGCATAATTTTGGTGTAAGAAATGAAGGAAGAGATGATTGCAAGACATAGAAAGACACGAACTGATACAGAGTGAAACTTCATTTTGGAAGAGGACCATGACATTAGGAAAACGATGTTATCACTTGTGAATGAATTAGATTTAAGGGAGGGAAAGCTGTGCAAAGTCACCAGCCTCACTCTTTCCTCTAGAGTCATCTGGGTCCATTGGCACACGTAGAAGAATAATTTACACTATAATATAAATGTGATAAAAGTGGATAATTTTGAACACTTTTACAGATTGATAAGGAATGAAATGAGTGAAACAAGGAGAAAAAATTCTATAATAAAAACAACATTGTAAAATAAACAAGTTTGAAAACTGCAAGAATGAGTAATACAAAATCCATTCATGTTTCCAGATTGTTGTTGATGTTTGTTCTTCATTCTCTTGTTCTTCATTCTCAAAGAGAATCAATGACGTCAGGAAGGTGATGTTTTGACTTGCAAATGAATTGGATTTATTTGAAGGAGGACTGTGTAAAGTCACTAGACTCACTCTCTCCTCTATAGCCCCCAGAGTCCAGTGGCAAGACACAGATCAGGACAACTGGAGATGATCCTGGATGTGATTCCAGAGGACAAGTTATGAAATATGCTACCCAAAAGAGGTGATAGACAGAGGTTACAGAACTAGATATGTACTGTAATGGGACTATTACATATATGAGATGTTTACTTAGCTGTTTTTATTTGTGACAAGAGATTATTTAGGAAGTGGAAATAATTCATAAAAATGAATGTAATGTAAAAACAGAATACATTGATAGAAATTTGTAATAATTCAGAGAAATATGAAAAGAATTTTATGAATTGATGCAGAATACAGTGAGCATAACCAGGAGAACAATTTACTAGATGATCACAATACTACTACTACTACTACTACTACTACTACTAATAATAATAATAATAATAATAATAATGATGATAATGATGATGATGATGATGAGAAAGCAAACTTTTCTGAAAACCCTTGGAGTTTTGATCAGAGAAGAGACTAATCATATTTTCAAGTAATGAAACACCTTCACCCTCTTGGCATAGACATGGCCAGTGTGTTGGTATGGTTTGAGTATTTATATCTGTGACAATAGTACTTAGGGTTAGAGGGTAGATTGAGAAAGATGGGTACTAGAAGATGAAGGTATACATAAAAATAGGGCTTCAATAAAAATTTTAATACTCAAGAAAAAGACAGGTCCAATTCAATAATAGATAAATGTCTAATAACTGGAGGAGTCAAAGATCCCTTTCAGTACTAACATCCTATGACTCTATTTTTAGTGATAATTATCAACAATCTAGAATAGCAGAAAGAGCACTGGAAATACTAGGACCTGACACAATTCATCAAATATTATTAAATTCCTACTATGTGCAAAGACATATCTCCTTTCCAGGAGATCTAAGTAAGGCATAATCCTTGCTCTCAAAAATTAGTTGCTGAGAGAGCAGGGAGGAGAAAAAGACGTTTTCACAAAACTATAATACAATATAGACTTAAATACATTGGGGACACAACTAAAATTGTTTTTAAAAGATCTTGGAATAAAATTGGAGGCCAATTAAGAGGCAATCAAGTTGGAGAGATGAGTAACATACTGAAATGATTACAGATTAATATAAGAGAGAAAGTGACCAAGTAGAGATCTAGGGCAGCTAGGTGGCTCAATGGATAGAGCACTGGGCTTGGAATCAGAAAAGCATGTTCTGAGTTCAAATCGGAACTCAGACACTTGTAAGATCCCAGCAAATCACTTAATCCTGTTGGTCTCAGTTTCTTCATCTGTAAAATGAGCTGGAAAAGGAAATGGCAAACCTCTCCAGTATCTTTGCCAGGAAGAATCCCATGAAGTCATGGGGTCATGAAGAGTTGGTCAAGACTGAAAAGACACAAGAACTGGAGATCATTGAAGACTAGAGTAGACAAGAAGGGCTTTACAGAAGAGATAGGACTTGAATTAGGCTTAAGTGTCTTCACATTTGACTACTGTTGCTCCCACTATGGCATTTATTTCTCTAGACTATTCTCCTACATCAGTGGGTAGGGGAGGGTACTCCCTTCCTCCCACCTACTCCAGTGTTTAACTCTTTCTCTAGTCCATAGATCTCTCCAGCTGGGTTGTCCATGAAACAGGTAGGAATGGTGAATATTAGGTTCTTAGCCAGAACCAGTCTAAATTATAATTGTCTCTTGTCTCTTCTTTCCCTATCCTTTGGCCACTTTCAGTCTCACTGTCCCTACCCCAAGCACCCATTTCCCTTTTAGTACCTGAGAACCTCCAGGCAGGGAAGAAAGTATCCCACTGACTCAATCACAAACTAAATGAAGTTTTGTCTGTGGTACCTCCTTCAAGGATCCTTAATTTCCTCAGTGGGTAGATTGCCAGCCCATTATGTCTTAGAAGATGATCCTTATGAGTTTTTATGGCTAAAAAAAATTATTTGTTGATGGACTACTTTCTAGTAAGTCAATTGGACCAAATCTATCTTTAACCTGAGGACAGCTGAAGTTTAGTTGAGCAGGTCAGAGGCAGGAGAGTTGGAATTCAAACAGAAATTTAATTTCAAAGTGAAGTTATTAGCTTGCAAGCAAGAATGCATGTGCAAAGGACTCTCTAATGGGTAGGGGGACCTAAGGCAATGTGGGAAGATCTCAACACTTATATATGGCAATGAAATGAGCTGTAACTCTGATAAGGAGGGGTAACAGCAACAATGAGACAAGTTAGATTCACAACAAGGCTTCATGACCAGAACATGAGTACTTGTCTGAGCTTGTCCAGTGTTTGTCCGAGTTCAAAGAAGACCTGGTTTTGGTCAAAACAATACAATGTGATTTTGCCAGAGGGTGAGTGCAAAGGATTGTTATTGTACCAATTCAGAGCACAGTTTGCTTGCTGGATCTTAGCTCTGTAAAACAAGGTGTCTTCTAATAGTATCTCTTTTTTTTAGATAATGAAGCAAGTCAGCTTTAATGAGAGGAAATATTCAAAATACAAAGGGCACAGTTAGAAATAAAGGTATAAGGAGAGTAGGATTTAGAACTCAAAATAGTAAAATCTGGTAGATTTTTATAGGGTTTTTAATCTGGGTCAACTAAGAACAGGCATTCTGTAGAATGAATGGGGAGGCTGGTGAACAGATTGAAGAACTGATTCTTATTCATCCTTAAAAAATGGGATCTGGGACCCCATCACTAGGAAACTTTTTGTTTTGCCATTACTATAGATCTTACTTCCACAGGATGACTCAAGAATTTAACTTCCTGTTTTGCTTAATGGGTTTGGGACATTACTGAAGTCTGTTCAGCATGATGAGAGGCAGTTAAATTGTGCAGTGGATAGATCCGAATTCAAATCAGACATTTACTAGATGTAACTCTGGATCAACCACCTAAGCTTTCTTTGCCTCAATTTTTTCAGCTGTAATAGAGATAATGTCTCCCAGGGTTGTTTTGAGGATCCAGTGAGATAATATTTATAAAATGCTTAAAAGAGAACTTGTACTAAATAAATCCTTGTTCCCTTCTCTTTTCTATAAGTCAAGTAGGTAGATATGCAGCAGGTAGTTAAAGATGTAGGAGCACAATGCATAGATTTGTGATATATCAACATTGAAATGTTAGTTGAAGGGCAGTTAGGTGGTGCTGTGGATAGAGCACCAGCCCTGGGGTCAGGAGTACCTGAGTTCAAATCCAGCCTCAGATACTTAATAATTACCTAGCTGTGTGGCCTTGGACAAGCCACTTTAACCCCATTTGCCTTGCAAAAATCATAAAAAAAGAAAAAAAACATTAGTTGAATCATAGTGTGAATATATAGAGAGAAAATGGAAGAGAGTCCTGGGGTATACTTCTACATATAGGGGCCAGCACATAGGTCCTAGAACATGTTTCATTTCCTATGTCCAGTTGAAGATCTTAAGTCCAATAAAAGTTAAAAAAAATATACTGAGAAATGAGAAGACCAAGAGAGTTGGATTTCTTCTGATTATAATGAACCTATCCTCTCTTTTGATTACAGTACAGATGTCCTTTATAGACGTACTGTTCCTCACTACTTTTCTTTGTTAAAAAAAAATTTTAAAAAACTTGTGCTTCTGATTCTTCTTCTCTTTCACCTCCTCCTCCTCCTCCTCCTCCTCCTCCTCCCTCTTCATATTAAGCACTAGATTTCTACTCCTTCCAGCACACAATTGTAGTTCAGTCTTTTATCAGACATGTTCATCTCTTTGTGATCCCATTTTAGGGTTTTACTTGGCAGAGATATTGAAATAGTTTGCCATTTCCTTCTCCAGATCATTTTGCAGATGAGGAAATTGAGGCAAATTGGGTTAAATGATTTAACCTTTGGTCACATAGCTAGTAAGGGTCAGAAATAAGATTTGTGCTAATGAAGATGAGCTTTTCCCAACTCCAGACCCAGCTGTTTATCTGATGTACTACCCAAAATACCATACCTCTTTGGAAGGGAGCACAAGTACTGCTCTAGCTTGAAAAAGATCTGAAAAGATATGAGTTACAGAATTGATTTTATCTTGTGGATTGATGAATTTCTGGAGATAGGGAAGTCCAAGAGAGCTGGAGGGTGAAAAATTATAAGCTGAACATCCATCTTAATAGTATCTTGACACTTCCCCCTTTTGTCCAAAGAGAGAGTGTCTGACTGAAAAAATCCTACCCTTCTGGTCAATAAAGGAGAGTAAAGTATAAGTCAAGATGCCATGAAAGGACAGTTGGGCCAGGACAAACTTTTTTTTCCAGAAAGTTAGGCCAAGAATGTAAAGAGAGAAAATGCCAACACATGCTTGAATCAGGACCTTAGTGGTTAGGCATCTAACAAAAGGGAAGAGGAGAAAAAACTAGGACAGTATACTCAACTCCTGTATGGAGTCTTGGGACAGTTATCTCCTTTAGTTCCATATTAAACAATTCTTGAGGCAGAGATTTCTACCATTCACTCACTAGGACTTTCTTCAGATGATCCAGAAGTCAACACCCACAAGCCTGACAGCCATATGAGAGCAGTCAGAAGAACTTGAGAGGGTCCCTTATAAACAATGGTTAGTGGGCAATTATGAGAAAACTCTTGCCTCAATCTTTGGATCTGAGTTTCTGATTAGTATCTCTAAACAGCACATAGAGATGGTCCAGATCCCCAGCCCTGGAAGGTTAGATTCAAACAATGCAATAAGATTTTCTCACAATCTCCATAATTTCATAATTACATTAAGTTAGGTACAGATGAAACTGCTTAGGAGCTCAAAATCGACTAGGTAATCAAGGAAACAAACATAAACTATGAAAAACAATAAAATAATTATCATCAATCTTAACTATTATCAAATCTCCTTGTATCCCAGTAATCCATTCTCAATAAACATTTAGTTACCATATTTTAAATCCCAGATGTCTCTCTGGTCCCTACATATCTTTTCTTGGACAATAGACTTTATTCTTGGTACAGCTCTAAAGGGGGCTCTGCTTTTCTAATTCCAAATTTATAGGGTCTTAGATAATTCTACTCTAAAGGGGGCTCTGCTTTTCTAATTCCAAATTTATAGGGTCTTAAATAATTCTACTAGTTACAAGACAAATCAACTTAGTAAATTTTATTTTTGGATCTTGAAAATTCAGATAATTTCAGTTCAGATACCATTTATTGCTTCTATCGTTACCTAAATCCTGTATCTGATATAAGAATCTTGTAGAAATTTCTGAGGGTCCAACCATATGAGTCCTTCTACCTTTTAAAATTATCAAACAGATACTTTAATAATGAAAAAATAATTTATTACTAAACAGACTCAAAACCTGAATTTTCATGATAGATCAATTTGAAAGTCAATCATACAGTCCTGTTGCTTTCTCAAAATTTACTATTTCATTTATTTAGAAAATTTTTCATAATATCTTTATTTTATTACTTTGTCTAATCATTTCCCCCTTAGGAGGATATCATTATTATATTATAATTTGACCACAAACAGATTAAAATTGTAAGATATCCATACTTGGGGCAGCTAGGTGGTGCAGTGGATAGAGCACCAGCCCTGGAGTCAGGAGTACCTGAGTTCAAATCCAGCCTCAGACATTTAATAATTACCTAGCTGTGTGGCCTTGGGAAATTCACTTAACCCCATTGCCTTGCAAAAAAAATTCATACTTGTATCCTATTATCTTAACTAAGAGGTGTTCTAGAATCAATCAATTGCTTAATATTTTTAGTATTGTACTTACAAAACTTCTCAATTTTAGATAATGTGTATAAAAGAAAAAAGAGGGACATAATTATAGCAATGTCATATATAATAACAAGAGAAAACTCCTTTAGCTCTGTTTGATTCCAAGAGTGAACCATATCTGACAGCCAATCATGAAGTCACGGGGTGTTAAAAGCAATGTTCAGAATTAACTAGATGGGAATTTTTCCTTTTCAGAAAGGAAATAGCAAAATAAGGAAACAGAGTCAGGAGGGTTCTACCTTAGGCCATGCCAAAGTCATTCCCAAAACTTTTCCCAGGTATAGACATTCACCTTTAGCAGTTCCCAAACTGCAGCACATGCCATTTTCTACTATTGACTTTATAACAATTCAGACAACTGTCCCTGTAATCAAAGCCTAAACAATTGTAAATGACAATCTAAGGAATTTTTACCATAAATAGCAAAATTTCACTAACTATAACTTAGGGCTTGAATATCTTTTCTGATGTTTCCCTAACAGTTAACATTTCATTTATCCTTTGCTAACAAATTAAAACTACTCATATTCTGAGGCTTCAGACACACAGCAAATTGATGATAATTGACTTATCATTAATATGTTGAAGTTACATCTTTAAATCACCATATACAATTTCATGAGAGTAAAGGATTTTCAAATGAAAATTCATTTTTAAATTTATTATTATTATCTGTTTTATAACAAAATATACCTTCTTAAAGATTTAACAGTTTTCTTTTTTCTTTTTTTTTAGGTTTTTTTCTTTTGCGAGGCAAATGGGGTTAAGTGGCTTGCCCAAGGCCACACAGCTAGGTAATTATTAAGTGTCTGAGACTGGATTTGAACCCAGGTACTCCTGACTCCAAGGCTGGTGCTCTATCTACTTCACCACCTAGCCGCCCCGATTTAACAGTTTTCAA
Source organism: Macrotis lagotis (assembly GCF_037893015.1). NCBI lineage: Eukaryota > Metazoa > Chordata > Mammalia > Peramelemorphia > Peramelidae > Macrotis > Macrotis lagotis. The sequence goes on along the minus strand of NC_133664.1, from coordinate 89,092,744 downwards.
GTATCTATTTTATCACATTCTTTTAAAAGCCCAATTAACAGCATCCAGATTAAAAAGTTTTGTCTAACAGCATTTCTGTTGCAATGATCTCTCAAATTTCATATTATAAGAGAATTTGGAAATATAATGATAACATAATGTACTTAAATAATAACATATGTACTTAAAATAAGAAACAAAATTTCAGATGACATAAATTCAGTTAATTGAATTTCTAAATTATCACATATAAAAATCACTAATCTTTTTAACTTTGGAATTTTAAAACCTCTTTAGATTTATCAGGTATTAAACAATTACATTCAATTAAAGAAATAATGATAATGTAATACTTAACATATTGTGTTAAGATCTTTATAATCATTATCTTACTTTGATCTCACAAACAACCCTGGGAGATGGGTGCCATTATTATTTTTCTCTTTACAGATCAGGAAATTTGGCCAAACAGAGATAAGATAATATCTAAGATTACACAGCAACTAGACCATAATTCATTTCCCTATATCTTCTTCTTCAACATCTGAATTTGGGAATATGATCTGAGATAAGTACACAGAATAAGAGGGAGAGGATCTCTGAACTGAGATGATTACAGGAGAACTTTGGTTTACACAATCATTTCTCTATCATAGTCAAAGAATGGTTAACAAGAGTTGGTTATAGGATGCAAACAAGTCACCTATTCTTTTTTCTTCCTTCTCTCTGGGATAACTTACAAACTGGTTGCCTTCCTTTGTTGCTCTAGAACAGTGAAACTATCATTCTTCAGGAGGAAGTGCCATCTATTTTTAACTTTCATAAAATTTAATCCTCATTGTTACTTAAAACATTCTACAGAGTGGTACCCCAAATTTGCTAAAATATTTCAGAAAGGAATTGCCTTCAAAGGTTGACTTCTCCCCTGAAATCTTAAAATGATTATTTTTAACTCCTTAATATGCTAAGATGTTTTAGTAGTTTCACAAACCTTAGTTATCTGACTTTATTTCTATAATTCTAACATAGACAAAGCTGAAATGAAAAGGCAAAAAATGTCTTGGCAGGGTTTTTTTTTTATTTTTTCTCTTTTCTTGTCACCTAATCTATGGAAGAAAGCCTAAAGTGGAGTTAGTTAGATGGTTAGTCATTTTCATTATCAAAAAATGACATCACTATGTTTGAGACACATGATAGTGTGTCGATGATCAGTCCAGTATGAGCTCACAATGCTCTACCACAGGTCAGGCACAAACAGTCCCTGTGAACACCTGGGGTGGGTATTCTAACTGCTTATTGGGACAATTGCTTCAAGTATGAAAGTTCATTAATCTTTCCTATTGTTCTAAACTCTTGACTACAGCCCTTAGAAGTTTTTCTGATAGGCTGCATTTTAAATCTTTCAAGGATAGAGAATTTAGTTCACAATACAAACACAAAACAGACATCTTACATTTCACAAAAACACCAAGAGACAAAACTACAAGACAGATCCAGTCACAAACAATTTTAATAAAGATCTCACAACTACACAAAGATCTCACAATTACAATTCTACTTTTAACCAGTTCAGCAGAGGTACAGTTCCCCAGGTATGCATCAGAGTCACAAAGTTATAGTTTTACAGACTTGCAGTTTAAAAACAGCAGATGTACACAGAGAAGCCAATTAACAGAGGTGTGCAGTTTAAGAAAGGTTATCCTTGCCTGAGTGATCCAAGCCAAATCAAGCCACTGGAGGGCCTCTGAAGTTTCCTCACAAAACAAAAAGAAAAAAGAAAAAAAAAAGGTGAGTTTGACCAAGGCAGGAGCTCAGAGGATGGGAGCTGGGACAAGGGCAGAGGATTTATCAGATTTTTTTTGGGGGGGGGATTGTCTTCCAGAGAAATAAATCTTCAGTGGTGCCTTGTCCATTCCCTTTGGTACCAGAGAGTCCAATGATCTGGTTCTAATTCCACTTCTGACACCAACTAATGTCAACTGGACTGAACTGACCTCTATCCTGTGGATGACTGGAGTTGAATAGAGCATCAGAGACAGGAGAGTCAGGACTTTTAATTTTAATTTTAAAGAGAGGGAAATGACTTGCAAGCAAAGACACATATGTAGAGGAACCTCTCTAGTGGGGGAACCTGAAGCAGTATGGGGAGATCTCAATGTTTATACCAATGGCTACCTATTGAACAGTAACTCTGACAATAGCAACACCAATGAGACAAATTTGATTCCTAGCAGGGCTTCATGATCAGAACTTGGATCTTGTCTGATCTTTTCCAGTGCTTAACTGTCAAAATAATATAATAATTATGAGATTTTGCCAGAAAGTGACATGATTCAAAGGGTGAGTGCAAAGGATTATTGTTATGTCAAGTTTGGGGCAATTTGTTTGCTGGACCTTAGTTCTGTAAAACAGGATATAATGATATCTTGCCAGAATCTTTCCTAGATCAACATGTGTAATCTTTGAACCACAGTCATATGTGGGCAAGGCAGTTGAGACATATTGAAGAATATTGTTTGAGAGAGGTGGTAGCATTTACTCAAGCTCAGACAGCTGGAGTCGGAATTAGAACCCAGGTCTCTGCAAGGGAAGTTAGGTAGCACAGTGGATAAACACTGGGAAAAACCAGAAAAACTCATCTTAGTGAGTTCAGCTTCAGCCTCAGACACTTACCAGCTATGTAACCTTTACCCTGTTTGCCTCCATTTCCTCATCTGTAAAAATGAGCTGGAAAAGGAATTGGGAAACTACCCCAATATTTTTGCCAAGAAAATGCAATGGGGTCACAAAAAGTTGGACCTGACTAAAATGACTGAACAACAACTTATTCCCAAGGGACTAGAAATGTGCAGATAGTTAGTGGAAGGGAAGAAATACATTCTCCCCCCCCACCTGGGGGTAGGTAACTTCAGACCCTGGTCCCTACTATTATGGAAAAGTCCCAGTGTTCTCACCTTAGTAACAATTTTGCTATGAAATACATAGGTTATGGGAATACATAGGTATGTATCAGGGACATTTTCAAGCAATAGAGAAGAAATGAAATCTTTCCTCAGTGAAAATTGCTGCATTTAATCATTTCTTATGAACACATCATTTACTGTTAAATATTTTACAGGGGAAAATAACTGTCAGCCTGGAAGTTGTCTCACAAAAGTTTTTGTGGGGTTTTTTTTTTGCACATAAAGGAATAGGATTTGAGAAATGTTGTCTCATTAACATATCAGCTCCCATATAACTGATATTAGTTTAGGTGTTGGGTTGGGAATGAGGGAGAGGAGTGTGGACAGGATAGAGGGAGGTCACAAAAAGAGGCAGTGGGAGTCTGCTGGGCTATTTTGCCTAGGGCCAGACCTTTTGAGGCTGTAGTCTATCATCTCTTCCATAAAACATCCCCTGGGGGCCCCTGTCAGAGACAGCTCTCTAAGCTGAATGGACCATGGGGCTGACCCAGTGTGACAATTCTCTTGCTCCACTGTATATGTTTACTTACATCTGTAAAGTTATTGCCTGCACCACACCCTGTAGGAGATCTGCCACCACCAACTAAGGGAACAGGGAGATCCGGAAATCCATACTGTTTTGAAGATGTCAGCATACCGGCGGATCAAAAGTTTAGCCCGGAGGCTGCTGTCAGCTACTCAAGAACATAACTTCATACAAGGTTTAGAGATCTGTAGTGCAGGGATCATGGTGGAATAGAGAAGCAGAGAAGGGAAAAGTCAAAAGAGAGAGGTAGGGGGGAAAGGCTGGAAGATCTGTATTTAAAAGAGTTAAAGAAAGTAGAAAAGAAGAAGGTAGGAGTGGAGGGAGATGGAGGGTGAGAGGGAAAAGCCAGAGGAAAAAGAGATATAGAGGATGAAAGAGAAAGAGTGGGAAATAAAGGGAGTATGTATCATCAATAGATCAGAGATCAAAATCAGGAATGGTACAATAATTTCTCCCTTTTAAAAAAATCTGTGAGAAATTAAAAATATTTGCTAAAATGTACATGTCATTTTAAGCTTTGCAAAGTGCTTTACTTGTATTTTCCCATTTTATTCTCACAACAATCCTACAAAGAGAATGCAGCTATCATGCCCCTTTTTATAAATATGGAAATAGTCTGAAAGAGATTAAGTGACTTGTCCAAGGTGGCTGGACAACTGTGTCCAGCTAGTGTCTGCACGGGATCTAATTCAGGCCTTCCTAGCTACAAGTCCTGCTCTCTATCCATGGCAACTGCAACAAGCTTGGGGATTCAACCCAGATAAGCCTTTAAAGATCTAAGAAACTCTATGACCACAAAATTGGTTTAAAAAAATCTCTTGAGAAATTGTAGAATTTTTAGTACTTTCCAGATTTCCAGGTCGAGAAGGCAACATTATTGTAATAAGATATCTTCATTACTTGAGCTTGTTCCCTTGGTGTCCTCTTCCCCATCATGTCCAACCAGTTGCCAAGACTTGTTTTTTCTTCCTTCACAATGTTTCAACACAACCAGTCTACTCATCTAGGAACAAGCCCTTATCACCTCTCACCTTAACTATTGCAACAGTTTTGTGGAAGGTTTCCCTGCCTCAAGTTTTCCTCACTCCAATCCATGCTCCATATAGTTGCTTCAAAGATAAAATCTGCACCCTCTAAATGGAAAGAGTATTGGATTAAAAGTTATAAGACTTGGAGTTCATTCCTGCCTACCATTTTGGCTGATAGCATTAATGTGACCTTGGAGAAATCACTTGAAATTTCGAAGTCTCTATTTCCTCGTTTTAAAAATAATAAGCACTGATTCTGGCCTCTTTACCACTTTACCACATTACTCAAACAGTAGTCTCAAAGTTTCAAAAGAACCTCATAAATGAAGTCAATAGTATTTATTCTTAAGTTTCTATATTTTTTTTATAATATTTGACATTGCATACTATTCCCTTCCTAGTAATCTCCCTTATTCTTCCTTTTCTCCATGTCTTTTTCTGGTGCTTTTTTCCCCTTTCTACCCCTAATCCTTGGTGTGCCCCAAAATTCAATTTTTATTTCTCAACCATTGGACTTTATCTCTTTCACATTTTGATCAGTCAGCCAAATAAAGATTTATTAGATACTTACATTATGCCAGATACTGTGATGAGCAGAAAACAATGGCAAAAATCTATAATTTTCATCACAATCTAATGGAGGTAGGGGTAAAGGTAAAAGACGACAAGTAAATAAATATTACAAATAGGCTACCATATTTCCCCCTGTATAAGATGTACCCTTTACCCAAAAAAATTTGGGGTCTAAAAATGGGGAGCATCTTATACAGTGGTTGTAGTTTTTTTACTTGCATTTCCCACTTTTCATGCTTGTTGTCTTTGCGCTCATCATTTCGCATTTCTTACCAGTATATTAGGTTATGTTTTACCACATTCTTCCCGGATATGACTTAGAAAAAATTTTTGTCCAGTGGTGAATTCAAGTCCAAAGTGATCCGGTTTGCGAAAGTGAATGGAAATTTTGCTGCTGAATGTCAGTTTGTTTCTCCCCAACTGAGAAAACAATCTGAGACTGGCTATGGGAAAAAGAAACCCTCCATGGCAGAAGATCACGAGAAGCAAGGCAGCCAAATGGCCTGATTTAGAGAGGGAATTGAAGAGATGGATTGAAGAGCAAAGAGCCATTGGAATTCCTGTGTCCACAAAGATAGTTCAGCAGGAGGGCAGAACTGCTGATGAAAAAGAAGTGACTGATTTCAAAGGAGGACAAAATGGGTGCTTCAGGTTCGTGAAATAGAATGGACTAAGCATGCGTCCACGTACCAGACTTGCCCAAAAGATACCTGAAAGCTATTAGCTGAAGGTCCTTGAATTTCATGATGAATAAAAATTGAGTTCAATAACTTTATATAATACATTTTTTTTTTCAAATTTCGGGCCCCAAAATTAAGGTGCATCTTATACGTGGGGAAATACAGTATATACAGGATTAGTAGAAATAATTAACAGATAAGGCACTAGAAAAAATAGGAATTGAGAAAAGCTCTATAGAAAATGGGATTTTGGGGGCAGCTAGGTGGCACAGTGGCTAGAGCACCAGCCCTGGAGTCAGGAGTACCTGAGTTCAATTGTGGCCTCAGACACTTAATAATTTCCTAGCTATGTGACCTTGGGCAAGTCACTTAACCCCATTGCCTTGCAAAAGCTAAACAAAAAAAAGTGGGATTTTAGCTGAGGCTTGAAGGAAGCAGAAGTGGAGAAGAATAGATGATAGGAGAAAATGCCTAGAACCAAGAGATATAATGTCTTGTTTGTAGAAGAAGTCCAAAATAGAGTTTGTTATCTTTTAAAACATCTTTCTTCTCAAACTTCATCATTTCAGTCAATGACAGCATCATCATTCCCATAATGCAAGTGCTCAACTTTGAAGTCAATCCTTAGCTCTTCATTTTTGCATACATACACAATAAAACCAGTTAACAAAACCTGTTATTTCTAAATCAACAACATTTTTTGCATACATATCCTTATCTCCAAACATGGAGACACTCCTTTAGTTTCAGACCATCATGACCTCTTGCTAGGATATAGTTCTTTTTTCTTCACTTCCAATTTTTTTTCCAAGGACATGCAAAAGTGATTTTAAAAATTCATTCATTTACAAGTTTATGAGATCCACATTTTTCAACCACCCTCCCTTCTCTCTCCCCATCCATTGCAACAACCTATCTGCTAAATGTTGTACATAGACAATTGTATTTAACAAATTTCCATATAAACCATTTTGTGAAAGAGGAATTAGAACTAAGGGGGAAAATCTTATGAAAAAGAAAGAATAAGTTTTAAAAAGTAAGCACCATGCTTTGTTCAGACTCCATAGTTTTTGTTGTTGTTTTTTCTTTCTGGATATGAATGTCATTTTCCATAAGAGATCTCTCAGTGTTGTCTTTGATCACTGTTTTGTTGAGAGGATCTACAGCCATCACAGTTGATGAATCTCACAATGTTGCTGCTTAATGTGTACAACATTCTCTTAGTTCTTCTCACGTCATTCAGCATCAGTTCATGCAAGTCTTTGCAGGCTTTTCTATAGTGTGGTTCCTCTTACAGAACAATTTCTTACAGAACAATAGTATTCTATAGTATTCATATGCCATAACTTGTTCAGTCATTCTTCAGTTGATGGGCAATCCCTCAGTCTCCAATTCTTTGCCACTACAAAAAAGAGCTGCTTTAAATATTTTTGTACATGTCTTTCCCCCTTTTCTATGTTTTTGGGAGTATATTGACCTAGTAGTGGCATTGTTGGATCAAAGAGTAATTACAATTTTATTGCCCTTTGGGCACCTGGATATAGTTCAAAATTCAGTATCTCCAATGAGTTCAAAAAACACCTTTGATGCTTACTATCTACATGGTCCTATGCTGGTCATTTGCTTCTCTGGATCCCAGATTCCTCATCTATAAAATGAGAGGGTTGTGATGAACTCTGAAATCTCTTCTGGTTCTAGACCTATGATCCTTTCATTGCTTCCCAATCCATCCTCTACCCATCTGTCAGAATAAGTTCCCTAATGCACTGGTATGACCATGATTCTCCTGTGCTCCATTAGAATGCAATGTCCTTGAAAATAGGAAATATCAGGGTGGCTAGGTGGTGCAGTGGATAGAGCACTGGCCCTGAAATCAGGAGTACCTGGGTTCAAATCCAGTCTCAGACACTTAATAATTACCTAGCTGTGTGGCCTTGAGCAAGCCACTAAACCCCATTTGCCTTGCAAAAAAACCTAAAAAAAATGAATTACTAGAAATAGCAAAATTATAATAACCTAAAAAAATAGGAAATATCTTTCTTTTTTTGCTTATATTTGTGATTCTATCTCTTGATACACAGTAAGCACTTAATAAACATTTGTTTCCATTCTTTTCTTGCTCAAAATGCTTTAATGCCTCCCAAATATATCTGAGATAAAATACAAGCTCTTTAAACTATTACTTAATATTTTTAACAAATCTGTCTCCAATCTACCTTTTTAGACTTCTTTGACATTATTTACCTCTACATACTCCACATTCTAATCAAACCGGTTAACTCAAAACTCCCTGGCCTTGGTATTTTATCCCCCATTGGTCTACTATAGGCTGTCCTGTCTGAAATTTGCTGCTTTGTTTAGAATTTCTTTCTTCCTTGAGGACTCAAGGTGATATTTTAGGGAAAGATTTTTCTCATTCTCCCAATTTTTAGTGACCTCTCACCCTCCTTAAATTATCTTATATGTATTTGTCTGGGTATATGGTATATTCAGGGAGGACTAGAACCTCTGATGTAAGGGATTGCTCATCCACCTTTGGTGTCCATGTAATTCTCACCTATGGATCTAAGAAGCTATGGCCTGCAGGCACAATGGCCATCTGGGTAATAACGTAATAGCTATATGGGCAAATGGGCTAAACAGCAGACCTCAAATCCATTGATGAGTTAAGGGGAGATATGCCCAAAATAGAAAGACTTCCTTTGGTGGAATGAGTGGATGAGAACTACTTGTTCCTAAGGCTATGAAAGAGGCTGAAGCAGGCTCTATGGAGCACTTCCAGAGTTTGCTCAGATACAAATGATGACAAGGTTGTCTGGATCATCATTAATCATCCTGTTCTTTGTCCTGTTCCTGGATTTCCAAGACTTAGGAAAAGAGAGTGAGGCTGATGGATTTTGTCCAACCTCTGTCTCACTAATATCCAATTAGCAATCAAGTCGAGACTTCATCCCATGATGTCACTGGTCCTCTTTGAAACCAAAGGGCAAATGATAATATACTGGGTACAGATTTATTCTTCCCAGTTGAATGTAAATTCCTTGAAGACAAGGACAATTTGGTTTGCCTTGGTAACCTCAGTGCTTAGAACATATGGAAGGTTCTTACTAGACAGAATTAAATTGAATCCTCCCTCTTTGAAACATCATACCTTTACTCATTTCTGTTTTCTCTAAATGCAATGCCTTGATATCCCATCCCAACTCTTCTCCATCTATCTAAATATTCCCAGTCTTTTAAAACTCAGTTCAAATGAATTCTTTCTGGATCTCCTCTGTGTCTGAATTTCCAAAGCACTTTATACTTATATATTAGGATAGTTAATTAGGTCCCAAGAAAGACAAGTTAGACCAATAATGGAAGGTTTGAATAGTTTATCTATAACTAATAGGTGAGCATTCCTGTTTAACCTAACCCTTTTATGATTCCTATAAACACTGCTTATGTATGTGCAAATCATATTTAGCAAATCAAGAAATTTTTGCTATGTTTGATTCAACTACAAAGGAAAAGTCTCCATCTGCCATCCACCAATAAAAGAAATGTGTGTTTACATCTGAAGCTTTTTCTTACCTAATGATATTCTTGAGAGGGTTCCATTATAAGTAACTTTTACCTGAAGTTTTACTAAACCCATACAGGTCTGTGCTGTATACTAAGTATCATCTAATGAACAAAATTATGGCCAGTAAAATGATCTCAAAGCAAATACTATTATACTTCCTCTGCCCCCCCCCCCAACAGTCCTTTAGACTGTTTGGGAAGGAGATATCAAATTGAGTTCTCTAGGAAGGTTTATAACCAAGATAGAATGTTCAGGCTGTACTGATATAACACTTACTGGCATGATGAATTAAATTCTCACCATTCCAAACTAGCAACACATTGCAACTTGTTCTCTCTTTGCAATTTCTGATTTACAAGTGAACACATTAGTATTAATTTGCAAAAGGACAGATTAGTACTGCATTCTAGTGGGATTTTCAAGAGTAGAAACTACTGTCATTGCGATGGGAGTATTGGGAGTGGGATTAGGGTAGAGGAATGAACAGACTGGGATCTTTTAGAGCATCTATTGGTCCAGGAGTTGGAGAGAAGGATCTTTGGAAAGTAGGAGGAACTTACTCTTGCAGTTGCACTCAAATACCTAAGTCAAATCTGACCAGGTGGTAGCTCCCTGCTCAAATATATCTGCCCCTTCTCTACCTGAATTTAGTTATTTCATTGTACTATCTGAGATTCAATATATGAAATAATAATTTAGGTTAAAAACACACACATCTCTGAATTTTAAGAGGCTTTTAGTCATTCACACATTGGTGTAAGTTAATTCAATAACTGTACATAATAAGGGCAGCTAGATGGTGCAGTAGATAGAGCATCAATTCTGAACACAGTAGAACCTGAGTTCAAATGCAGCCTCAGACTCCTGGAACTTATTAGCTGTGTGACTCTGATTACCTTGTACATGCAAACACAAAATCACAGAGAAATTGTACAATATTTATATAACACTTTAAGGGACATTTGTCTCACAAAAACCCCAGTGAGGTAAATGATATCCCCATTTTACATATGAGAAAATTGAGTTGCAAAAACATTAAGTAAATTTCCCAAGATTGTATATCTACAAAGTGATGAAAGTGGAACCGAAATTCAGATGTTGATCATTGCACTTTCTACAATGTGAATATTTAACACGATTATACATGTACAACTTTTACCAGATTGTTCCCCACCATGGAGAAGGGAGAGGGAAGGAAGGGTGGTAGAAAAATTGAGGAATTCATAAACTTGTAAATGGATGAAAGCTGTAAACTACCTTTGTATGTAACTGAAAAAAATAAAATAAAATTTAAAATCACAATGTATATATTTGCTACAGTAACGAGATCTTAGAAAAAAGCTTGAAAATCTTAAAAGTTCTTTTAGATCTTTCTTGAGCAGACATTAGTTTGTCCATAAATGAAATCTCCATTTAATCATCATTGTTATCATAATCATCATCATCATCATCATCATCATCATCATCACCATATACATAATTACTATCCTAGCTAGGATTTAGACAATGTTTACTATATGTGAGGTACTGTATGCTAAGCTCTTTACAAATATTATCTTATTTGTTCTTCACAACAATCTCAAGAGGTAGGCACTTTTCTCAGGCCCAGGAGGGGCAGCTAGGTGCTGCAGTGGATAGAACACTGACCTTGGAGTCAGAAGGACCTGAGTTCAAATCCAGCTTAAGACACTTAATAATTAGCTGTGTGACCTTGGACAAGTCATTTAACCCCATTGCCTTGCAAAGAAAAAAGAAAGAAAACTCAGGCAAAACAGCTTGTGTACTCTCAGTTCTAGAGGGTTCATAATGAAATGCTCTGCAATTATAGATAGAGTAGTGATAGATTCAGAGGAGAGATTGAGGCATTATTTTTTTTTTCTTTTTCAATATGGGCAATGTGGGACTCTATTTTGCTTGACTGTATATAATTGTAAATTGGGGTGTTTTTAATTGCTTTCTCAATGGAGAAGGGGGAGTGTAAAAAGCAGGAGAGAAAAATAAAGACCTAACAATAAAATAATATTGAATAAAAATAAAAAGATTGCATGTTCTATATCCTTCTCTGGCATTTTCATGATGCAATGGGCAACACTTTTGAGGGGGAATTTTCCATTGACTTAATTACTTGTATAATTCATCATTTCTTGAATTCCCATCTCTTCCCTGTATTCTTCCCATCCCACCCCACTTTTCATTCATTCATTTAAAATACATTTATTGCACACTATTTTTGCCTTTCTTGAAATTCCCAGGTGTTAGTACAATGTCTGATACATAGTAGGTGCTTAATAATTGCACTACCTATTGTACTATCTATGTTATTATGCAAAGCATAGTATTGGTTCCTGTTTTATCTCCTTCACTTCCCTTTCTACTTTAACACTGTTTTGGTTGGTGGCGGCATCAACAGCAGGAGATACTTAATCTAAAGGCTTGGGGAGAACAGTCAAAGAGGGAGTTCTGAGGCTGTTGGCTGAAAGGAAAAGAAAAAATCCTTTAATGAGGTGTGGGTACTAAGTAACTAAGCTTATAAAGTCTCCACTGGGGAGGAAATTATGCTTCTGGTCACAATACTTTTGGCCTCAGTAAATTCTTCCTACCCTCTTATATGGGGGAAAAATGATCTGAATGAGGAGGAAAAGGAGGGATGTGGGAAGAAATCAGAGTCAATTTGCAAATAGTATGTTAAAGAATTTTTTAAAAAACATCAAATTTAGAGATCCAATGTAAGACTTCAAACAGGTTGATCTTATGAAAGACATTACTATCAAGCAGTTTAACATCTCAAAACTCACAGATAGCTCTCCCACCAGAATAAATCTTCCCAGTCTTTGTGCCAATGGGGTGGTGTTTGCTAGTTGCCTACAGGAAGGGGGCAGAGTCTGGTAACAAAAGATTCTGGACTAGAGGCTGAGCTGAGATCAGCTCATCCATACTGGCCTTCGAGGCATCATCTTCAACTCTTAAGAGAAGAAAAGAATTTCTCCAGGGAATATGTAGTTTAGGATACTCTTGTGGAGGATGAACTAACCCTTTTAAAAAATTTTAAACTGTAACTATGGATAATTTATAGACCCATAGTCCAGACTCTCATCTCATGACCCTTAGAAAATTGTAAAAGCCTCCAGTGCTTGCATTACTTACTCCCAGATCTTACTGTTCAAATCTACTCTTGAAAACTGACAGACTAATTTTTCCTAAAAGGTTTTCACTATGCCATTTCTTTGTGCAACAATTTTCTGTGATTCTCTGTTGCCTACCACACTAAGGCAACTCTCCTTCCTATATTTTCAAGTAATAATCTACTTATCCCATCACTTTTCCCACCTATGTCTGTCTCATGACTTCTCTACTCAGAGCCTTTCTCAGACAGCCCAATCAAGCGTTAATGACTGAATGATAACCTACTTTTCTAGTCATAGTGCACTTCACTACTCTCAACTACAATCCAGCCATATTGACTTTGTTAGTGTTCCTCGTACCTATGCCAAAGAAAAGAGTAGCATTGTGCTAATTACAAGACCAAGGCATTTA